>NC_044043.1:11799451-12454450 GCF_901765095.1 Microcaecilia unicolor | reverse complement strand
GATATTACTCCATCAGCTCCTCACCAGACATGCACCCTGGTGAGATCCACCTGACTGTGGCAGTGGTCAATTATAAGACAAAGGGTAATACATGCTTCCACTGGCTCTTTAAACTAAAATGTACAGTATTAGATGTAGCACAATGAAACACTAGGAGCTTCATCTTTTCTTGTGGCTGTTTTTGGTGACATGAGCACATATGCTGGGAATAGCAGCAGCTAGTGTTACATTAACTGGCATGCAGCAGGCAGGGCTGGTATTAGACATTCAGGGGCCCAGGGCAGAAACTGGGGAAGGGGACCCAAAGTTGGCCTTCAACCTAGGCCTTCTTCAGCATGAGGCAGGCTTGGGGCCCCCTGTAGTATGGGGTCCTAGGGCAATTGCCCTGTTTGCAATCCGCTAATGTAGGTTCCTGAAAGGGGTGGTTTTCAAAGAGATTTCTGTAGGGTAATGGATAAAGTAGTGTGGTCGCCACTTTAAAGGTTAATAAATGGAAATAAAACAGAACAAAAAAATCTTTTTTATTGGACTAGCTTAATATATTTTCTGACTAGCTTTCAAAGGGGCCCTTTCACTAAGCAGTGTAAGCGCCTACACGCGCCAAAATAGAGTTACCACCCTGCTACCACGTGGCTCCTGCAGTAATTTTTAACCAAAGAGGATCCACGTACGTGGAGAACTCAATAGATCCCACGGGGCAGCAAACAGAGATAAAAGAAGTGGGAAAAGTAAACCAGGCTTGTCCAAAGAACTGGGACCCAACAAATAATAATCAAATCAACACAGTTTATTAATGTTTCCTTAGAAATGACTCGACACAACGTTGTGTTTCGGCCTGGCGGCCTGCATCAGGACTCTACAGATAAAAACATCGAACAATGTGTAAATAAAACAAACTTAAAACAAAGATAAAGTAAAAATAAGAGTGACAATAGTAAAAAAAGAGAAACGGTATCATTAAAGATTTATATCATGAAAAATATCATACAAAAAATAATAAGCAAGAAATATCCATAAAAATAAAGGACATTATCCACTTTTTACAGGTGCGCTGAAAAATGTATCTGCGTGCGCCCAAAACTCGCACCTACACTACCGTAGGCCATTTTTCAGCTCACCTTAGTAAAAGGACCCCAAAGGCTAGAACCTTCTCCCGCAGGTCAGGACAGTATGAGCACGAAATGACAATATTAGAAAACAGAAGTGAATCATAAAGGCATTCCACTGAAACTCTTAAGGGTAGTGTGGGAGGGGGTAAGAAACAGAAAGAGATGGATGGGTGATCAGAAGGTGATAAATGCATTCTGCTTTGTCACCTTCTGATCACCCATCAGTCTCTCCCTGTTTCTTAGCCCTGTACCCACCCCCACCTTTCCCCTCAAGACTTTGTTGAAATGTTTTTAAATTTCAATTATGGATCCTGACCTGAGGAAGAAGGTTCAGCAAAAAGCTAGTCAAAACTGTATTAAATTAGTCTAAGTGATGCTCATCATTTATAGTTATTCTATAAACTAAGGGTAGACATTCAAGCAGTGGTGATAAGCGTTTTTTAAATCTTCCTGTTACATCATTTTCAGATATTCAATGCCAGGCCATGTGCAGGCACCAGCATTGGATATCCAGGTTTATGCAGCTGGCTATGTCTTGTGCGATTCAGGGGCCCTTTTACATAGCCCTGGGAGGGCTAACACGCGGGTAGCGCACGCCAAATCGGCACTACTGCGCATGCACCCAGCGGTAAATCCAAGTTTGGCACACCCTGAATCCTGCACTCGCTGCGTGGTTACCACGCAGATAGCATCTGAGCCCTTACCGCTAGGTCAGTGGCTGGCGGTAAGGGCTCAGGCCGTAAATAGACGCGTGCTAGTTTTAATCTTTGCACACACCCATTTCCCAGCCCATTAAAAAATGGCCTTTTCCCCAGCCGCGCTAGAAAGTGGCCCAGCATGTGTCCAAAAGATGCTCAAACGCTACCACAGGCCACTTTTCACCATGGCTTTGTAAAAGGAACCCTAAGTGCGATATACGCCACATAAAAATAGGACTGTGTTTTATGTGGTCTAATATTTATTTATTTATTACATTGATATCCCACATTTTCCCACTAATTGCAGGCTCAATGTGGCTTACACTAGTCTGTAGGAAGGCTACAGTGCATAAGGTACAATTATACAGTAGATAGTTTTGTAGTAAATATCCTCTAAAACAACAATATATAAAGATAATAAAGGTAATTAGAGTTCTTGAACCTTGTTAAGACTAAAAGTTAAACTGAATTATGTTGAACCTGGAGAAGAAGCTTTTTTGAACGGTACGGACTTCAATAGTTTTCTAAAATTTAGGTAGTTCTGGGTAGATTTTACTGATTTGGGTAAGGCATTCCATAGTTGTGTGCCCATAAAAGTAACGTTGGAGGCATGCATAGATTTGTACTTGAGATTGTTACAATCTAGGTAGTGTAAATTCAAGTAGGATCGTGAGATTCTGGATCTATTTCTAGGTGGGAAATCAATCCGTTCAAGCATATATTCTGGAACTTCTCCGAAAATTATCCTGTGAATTAAGGTGCAAACCTTGAAGGCTACTCGTTCCTTAATGGGAAGTCAGTGCAGTATGCTGAATATCAGCATTTAACTGCATAAGTGCCGACTCTGCCCGTGGACCGCCCACAAAATAGTCTGCTTTGAGTTTAGTGATCAGCGGCATTAACCGGTTAAGCGCCATTGAATATCCCCGGATAGCCCAGCACAAACGATTCAAATAGCCAGGAGCCATTTCTGGCCAGTTAAGTCACTTTGAAATTTTGATCCCCTAGAGATGTAACTGGGAGACCTGCCCATATGTACATCCTCCTTGCAGTTAGGTGCTACCCTGTTGAATAATGCCTCGTGCATGCAGGCGCCCAACTGTCATTCAGCAGTGCCTTTGACGCGCAGGTACTTGTGACCTGGATTGGCCATTTCTGGAAGCAGGATACTGGGCTAGATGGACCATTGGTCTGACCCAGTAAGGCTAAGTGGTGCTTTCCTCTAGATACCAGCTTGTAGAATTGTCCCAAAAGACATTTTTTTTGTAACTTTCCTGCAACTTGGACCTTTGAGTAACTTTATCCCAGAGTTTTTTTGGCAGTAACCTGTTCAGTATGTTACACCTTTGCTTCAAAATCAGTTCATACAATAGAAACAGCTTGATTCTTCATCCATCAGTATTTGAATCCGCTCACCTACTCTAATTAAGGACCTTGTTAAGGAATTGTTTGGAAATCAGAGCTAATTTGAGTGTAAAGATTTATGGAATCAAGACTTTTTGGTTTCTCATTCTTACTTCTGAATCTTTTCTAGAATTGTTCTTTCGTGTTAAAAATGGTAGAGAATCCATGTGCGTTCAGGAAAAAAAATTCCTATTTTAACGCATTTTGAATTTTAATGAGATGTCACCTGATTTGTAAATCTGACCCTCTGTGATACAGAGTTTTGAGGGGAAAGTAGGATATGAATTCACATGTCTGGTCTCATGTATAACTGACCAAATCACTGGATCAAATAAGTATCTTATCTTATGATTAACAGCGTTCTGCTATTCTCATTAATAGCTCCTTGCTCACGCCACTAAGAAATATATTAAAGGAGCTCAATAATAAATGTGTTACAGTTTTCTATGAAACAAACTCATGTTTTGGATATTTTGTTTTGCCAGGTGGCCAAGGTCCATTGCATCATGGGGTTTGTAGTACATGGCTGAACACAATGAAACTTAATGAGATGGTCCCTTGTTTTGTGCGTAGGTGAGTAGATAAGTTCCTATAAGAATTAATCATGTGTGAGGGTGATAATGAGAAGAAGGCTCAGGGATTTTCTCCAGATCTGATTTATACTGACCAAATGAATCTGTATACAGTCTATATCAAAGTAGACACTGTGACAAGTGTCACTGCTTACCTGTAATGTATACATTAATTTAGCTAGGGATCTGGGTGTCGTCGTCGATAACACACTGAAACCTTCTGCTCAGTGTGCTGCTGCGGCTAAGAAAGCGAATAGAATGTTGGGTATTATTAGGAAAGGTATGGAAAACAGGTGTGAGGATGTTATAATGCCGTTGTATCGCTCCATGGTGCGACCGCACCTTGAGTATTGTGTTCAATTCTGGTCGCCGCATCTCAAGAAAGATATAGTAGAATTGGAAAAGGTGCAGCGAAGGGCGACTAAAATGATAGCGGGGATGGGACGACTTCCCTATGAAGAAAGACTAAGGAGGCTAGGGCTATTCAGCTTGGAGAAGAGACGGCTGAGGGGAGACATGATAGAGGTATATAAAATAATGAGTGGAGTGGAACAGGTGGATGTGAAGCGTCTGTTCACGCTTTCCAAAAATACTAGGACTAGGGGGTATGTGATGAAACTACATTGTAGTAAATTTAAAACAAATCGGAGAAACTTTTTCTTCACCCAACGTGTAATTAAACTCTGGAATTCGTTGCCGGAGAAAGTGGTGAAGGCGGTTAGCTTAGTAGAGTTTAAAAAGGGGTTGGACGGTTTCCTAAAGGACAAGTCCATAAACCGCTACTAAACGGACTTGGAAAACTCCAAAATTCCAGGAATAACATGTATAGAATGTTTGTACGTTTGGGAAGCTTGCCTGGTGCCCTTGGCCTGGATTGGCCGCTGTCGTGGACAGGATGCTGGGCTTGATGGACCCTTGGTCTTTTCCCAGTATGGCATTACTTATGTACTTATGTACTTATGTAGCTAGTTAACTTTGATATTACAGTACAGAAATTCATGTTTATGTTTCAACAATTTTTTATTGGCGATGTTGGAAACAACATACATATGAATCGACATATTCAATTTATAACCTTATGTCTCATTATAACAAGCAAAGCTAAAGAATCTATCAATTGTCTCCTTCAATATTTTCTCCCCTCCCCCTCCTCATCTCCTCCCCCTTCCACATTTCAACCATTGTTATTGATGTCGAAAATTCATGTTTAATTGGGTGAATTTTCTGTGATTTTTAGTGCAAGTAATTTCCAGCTACCTGACAACCCTTCCAAACCATGCATCTTGATTGGGCCAGGAACTGGGATATCCCCATTCAGAAGTTTCTGGCAGCAGCGCCTCTATGACTTGGAAAAGAAAGGTATACTTATCAACCTGTCTTGAGTTCAAATTCAGCTTCTGATTTTATCCACTAGCTCTGTCAATGTTTCTCACCAAGCCTTTGGAACAAATACTTGGAAAGAGAGGTGCTTATTTTTGTAAGGTGGCGATATCTGAGGTAAATACTGCCATTTCAAAAAGACATGAAAACATGAACATTTCCTGCTTTATTTTGTACATTTCCTATCTGAAACAATAAGAAAAACACTAATGAAATTTAATTTCATGCCATTATATCAGTTTAGTGCATGCTGTTTGCAAAGTCTACATAAAGTGTGAAAAATGGTTACGAATAACATCTTGGAATCTTGGAAGCTCAGATAAAATGTACGCCACAAATTAAGTCAAAGGAAAAACAACCATCTGTACTGCGGACGAGGCTGTTAAAGTCAAAAATACATCCTTTAAAAAATAGCAGAACCAAATAAGGAAAATAGGAAAACCCACAATAGTGACAGATAAGATGTAAAACATTAATAAAACAGATCATGAGAGAAACTGTGGAGAGACTTGCCAATGAGGCAAAAGCTAATAATAAAACCTTTTTCAAGTAGATAAAGAATAAGAAACACACGAGGGAGTCAGTTGGCGTATAATTGTATGAAGCATGTTTTGCATGTAAAAATTTTTGCATTGATAAAAAAAGCCTTTAAAAATTATCTACTACTACTTACAGTGGCGTACCTAGGGTAGTTGACACCCGGGGCCGGTCATTTTTTAACACCCTCCCCCCCCCCCCCAAATCCAGTACTAGGCATGCCGAGAATACAAAACACTCAGGACCTATAGAGCAATTCTACCATACCATAAGCAGTCATTTCTACGAGTCACACAAGGAAAAGGAAAGCATCTTAAACACTACAGTGAGCACTAGAACATCAATTCACCTATTGTAAAATGAAACCAGACAGAATAGTACAGATCGTCGATCCTGCACAGTCAATGCCAGACTCTGCATACAATGCAACACCACAGAAACAGAAACTGTCCCCTAGTACTGTGCAAAACATAAAGACAGCAGATGTAAATTTGAAAAAAACTAACAAGTACCAATCACCACTTTACAAATTAACAAATAGAAATAAAACAAATATAGAAAGTAAAATAATACCATTTTATTGGACTAATACATTTAGCTTTCAGAGGCCAAAACCTCCGTCCTTGGGTCAGTACAGTATAGTGCTGTTACAGTATCCTATCCTGACCTGAGGAAGGGGGTTTTGTTCTCCGAAAGTTAGTCAAAATGTATTAAAATTAGTCCAATAAAAAGATTACCTTATTTACATGTTCTATTATAAACATTTAACACATCTACAAAACTTTATCCTAAAGCAAAAAAAATAAAAAAATATATTTTATTTACAGTTTGTTGTCTCTGGTTTCTGCATTCCTCATCTTCTTTTCACCGTCTTCCTTCCATCCAGCATCTGTCTTCACTCTCTTTCTGCCATCCACTGTCTGCCCTTTCTCTCTGCCCCTTCAATCCACCATTTGCCCTCCCTCTCCCATCCATCAGGGTCTGCCCTCCCTCTCACTCCCCCTTCCATCTAGGATCTGTCCCCTCTCTCTCTCTGCCCCTTTTTTCAGCCCCCAGTTCCAGCCCCCTTCTCCTGTCTGAGACCCCCACCACAGTCCCCTTCTCCCCTCCCCTGTCTGAGACCCCCACCCCAGTCCCCTTCTCTCCTCTGAACACCCCCACCCCAGTCCCCTTCTCCCCTCCCCATCCCTTCTCCCCTCTGAGATCCCCACCCCAGTCCCCTTATCCCCTCTGAGATCCCCACCCCAGTCCCCTTCTCCCCTCCCCTGTCTGAGATCCCCACCCCAGTCCCCTTCTCCCCTCCCCTTTTCCCCTCTGAACACCCCCACCCCAGTCCCCTTCTCCCCTCTGAGATCCCCACCCCAGTCCCCTTCTCCCCTCCCCCTCCCGTCTGAGATCCCCACCCCAGTCCCCTTCTCCCCTCCCCTTCCCCCGTCTGAGACCCCCACCCCAGTCCCCTTCTCCCCACCCCAGTCCCCTTCTCCCCTCTGAGATCCCCACCCCAGTCCCCTTCTCCCCTCCCCTGTCTGAGACCCCACCCCAGTCCCCTTCTCCCCTCTGAACACCCCCACCCGAGTCCCTTTCGCCCCTCTCCTTCCCCACCTCAGTCCCGTTAAAACCGGCGAAGCAGCGTCGCAGGCAGCGCCTTGTGCCCTGCTTGTAAAAAAAAAAATCAAATCTCCTTCCTTCTCCTCGTCTTGACGTCGACTCGGGCCTTCCAATGATTGGAAGGCCCGAGTCGACGTCAAGACGAGGAGGAGAAGGAGGAAGGATATTTGATTTTTTTTTTTTTTTTTACAAGCAGGGCACGAGGCGCTGCCTGCAACGCTGCTTCGCCGGTTTTTTAAATGTGCGGCGCTGCGGAAACGGCCACGGGAGGCGGCGGGAGCGGAGCATCCCCCACACACTGGCACCCGGGGCGGACCGCACCCACCGCCCCCCCCCCCCCCTTGGTACGCCACTGACTACTTATCATTTCTGTAGCAGCAGTGTACACATTATGGGCTAGATTCTATATATAGTGCCTGAAAATTCCACGCGGAAAAAAATACACTTAGGGGTATTCTGTAGAGTACGCCTAAATTTTATAGAATAGACTTAAACTTCCACACGGTATATAGAATACGCCGTGCGCTTCTCCACGCGACCAAATTTAGTCACGGCCATTTATGTCATGTTTTACTTGGCATAAATTCCGATGCCTAAATTAGGTGCAGAGCAGGTGTATTCTATAACAATGCACATAGATTTTAGAAACTTCCATCCCCCCTTTTCAACTTTGCAACTTAGAATTTAAGCGCACCATGTTACAGAATACACTTACAAGCGAGTTATGCATGTAAATCTTAATGCCAATTAGTGCTGGTAATTGTTTGTTAACATCCAATTACAGTAAGTTACGCGCATTCTTAAATAATACACTTTGATTTCCACATGGAAGTTACAATATATAGAATCCAGGGGTATATGCAGGTACTTTCTCTGTCCGTAGTAGGCTCACAATCTAACTCCCCCTGTTTACAAAGCTGTGCAGCAACGCCAACACAGCCCATTCAAAGTGAATGGGCTGTGTCGGCAGAAGCACACCACCAGCCGCTAGTGCAACTTTGTAAACAAGGGGGTACGTTTTTGTACCTGGAGCAATGGAGGGTTAAATGACACTTACAGGCTCATTTTCGAAAGAGAAGGACGCCCATCTTTCGACACAAATCGGAAGATGGACATCCTTCTCACAGGGTCGCCCAAATCGGTGTAATCGAAAGCCGATTTTGGACGTCCCCAACTGCTTTCCGTCACAGGGACGGCCAAAGTTCCCGGGGGCATGTCGGAGGTGTAGCGAAGGCGGGACTTGGGCGTGCCTAACACTTGGACGACTTTACCTGGTTGTGTTTTTCTTACAACCAAGGCACAAAAAAGGTGCCCGAAATGACCAGATGACCACCGGAGAGAATTGGGGATGACCTCCCCTTACTCCCCCAGTGGTCACTAACCCCCTCCCACCCTCAAAAAAACATCTTTAAAAATATGTCGTGCCAGCCTCTATGCCAGCCTCAAATGTCATACTCAGGTCCATCGCAGCAGTATGCAGGTACCTGGAGCAGTTTTAATGGGTGCAGTGCACTTCGGGCAGGTGGACCCAGGCCCATCCCCCCCCTACCTGTTACACTTGTGGTGGTAAATGTGAGCCCTCCAAAACCCACCACAAATCCACTGTACCCACATCTAGGTGCCCTCCTTCACTTGTAAGGGCTATGGTAGTGGGTTTGAGAGGTTTTTTGGGGGGCTCAGCTCACAAGGTAAGGGAGCTATGTACCTGGGAGCAATTTGTGAAGTCCACTGCAGTGCCCCCTAGGGTGCCCGGTTGGTGACCTGGCATGTCAGGGGAACCAGTACACTACGAATGCTGGCTCCTCCCACGACCAAAGGGCTTGGATTTTGTCATTTCTGAGATGGGCGTCCTTGGTTTCCATTATCACCGAAAATCAGAAACAACCAAGTCTAGGGACGACCATCTAAGGATGACCTAAATTTCAAGATTTGGGTGTCCCCAACCGTATTATCAAAATGAAAGATGGACGTCCATCTTGTTTCGATAATACAGGTTTCCCCGCCCCGCCATCGGGACATTTTGCGAGGATGTCCTCAGCAAAATGTGGGCGTCCCTTTCGATTATGCCCCTCTTTGGGTCACAAGGAGCTACAGTGGGAATTGAACCCAGTTCCCCAAGTTCTCAGCCCACTGCACTAACCACTAGGCTACTGAATGAACAGGATGTATATGGTGAGCAGGTACGATTTGGGCGGGACAAAAAATATACGTGTTCCCCATTTCATAAAGGGAATGTATGTCTATGATCACCAGAATTTACAGCTGCTCCTGGTACCTATAGGTTTTGTAGAAGTGCTCATTTGGGCAGCACTGTACAGGAGAGATTAGTGGATGTTGCCCGCTTAAAATCACAGTATCCCCCCTCAAAAAATTTGATTGTGTGGAATGATTGTGGTCTCTCTCTTTAATTTGGAGCATTTAGAAGTGTAGGTTTCCAAAATGGCCACACATACACATCTAGGTTCTGAAATATCAACTTGAGGTGCCAACGCTTACACCTGCATGTTGTCTAGTTGCCTCTGTTGGCAATTGTAAAATGTTTGCATCCATCGCAAGTAGCCGGTCCTGCATGTAATTTGCAATAGGCTCCACGTTAGCTGATCTGTTTCTAAAATACTACCAGAATTACAGACCTGGATGTTTCAATTCTGATTTTTACGTTCTATGTAAAATTTAGCTGTATCTGTAGTTGGATTTTCAGAAAGCATTTGATAAAGTCATAAGTACATAGGTATTGCCATAATGGGACAGACCGAAGGTCCATCAAGCCCAGCATCCTGTTTCCAACAGTGGCCAATCCAGGTCACAAGTACCTGGCAAGATCCCAAAAAAAGTACAATACATGTTATGCTGATTATCTTAGAAATAAGCAGTGGATTTTCTCCAAGTCCATTTTAATAATGGTCTGTGGACTTTTCCTTCAGGAAGCCAGCCAAATCTTTTTTTAAACCCTGCTAAGCTAACTGCTTTTACTACATTCTCTGGCAACTTCTTAGGACAGGGTTTACCAATCTTTTTATGCCATGACCCCGCTGAGCCACATCACACTGCACCTATTTACTTCTGGACCTGGTTGTGACCCAGATGTGACGTGCATGATCTTGTTGAGGTCACAACGCGCAGTTTGGGAAGCCCTGCCTTAGGAAATTGAAAGTTTAAGGAATGTCTCATATGAAGCAAATATTAGGACTAAATGGTCAGTGGAAAAAGATGGACTAGAGGGATGGTTTTGTATTGCAAAATAAAAAAAATAAGAAAATGTTCTATTTTTATACCCTGTGTTTTTAAAAAAAACTATACAGAGCTTGTTTTCATCATAACTCTCTCAAAACGTGACCAATTTCAAAGCTTGGGATACATCACCCTGAATAAAATTGCAATAACCCTACACTCATGCTGACAACCTCACCTAACAATGTCATTTCACTACCTGGTTCTTCAACCGTCATGATGTTTTTTTCAACACAAACTGATCGGGCCCTGCCACTTCCTGACTGGTGATGAGTTGAGCCCATATCTCACAATTTCTTCAAAATGTTTACCCTCCTCCACCTCTTTTCTGGAAACTCTTGCACCAGCCTATGAGAACCATAACCTTTCTCCAGATACCAATTGTTAATAAGGATCAGATCCTCCTGACTGAAAACCATGGTAACAGTTTATGTTTAAAGCAAAATGGTGTCTGTGCGTACCATGACAATAATCGCTAGGTGGTGTTGATGTCATTTAGGGAAGAAGGCTGGCGTGAGTGTAAATTTATTCAGGATGATATATCCTGAATTTTATTGAAATTGGTCAAAGTGTTGACATAGTTATGCAGAAAAAAAATATTTGTATAGTTTTTTGAAACACAGTGTGTATGGAAATTAACTTTTATTAATATTATTTCTTATTACAAAGCCAAAAGAAACTTGGAAGCAGATAACACTGTATGTTTTAATCATGACATCTGACCATCAGCTATTTTGTAGCTACAACATAGTAACATAGTAAGTGATGGCAGATAAAGACTTGAACAGTCCATCCAGTCTGCCCAACGGTCACATTCATTATCAATCTAACATTAAATCAACAATGAACATGATATTATATACTTAATCTTGGTCTTTCTTTGGTGTTTCTGGGACATAGACCGTAGAAGTCAGTCTCCAACATAGAACAAAAAAGTGCCAAGTATACTTGGATAGTATACAGAATTCCCAGTAATAACAAGGAAGCAGGGCTGCCAAGATAGGGGGGGGGGGGGGGGGAGAGGAGGGGGCAAAATTCCCCGGGCCCGGCCTCCAAGAGGGAGCCCGGTGCCGGCAAGCTTCTTCCTGCATTCCTGCTTCTGGGTCTGTCTCTCTCCTTCTCCTGTGTGCTGAGTTATCGCGTCTCTCTCCTGCTCCTGTGACCCGGATTATGCATTAATGCAATCATCCAGGTCCCGGCACACAGGAGCAGCAAAAGACAGACTGAGGGAGGAGCAGTCAGACACAGGAAGGTAAGGGGGTGGGCAAGGCAGTGACCCGAATGTGAGGGGAGCAGCCCAGGTGGAGAGGGGCGGTCAGTGATCCTGCCCGGGCCCAGCTGTGTCTCCCAGCGGCACTGGAAGGAAGGTAATAATAATACGAAATTAAAGTAGAATATTTTTTGAATTCATGATTATGCATATATGACATTAAAAATGAGAGAGCGTTTTTCAAATTACAGGATGCGATTAGGCTGGTAAAACGAGCAAAATCTCATTGAGATTCCTCATTTCATTCCAACATTAATTTCATTGCTGGAGATATTTTATACTTCCAAAAGCTGCTTTGTAAATCAAGATGCTGATGTGCTGAACCCCATATATATTTTCTAATTCATCACATCTAGGAATCAAAGCCCATGGCATGATTTTAGTCTTTGGCTGCCACCAGTCGGACATTGACCACATCTACAAGGACGAGACTGAAGAAATGAAGAAGAAAGGAATTCTGAAAGAGGTTTACACAGCGTATTCAAGAGAACCAAGAAAGGCCAAGGTAAGACAACCTTCCAACCACTTATGGCCACTTCAGCATCCGGCATTTTAGCATGTATCCGTTAAGCGTGGTGTCATTTAAGCTACTGTGACATTTAAGTGTGCGTCCGTTAAGCGTCACTTAAGCTACTGCATCATAAGTACATAAGTAATGCCACACTGGGAAAAGACCAAGGGTCCATCGAGCCCAGCATCCTGTCCACGACAGCGGCCAATCCAGGCCAAGGGCACCTGGCAAGCTTCCCAAACGTACAAACATTCTATACATGTTATTCCTGGAATTGTGGATTTGTCCTTTAGGAAACCGTCTAACCCCTTTTTAAACTCTGCTAAGCTAACCGCCTTCACCATGTATAAGTACTCCAAGTGCATATCAGTTAATTGTGCGTCACATATGCATATGTCAAATCAGCGTGTGAGAACAGCGGTTTGTTATTTCACAGGAATCTGTAAATTAACATTTCCAGTTTAGTGTTGTTTTTGTTTTTCTTGGGAAAAATGATAAGAATAGCTATTAAGATTAATTTCATCCCTTCCTTTTGACAGGAATCAACTAATTACGCTTAAATATCACACGTTTAACTACTTTACAGTAAAATTTAGCACTGAAACATTTAACACAATGTCTGAGATGCAAATGCTGAACTGAAACTGAAATATCACACACTGGTTTGACACATGCGTAAATGATGCACACTTTAATTGGCTTGCGCTTAAATGATGCAGTAGCTTAAGTGATCCCAAGAAACAACAAGGCAAATGATTCGCAAACTCCAATGTGGAAATAACCAAAGCAGATCAGTGATCTGTCCAAACCACTCTTTATTGTAGAAACTCAATCAAATAAAATGCCCGACACAGACCATGTTTCGTCCAAGAGGGCAAAGTATCAGGGAAGGCTCTCCACAGAGTGGAAGAACACAAAATCCCACGGGGTACAGATACAAAAAAACAAAGTGGGAAGTGGAGCAATGACTTCAGGACGCCGAGACTATGTTGATATAAAGAAGAATAAACTTTATTGTAGACTCGACACAGTACTGTGTTTCGGCCACAGGCCTGCCTCAGGAGTCTTGAGCGATGTAAAGAATTTTTTGAATCACTGGTTCGTCTTGGAGGGCTGCATCCTACTGTAATCTTCATCAGGAAAAAACGAGATAGAGTGTTTGTTAACTTCCACAATACACAATTGGAAATCAATTGAGTATGGTACCAAGGCACAATCTCTACTTAAAAGTGCAAGGAGCTCTCCAAAGAAATTCCAGCATACTCCCGTACACTGTAGTATCGCTGGAAAAAACACGGCCTGTGTTGGGCATTTTATTTGATTGAGTTTCTACGATAAAGACTGGTTTGGACTGATCACTGATCTGCTTTGCTTATGTCTACATTGTAGCTTAAGTGATGCCACACTTAACAGATGTGCACTTAAATGTCCCAGTTGCTTAAGTGACACGCATATGTACCCTTCTGTCTACAAAGTCGCGCTAGCAGCTGCCAAACAGCAATGTGACACAGCCTATTCAGGGGCATTTTTGGGGCATTCTGGGGGCATTCCTAAATCTTATGAGCATACATATAGACTTGCACCTAACTGTAGGCGTCTACAACTAGGCCTGTTTATAACAGGTCTAATTGCAGGCACCTAAGTCAGACGCAGTTACATGCTAAGCGCAATTCTGTAAAGGATGCATACCCCTTATAGAATCATACATAGTAACATAGTAGATGACGGCAGAAAAAGACCTGCACGGTCCATCCAGTCTGCCCAACAAGATAAACTCATATGTGCAACTTTTTGTGTATACCTTACCTTGATTTGTATCTGCCATTTTCAGGGCACAGACTGTAGAAGTCTGCCCAGCACTAGCCCTGCCTCCCAACCACCAGCCCCGCCTCCCACCACCAGCTCTGCCACCCAATCTCAGCTAAGCTTCTGAGGATTCCTTTATGTTTATCCCACGCATTTTTGAATTCTGTTACCGTTTTCATCTCCACCACCTCCCGCGGGAGGGCATTCTAAGTATCCACCACTCTCTCCGTGAAAAAATACTTCCTGACATTTTTCTTGAGTCTGCTCCCCTTCAATCTCATTTCATGTCCTCTAGTTCAACCGCCTTTCCCATCTATGGAAAAGGTTTGTTTGCGGATTAATACCTTTCAAGTATTTGAATGTCTGTATCATATCACCCCTGTTTCTCCTTTCCTCCAGGGTATACATGTTCAGGTCAGCAAATCTTTTTTTTTTTTTGTTACATTTGTACCCCGCACTTTCGCACTCATGGCAGGCTCAATGCGGCTTACATGGGGCAATGGAGGGTTAAGTGACTTGCCCAGAGTCACAAGGAGCTGCCTGTGCCTGAAGTGGGAATCGAACTCAGTTCCTCAGCTCCCCAGGACCAAAGTCCACCACCCTAATCACTAGGCCACTCCTCCACTC
Organism: Microcaecilia unicolor; assembly: GCF_901765095.1. Lineage (NCBI taxonomy): Eukaryota > Metazoa > Chordata > Amphibia > Gymnophiona > Siphonopidae > Microcaecilia > Microcaecilia unicolor. Next base: position 12,439,697 of record NC_044043.1, on the reverse strand, counting down.
CAATCTCTCCTCATGCGTCTTGTAATGCAAATCCCATACCATTCTCATAGCTTTTCTTTGCACCGCTTCAATTCTTTTTACATCCTTAGCACAATACTCCAGGTGGGGCCTCACCAACGACTTATACAGGGGCATTAAAACCTCTTTTATTTGTGGTGCTTTAGTTTCAAGGCCAATCGTCTGGAGACTTAAGGCTTGTCCTATCTGTCATCAGCTCGCTAGTTTAAAACAGGAGCTCAGTAAAGTAAAGCAGGAATTGGATGCACTTAAAGCAGCTTCTAGGACTGCACAGAATCATACCAACTTCTCACCACTGCCTCAAAGGATAAAACCACCTAAGAATAGATGGTTCACGGTAGGCTCAGGCAGACTTCTTTATGTGACACAGAAGCATCCGCCCTCACAAGTGTTGCCCCTAGAGAATTCTTTTGCTCCATTACAGCACTGTGATGTTCCTGAAAATAGAACTGAAGCCGAAGAAAAAGCAATGAAGGTGAAACAAAAAGATGCTAAGCATGTTCAATTTTCAGCGCCCTCTGTGCTAATCACATGCAGTCTTTTTCTTTTTTTTTGCTAGTTTCTATTTATTAATGACATGCAACAACATGGGATATATCATTTGGCATTTCTCCTGTCATTGCAATTTATCTGTATAAAGTTGTACAGATAACAATCCCCCAAATTCTATAAATGGTGCCTTACAGTGGGGGAAATAAGTATTTGATCCCTTGCTGATTTTGTAAGTTTGCCCACTGACAAAGACATGAGCAGCCCATAATTGAAGGGTAGGTTATTGGTAACAGTGAGAGATAGCACATCACAAATTAAATCCGGAAAATCACATTGTGGAAAGTATATGAATTTATTTGCATTCTGCAGAGGGAAATAAGTATTTGATCCCTCTGGCAAACAAGACCTAATACTTGGTGGCAAAACCCTTGTTGGCAAGCACAGCGGTCAGACGTCTTCTGTAGTTGATGATGAGGTTTGCACACATGTCAGGAGGAATTTTGGTCCACTCCTCTTTGCAGATCATCTCTAAATCATTAAGAGTTCTGGGCTGTCGCTTGGCAACTCGCAGCTTCAGCTCCCTCCATAAGTTTTCAATGGGATTAAGGTCTGGTGACTGGCTAGGCCACTCCATGACCCTAATGTGCTTCTTCCTGAGCCACTCCTTTGTTGCCTTGGCTGTATGTTTTGGGTCATTGTCGTGCTGGAAGACCCAGCCACGACCCATTTTTAAGGCCCTGGCGGAGGGAAGGAGGTTGTCACTCAGAATTGTACGGTACATGGCCCCATCCATTCTCCCATTGATGCGGTGAAGTAGTCCTGTGCCCTTAGCAGAGAAACACCCCCAAAACATAACATTTCCGCCTCCATGCTTGACAGTGGGGACGGTGTTCTTTGGGTCATAGGCAGCATTTCTCTTCCTCCAAACACGGCGAGTTGAGTTCATGCCAAAGAGCTCAATTTTTGTCTCATCTGACCACAGCACCTTCTCCCAATCACTCTCGGCATCATCCAGGTGTTCACTGGCAAACTTCAGACGGGCCGTCACATGTGCCTTCCGGAGCAGGGGGACCTTGCGGGCACTGCAGGATTGCAATCCGTTATGTCGTAATGTGTTACCAATGGTTTTCGTGGTGACAGTGGTCCCAGCTGCCTTGAGATCATTGACAAGTTTCCCCCTTGTAGTTGTAGGCTGATTTCTAACCTTCCTCATGATCAAGGATACCCCACGAGGTGAGATTTTGCGTGGAGCCCCAGATCTTTGTCGATTGACAGTCATTTTGTACTTCTTCCATTTTCTTACTATGGCACCAACAGTTGTCTCCTTCTCGCCCAGCGTCTTACTGATGGTTTTGTAGCCCATTCCAGCCTTGTGCAGGTGTATGATCTTGTCCCTGACATCCTTAGACAGCTCCTTGCTCTTGGCCATTTTGTAGAGGTTAGAGTCTGACTGATTCACTGAGTCTGTGGACAGGTGTCTTTCATACAGGTGACCATTGCCGACAGCTGTCTGTCATGCAGGTAACGAGTTGATTTGGAGCATCTACCTGGTCTGTAGGGGCCAGATCTCTTACTGGTTGGTGGGGGATCAAATACTTATTTCCCTCTGCAGAATGCAAATAAATTCATATACTTTCCACAATGTGATTTTCCGGATTTAATTTGTGATGTGCTATCTCTCACTGTTACCAATAACCTACCCTTCAATTATGGGCTGCTCATGTCTTTGTCAGTGGGCAAACTTACAAAATCAGCAAGGGATCAAATACTTATTTCCCCCACTGTATGTTGTGTGTGTTGATTTGGTCGCATGGCCAAATTGCATGTGCAACTTAATTGATTATCAAGCTAATCAGCACTGATAATTGGTACTTCAAAAACAATCAGCGCAGTGGCGTTCCTAGAGGGGCGCCCCCCCCCCCCGGCGAAAGGACACCCCCCCCACCCCAGTGAAAGAACCCCCCCCCCAGGTTACTTCCTGTTCCGGGGCAGAGGGAGCATGGAAACGAACGATGCTGACTGGCGCGTGGCACCCCCCTCCCCCCCCGTGGCGTGCTCCCAGGGCGGACCGCCCCCACTGCCCCCTCTTGGTACGCCACTGAATCAGCGGCACTAATTGGCTTTAATTAGAATTTACATGCACAACTTTCTAGGCATATTCTAGAACACGGTGCACGTAAATTCTAATGTGTGCAGTCAAAAAGGTTACCTGGCCATGGGTGTGGAATGGGCGGGCTGTGGGCGTTTCATAAAACTATGCGCACTATTATAGAATACACCCGATCTGCACCTAACTTAGGCGCATGGGTGAACCTACATTTTAGTCACAAGAACAGCGCATGAGCATATGCTATAAACTACATGTAACTTTAGGGTTTATAGAATCACACTAATCGTGTGGTTTTTCGGTGCCAATTTTTAAGGCACCATTTATAGAATTTGGCCCAATATATGATAACTTATCAATATAAACTTACAAATGGATAGTAAGTGGTCTGACTTGTATGGATAAACTAGCTAAAAATCCATATAAGGTTACATGCATAACTTATCATATTTTCTTTAAGCATTGGTCACTCTGCTGAATATTGACTTCCTGATTTCTTAGACCTCTGTAGCCTAGTATTTGTGACCAAACTTTCCTTTTTTTCAGACCTATGTTCAAGACATCCTTTGGAATGAACTTGAGGAAAACGTGCATCGGCTACTGCACAAGGATGGAGGACACCTTTACATCTGTGGGAACGTGCAAATGGCCAGAGATGTTGCACAGACGCTGAAGAAGATGACCATGAAAAAGCTCAAGCTAACTGAGGGTCAAGTAGAAGATTACTTCTTGCAACTAAAGGTATGGAAGACGCATACTTAGAATGGGAGAACATTGTTTGGTTCACATTCAAACCAGGAAGAAGCAGAAAACGGAATCAGAATGATTCCAAGGCTCCAACCTTCAGATTTGCCTGTAGTTTTAATTTCTTTTCAACCCAGATCACTCAGAGCTGAGGCTGAGACCTGGCTTTATGAACCTTCATTTACACTACTCAGGAAATTGTTTCCCTGTTTCATATCCTCTCACAGCTCAGTTCAGTCATTGTAGTGACAGTCTGAGCTGGGGACCATGTATCAAGCCTCCTTCTGGAATCCATCCAGTAGGTAAATAAGTATTGCCATACTGGGAAAGACCAAAGGTCCATCAAGCCCAGCATCCTGTTACAAACAGTGGCCAATCCAGGTCACAAATACCTGGCAAGATCCCAAAAAAGTACAAAACATTTTATATTGCTTACCCCAGAAATAGTGGATTTTCCCCAAGTCCATTTAATAATGGTCTATGGACTTTTCCTTTAGGAAGCTGTCCAACCCTTTTTTAAACTCCGCTAAGCTAACCACCTTTACCACATTCTCTAGCAACAAATTCCAGAGTTTAATTACACGTTGAGTGAAGAAAAATGTTCTCTGATTCATTTTAAATTTACTACATTGTAGCTTCATCGCCTGCCCCCTAGTCCTAGTGTTTTTGGAAAGCGTAAAGAGATGCTTCACATCTACCTGTTCAACTCCACTCATTATTTTATAGACCTCTATCATATCTCCCCTCAGCCGCCTTTTCGCCAAGCTGAAGGTGTCACTGTTATGCAATGATTGTCAGCTCTTGGGCTGGGGATGCTGCCACCACAGCATTCCATGTCTGAACTGGCCCAAGACACAGAAAACCTGACCCAGAAAATCAACCCAAGTCCCTGTGTATGGCAGTGCAGGCCATTGGCACTGAGGCACTAGATCAGCCCAGCTTGGATCTTTCTAATCTAATTCACAGGTCGATGCTCAGAACATAACGCGGGCACTAGAGACGATTAGCACTGGCATTAGTGAGTGCAGAATGCTCACAGGCCGGGCCGCCAAGAGACTAGGCTGGGCCCGGGGCAAGGCTGCCCTGCTTCCGCCCCCCACCGCCACCTGTCGCTCCCGCCGCCACTGCAGTCCGAGGTCTCACCTGCCTGCCTCCACGGCTGAGAGCCCCCTGCATTCAAGGCGGCAGTCGCAGATCGCCTCTCTTCGGGCCTTCCCTCCCTGTGTCCCTTCCTCGTCTGATGTAACTTCCGGTTTCTGCGAGGGCGTGACACAGGGAGGGAAGGCCCGAAGGGAGGCGATCTGTGACTGCTGCTTCGAATGCAGGGGCCTGACCCCTGCACCGGGCCCCCCTTGGAGGCCCGGGCCAGGGGAATTTTGTCCCCCCTGCCCCTCCCTCTCGGCGGCCCTGCTCACAGGACTCTAGCGTGGGAGACAATGAGGCATATTTTCAAAGCACTTAGCCTTCCAAAGTTCCATAGAAACCTATGGAACTTCGGAAGGCTAAGTGCTTTGAAAATGAGCCCCAGTGTGCATGCCAAATAGTAATCAAATAGTATGCAAATGTAGTCAACCGAATGTTAATGAGGTCACTTCCTATTCTCTCCCAGTGCTCAGAGAACAGCGCACAAAACAAAGCCACCCTTACTGCTGAAAACCTAATGCCTGTTTGGAGCAGGCATTAGGGTGTATGAAAAGAGGATTTCTCATGATTCTTTCTTAAAATCTGCTGGTTTTGATTTCTTTTGGAAGTGAAATAAAACCAGTGCAAGCCTGTAAGCACCGGTATTAAGAAATAAATGTGGACTAGTCTGAGCAAACTTGAAAGTAAAAGCATTTGATGGTGCCTGTCACAAAATACCTAGCCACCCACTGGGGCTACCCCACAGTCACTTAGAGGGTCTATCCCCAGCATAGGTCTGGTCCACCTGCACCTGCCACTTGTGCTGTACACTAGCATCTACCTCCCACCGACTGGGTCCCACCCACTTCTGGGCGAGTCTCCCACTCTCAAATTATCCCCAGTGATTTATAGGTTACTGGAGGCCACACTCCCAGTGGTCCCAGAGTTCCAAGAACGCACTCAAATACCCAGCACACAAACCACCAGGATTCTTAATCAGTCTAGACAAGCAGGGGCAATAAACTGAAAATTGTTTATTGTCACAGAACCTGAACAGTGAAACAGAAAGAGTGCAATCAGCAAACAGTAACAAGTAACTGAAATATGGATCAATTATAAAACTAACTAAACATCTGTTTACTTTCTAAATAGTACCTGGGGAGATCAGGACATATAGCTTTCACAAGTTATCAACTATAACTGTTTACAGGGGTTCAGCAAAAAGATATTTTTCTCTCTCTCTCTCTCCCTGGTTGAAACTGGAGGCAAATTCAGTAACTCTTGGGTAACTTCAAACTTCATGCCAATCAGAGATCAGAACAACATTTAAAAATAGCTGGCTACATCAGTGCAGACACTTCCTTTGTAACAGCTTTAAACATAAACATGCACCACCTGCTGGTCAAACTAGAGAAATACACATCAAGAAATAATACAAATTATAGGCTTAAAACCCACTGTTTTGTCACAAACACATGCTAAAATTTAGTGTGTGCTAACCATGTAGACACCCATAGGAATATTATGGGATTAACACGGTTAGCACGTGCTAATGCTTAGCGTGAGCTAAAAAGCACGGCTTAGTAAACAGGGCCCTAAGTCAATTAAAGAATGTGATGGAAATAAAATATATAATTCATCTTATGTTATGTTCTTGGATTACTGTAATGTGCTTTATTTGAATTTATCTGCTAAATTAGTGAGAAAATTGCAGTTCATTCAAATACAAAAAACAATAGTAACATTGAATGCAATGATTAAAAAGTGCTGCTAAAAATGTTATTTAGTTCACATAAATGTATCTAAATTGGTATAACAATGTATATGAATGTGTGTGTAATGTTCCAAAATGCTAATTTTTGTAGATATATAGATACTAGTAAAAAAGCCCCGTTTCTGATGCAAATGAAACGGGGGCTAGCAATGTTTTCTTCTGTGTGCATGTGGGAGTGTGTGTGTCCCTGCCCTCTGGCCTCTCTCCCCTCCCCCCTCTGAGTCCTTCACTGTTACAGAGCCAGCGATTTGATTTCGTGCTCTGCTGTTTTCCTTCACTGACTGTGTTACAGAGAGGGCGGGGCAGACGCTCATAGGGAAACTGGATATCTCGCCCCCTTCACACTTCCGGCTGGAGGCTTCATAGAAAGTTGGTGTTGCCTTTTATATAGAGAGATATATAATGCTTCTCTTTCTTTGCAGAGCCAGATGAGGTATCATGAAGACATATTTGGAGCAGTTTACAAACTGAATGAAAAAAAGGAGTTCCAATAAGGAGTTTGCTTCTATTATAAAACTGAGGTTCAAATTCTGAGGCTGCTGAACTGTAAATCGGTGATCGTTCCTGTGACTTCCACTTGGATGTTTTTTTTCTCTTTTGTTTGTTAAAGAAGAGCCCTAGCCTGTACGTACTGTATGATATTTCAAAAGAGTGCTCAGCAAGCAGTAATAATCACTCTGGATCAACCGAACCATGTGCTACCAAGCTCCGGAACGACCCTGCCACCTTCCAGAACCGTTGAGGATATTGTCATGAGGAACAGGATCCAATTGGATTGGGCAGCACGTGTGATGTCATCAGTGACAACATAGCCAACGTGGTCCACTCATGCTAATACACCGGGATCCCAGGGCAGATACTTATAGAGTGTGCTCACGATGTGAAGGCCAGCTGTAAAAGCTTTATGTGCGGAAATAGGCGTTTATACCATTGCACATACAGTGGTGGAAATAAGTATTTGATCCCTTGCTGATTTTGTAAGTTTGCCCACTGACAAAGACATGAGCAGCCCATAATTGAAGGGTAGGTTATTGGTAACAGTGAGAGATAGCACATCACAAATTAAATCCGGAAAATCACATTGTGGAAAGTATATGAATTTATTTGCATTCTGCAGAGGGAAATAAGTATTTAATCCCTCTGGCAAACAAGACCTAATACTTGGTGGCAAAACCCTTGTTGGCAAGCACAGCGGTCAGACGTCTTCTGTAGTTGATGATGAGGTTTGCACACATGTCAGGAGGAATTTTGGTCCACTCCTCTTTGCAGATCATCTCTAAATCATTAAGAGTTCTGGGCTGTCGCTTGGCAACTCGCATCTTCAGCTCCCTCCATAAGTTTTCAATGGGATTAAGGTCTGGTGACTGGCTAGGCCACTCCATGACCCTAATGTGCTTCTTCCTGAGCCACTCCTTTGTTGCCTTGGCTGTATGTTTTGGGTCATTGTCGTGCTGGAAGACCCAGCCACGACCCATTTTTAAGGCCCTGGCGGAGGGAAGGAGGTTGTCACTCAGAATTGTACGGTACATGGCCCCATCCATTCTCCCATTGATGCGGTGAAGTAGTCCTGTGCCCTTAGCAGAGAAACACCCCCAAAACATAACATTTCCACCTCCATGCTTGACAGTGGGGACGGTGTTCTTTGGGTCATAGGCAGCATTTCTCTTCCTCCAAACACGGCGAGTTGAGTTCATGCCAAAGAGCTCAATTTTTGTCTCATCTGACCACAGCACCTTCTCCCAATCACTCTCGGCATCATCCAGGTGTTCACTGGCAAACTTCAGACGGGCCGTCACATGTGCCTTCCGGAGCAGGGGGACCTTGCGGGCACTGCAGGATTGCAATCCGTTATGTCGTAATGTGTTACCAATGGTTTTCGTGGTGACAGTGGTCCCAGCTGCCTTGAGATCATTGACAAGTTCCCCCCTTGTAGTTGTAGGCTGATTTCTAACCTTCCTCATGATCAAGGATACCCCACGAGGTGAGATTTTGCGTGGAGCCCCAGATCTTTGTCGATTGACAGTCATTTTGTACTTCTTCCATTTTCTTACTATGGCACCAACAGTTGTCTCCTTCTCGCCCAGCGTCTTACTGATGGTTTTGTAGCCCATTCCAGCCTTGTGCAGGTGTATGATCTTGTCCCTGACATCCTTAGACAGCTCCTTGCTCTTGGCCATTTTGTAGAGGTTAGAGTCTGACTGATTCACTGAGTCTGTGGACAGGTGTCTTTCATACAGGTGACCATTGCCGACAGCTGTCTGTCATGCAGGTAACGAGTTGATTTGGAGCATCTACCTGGTCTGTAGGGGCCAGATCTCTTACTGGTTGGTGGGGGATCAAATACTTATTTCCCTCTGCAGAATGCAAATAAATTCATATACTTTCCACAATGTGATTTTCCGGATTTAATTTGTGATGTGCTATCTCTCACTGTTACCAATAACCTACCCTTCAATTATGGGCTGCTCATGTCTTTGTCAGTGGGCAAACTTACAAAATCAGCAAGGGATCAAATACTTATTTCCCCCACTGTATAGTTACAGACTTATACAGCCTGTCATCGAGTTACTTTAGCCAGGGTGGGGTAGGTGAGGGTTTGCCCTTTACAGAATATGTCTGCGTCCATATAAATTAAAGCTGAGGAAATCTGGACATGCTTACGAGCAGGTGTAAAGGCAAGCACACGAATTCCCTGGGGCCATTTTCAAATACAAATATGCACATACTTTCATTTAGAAAATTTGCCAGTAGCCTCTCCTGTGTCATGGTGTGCCCAGAATGAAGTTTTACGGTTTGCAACTGTTTTTATTTATTTATTTCGATTGTAAACTGCTTTGCTGTATTCCAAAAAAGCGGGGTATCAAGCAGTTTATGCCCCGGGGGGAGAGGGAAGGGGGGAACCTGTTTATACTGCTTTGATGTGCACTCTATTATGAAATTACCCCCAAAGGGTCAATATTCAAAGTGAGTTAGCCAGCCAGAAATTTCAGTTAGCGCCAAACTGAAAATCAGCTGTTTTGGGGGCATGCCGGGGATGGAGTTAGTACTTGGCTGGATAAGTTCTGATATTCAGTACTTAAGTGGCCAGGTTGACCACAAAAAAGTCAGTTCTATCTTCATGCCAATTAAGCGCTGAGTATCTCACTCAACCAGCTACGCGTTAGCCGGCTCCAGGACGTGGCCCAGCATTGAATTTCTGGGTTTTACGCCGGCAGCCGCTGGCTGGATATCAGGCCCAAAATGTTTTAATATAGGTTTGAATGTATTGTCATGTACACTTTTAAAATATTCAGCCCCGTTTTAGATAGAACCTAGAAATCAGAACGGACTCATCTAGGTCAGGATGTGTACAATACTAGTTTCATTTTAGAAAACGGCCTGCCCGCATCGAGCCTTTTCTAAAGTGTATGCAGGATGTGTTGAAAACCTGGACAGAAAAGCATTGCAAATTACATCTGGCAGTTGGTATTCTACAATCTACAAGTATAGATATCAGCACTTTTATTTTGGTACAATAGGTATTTTTCTGTCACCAAAAGTCTTACACTCTAAAAGGGGAATTCTCTGAGTGCAGGTAGTTAACTGCGCCATGGACATATAAGTGCATGGAAAACAGCACTTTTGTGTGTAAGTGTTACTTTGTAAGATAGCACTTAACTGCATGGGATGTACACACGGGCAGGGCATAGCTGCGTCTCCAATTCACGTACCTAACTTTGATAGAATCCTGTAAGTCGTACACTTTGCATGGTGCGCATAGATGCACTCATGTACTCCTGTCACTGACATGGGGGTAAAGAAGTAACTTGTCTCATAGCATTTGCAAAGTACATACTGTAAAGAATTTGCAGGGGTTTCAAAATAACATTTCATGATGTCTGTCCCCTTCCCCATGCTGGCTTAACCCCTTTTTCGTCAGTGGCTAAAAACATGCACATTGTTTCCTTTGCCCGCTAGGAGAATGTACCAAGCTAGCCGTTTTGTTTAGGGGGGGAGTAGCTTAATGGCTAGTGCAGTGGCCTGAGAATCAGGGGAACTGGGTTCAGTTCCCACTGCAGCTCCTTGTGACTCTGGGCAAGTCACTTAACCCTCCATTGCCCCAGGTACAAAATAATGACCTGTATATAATAGTAAACCAGTGCCATACCCACCCAACATTACAGCACCCTTGTTAAGGCTGGGTGGTAGGGATCCCCATGCCCAGCCAGTTGAAGAGGTCCCGCTCTGGTAGCCCAGAACGCTCCCATACTCGCTGCAGCTGGTGGCAGGGCTGCCGAGAGGTGGGGGCGGGGGGGGGGACAAAATTCTCCGGGCTTCCAAGAGGGGCTCAGCGCCGCAGTCCCCTCCACCCACCCCCCTCCTCTGTCTACCACCAGGCCGGGCCCCCCTGAATTAAAATCATAGCGCCTCACCTCGACCTCGCTGCATGTGAAAGAAGCAGAGCAGTCTGCAGATCGCCTCCCTTCGGGCCTTCCCTCCCTGTGTCCTGCCCTCGAGGGCAGGACACAGGAAGGAAAGGCCCGAAGGGAGGCGATCTGCAGACTGCCGCTGCTGCGTTTCTTTCACACGGAGCGAGATCGAGGTGAGACGCTATGATTTTAATTCAGGGGGACCCGGCTCGGTGGTGGACGGGGGGGGGGGGGGGGGGGCGGTGATGATGATGACCTCGGGGGGGGGGGGGGGCAGCCTTGCCCCAGACCGGGCCCAGTCTCTCGGCGGCCCTGGCTGGTGGCACTCTCTAAATATTTGCAGTAGTTGCTCCAGGGCAAACTGTTGATATTTTCCAGCAGTGAGCTATGTACAAGACAAAAAATATATATCAAATACTTTTCAGGGCCCCCGACAGGACTGGGATGTTTCAGTCTGCTGTCCTTGCTATAATAAGGACCCTGACTCACTGGTAGTTCTTATCTTATTTTACTCCCCCGTTGCAATTTTGGAGCAATGCTGAAACATATCTTGTTATAGCTCTTTATTGTGATTAAAACAACCCGTTTGATCTGATTTTTTTTTTTACTGCAAAAATCCCATTTTACATAAATCTAGTACTGTTTTCACTGATTTTCATTATAATTTCATAATAGCACACAGAGGGCCCTGTTTGCTAAGCATCGCTAAGGGTGTGCTAGCATTTTTAGCACGCACTAAACGCTAAAGTCGCCCATATGGCATGTGCTAAAAACGCTAACGCACCTTAGTAAACTGGGCCCAGTTTTGATCCTACAAATTTCGTAACTAGACCGGGCTTCCTCTCCGTACCCCCTAGAACCAAGTTATCCACTGCACACACTGTGAAAAGATCCACAGCCTCAATTTCCTGCCTCTCCGGTACTTCTTGCTCGTCACAGGAAAACCTGATAAAATGCTTTGCATGGATTTTCTCCTTTTTTAAAAAAGATATAAATACTGATCAATTCCTGGGGAAACTATAATAAGAACTGAAAATGAAGAACCTTGTGCACAACAGTGATTTTGTATTTGATGTTATTAATGCTAACTTATTCGATATTTCTTTATTTAAGAACTCGGTGTACTGCTCGCATTCATTGCAAAGCAATCACAGATCCACCAAGTGTTTCTACTTCAAAAGCATTGCCTTATTTGTAAATTATATTTGTAAGTGTAACAATATAAATGTATATTTTCTAATATTTAGCTAAACTATTTTATTATCTAACTGTATATTGTCTTTTGTACTGTAATTGTTAAAGGCCAGTTTACCCAAGGTGTCTTCCCAATCTGTGTCTGCGGACAACACCTCTGGAAAATGGGAATCTTAATCATTGAAAAAAAAAATGTTTATGCACCTGGTCACACTGGAGAGAATCTGGCTGGTCCAGAAGTCCTTTTTTTCAGTTACCTTGTGCTTGGGTTGGTGGCATATGACAGAATTATGTTATGCTGGAAAACATTTCTCAAGCTTATCTAAAGACATTTGCATTTACTTTCATCACCCCACTCACTTCTCTTTTTTAAAAAATATTATCACAACAACATTCAGAAACAAAAGCCATCCCTGCAGATAAATCTGGAAAGAGCTAGACGGCTTTGCATAGTCCCCAGAGAACCTATGGTTAGCTCAGTGATTTCCAGTTCCCTCCTAGAGGGTACACCAAGCCAATGAGGTTTTTAGGATTTTCATATGGAATACGCATGAGATAGAGTTGCTTACATGACAGGTCTAGAGCATGAAAATCTCTCTTGTGCAAATTCATCACCAAATATCTTCAATTCCAGGCTAGTTAGGGAGTGACAAATTTGGCACTGGGTTAGCTAAAGGGGAGAAATGGAGCCCCCCCCCCCCCCAAAAGTACAACTTCAAAGAACTGGTAGCTCTGAAAACTACCTGTAGGGAATTTTAGGCTGAACACAAGTATACTCCAGTTAGGAAATATACTATTAGAGCTTGGACGATTTTAATTTCTGTCAAACTGATCTCATTCATTTAAAAGCAAAATGATAGAAAACAACGTTATTGATAATTGTTGTATTATTCCTGTGTTCTGTGTGCTTTAGTAGAAAGACAGAGTAATATCGCTTGCAATGTAATTTTGCATATACCTCATTTAGGGCCCTGCATTATAGGTGTGTTAGTGTTTTTAACACGTGTTAACTATGTACGCAGGTTAACCGTGTACATGCCTACAATATCTCTATAGGTGCCTACACAGTTAGCGCACACTCTAATTGTAGGTGTGTTAAAAAAAACCTAACGCACCTTAGTAAACAGGGCCTTTATAGCTGGCATCTGGAAGAAATCTCTAAAGTATGCTAGGCATCAGGGCCGGTCTTAGGCAGAGGCGACCAAGGCGGCCGCATAGGGCCCCGCGCCTAAGGGGGCCCCGCTCTGCCTCCCTTCCGACCTCTGCTCGCCTCGGATGACTGTCCGCATCATTCATGATGATCCCGCGGCTCGGCCACTCCACTTCTGGGGAGGGGAGGTTTCATGATGGCATTGTGCTTATTATTTCAATCAGTTTTTTTGTACACGTTTAGCTTCATTTGTCTTTATTTGAAATTTCATAAGTAAAAAAAATTTCTAAAAATGGAATAATCTTATCAATGGGGTGGAGCTAGGGAGGGGCTAGGATGGGGCCCCACCAAATTGGTCTGCACAGGGCCCCGCACTTGCTAAGACCGGCCCTGCTAGGCATAACTGAATTGGCCAAATGGTCCTTAACTGCACACTAGGTAGATATGTTAATTTACTTTCCATTCTTTAATGTCACTTTCTACTTTCCTCATGGTGAAAGCTGTTGCTTCTTGAAAAACTGTGTTCAGTGTTTGCATTTTCAAAAGTGTAAATGCCTTTCTAGTTCATCACTTGTGTTCAAGTGGAAATAGGCAATCCATTGTCAGTTTGTTTTGAAAAGAACTTAAATTCTAATGTGATGCTTTTTCAGTATTTTTTTCCACAAAATAAATCCATCAGTATTTTGTAAGCTTTTATTTCTAATGTGATTATTTTATATTTTTGTTTGAAAATAGAAACATCAAAGAATTTTGGTGTCTTGTTCTCTGTTCTACTATGGCTTGATGTAGCAGTGCCGGCAAAAAAATATTTAAATAGTTCAGCCAGTAATCAAAACAAACAAAATCATTAAACTTCCTTTGAGGCAACACTAGGGTGTGAGCGTGAAGCTTTTAATATTTCCTCTTACTTGGCTACATGCATCATTGTCAATGTAATTAAATCGGGGAAACTGCCTTGCCAGTGCTTCACATGGGGCTTCCTAAACCTCTCCTGGGGACCCCCACAGCCAGTCAGGTTTTCAGGATAACTACAATGAATCTGCATCTGATAAATTTGCATATGTTGAATTTCCAGTGTATATGAATTAATCTCATGCATCTGTTGTAGGGATCCTGGGGGATCCCCAAGAGAGGGCTGGGAAGCCCTGGCTTATCAGAATGCCATAAAAACATTACTTGGATATGCTTAAAGCAGGAATACGTACACTGGAGAATGGTTTTAGGGAAGGATGAATTATAAACAACAGGGACTGGGGGAAGAACTATGATAAAAGTTCCACATTAGTTACCCTCAAGATATTAAGGATAAAAAGGAAGGAAACCTAGGAGCGAAATCAAAAAGGCACTAAGGGGCCCCTTTACTAAGCTGTGGTAAAAAGTGGCTTGCGCTAGTTTTGAAATTGGTGCATGCTGGGCATCCAGTCTGCCCATCCTCTGAACCCCTAATTCTTCCTGTTCCTAAGCGATCCCGCATGCTTATCCCATGCCTTTTTAAATTCTGGAACAGTCCTCGACTCCACCACCTCCACCGGGAGGCTATTCCACGCCTCCACCACCCTTTCTGTGAAATAATACTTCCTTAGGTTACTCCTAAGCCTATTCCCTCCTAACTTTGTCACCTGCCCCCTCATTCCAGAGCTCTCCTTCATTTGAAAAACACTCTCTTCCTGTACATAAATGCCCTTGAGATATTTAAACGTCTCTATCATGTCTCCTCTCTCCCTCCTCTCTTCCAGCGTATACATGTTGAGGTTCATAAGCCTGTCCCTATAATTTTTGCATTCAAGACCGCTTACTAATTTCGTAGCCACCCTCTGGACTGACTCCATCCTGTTTATATCTTTCCGTAGGTGCGGTCTCCAGTACTCCAAATGGGGCCTCACTAGAGACTTATACAACGGCACTATCACCTCTTTTTTTCCTGCTGGTCATGCCTCTCTTTATGCACCCAAGCATCCTTCTGGCTTTGACCAGTAAATGGGGCAGGAAATGACTAAGCACTAATATTAAAATTAGCATGTGGCTAATTACTGCCTGAGCCCTTACTGCCACCTATTTTAGAAGGCAGTAAGTGCTCACTTGCTACTTGTGTGGTAGTCGGGCAGCACGCGACAATGTGGCTGCGTTGCCAATTACCTCCTGGAATGCCCCCCACAGTAGAAAATAGAAAAATATTTTCTACCGTGGGAAACGGCACGTGACAACTTCGGAACTACTGCCAGGTGCCCCTGCTACCCCGGCGGTAGGGTCGATTTGGCGCACGCTACCCATACGGTAGCTCTACTGCAACTTAGTAAAAGGGTCCCTAAAGGACAGCCAAGAAATATTTATTTATTTATTTTCGAGCACTTATACCCCACTTTTCCCACAGAATGCAGGCTCAAAGTGGCTTACAAGAGACTGGAAAGGCTAACGCCAAACCAGAAAAAGTACACATATAATAGTTAAACAGAGAAATAGAGGGGAGAAAAAGACAAAAAGAGGAGAGATAAGTCCAAACTGGTCTGTCCATTTGATGTGAAGGTGGCGACACGCTGTGACAGAATATGGTAGAATATGCCTAGAAATTTGTGCATGTAGATTCTAATTAAAGCCAATTAGTGCGGCCAATTGTTTAAGTACCAATTATCGGTGCTGATTGGCTTATTAATCAATGAAGCTATGCACGCAATTTGGCCACGTGGCCAAATTAACACACACAACTTAAGACACCATTTATAGAATTTTGGAGAAAATGCTATGGCAGAGTTTGGGTGAGTCAAAGGTTTAGTTTTGTGGCTGTTTTAAAAGTGGGTAGGTTTGGGGGCGTTTGGTTGTGCTTTTCAGGCTCTCAACACTAATGCCAGTGGCTGAGGGCATGTTTTAATTTTTATGAGTGACAGGGGGTTTGGATTTTTTTGTGTGAAGAAATGTGGTATCATTTTGTACCTTTTATTTTAAATTTGGCAAATAGAGCCATATCCACCCTAGACTGGGCAACATTTCAAAAACCTACATGGCCCAATTAAAAAGAGTCCCTTTAACTGTTATTGAAATATTTGCAGTAATGCTCCAGGGCAAACTGTTGGTATTTTCCAGCAATGGGCGATGTACAGGAAAAACAAATATTTAAAATACTTTTCAGGACTGGGATGTTTCAGTCTGCTGTCTTTGCTGTAATAAGGACCCTGACTCACTATTGGATCTTAACTTCATTTTTGCAAGCGCTTTGGTGATTATTAGTGGTATGTAATCTCTTTAAAAATCCATATGATGACTAGCAGAGCAAATTCATCAAGACTCATTCCAGAATCATCCAGATGGTTCATTTTTACCCAGCTCTTGTGCTTTTCAGATGCCAACTTCAATTAAGCTAGCTTAAATGACAGTGCAGGCCAGTGGAAGCCGCCAAGATTAATTTCCAGAGGCTTGAAGCGGGTACAGTTAGATGCAGGCGATAGAAGCTGTGGAATGAAGGCAGCAAAGAAACAGATCCATCTGTACCCTCATCCCAGCTGCATTTCTGCACAGGCACCTGTAGCTCGTTGGCAGTGGCCCCAAGTCTCACATTCTTCAGGTCTCAAAGCTAGCTTTGTATCTGTCTTTGTATGACAGCTTTCAGGATTCTCCACTCTCCTACATTTTTTTGTCTGTTCTTCCTCTCTTAAGTTTCTTTGTTCCATTTTATGTTTCAAATTTGTATTTATTGGTGAATTTGGGGGGAGATTCTATATATATAGACAAAACCGAACTCTTTATACTAGACTGATAACCTTCGTTGCTATTAATGAAAGTTACGCAGTACGCACTACCACTTTATTTCTCACGCCGGAAATGAACTCTCTATAGTTGATTAACTTATTTTATAATTCACTCTATCATTCAGGAACTTCAATGCAATACCACTTTACTACTACTACTATTTAGCATTTCTATAGCGCTGCCAGGGTTACGCAGCGCTGTACAAGTTTAAACATGGGGAAGGACAGTCCCTGCTCAAGAGAGCTTACAATCTAAAGGTAAAAACTATGTAGTCAGTGTAGGTATCAGGAATGGGAAGGTGGTTAGGCACCAAAAGCAAGGGGGAAGAGATGGGCCTTGAGTAAGGACTTGAAAATGGGCAGGGAGGGCGCATGGCGTATGGGCTCAGGAAGTCTGTTCCAGGCATAAGGTGATGCGAGGAAGAAGGGGCGGAGTCTGGAGTTAGCGGTGGTGGAGAAGGGTACAGAAAGGAGTGATTTGTCCTGAGAGCGGAGGTTACGGGTGGGAACATATGGGGAGAGGAGGGAAGAGAGGTAATGGGGGGCTGCAGATTGAGTGCACTTGAAGGTCAATAGGAGAAGCTTGAACTGTATACAGTAGCGGATCGGGAGCCAGTGAAGCGACTTGAGGAGAGGAGTGATATGAGGGTATCGGTTCACGCGGTAGATAAGACGTGCGGCGGAGTTTTGGACAGATTGATGGGGGGATAGGTGGCTAAGCGGGAGGCCAGCGAGGAGAAGGTTGCAATAGTCAAGACGAGAGGTAACGAGCGATTGGACGAGGGTTCGGGTGGCTGTTCAGAGAGGAACGGGCGAATTTTGCTAATATTATAGAGGAAGAAGCGACAGGTCTTAGCAATACCACTTTGTATTCTACTTTACCATTTATGCGCCTTAACGCAATACCACTTGTAATTCTCTATCCGGAAACGGCGATCGCCATTACGGCATAATGTAAGCCACATTGAGCCTGCAAATTGGTGGGAAAATGTGGGATACAAATGCAACAAATAAATAAATATATGACACCTAAAAATATTGACGCTGACATCAGTGTCAACTATGTGTATTCTAAGCGCCTAGATTTAGGCACGGGATACAGAACACGTTTAGTAGATATCTCAGTGCCTAAAACGACACACATCCATTTACACCAATGAAAACGAGGCAAAAATACCAGCACACAGATTTACGCACACTGGGCTGCATCCTATAACTACGCACATAAATTTCAGAACGCCCACGAAATGGCCATTTCTTCGCCTATAACCATGCCCCTCTTTGCTTGCACGTGTTAGAAGTTTGGCACACTTTCTTACAGAATACGTTTAGTGAGTTGCGTGCCTAAATTCTAATCAGTGCCAATTCGTGCTCATTATTGCTTAAAGTGCTGTTGTCAGAACTCATTAGCTTGATAAGGGGCCCTTTTACAAAGGTGTGGGAGGGGCCTACGTGTGTAAAGTGTGCACCAAATCAGCACTTGAGCTGGGCGGTAATTCCAAATTTGGCGCCCGCCGAATCCTGTGGTAGAAAATAATTTTCTATTTCCTACTGCAGGCTGCTTACCTGGTGGTAAATAGCAGTTGGCGAGCGCGAGAGGCCTTACTGCTAGGTCAACGGGTGGTGGTAAGATCTCAGGCCGAAAATGGATGCTCGCTGGTTTCAATTTTAACGCACATCTATTTTCTGGCACCTTAAAAAAAAAAAAGGCCCCTTTTCCTAGACACAGTAAAAAATGGCCCAGCGCATGTCCAAAAGATGTGCTCACACTACTGCAGGCCACATTTTACTGTGGCTTAGTAAAAGGACCCCTAAGCTTGTTGTTACGCATTGTTATAGAATCCGCGCCATGATCTCTAGGCGCGCTATATAGAATCCAGGGTTTATGTTTCACACTTTATCTGGCATAAATAGAAATAAAACAAAAGAAAGGAAAATAAAGTGATAACCTTTTTTTTTTTATTGGACTAACAATATATTTTTTACATAGTAACATAGTAGATGACGGCAGAAAAAGACCTGCACGGTCCATCCAGTCTGCCCAACAAGACAACTCATGTGTGCTACTTTTGTGTATACCCTACTTTGATTTGTACCTGTGCTCTTTAGGGCACAGACCGTATAAGTCTGCCCAGCACTAGCCCCGCCTCCCAACCACTGGCTCTGGCATAGACCGTATAAGTCTGCCCAGCACTATCCCCGCCTCCCACCACCGGCTCTGGCACAGACCGTATAAGTCTGCCCAGCGCTATCCCTGCCTCCCAACCTCCAGTCCCGCCTCCCACCACTGGCTCTGGCACAGACCGTATAAGTCTGCCCCGCACTATCCCCGCCTCCCAACCTCCAGCCCCGCCTCCCACTACCGGCTCTGCTATCCAATCTCGGTTAAGCTCCTGAGGATCCTTTCCTTCTGAACAGGATTCCTTTATGTTTATCCCACGCATGTTTGAATTCCGTTACCGTTTTCCTCTCCACCACCTCCCGCGGGTTTTGCCTTTGACAATCTTTCAAAGGCAGAGCTCTTTTCAGGTCAGGTATGAGATACGATATGACAATATCAAAATATATATAGCTGAACATGAAAAGCATTCCAATGACAGTCTCAAGGGAAAGGTAGGGGTTATGGGGGGGGGGGGGGGGGGGGGGGGCAGGGCAGTGACATAGAGAAACAAATAGATAGGTAACTGTAGTTAGTGATGCTTCTTGTTGCCTTTGGTATTGAGTTTCACCATTTGGAGCCCAGGTAGCTGAAATCTCCTTTGTAGATGTTTCTGTAGTTAAATTTCTGCAGTTGGGTAGGGGGGTCTTTTACTTAGGCACGCTGCGAATTGAAATTGCTGCCATTCTTTAAGATAAGTGTGGAGCTACTATGCACGTTTGATATTTATTTTATTGCACCAGAGAGTATTTTTGCTAAAGAAAAAAGCACTATTATCAAACATATAAACGGCGAGTGACCGTACTCACTCGCAAATGCGCAGTAGAGACCTTCTCTGCCCTGCCCCCGCGTCAATACGTGATGACGGGGGGCGGAACACAGAGGGTCTGTACTGCGCATTTCTGAGGGAGGGACACCGCCGTCTAACGCTCCCCCCACCCGAGTCGCCACCGCCCCGCCACCCACCTTCTACCCGGTCAGGCCCTCGCTCCACTATTGAAACAGCGAGGGTCCGGGAACGCAGCACTGAGCTCTGCTGAGCTGCCGACATCGCCCTTCGTTCTTCTTCTCTGCCTCTGTCCCGCCCTCGACGACGTTACGTCACACGAGGGCGGGACAGGCAGAGAAGAAGAACGAAGGCCGACGTCGGCAGCTCAGCAGAGCTCAGTGCTGCGTTCCCGGACCCTCGCTGTTTCAATAGCGGAGCGAGGGCCCGGCCGGGGGGAAGGTGGATGGTGACGGATCGGTGGGGGTGGGGCGAATTCGGAGGGGGAGGGGCAGCGGCGAACTCGGCGGCGGGGGCGGGCCTTTCAACCCCCCCCTTCCTATAATAGCCCGTTTTTACGGGCTCAAAGGCTAGTATATATATATATATATATATATATATATATATATATAAAAAAAATTTGAAGGGTGATCCGATGAAGATTTGCACAACCATTTTTTCTTCCTCAACTGAAAAAGGAACAGAAAGTTCCCTGCGGTGTGAGTTGCTATAACATCTGATGGGCCCCATAAAAAATGTTAAATACTTTGCTGCATTGAGTATGAAAATAATAGATGAAGAACCATTGTTTGGGACACTCTAGTCCCCACATGTATATATATTCTACGGTCTATCTACTAGAACATAGGAATATATTGGCATCTTTAGTGTTTAGCGTGCACCTATTTTTAATGCACACTAAAAATGCCAGTGCCCCTTAGTAAAAGACCCCCTAGGTGAAGGAGTAGGTATCCTCTGGTTTCTGGGCTTTCATTCCTTGGAGACAGTTCAATCATGCCTAGCATATTCTCAGGGTGCTCCCTTTGAAAAATAGCTTTGCCTTGATAGGCAGCCAGTGTAGTGTTTTGAGTAATGGAGTTGCCCTTTCATATTTAACTTCTTGAATATCAGTCTTGCTGCCGTCTTCTGAACAGTTTGCAACGATTTTAATGTGTTCTCCTTACATCCTATGTATGCTGCATTACAGTAGTCTAGTTGTGATAGTATCGTCGCGGGAAGTAGTCTCTTCTTCTTCTCAGCTTCCATAGTGTTCTGAAGCATTTTGCCGTTATGGCCATTTCCGGGTTTGTGGAGCCGGCTAATGCATAGCTGGTTAAGTGTGATATTCAGCACTTAAAGGCCCTTTGTGGAAAACAAACTAGCAGATCGGTATAATGTCCAAAAGACTTTATTGAAGATACCATACATGAGACAAATGCCCGACACAGGCAGAGAGCAGACTATTTATCGATTATCTGGCGTCATACAGGATACACTATTTTGTGCTGCTTATGCTGGTTCTCTATAAAGGAAATTCCTTTTATCCTTGTCCTGATACACAATTTGATACCGCTCTTATTTAAGAAAGTGTTTTTAATTACCCTTCTCTAGACCCCCGCAGGACCCTTGCCCACGGAGGTGGAGAGAGGGTTTCAGAAGGCTCATAATAAGTCTCCTAAATATGACCTCTGTTTTCTGGCTCCTAATTTCCAAGGACATCCTAGGGCATCTATTCTCCCACTTGATGTACTAGAGTTTAAAAGATAGTCTATTTATGTGATATAAGGTGTGAAATGAAACAGAGAAATTAACACAGAGACTAGAGAATATTGAGATAGAAATAGTCTTTTATTCTCACCAATCAGGACTTCAAGTTGGTACACACATCAGTCAGATTCTGGGTCCAACCGGCCAGAGCTTCGCCTCTGAGATTCGTTGGGGAAAGACTCCGATTTTAGCTCAGATTTGCATTTCTTATATAGTATCTGGTTCCCATACAAGTCTATGGAGAGGGACTTTTTTATCTTAACCACAGGTCAGGTGTCCACCTGTTTCTTAATCTTTTTCCTGTCTTGTAAACTCCTAATATGGTCAACTCCTAATATGGACTGTTGTTCCTAATCTTGTGCAACCATCTCTTCTAAGATGAAGAGATCAGTTCCATATCTTGTGACTCTGGCTGCCATTTTACCTGTATCAGCCTCCATTTTGTGAACTTAACTTTTTAGGATTTTAGCCATTAATTCTTTGTTTTTGGCTTTTGTACTGCTTTTGAATGTCACACTAAATTCTAATAAGGCTTATCAAGCAGCCCTGCTTCTGCAGGTGCTCAGCAACAAGGCCATCATCAGATTTTTAGGCCTAGTCAGTGCTTTTCAGCAGTTTAAGCTATATAACTCGGCCCACCACTATTCCAGTGGATGGGTCTCAAGCTGGGACACATATTAACTTGCTGGAAAAGCAAGTCCTTGCTCAGCCAGTCATAGATTTTTAAACCTAGCTGGTATTTTTACAGCCTGAGTCCTAAAATCTGGCCTTCCACCCTTCCGGTGGGCATCCAGTGAGGGCCTCTTGCTGTACTATAATTATACAAAAGATACAGACTAGCCCCTGACGCAGCCCTATTGTTGGGCGAAACACGGCCTGTGTCGGGCATTTGTCTCACGTATGGTATCTTCAATAAAGTCTTTTGGACATTATACTGATCTGCTAGTTTGTTTTCCACGTTGGATTTTGCAGATCGTTTGCCTTGTTGTTTTCTGGGACCCTTAAAGACCCTTTTACAACACAGCAGTACAGCTACCGTGACATTGTTGCACGCCAAATCGGGACTACCTCTGGGCTACTGCAGGAGCACAGCGCTAGTCCATACCCCCAACGCATGCTATTTCCCATATGACACAAATATTTTGCATTTTTGTAGCAATGGGGCTTACCTGGTGGAAACCAGGCAGCACCGCGCAGTGCCCAGGTTACTGCTGGGTTAGCAAAGGAGCCTTTAACAAAACCTAAATAGGTGGCAGTAAGAGCTCCTCACTGAAATGGCCGAGCGGCAAGTGGTTCACTTACCACATGGCCATTTCCTTTGAAAAAAAACCAGCCTTTTATCCACTGCAGTAAAATGGGGCCCCAGCCCACAGCGAATCCACGCACAGATAATATTGCAGGGCCCCTTTTACCACAGCTTGGTAAAAGGAGGCCTTAACCAGGTATGGGTCACCACATAAACATAGGACTAACTTTTATGCAGTTATATTTATGTGGTTACCCTGGCCGGTTAAGTGCTGGCATTTAACCAGCCAAGTGCCGACTTCACCCCTAGAATGCCCTCAAAATACCTGGTTTTCAGTTCGGCACTAACTGGTTAAGTGTTAGTGAAAATGAGCAGTTAGCTCCAAAAAAGCAATTTAACCGGCCAGGAGCAGGCCTATAATTCTCACAGATGAGAATCCCTAGCTACCAGGCTTACCAAAAACAACAACCAGTGGTCAGTTGGACCTTGCAAAGCCAAGGGCAAAAAAGTAATTTACCTGAAACTATATACAATCTGAGTGAGAGTGCAGCCTGGAACAGAACAAAACGGGCCTAGGAGGGTGGAGGGTGGAGTCTAGGCCTCAAACAAATTCTGCAGAACTGTCTGTCCAAACAGACTTTTGTCAGGTATCCTGCTTAAGGCAGTAATGAGATGTGAATGAGTGGACTAAAGACCACATCACAGCCTTGCAAATTTGTTCAAGGAAGGCTGCTGGGGCAGTCACTTTTACTGTGGCTATGCTCTGCTGGAGCCAGTCAAAAGCCCACCCCCTGCCAAAAACACTCAGTTTTAAACAGGAGAGCTTTCCTCTGAAAACGAAGCCAAAAGCAATCAAAATAGCTTGTTACAAAGGCGTAATTAAAGATTACCCCCGAAGCACAGTGCAGTTTGAAACAATGGCCATGTTGGGCTAAAGGAAGATTATTTAAAGCAGGGGCATAGCCATAGCCAAGGGTTCAGGCCCGCCCAGCAGTGGAGGCAGCGGAGCGGAGGGAGCAGGCTGAGCTCCGTTCCTATATCTGCCTCCCTCTCTCTCACGGCAGCGCTTCCCAGACGCTGCCTACCGCTGCCACGATTGTGCAAGATCTACCTCTCTCCGTCACGGTCTCAGGCTCAGCACTCAGCAGCAGCGGTAGCGAATCATACACGCTACCTCCTTCTAACCCGGAAGCGTCTCCTCTGCCGCGTCCTGCCCCAGCACTGCAGAAACAGGAAGTTCTGATAATGGGGGCAGGACGCGCAGAGGAGACGCTTCCGGGTTAGAAGGAGGCAGCGTGTATGATTTGCTACCGCTGCTGCTGAGTCCTGAGACCGTGACAGAGGGAGGTAGATCCTGCGATCGTGGCGGCGGTAGGCAGCGTCTGGGAAGCGCTGCCGTGAGAGAGAGGGAGGCAGATTCGGGAAGGGAGCTCAGCCTGCTTCCACTGTAAATTTTTGGGGGGAGAAGAGGGTGGGCAGGTGGAATGGAATGGGAGGGAAGGATGGGGGCGAAGGAGAATCTCAGGACATGGATGGGAGCGGGAGGGGAGGGCAGGGGAGAGAGGAGAATCGCTGATGGCTGTAGGGAGGGGACAGGGGAGAAAAGAGAATTGCTGGGACTGGGTATGGATGGATAGAGGGGGGCAGGGGCAAGAACAGAATTGCTGGATATGGATGGATAGGGGCAGGGCAGAGAGGAGAATTGCTGGGTATGAATGGATAGAGGGGGGCAGGGGAGAGAAGAGAATTGCTATGGATGGATGGAGGGGAGAGAGTTGCTGGACATGGGTGGATGGAGGGGAGGGCAGGGGAGAGGAGGGTTGCTGGTGCAAGGAGGAGGTAGAAGGAAGGCAGAGAAGAGCTGATAGTGACAATAAGCGGGGAAAGGAGAAAAACCCTCAGAGGGGAAAAGGGAGGAGGAGACTGATGAAAAGGGAAGAGAACTACAGAGCCCAGCAACACTTGCAAGGAAGGAGGAAACAAGAGAAACAGTACCACAACTCCCAGCAGGTAGTAGAATCAGGGGGTGATTGGGAGATGGAGGATAATCAGGGGGAGGAGCAGCACCTGGGAGAGAGGGTGGGGGAAGACTCCATGGAGTGGGAGGAGATTGAACTAAGAGAAGAAAGTGAAAGGAAAGAGGTGGGTGAGGAGCAAATGGAGTTCTTTTGCTCAGGACAAAGGGCGGTGGAAAAGGAAGAGACTGCAGAGAGAGAGAAGCCAGAGATTTTTGAGGCCGCTAAGTGACAATGCCTAGATGCGGTCTGGCTTCATGGAACTGTGGGAATTAATTACCTGAAGGAGGTCAGTCTGAACATTTGTGGGAGGTTGTCAGAGTGTTGGTGTCTGGCAAATGAGGGTGGTGAAAATGCCTCTAACTCCTAGAGAGGAGCGGAGGAATAGACTGAACCACAGGTTTTCCCAAGTCTTTAGCTAATTCTAAGACTGAACTGTTGTTTGTTTGGTGTGTTTGAAAAGTGAAGCAAAGTGCACGGAGACCAGCAGCTGTGGTACAGTGAACATACTGTTTTTCCCACTGGTACTGTGGTGTAATAAAGTACTCTGCAGGATAAATTTGGTACTGTGAATAATTACTTTTTTGCAAGTGAGCATAAGCAGTTCCTCTTAGGAGGTGGATTAGCCCCAATTGTGTGGGTGAAGACAGACAGCACGGAGAGGTGCAGGTCGAGAGCGGACAGCACGGAGAGGTGCTTGCTGACATTTGGTGGCAGTGGTGGGATATACAGTGAACTTCCACGTGGGTGAGGAGAGGCCGCAAGGGAGCGGAGGGGGTTCCACAAACAGGCCAGTCGAGTTGCCAGAACGAGGTGGTGGTGTCCTGGAGGTTCCAGAAGCCCGTCGAGGGGGCCAACGCTGACAAAGGCGCAAAATCCTTGGCTATCTGGTGAGCATATAGCAGGACCGGGGGGGGGGGGGGATTTTGCTTATGCATGTGTGGTGCCGCAGGGGGGGCAAACCTATGAAAGCAGCTGCACTTCGATGTTGTTTTTCTTTGGGTTTGTCTAGGTGAGAAGAAGGCCGGCCACAATGGATCCAAAGGAGATGTTTTCCTTCATGGCCCATCAATTCCAAAAACAACAGGAACTGGCACACAAGCTGATGGAGGACTCCTTGGCTGCCTCGAGGGCTCAGCAACAGCCGCTTCTGGAACTTTGTCAAGAGTTGTTGAAAGGAGGAGCACGGGTACAGGCTGGGCCGACAGTGTCAGAGGGAGCTGCAACTGGAGGAGGACCTTTGCGAGGAGGCATGATGGCAATGAACTGGTTACCCTGGGGTAAGCTGTCCGATAAGGACGACATTGAGGATTACCTGGGGGCATTTGAACGGGTAGCGGTGGCTGCAGCCTGGCCAGGGGAGCAATGGACTATGAGGCTGGCTCCGGCTTTGTCTGGGGAGGCCTTGGCAGCTTTTCGCAGTCTCCCTGCTGCAGAGATTGCAGATTATGCTAAACTGAAACGGGCTATTTTGGACAGGTATGGACTAAGTAAGCAGTCATACCGGCGGAGATTTAGAGAATGGAGGTGGGCAGAGGGGGAGACACCCAGGGATTTGGCCACTAAGTGGTTAGAACCAGAAAAAAGCTCAGTGACACAAGTAATGTTAGAGCTGGTGTTGGAGCAGTTTCTGGAGGCCTTACCGGAAGAATAAAAAAGGGATTTGATTAGGCGGGGATGTGGGACCTTGGATGAAGCAGTTAAAAGTATGGAATGCTTTCTAGAGTCACAGCATGCGGGTGGGAGAGGGGTACTGGCAACGAAAGAAAGCTCTGTAACAGGGTCTAGGCCTCTGCAGGCAAGGAGTGTACCGGCTAGTAAGGGAGAAAGGAGAGTGGAGGTCTTGGGGTATGCCGGGGATCGGATTTGCTATAGGTGTGGGCGTAAAGGACACTTAAGGAAAGATTGTAGGGCCAAAGAGGGCTTTACTTCTCACTCTTACAAGCAGGTTACACATCCCTTTTCTCAGGTCGTGGAGGTGAGGGGGTTGAAGGTGGAGGCCCTATTAGACTCGGGAGCTGATCAATCTATGCTTTCGAGGAGGTTATGGTCCCGTATAAGTAAGGGAAAGAACGAACAGGGAGGGTCTAGTCCTGGTGAGGTAGCTATTCAACGTATTCATGGGGCTAGTACAAGATACCCTTTACATTGGGTGACCATAAAAGGGCCTATGGGGGCACACCGGATATTAGTAGCGGAAAAGCCTTTGTAACTACCCGGGCTCAGAGTCAAGCTCAGCAGGAGGATGGGGAGGTTCTCCCTTTGGATCAGGTTTTCCCCTTTCATCCGGAGATTTTAGGTACTCCGGGGAAAAGTAGGAAAGGGGACCGACAAAAAAAAGGAGCTCAATGGAGAAGAAGGCAGGCTATGACAGAGGTCGAGGGGGAAGGAGATTTTCCAAGGGACCCGGGGGAGCTCTTAGAGCAGTTTCCATCTTTCCCGAGGGAGCAGGAATCTGATGGTACCTTGCAATATGCCTGGGGTAGGGCCCAGGAAGGTGAGGGGGGCTCTTTCCCGCACTTTGTGGTGGAGAGGGGGCTGCTATTTAGAGTTAACTCGACAGCAGGGAAGTGGTGTCAGAAACAGTTGGTGATACCAAAGGGGTTTCGTAGCCTGATAATGAGATTAGCTCATGATCATCCTCTGGGGGGGGCATAAGGCAACACAGGGTACTCTGGACCAGGTTTTAAGAAGGTTTTATTGGCCAGGGGTTTATAAGGAAGTGGAGGGGTATTGCAATTCCTGTGGACTCTGTCAGAAGGTAGCGGAGAGGGGGCCGGAGCGGGCGCCTTTATGTCCCTTGCCGCGCATTGGGGTCCCGTTAGGCCGGCTGGCTATGGATATTGTAGGACCGCTTCCCAAGTCCCGGAGGGGTTTTGTCTATATTTTGGTGGTGTTAGATATGGCCACTCGTTTCCCTTGGGCTGTGCCCCTACGTACTGTATCAGCCAAGGCGATTGCCGCTGAGCTTATTCATATTTTTTGTACAGTGGGGTTTCCTCGAGAAGTGCTTACAGATAGAGGC
The DNA here is from genome assembly GCF_901765095.1 of Microcaecilia unicolor. NCBI lineage: Eukaryota > Metazoa > Chordata > Amphibia > Gymnophiona > Siphonopidae > Microcaecilia > Microcaecilia unicolor. The sequence continues at coordinate 12,411,970 of NC_044043.1, read as the reverse complement.
ACTAATTTCCTCTCTCGTACATTGACTCAAGTATGGGAGGCTTTTGGCATTTCCCACATTCGTACTGCGGCTTACCATCCTCAGACCAATGGTCTGGTAGAGAGATTTAATAAGACTCTTTTGCGAAGGGGGTTGGGGGGCTGTATAGATGAGTGGGATCGCCTCCTGCCGTTTGTCTTATACACTTGTAGGGAGAGTGTTCAAGCTTCATTAGGAGTTTCTCCTTTTGAATTAATGTACGGGAGGGCTCCTCGGGGGATTTTGGATATTCTGAAAGAACAATGGGTGCCACCGGATAAAGGAGACTGCATGGTGGTCTCTTATCTTTTTGACCTGAAGGGTAGGTTGCGACGGTTGGGGGGCTACGCTCGGGATAGATTGGGTAAGAGTCAAGAATACCAGAAATCATATTATGATCGGGGAGTGAAAGAGAGAGGGTTTGAAGAAGGGGAGAAGGTCATAATAATGATAGCGGATGCCCCTCATAAATTTGAAAGTAGGTGGAGGGGACCGGTGGTGATTACTAGGAAATTGGGGCCAGTTACGTATGAGGTGATGAATGAGAGGGGGAGAAAGCAAACATATCACGTTAATGTGTTGAAGTTGTGGAGAGAGAGGAAGGTGATGTGGGGGAGGGACTAAGGAGTGGGAGGAGAAGGATCTGGGGCCTCAGATCTCGGACATTTTTAAGTCTCAGATTGCTGGAGAATTGAAGGAAGGTCAGCAGCAGGAACTTAGGGCACTCCTGGAAGAATTCCAGGATGTCCTTACGCCCTGCCCGGGGGAGACGCATTTGATGGTGCATGAGATTGTTACAGAGCCCCGCCGGGTGGTTAGGCAGAGGCCCTATAGGCTGTCCCCAGTTAAACAACAAGAGGTGGTGAGACAGGTGAAGGAAATGTTGGAGTATGGCATAATTGAGGGGTCATGTAGCCCTTGGTCAAGTCCGGTGGTGCTGGTGCCGAAGAGGGATGATACCTGGCGGTTTTGCATTGATTTCCGCCAGGTTAATGCCCTGTCTTTTCCGGATGCCTATCCTATGCCACGCAATGAGGAGTTGTTGGATAGGTTGGGTTCGGCACAGTACCTTTCTACGCTGGACTTGACCAAGGGATATTGGCAGATTCCGTTATCTGCGGAGGCTCGGCCCAAGACGGCATTTTCTACTCCCCTGGGGCTCTTTCAGTTTAAGAGGATGCCGTTTGGGTTGAATTCTGCAGCAGCGTCCTGCCAGCGTTTGTTAGATAGGATTCTACGTCCTCATCAGAGTTATGCTGCAGCCTATTTAGATGATGTCATCATCCATAGTGAGGATTGGGCTACGCACATGAGGCAGGTCAGAAAGGTGTTAGCGGTTTTTCGGGATGCGGGGCTCACACTTAATCCCCAGAAATGTCACTTCGCACAGCATGCGGTAAAATATCTGGGTTATAAGGTGGGGGGTGGACAGGTGAGACCCTTGCTGGATAAAGTACAAAGCATTAGGGAATTTTCATATCCAGCTACTAAAAAAGGGCTTCGAAGTTTTCTTGGTCTAGTCGGGTATTACCGCAGGTTCATTCCTCATTTCGCCTCGCTAGCAGAGCCTTTAACTAACATGTTAAAAGGGAATCGGCCGAATCAGTTGAAATGGGGGGAGGAGGAGGAGAGAGCCTTTCAGTGTTTGCGTTTAGCGCTATGTGAGGAGCCGGTGTTGAAGGCGGTGGAATGGGAAAAACCTTTCATTCTGCAAACTGATGCCTCAGGGGTGGGGTTGGGGGCAGTGCTTTCTCAGATTCATGACGGGGAGGAGTATCCGGTGTTATATTTGAGCAGTAAACTCCTTCCTCATGAAAAAGGGTACGCCACAATCGAGAGGGAGTGTCTGGCCATTAAGTGGGCCACACAAATGTGCCAATACTACTTAGAGGGACGTCCCTTTAGGCTCATTACGGATCATGCCCCCCTGAAATGGTTAATGCAGATGAAGAATGCTAATGCCAGACTTATGCGTTGGTACCTGGCCTTGCAACCCTTTCAGTTTCGGGTGGAGCATCGGGCGGGGAAGCTTAGGGAATGTAGATATTTTGTCCCGAATGGCCAGTCAGGAGGATGAAGGAGTCAAGCCCCGGGAGGGTAAAAGATTCTTAAGCGGGGGGGGGGGGGGGGGGGGGGTATGTAAGGAGGAGGTAGAAGGAAGGCAGAGAAGAGCTGATAGTGACAATAAGCGGGGAAAGGAGAAAAACCCTCAGAGGGGAAAAGGGAGGAGGAGACTGATGAAAAGGGAAGAGAACTACAGAGCCCAGCAACACTTGCAAGGAAGGAGGGAACAAGAGAAACAGGACCACAACTCCCAGCAGGTAGTGGAATCAGGGGGTGATTGGGAGATGGAGGATAATCAGGGGGAGGAGCAGCACCTGGGAGAGAGGGTGGGGGAAGACTCCATGGAGTGGGAGGAGATTGAACTAGGAGAAGAAAGCGAAAGGAAAGGGGTGGGTGAGGAGCAAATGGAGTTCTTTTGCTCAGGACAAAGGGCGGTGGAAAAGGAAGAGACTGCAGAGAGAGAGAAGCCAGAGATTTGAGGCCGCTAAGTGACAATGCCTAGATGCGGTCTGGCTTCATGGAACTGTGGGAATTAATTACCTGAAGGAGGTCAGTCTGAACATTTGTGGGAGGTTGTCAGAGTGTTGGTGTCTGGCAAATGAGGGTGGTGAAAATGCCTCTAACTCCTAGGCAGTAGCAGAGAGGAGCAGAGGAATAGACTAAACCACAGGTTTTCCCAAGTCTTTAGCTAATTCTAAGACTGAACTGTTGGTTGTTTGGTGTGTTTGAAAAGTGAAGCAAAGTGCATGGAGACCAACAGCTGTGGTACAGTGAACATACTGTTTTTCCCACTGGTACCGCGGTGTAATAAAGTACTCTGCAGGATAAATTTGGTACTGTGAATAATTACTTTTTTGCAAGTGAGCATAAGCAGTTCCTCTTAGGAGGTGGATTAGCCCCAATTGTGTGGGTGAAGACAGACAGCACGGAGAGGTGCGGGTCGAGAGCGGACAGCACGGAGAGGTGCTTGCTGACACTGGACATGGATGGATGGAGGGAAGGGCAGGGGAGAGGCAGGTTGCTGGACATGGATGGAGGAGAGGGAAGGGAGAGAGAAGAAATGCTGGACATGGATGGGAGGGATGGAAGAGTAAGGAAGGAGATGAGATGAGGGAAAAGGAAGATAGGAGAAAAACTTCACATGGTTGAAGAAAATAGGCAGAAGCTGGATCCACTGGACAGTCAAGTCTGCGGAGGACCCAGCTTTTACTTACGGATATAGAGCAAGAAATGAAGAAGAAAGGCAGAAAGTAAAGAAATAAATGGAAAGGAAGCCCTGGAAACGGAGTTAAGAGGACAGATAGCAGCAGAATCAGATACTGGGCCAGCATGATCAGAAAAACAAAGTCACCAGACAACAAAGGTAGAAAAAATCATTTTATTTTCATTATAGTGTTTGGAATATGTCCACTTTGAGAATCAGGTGCTCAACATTAAAAGTTAATATTTATTTACTTATTCTATCCCACATTAAACATGAATTAGATTGGATCCTTGGATCATTTAATTTTTTTTTTCCTGGAGAGAGTAATGCATTGCCTCCCCCCCCCCCCCCCAAGGCTCTCTCCCCGGCTATAGCCAGCTCTGCAATTTTGAGGGGAGGTGCACAGGTGGACGGGGGGGGGGGGGGGGGTGCATAGGTGGACTGGGGAAAGAGCCTGTTGTTAAACATTTACCAGCCCACCACTGTCTAGGGGCGGGGAAACCTGTATTATCGAAACAAGATGGGTGGCCATCTTTCGTTTCAATAATACGGTCAGGGACGCCCAAATCTCCACATTTAGGTCGACCTTGGAGATGGTTGTCCTTAGAGATGGTCGTCCCCGATTTTCGGCGATAATGAAACCCGAGGACGCCCATCTCAGAAACGACCAAATCCCCCAAAACCCACTCCCCACAACTGTACACCACTACCATAGCCCTTAGGGATGAAGGGGGCACCTAGACGTGGGTACAGTGGGTTTGTGGTGGGTTTTAGAGGGCTTACATATACCACAACAGGTTTAACAGGTAGGGGGGATGGGCCTGGGTCCGCCTGCCTGAAATGCACTGCACTACCCACTAAAACTGCTCCAGGGACCTGCATACTGCTGTCATGGAGCTGGGTATGATATTTGAAGTTGGCAGAGGCTGGAAAAAATATTTTAACATTTGTTTTAGGGTGGGAGGGGGTTAGTGACCACTGGGGGACTAGGGGGAGGTCATCCCCGATTCCCAACGGTGGTCATCTGGTCATTTAGAGCATATTTTTGTGGCTTGGTCGTAAAAAAAAAAAAGGACCAAGTAAAGTTGTCCAAGTGTTCGTCAGGGATGCCCTTCTTTTTTCCATTATCGGCAGAGGACGCCCATGTGTTAAGCACGCCCCAGTCCCGCCTTCGCTATGCTTCTGACATGCCCCCGTGAACTTTGGTCGTCCCCGCAACGGAAAGCAGTTGAGGGCGCCCAAAATCGGCTTTCGATTATGCCGATTTTGAAAGATGGGCGCCCTTCTCTTTTGAAAATGAGCCCAATAGTCTCACAATGATCTGATGTGCACAGTTTCAATGATGTTCTGATAATGTATATTGTATTCTGTATCACATGGTAATAATATCATAATTTGTTCTTTGCTATTCTGACAGTTTGCTGGTTCAGGATCTTTTTCTCTTATATATCTCCAGTGGGTATCTCCACCCAGAGAGGCTTAGCTTTGTCTATGGGATGGGTTGAGTGTTTTTTGGCTAGTGGATGGGGCAGGCGGTTGTATGAATGTGGGGAGGGAGGGTGGCTGGCTGGGTATATGCCTGGGAGTGTGTGTTTTTGTTTAATATTTAAGCTGGGAGGATTCTGTTTTATTTTGCTTCTCACATTATGTCCCTGTGTTGGCAGTTTATCACTACTGTTGGCTTTTCTCATAGCATGTGCTACTGGTATTTATACTTATTTTGTCTGCTACTGTTATTGCTTTACCAGCATATTTATATAGAGGCATATTTTCAAAGCACTTAGACTTACAAAGTTCAATAGGTTATGTGCCTTGACAATAAGCCCCAGAGGAGGAGTGGCCTAATCGTTAGTGCAGTGGGCATTGATCCTGGCAACCTGGGTTCAAATCCCACTGCAGCTCCTTGTGACCTTGGGCAAGTCACTTAACCCTCCATTGCCCCAGGCACAAAAACTTGATTGTAAGCCCACTATGGACAGAGAGAGTACTTGTATATAATTTGTACAGTGCTGACTGGGTCTAGTTAGCTAACTACTTGTTTACCTCAGCCCTTGACCAACTGTATTTCAATCATGTACTGACTTTAGCATAACCCTACTCTGTAAGCCACATTGAGCCTGCAAAAAGGTGGGATAATGTGGGGTACAAATGCAATAAATAAAAGAGGGTGTGGCGATACTATGTGCCAAGAGCTTGGATTATAAAGTACTATCCCAAAGTTGGATGCTAGTGGTTGATGGATTATATTAACACTACAACAAATTTATACCTTAATTAATGTTTATGGCCCCAATATTGATTATGTTAATTTTTTTTATGAACTGTCACAATAAATTGCTTAATTAAAAAGTAGATCATTTCATAATAGGAGGTGAACGGGAATTTGATCTTAGATGCTATTACTGACTGTAAATCTTCTGCTAAATATAGAGTTTCCCCAAGGCTCGTAATGCTTTACAACAGCTTATTTCTACCCATGATATAGTTGATGTGTGGAGACGAAAGCATCCACGTACTCTTCATTATACATTTTATTCCTTGCTGCAAGACTCTGGACTATATCCTGGTCTCCAACTCCTTAATTAGTTTTGTGTAAGACACTGCCATTGAATCTTGTCCCCTACCCGACCATTGCTGTTATCTTTAAGCACTCAGACATATCCTAAACACTCACAAGATTTAATTCTGCTCTTTTAGAAGATCCCAACTTTCTTACCAGTGTAGAAAAATAGATAACTGAATTCTTTCAACTTAATGAAGACAAGACATTGGCATACCACACTATTTGGGATGCTTCTAAAGCCTACCTACGAGGCAAAATCATTTCCTATACTGCTAAGAAAAACAAAATCAAAAATTGAACTTTGACGCTGATATTAGATCGATACAGCATCATTTTTTTTGCATATCTTACTCCTGATCTGCGACTTCAGCTGCATAAACTTAAATTCCAATATAATACCATACTGTCTGAAAGGGCAGATTTGCTGCTTCTCAAAGAAAGTACCGCATATGTACAATATAATAGGCAGGCTTCTCGCTATTTAAAGTGCAAACCTAAAAATGATAAAATACACGCTGCTCTCCATTCTGAGAATACTTTATATACTGATCCCTTAGAAATTGCAAACCAGTTTATACAGTTCTATAAGGTTATCAATAGAAATCAAACACAATAAAACATGGAAAAGAAAATAAGATGATACCTTTTTTATTGGACATAACTTAATACATTTCTTGATTAGCTTTCGAAGGTTGCCCTTCTTCCTCAGATCGGAAATAAGCAAATGTGCTAGCTGACAGTGTATATAAGTGAAAACCTTCAAGCATTACTATGACAGTCTGACAGGGTGGGAGGATGGGGGTGGGTCGGAGGTATGCATGGGGACATCAAAGCATATCATTGATATTCTAACAGGATGGGTGTGGATAGGTGAGGGGAGGGTGATCAACAGAGACATACAGCTTTATGGTTTATAATGGGCTAGGAACCCCAGATCCTTGTTAAGTCCTTTCTGTTGGGTGTTAAAATATTCAATCATTCTGACTTCAAAGGTCTTGCGTTCTTGTATGGTTTTAAAGTTACCTTTCAGGATTCTCACTGTGAAGTCACTGGTACAGTGTCCTGGTCCTGTAAAATGTTGACCAACAGGCGTGGGAACCCTGCTGGCACCAGTATTGTTCATGTGATGTCTATGTAAATTGAATCTTGTCTTAAGCATCTGGCCTGTTTCTCCAATATAGCATCCTTCGTTACATTTTTTACACTGAATGATATATACCACATTGGAAGATGAGCAAGTGAAAGATCCCTTTATGTTGAATATCTTTCCTTTGTGGATGACTTTGGGGTCCTGTGAAATATTTTGGCATAGTTTGCAACTGCATACTTCCTACCCACCCCCCTCCTCCCACCCTGTCAGACTGTCATAGTAATGCTTGAATGTTTTCACTTATATACACTGTCAGCTAGCACATTTGCTTATTTCCGATCTGAGGAAGAAGGGCAACCTTCGAAAGCTAATCAAGAAATGTATTAAGTTATGTCCAATAAAAAAGGTATCATCTTATTTGCTTTTCCATGTTTTATTTTGTTTGATTTCTATTGATAACCTTAAGAGTGGACTAACACGGCTACCACACTCCTCTGCTTACAGTTCTATAAAAAACTATACACATCTGGCACTTTTCCTGACCAGTCTCAAATAATGGATTTCATCCAAACTCTTACTCCCCCCAACCTTCTGCACTTAATAGTCCTATCTCTGGTACAGAAATATGTGAGGCCATGTGAGGTCTAAAACAATGAAAGGCTACTGGTGGGGATGGTCTCGCAATATAATTTTATTGCTCATTCAAAAAGCTACTGAGTCCCAAATTGCTTAAGTTACGTACATCTTTTCAGAACTTCCATGCTTTTACAGAACCAGTTATTATTGTCTTCCCTAAGCCAGGCAGATATCCCTTCCTCACAAAAAAATTAGAGGCCCACATCTTTGCTCAATTATGACTGTAAAATGTATTCCAAGCTCTGGCTAACAGACTTGCCAAAGTCATACCCTAACTCATTCATCTATCTCAATGTGATTTTGTACAAGGTAGAATGACATCTGATAATACTGGAATGTTTTGTTATGTTCTGCGAGCTGCTAAGCAATTCAAAACACTGCTCTATATCATGTCCCTAGACACTGATAAGACATTGGCCTATGTCGAATGGTGATATCTCTTTAACTTGCTTAAGTGGTCTTGGAGACTCTTTTGTTGAGATGGTAAGGGCCAGGCTGAATGTGGATGGGAACATTACATCCTCCTTTCCCCTATCAAGAGGCCCCCCCACCCCAGGATGCCCACTCTCCCCTCTACTTTTCAACCTGACACTGGAGTGTCTCTTAATGCATTTACGTTTGCAGCATGATACACTAGGCATTAAGGTTTGGCAATTGAAGGTAAAGGTTTTAGCCTTCATGGACAATGTGCCTCTTTATTTATCTTACCCAGACTCTTTCATTCCATGTGACACCTTTGTAGTCTTTTGGTGCACTCTTCGGGTACTTGGTTAATTAGGATAAGATTGAGGTGCTGCCCACAATGCCTACTGTACTAAAGACATGGTAACATCTCATGTCACCTCCCATATCTTCTTCCCTAAAAGCTGAAAATTCTTTTACATTGCACTTTAATGAATAGTTAGGGATCAAATGATGTCTTTCAGGATGTGCTCCTAGTAGCACCTATTGGACTGGTTAGTGGGTCTGAACAATTGTCTAATTTTTTTGAAGTTAATTCTTTTTATACTTCATATTGCAATATTAAATTATCTTATTAAATTGCTTACTGACAACTCACTTTTCTAGTTGTATTATATTAGAGAGATGCAAATGAGAATAGCATTACTGCTGTATATGCATTAATAAGTACAGTAATGCTAAAAACAATTACGTGTCTTGTAGGTGCAGTTGAGATTTTTGGGTTAATGTGTCTTTGTTACATTTTACATGTTTTAATGTAGGCACTATAAGGAGTTGTTTTTCCTACTTTTGGATCTCATTACCTTATCAGCACAGATTCTGGGGCTCATTTTCAAAACAGAAAAACGTCCAAAAAGCGGCACAAACAAGCAGATATACACTTATTTTACCAAACTGTCCAAATCGTTATTTTCAAAACCCATTTTTACACAGTTTTCTATGCAGTGCCTCCAAATCACAAGGGGGCATATTGGGGGCAGGACATGAATGTTCTTAAAACTTGGACATTTTTCTGCCATAATGTAACAAGGCTAAAACGTCCAGGGCTAAAAGGTAGACATTTTGGTCTAGACCTGTTTCAAGCATGACTAAGTCACAAAAAGGTAATGACCACTGGAGGGATTAAGGCATGACTCCTCCCCTTACTTCTCCAGTCACTGTGAGTCTGACGTCCGACATCAGAAACAGAAGGAAGTTTTTTGCGAGAAGAAGAGGACCTCGGCTGGCGAGGGTTGGGGTCCCCCCCCCCCCCCCGCCAGCACAGGCAGGCGACGATGGGTTGGCGGTGGGAGGGGGGGGGGGGTCGAGAGGGTCAACAGCAGGGGGTCCAGGGCCAAATCTACGGGGGCCCAGGCCCCCCTGGCCCCACGTAGCTATGCCACTGGTGCAAAATGTGAGCTCTCAAAAACCCACCAAAAACCTGTACCAACTTTACACCACTACAATAGCCCTTATGTCTGCAGGTGTCACCTATATGTGAGTACAGTAGGTTTTTTGTGGATTTTGGAAAGTCCCCCATACAATTTAAGGGGGTAAGGGCGAGATGTGTACATGGGAGCTTTTATGTGAAGTCCACTGCAGTGCCTCTAGGGTACCCCACTGCTCTGTTCGGATGTCTGTGTGGCCAGTCTACTAAGAATGCTGCCCCCCCTCCCCCATGGCTTGTTTTTGTGCATTTTGCCCTTGGCCTTTTTTTTGTTTGTTTGAAAATGGCCATGCTGGCTACTAAATTTTTGGACGTTTCCCACAAAACGTCCAAAATCGGATTTAGACATCATCTCGAAAATGCTCTGTTTACTAATACAAGCTAGGTTATGCATGTTAACATGTGCTAACTTCTTGCGATACATAATGTAGGTGCTTAATGGACATTAATGTTTGTGTTACCACTAATGTGGTTTAGTACATTGATTTCAGTATTAGGGGCAGTCTGAGCTTTTCTGTATGGTTTTATATGCTCTCTTACTGAAGAACAGGATATAAAGCCTCCTTCCGCAAATTACTGAAGACTCATCTGTTTGAAACAATTTATGGCAAGAGCCAAAACACATAGAGTCCACACTCACTGATCATCAATGCTCCATACATCCACTCCTAACCCTCATCCCCCGTAATTCCACACCACTCATACATTTACTCACAGGAATATGTACACCATATATCTCTGTGTCTTAACACTGCCCTTTAAGCTTCCCACTGTCTCTTTCCAACGTTTCAATGTTGATCTCCCATTGTCATATTCTTAATGATTCTTCGATGGTTTCACAAAACTTGCACAATGTAACCTATAACCAAGTTATTACAAATGTATTTCCACTATTCATGTCTTATTGTAAGCCACACTGAACCCGCAAAGAGGTGGGAAAATGTAGGATACAAATGCAATAAATAAAATAATCCAAAAAAGTTCAAGTTCAATTTTATTTGATATACCATGGTATGTACATAAGACATCTAAGCGATTTACAATTCAAATCAATGACAATGGGGATGAAGGTATATAAAAATCAAAAAACACAAGGCAAAAATTAAACCAACACAAAACCGACACACACTGGCCAATATTTAAAGCTAACCAGCCAGGAACAGCTCCTGGCCAGTTAAATAGCCTAAAGCTGGCTAAGTGCTACATATTACTGCTTAATGGCTAGCTCGGTCACCGGCTATGTTGCGTGACATAGCTGGTCTGGCTAAGTTTAGTGGCCAGACAGCCCTGCGTAAATAGCCTGCTATAGCTTTAGTTGGTCAGCTGATACATATGAGCTTAGCGGCCAAAAACAAAAATTCAATGCTGGTCACTGGATATAGCCCCGGCCTTGAATTTCTGGGTTCACTGCCGAACGCAGGAGCAAGCCGGGCTCCCTCCCACAGTCTGAATATTGGCCCTATACAGTCTGAACTTCATACAGAAGCTACACATCTGATATGCAACATATCGGGCCATTTTATTTACTAGGGATGTGCATTTGTTAGCATGAGTTTCATAAGTGCACCTAAAAATATTTAATGCACACTAAATGTAATTATTGCATGTCTTAAAATATATTTTTTAATTAAAATGAAATGAAAAATGAACCAAACATGTGAAAATGAAGGGGAAAAAGTCCCATATAAAAACTGCATACAAACCTTTTGCCTGGAAGCAAAGGGCCAGTTTGTCACTATATTGGATGCTAGGCAAACATACATTTGTGGGTAACTTAGCTCTGGAGCAGTAGGCTGAGAACCAGGGAAGTCAGGCATGCCATTTTCACCCTCCCTTACCTCTGATACAAACCACAGATGCCAAGAGTGGAATACCCAAAGAGTGAGATTTACTTATATATATATCTGGCGTACAAATTTAAAAGGTTTTGGGCCTGATAATCAGCTCACGGAAATAACTGACTTGTAAACTGCTCACAGCTGTGGGCTGAATTAATGTCAGATATTCAATGCTAGGGCACATCTGGCTTCTAGCACTGACTATCTGGATTAAAGTGGAATTTGGAAGTTAACCAGGCATCGGCTGCTATTCAGACCGGTGCCTGGCTAACTTGTTGAATAACGTTAGGACAGCATTTGTGCTGTCCTAATTTTATCCACTTACTTAGCTGGTTAGCAGACTGAATAAACCAACTAAGTGTCAGCTCCACCAAACTCCTTTCCTGGACCGCCCTAACTTAGCCAGTTAGGAAATGGCTGGATAGAACCGATGTTCAGTGGCACTACCTGGTTAAGTGATGCTGAATATCGGCAGCTGGACAGTTTAACATTAAACCAGGCTGGAGTCTCTCCCCAGCAACCCCATGGGCCTTCACCATCAGGCTTGTGACTCCTACCCCTGTGGGACACCACACCCAGGTTTCTCCAGCCACTCCTCCCCCTCCCCCCTATGCCAGTGGCATATACCTCCTACATTGCTCCAGTGAATCCTCTCTGTGGCACACCTTACCCAGCTTGCTCCAACTGCTTCTCCCCTCCACCCCCCTATGGTCCCTAACCCAGTCTCTTGGTCTATCCTCCCTGTCCCGATTGCAGCAGCATGAGAAGGAGGTAAACAGCTATGCATTGAGCCTCCTCTTCTGCCGTCCTAAGCTGACTGTTCACTTGAACTGCAAAGGTGTAGGAAGGCCCTTGAAGTTCAAATGAACAGTAGTCGTAGGACAAAAGAGGAGGACATAGCCTGCTGCACATCCACTTACCTCCTTCTCTTCTTTGTCACTGTGGGTCCTGCAGAGGAAGAAGGGAGGAAGGCTACAGGATAGCTGTTGACATTGGTGCCAGTGCAGAATTCTACATTGCACAGTTGTACAGAATTCCCTTGGGATTATCATTTGTAACAGTAAACTTCTTCACTCCAGCCAAAATTTTCAAAGCAAATTTTCTAAATATGAAACTGTCCCCACCAGCGACATATACATATATGCATGTACCATCACTCTTCAGATACATGTGCACAGACACATGCATGCAATCTTTCACACTTCACTGACATGTAGGCATAGTCACTCTTCAAGACACATGCATGAATGCTTTCATTTTTCAGAACATAACATACATGCACACTCTTGCGCCTCAGATGCACACATGCATGAACTTTTTCACTCTTCAGTCATACACACACACTTATTAAGCAGACACACACACTCTGGGGTCAATACTCAGACCGAGGGAAGTAGCCGGGCTGACTCCTACGGTCCATGCCGAGTCCGGATACTCAATGCCAGGCTGTTTCCGGTGACTGGCACTGAATATCCGGTTTATTTTTAGCTGGTTTCAACGTCATTCAGCACTGGCCAGTTAAGTTGAAACCGGCCAAAGATAGGCCTGCTATTTGGCTGCCAAACTTAGCTGGCGATGTGCTGAATATTAGCGGATAGCCAGTTATATCACAAGTTAGAACCAGCTAGCCACTAAGTGCTAACTGGCAATATACAGCAGGAGAAAGCCAGCTGTCTCCCACTGAATATTGCCGGATAGCCGGTTAAGTGCCATTTAACTGGCCAGGAGCCGTTCTTGGCTGCTTAAATGCTTTTAAATATAGGGTGGTCTGTCTTTTCTGATGTTGTGTTCATGTGGTCAGTCAGTGCTTACCCTTCCCCCAGCTCTGCCCAACATCATCTAGAATTTGATGCCAGCTGTGTTACTCAGCCTGAAGCTGCAGCCCCAGTCCCCTCACACCCCCCTTCTCTACTCTTTGTACACCTTGTCAACAACCCCTCCCACCAGGACAATCACTCATTTCCCTGTCCCTCTCCAAGGCCCCGGCAGAGCTCAGCCTCCTCTCTCCTACTGGCTGGATCTTATCATCACATTTTCTGTACAGAAAGGGGGAACTGGAGAGCAAGAGAAGGCTAAACTCTGAAAAATACCTAGAGGGGCATAATCGAAAAGGGCGCCCAAGTTTTCCTGAGGACGTACTCACAGGACGTCCCGGCAAAGGGGCGGGGAAACCCGTATTATCGAAACAAGATGGGCGGCCATCTTTCGTTTCGATAATACGGTCAGGGATGCCCAAATCTTGACATTTAGGTCGTTGCTAGAGATGGACGTCCTTAGACTTGGTCGTTTCTGATTTTCGGCAATAATGGAAACTAAGGATGCCCATCTCAGAAACGACCAAATGCAAGCCCTTTGGTCATGGGAGGAGCCAACTTTCCTAGTGCACTGGTCCCCCTGACATGCCAGGACACCAACCGGGCACCCTAGGGGGCACTGCAGTGGACTTCAGAAAAAGCTCCCAGGCACATAGCTTCCTTACCTTGTATGCTGAGCCCCCCAAACCCCACAACTGTACACCACTACCATAGCCCTAAGGGTACAGTGGGTTTTGGAGGGCTCACATTTACCACCACAAGTGTAATAGGTAGGGGGGATGGGCCTGAGTCCGCCTGCCTGAAGTGCACTGCACCCACTAAAACTGCTCCAGTGACCTGCATACTGCTGCGATGGACCAGAGTATGACTTTTGAGGCTGGCACAAAATTTTTTAAAGTTCTTTTTTGAGGGTGGGAGGGGTTTAGTGACCACTGGGGGAGTAAGGGGAGGTCATCCCCGATTCTCTCCGGTGGTCATCTGGTCAGTTTGGGCACCTTTTTGTGCCCTGGTCATAAGAAAAACAGGACCAGGTAAAGTCGTCCAAATGCTCGCCAGGGACGCCCTTTTTTTTTCCATTATGGGTCGAGGACACCCATGTGTTAGGCACGCCCAAGTCCCGCCTTCACTACGCCTCAGACACACCCCCGGGAACTTTGGTCGTCCCCGCGACGGAAAGCAGTTGGGGACGCTTAAAATCGGCTTTCGATTATGCCGATTTGGGCGACCCTGTGAGAAGGACGCCCATCTTCCGATTTGTGTCAAAATATGGGCGTCCTTCTCTTTCGAAAATAAGCCTGCTAGTCAGTTAGCAAGCCTTCTGGCTTTGAGACTGTTAACTTACTAATATATAGACTACAAAAAAAAAAACCCCGTTTTAGGCATGAAGCATGAGGCATGTGCCTATGCATTAATCCAGCCCTACCAATGCACATCCCTATTATTTAGGGATCAGCTTTTCTTCATTATAGAACCAATTAGAGTCATCTGTTATGGAAATGTATCAGAAGGCAATACTTTCAGACATTCTTTGAAGGTCCTGCTCTTGATAGCGGGTGATAATGGACATCTCTTCTCTCTCTCTGCTCTCAGACAGAGAAGTGATCACACCTCCCAGGAACTTTAAGAATTCGGTTCGAACATCCTCAGGATCTTCTTCCAGGCTAGAGTGCAATAGCTTCAGTTTGGTCAATGATGCCGCTTTAAATCAAACAGGAAGATGCAAGTAGAGAACACGTCAACAACACTTTGAACAAAGGAACTTATTGGGCCCTTTCCCCTTCTTCCACCCTCCTTCCTCTTCCTGCACTTTTTGGCTCTTTAAAGCTATTTTTAAGGGAGGAGTACATACATGACAACAGAAGGAAGGGCTGTACTGTTCCAAGTGTACTTAAAAAACAAAACAAAACCAATGTTAATTATCTTTTCATTCTGCCCATTTGTGTGTGAAAGGTAGACCTAGCAAAAAAAAAAAAAAAAAAGAGCAACTTGCAGACATATAAACAGTAACAGAAGGCAGAGCTGCTCTCTCTCTCTCTCTTTCTCTCTAGTGTGTATGTGGAACCTATGAGCCCATCTACGTAAGGGCAGAAAGACAAAGGAGAAAGAGAGAGACAACAAAGTTGACTTGAATGGAGTGACAATATGAATGCATTGAGCTCCCAAGGAAAGGTGGCATGGGGGATTTTGATCTGGTTAGACGAAGAAGTATCAGGCTGCCTAGTAGGTATGCTAAAACAAGCTAATGGCAATCAAGATAAAGAAGTGATTATGTCTATGGCAGTTGTAAATACGTGTACCTAAATGTGGCATCCTGCATACATTACCGATAGTATTCTAAAAGCACACGACAGAACAGTCGGAACACTTGTGATCTGCCCAGGCTCCTCCCATGTGAATGCACTTTATAGAATAGGGTCGTAACTCACACAAGTAACTTCAAATTAGTGCCATTTAATGCTAGTTAAGACCAATTATTGATAGTTTTGTCACGTTATTTTTACTGCTCATGTTTGATCTATGCTTACTGCACACCGCCTTGAGTGAATTCCTTCAAAAAGGCGGTAAGTAAATCCAAATAATGAATAAATAAATCCTAATAATAAATTTAGTAACATGTGTAAGTGGTACTATTCTATAACTTTCCATGCAATTCTATGTGCCAGTTACAGAATTAGAGGGTATGTGATTAGTGGCCAGACATTTACAGCCATCTCTGATAGAATGTTTAGTAGCACAAAGATTCAGGGCAGCCATGGAAGGGCCTCATTAACAAGCTACATAATTCATTCCTTGACTTGTTCCCAATATTCATGATCATTCAGGCATTCCCTCCACACATGATAAAGTCCTTCATTGGCCATACACACACCATTTCTGTTATGACTTTTTATACCTAATCTGTAATATATTATAACCTCCTAACTTGCTAGTTTTACAAGACAATTCCCCTTTTAAGTCATGCACCGTTCTCGCCATATCTGAGCTTGCCTGTTCCTCCTCTCTTTTTTTGCCTGACCATATTTCCTACATTTCTGTTTTTCCTAAAGAAAAAGGCATATATTTTACATAATAAACTCCTATTTCACACTTCACTGTATGCTTGTTAAGCTTCCATCCTGCTCTAATGGGAACCAGAAATTAACAAATGAAAAGAGAAACTTTCAGAACAAATAAATTGCAAAATAAACTATGGCGTGAGTGCTTATCTGCTTTTTAACATTCACATAATTTATAGAGATACATCTATTTATTTTTGTTAATGTTGTTGCTTTAATATCAAGAATCAATGTGTTACATTAGCACCACCTAGTGTTGCTGCATGAGACATCTACATAGCAGTAATTGCTCCTACCGGTAGGTAAACTAGTGTACTTACAATGTTAGTTCACTCTAATGAACAGAAATAAAGAATAATAAATTAATATAACACTTTTTTTTATTAGACTACTATAAAGCAAAGTTACTCACCTGTAGCAGGAGTTCTCCGAGGCCACGTTTTCTCAAAGTTCGGTGATGTGATCTGACAGAGCCCGGTAAAGACGCAGACTAGCGAGACTGAGAACTTTCTAATAGTGTCCAACTGCACATGAGCTGGTACCTTTCCATCCACCGCGTGAGCGCGGGTCCCTCAGTTATGTATGATAGCTTAAGAATAAAACTCCAAGGGGAGGTGGGAGGGTATGTGAGAATACCTGGCCTGCTGCATCTAAAGAACACCTGCTACACGTGAGTAACTTTGCTTTCTCAGAGGACAAGGAGGCCTTCGTTTCCCACAGCTGGGAATTCCTAGCTACCAGACTCGCCGAGAAACAACAATGCTAGGAGAATAGGGACTTGAAACGCTGAGGCCTGGAAGTCAATTAACCTGAAAATATGTACATACTAGCTGTGAAGGTGCAGCCTGGAACTAAACAAAACTGGGCCTAGTGGGGTAGAGTTGGATTCTAGACACTGAACAAATTCTTCAGGATTGCCTGCCTGAACCGGCTATCAGGACGGGTATCCTGCTCAAGGCAGTACTAGGATGTGAATGTGTGACAGATGACCACGCCACAGCTTTGCAAATCTCCTCTATGGAGGTGACCTGAAGTGGGCTATCGATATATGAACCTTGATATGACCCTCCTCCAGAGTCAGCTCAGCCTAGGCATAAGTAAAGGAGATACAATCTGCTAGCCAATTAGAAATTGTGCGTTTGTTGATGGCTACCCCCAGCCTCTTTGGGTCAAAAGAAAAAAAAAAAAGCTAGGTGGACTGTCTACTATGGGCTTCAGTCCACTCCAGATAAATGCTAAGTCTTGCTTGCAGTCTAAGGTAAGCAGTATATTCTCTCCAGAATGGGCTCGTGATTTTGGGAAAAATACTGGCAGGACGCTTTACTGATTAAGTTGGAACTTCGACACTACCTTATGACACAGTTGGTGGAGCTTTATCAATAGCAAACCTCTCATGAGGTGAACAGCTAGAGGCTGTGCAGAGATGGGCTTACCTCCCACACAGTGATAAGCACTGATTGCACTTAGATGAACCATTATCGAGTTGGTTTTCAAACCAGACTCAGAAAGGTACAAGAGGTATTCAAGCAATTTTTGTGTAGGGCTGGTGAGGGGATATAAGGCCTTGCTCTCACACCAGGCAGCAAACCTCCTCCATTTAAATGAGTAGAACCTCTTAGCAGAGTCTTTCCTGAAAGCCAGCAAAATGCAGGAGACTCCCTCCGCTAAGTCTAATGATTCAAATTCCACACTCTCAACATCCAAGCTGTAAGGGCCAGGGATTGGAGGCTGGGATGCAGAAGAGAGCCCTCGTTCTGTGTGATGAGGGTCAAAAAATATTCCAATCTTCACGGATCTTTGGAGGACAACTCCAGAAGAAGAGAAAACTAGATTTGCCTTGGCCAATAAGGCGTGATAAGGAACATAGTTCCCTGGTCTTGCTCGAGTTTCAGCAAAGGTCTTCTCTATGAGATGTATAGGAGGATATGCATACAGAAGTCTCTTCCCCCAGTGTAGTGGAAAGGAACCTAACGTTAGTCTGCCGTGTGATCTGAGCATGGAACAGAACTTGGGGATTTTGTTGTTGCATGGCAAAGAGATCCAATCGGAAGATCTTGTGTGGTTATAAAACCCTGCTCAGTCTGTCCACCAGACAATTATCGTTTGGTATGTGGCTCGAAGCACCATTCCTTGAAGAAGGGTCCACAGCCACATTCCCACTGCTTCCTGACACAAAGGGTAGAAACCCATATCACCCTGCTTGTTTACACAGAACATTACAACCCGGTTGTCCATTAAAATAAGAATAATTTAGTTCTGCAGTCGATCTCAGAAAGCCTTGAGCATTCCAAATGGTCCTCATCTAGAGGAGGTTGATATGAAAATCTGTTTCCTGAGCAGACCAAGTTCCCCATCCTAGGCTACAATTTGGAATGGTAGTCCAACAGTCAATTTTGATCGAACTGTCCACCAGAGAAGGGCAAGAGAGAACTCTGGTGGAATCTGGATTGCAACCGTTAAATTTCCAGCTGCTTGAGACCACTAGGAAGCAAGGGTCCACTGACCTGCTCTCAAATGGAGTTGTGACATGCACTGTCGAGGCCATGTGGCCTATCAATCTCAACATTTTCTGAGCTTGCTTGCTGCTGTGGACCTGAGAGGCTAGTGCTGTCAAGGTGTCTGCTCTTGCTTGTAGAAGAAAAGTCCGAGTCTGCAATGTGTCGATCAGGGCTCCTATGTACTCCAATCACTGGACTGGAAGAAGGTGGGACTTGGGGTAGTTTATGACAAACCCTAGGAGCTCCAACTTAGGCACACCAACTCTGACGACTCTTCCTGCGATGTGCTCTTGACCAGCCAATCATCCTGATATATTCCCAGACTGAGTAAATACATCACTGCTACTGCTAGACACTTATCAGCCAATATTCAGCCCGCAAGAAGCAGGCCGGCTAGATCCCGCAATTGGCGCTGAGCCCAGATATTCAATGCCGGGCTGTTTCTGGTGACTGGCATCAAATATCCAGATTTTTTTTTTGGCCGGTTTAAAAGCTTAACTGGCCAAGTCAATATTCAGCATTAGCCGGTTACGTTTATAGCGGCCAAAGATAGGCCTGCTATTTGTGCGGCCCAATTTGGTTGACAAACTTAGCCAGCAATGTGCTGAATAGTTGCTGATAGCCAATTATATCGTGGGATATAGCCGGTTAGCCACTAATATTCAGCAGACATAACCGGCTACCTTGAACTGATTATTAGCACTTAGCCGGTTAAGTGCTATTTAATCAGCCACAAGGCAGTCCTGGCTGGTTAATCAGAACTCGATATTGACCAGCTGGTGAATACCCTGGTTGCTGACATGAGGCCAAATGGCAGAATGCAGCTGTGAAGAAACAGTGTGTTTTAATCCTGTAAAATGTATTGGATATTTCCTGCATTATGTCTTGAAGTGTATTTCTCCTATTTGGCCAGCAGGTGGTGTTTCTTTGCTGTAAAGTTGTTACAGAGAAATAAATGTTCTTTCTTTAGTTTTACCACACAGATAGGAAGTAAGAAGCAATATATTTTTGAAATCTTGTTGTTCTGGGCTCTGATTGGCCCAGGAGATCATTTTCATTTGGAGTGAACTGGCTTTTGCTCCAGTCTTAGCCAGGAAGAAAAGAGAGCAAGAGATAACTTTGGTGAGACTCGGTGAACAGTTATATGTCCAGGTCCTGATCTTCCCAGGTACTTTTTAGAAAGTACACAAAAGCCCTTATTGATGCAAATACATTTTTTATGTGAGCCCATCTGGTTCTCTTGTGTTTCTGTCATCCCCGCTGTTTGTTCCTGTGAGCTGGGACCTACAAACTCCACAGAACTGGCTGGCTAGCACTATCAGAAGCTCTGGAGAGTGCCACATCCGAGCAGATGCACAGCCCTCCCCCAGTACTTGAACAGAAAGAAATTAGTTGCCTGGGCCCAAGTACTACAGGCCTGCTACCTGCTTAAGCAAGGCTGGGCAAGACCGTGTGCCTCAGCCTGCCATTCTGCTCTCCAATCCTGTCCTTTTTTTCTCCCAAGCTGTACTCCGTCAGGGAAGAAACAGAGCTGGAGGGGGGGGGGGGGGGGGGGGGAAGGAGCTGCACCGGTCCACCGGCACTATCCGGTGGAGGAAGAGATACTGGAATTTTCATGGCTGCAGCACCTGTTATCCTGTTGATGCCACTGGAATCTTCAAGTCTCTGCCTCTATCTGCTAGTAAAGGAACATAACCCATAGGTCTGGACTAGTTTAGCATTCAACACAGTTTATCCCTTATGAAAGCGGTTCCTGTAGTCCTGGAGGAAGAAAATGTGCGGCCATACCACTCACTCCAGAAGTGGACACATGAATATAGTCAACGTATTACAATTGTAACAAATGCATAAAAAGCTACTACTATTCTATATGCATTGTACTTCATTATCTCTATCCATTTGTTATACTCTGAATAATCATTCACCAGATTCTATAGTGTGACTTAGAATCCCACAAACAGCTAAAAGAGAATGGAATAAAAAATTGCAAAATGCTGGAATATAATATCAGCTGGAGATTTCTGTCCGCTTACCTAAAAGTGGACGATTTTTGTCTGCTCCAGAGCCTGGCTTGTGGTGAGCAATGAGAAGACACTGGTTATCCTGTAAATGCTGCTGCTGTACAAAGGATGCATACCACATTTCGGTTTCCTTCAAATGACTCGGCAGCTCTGGGTTGAATATTATAACAACCCCATGAGAATCCTTCATCATAGCTGGCCAGCAAGCTTCAAACCTTCAAAAGCAGGAATATAAAGGAAAATGAAATAACCTGCATCTTGCAGCTCGGATACAGTTGATTGTACTTTTGGACAAGTGATATCAGTTGAATATTTTTCACCAACAGTCAAAATATGCATACGCATTTCATGACTTAAAATGAAAAGAGTAGACTGGAGAGAAAGTATGGCAGTTATTTTCAAAAGGGTGACCTTTTCTATTTGTTTATTACTGTTTGAGGTTTATGGCCTCCTTCCATTGGAGGCACCTAGGGCGAAGAACAAACAAATACTGTAATAGTACAAAAATAATAGAGCAAGAGAACAAAATAAGCTTGGGTGAGTTAACATTTCTGATCATTTGCCCAACAGTTATAAGGTATTAGATTTCAATAACTTAGGGGGTAGTTATTAAGCTGCATTGTGGTTCAAAGCATGTTATTTGCCCATTAACGGAGATTAAACAGCAAGGTAAAATTAGTCCTTACCTGATAATTTTCTTTCTGTTAGTCCCAACAGATCAATCCAGAGACGAGTGGGTTATGTCCCCCTACCAGCAGGTGGAGACAGAGACAATGCCAGAGCTCTGTCATAAAGTATAATGTGCAGCAGTCTCACTTTCAGTATGTTCGACACCAAAGCAGTAAGGAGACCATAAGTCCATGAAGAATACTCCCGACTGTGAGAAAACCAGGGAGAGACCTAGCGGCCCTGTCTGCAACGACCGCAGTCTTTCTCCCGTAGCATCCTTCCACATAACTGTGTCCTTGAGAATATGTGGAAACCCAAGGCAGATCTGAAAGAATGAGATGCACACAGAGAGCATGTCTAGACCAGAAGCGTAAGGGCAAGCCTCTGGATTGATCTGTGGGACGCTATGGAAGGTAAAATTAGTCCTTACCTGATAATTTTCTTTCCATTAGTCCCAACAGATCAATCCAGAGATGAGTGGGATGCACCAAAGCAGTCCCCTAAGTGGGGTGGGACCGCAAAGCTACAGCCAGCCTCGAAAGGCAATGCCAGCATCATACTGCAGAAGCAGAGACAGGATGATGGGCAAGACCCCTCAAGACTATGAAATAGCCGCCCTCCAGAACTAGGGGAGAAGCGGTGCCAAAGAGACATAAAAAACAATCCTTGCCAATCATGTAAGAATGAAGCCTGAACATGGTCCACAGCACGACCTCCAGGGAGGAGAGAGAGAGAGAAGAGAGAGAGAGGAGAGAGAAAGAAAGAAAGAACCAGGGTTGACGGTCAGTGATGGCCCCCAACTTCACCACCCTCAGGAGGTCAGGCTCACCTGCCAGAACTGGGGAAAAACTCCATAGCCTGAGCCAGAGCCAGGTATGAAGAAGTGAGACGGAACCAGACTCAAATACGAAAGACTAAGCAAGGCAAAGTCAGAGCCCAGCTCAGTAGCCAGGAATGGAGGAAGACTAGACTGCCAGAGATGGGGTAAAGCTCCACAACCCTACGTGCAGCCATGCTCGACACTCAAAAATGGAGCAAAGCGCTGCCTGCTGAAACGGCGGCCCATACGATAAGGAGATACAGTGAAAAAAACGGGTTCCAGGAACAGAGAAAGACTCAGAAACCAGAGACTGACATCTGGAGACAGACACAACATGACTCCAGCAGACGGAGCTAGTCTCGACCTTCAATGACAAAGCAAAACTCTACATCCAGAAAAGGCACAAGGCATCCCAAGATTGCCCCAGATGGGAAAGCTTGGCCACCAAAATAGAGTCTAAACCTGACCCCCAGATACAGGGCTGGAACCAAAAATGAACACGACTCAGGAGCCAGAAGTGGAACATGGCCCGACATGCAGCTGAAACAGACAGAATACTGAAACTGAGAATGCTGTACAGTATCCTTTATGGCAGTTTGCTGTGCAGCAGACTGTAGCACCTTTGTGTTTGTCATGTCCCCTACCTCAACGCAAGCAGTGTCCTCTGGCTGCGTGGGGTCCCATTGACATGCACACTTGACTGGCACTGTCCTGAGCCATGTGTGTGTAGTTCTTCTCTGGGTTTGTTCAGAGAGCGGTGGTTGCAGGCTCCTTAATTGCTTTGCTTCCACCCACCTGTGTCTGCTCTCCCTCTGTCTGGCTTCCCTTGCTTCTCTCCTATTGGTCTTCCGGTTCCTTCTTCCCCTGCTCTTGTCCTATGGCTGTGCTCCTTCTCCCTGCTGATCTCAGACGCCAGCACTTTATCAGCTGAGCTCTTTCTGGACTCCATGCTTCGGCTTCTACTTTGGTAGGTGTTACTTGCTCAGTAGTTTGTTTCTTATCTACTTGACCCTCGATGCTGACTTTGCCTGTACCTGGATCACTCTCTTGCCTGCTGCCTGCCTATTCACTTTACCTGTGCCTGGATTACTCTCTTGCCTCCTGCCTGCCTACTGACTTTGCCTGTACCTGGATTACTCTCTTGACCTGCTGCCTGCCTACTGACTTTGCCTGTACATGGATTACTCTCTTGACCTGCTGCCTGCCTACTGACTTTGCCTGTACATGGATTACTCTCTTGACCTGCTGCCTGCCTACTGACTTTACCTGTGCCTGGATTACTCTCTTGCCTGTTGTTTGCCTACTGACATTACCTGTACCTGGATTACTCCCCTGCTTGCTGCTTGCCTGGCGAATACGTTCACCACCCTGCTTCCAGCTCCGTCTCGTAAGTCCTGAAGGCCGCCCGCACCTAGGGGCTCAACCTCTGGGGAACGGCGGTCAGCGCAGGTGAAACCCGGGGTTGTCCGGCCGCCAAGCAGAACGTGGTCCGAGTACCAGGCTCAGCAGCACTCTACTTGGTACAAGAACTCACAAGTCTGACAGTGTTGTTCGAGTCCTGAGAGGGAGGGAAGACCAAGGCATCACAGGAGAAGCTGACAGACACTGACAAGGTAAAGGAAAAAAAATAAAAGTAAAATGAAACTGGCCCCAGCGCTGAAAGCCCGTTGAAGCCCGAGTGCTGCTTTGAAATGAAGTCACCTTAATTCCCAAGTAAACTAACATTAAAACAAATGTTATTATGTGAGAGACCAAGCAATGCTGAGGATGGCTGCACAGTACTCATCTCAGAGCTCTGCATCGGCTTCCATAATCACAGTAGATGACTTAACCATGGTGTTTAGCAAGAAGATACTGGACCTTCAAGCCTCTATTTCACCATCTCTTATATTATCTGCACAGGAGGACATTATTAATCACCATGTAGCACCCTTTCACAATTCCAGATACCATCACATCCTGGTGTTTCTAGAGTTATTTCATCTATGAACTCACTCCCATCATCCTCTGATCCTAACTTTCTTTTGAAGTAGGTTTTTTGAGTCATTTATTACATATCTTCACTCGATGGTCGCTACCAGCCTCTCCCATTGTCAAAATTTCCAGAATCTTGGAAGCTTGCTGCTGTTTTCCCTTACCTTAAAAGCAATAATACTGATCCATCCAACCCTTTGAATTATCATCCCATTTCACAACTTTCCTTCCTATCAAAAGTCACTGAAAAAAATTGCTGCAGCTGAACTAATCTCTTTTCTTGACAAAACTAAATTGCCTCTACTATTGTCTAGTCTGTTCCCATTGGGAGGGAGGGGAGGAGCTCCAAAAAGTCTATTGCCTGCAATGTACCCCAGACTTGGTCTATGCTTCACCAAATCTGGGCCTACAGCATTACTGGGAGTGGCATATTCATAGTTGCTGCACCAGGCCACACATCTGCACCATCTGCTTAAGTCAGAGAAATACTGTCAAAGCAGCATGAAGAAATAGCAACATGGTTATGGATCAAGGGATGTAAAGGTTAAGGCTGACCAAACTGACAGACAATACTGTAGTTAGAATGGTATGTGCTAAGGAGTTCAGGAAACAGAACATGAGGTAATAGACAAAATAGCAGGGAGTTTCTGGCTGTACAACACAAGAGAAATAGATGATGAGTGAAGTAATCTCATGAAAGGATTTTGCATATACTAGGTGAAATAGAAACAGTATATAAGTAGCAGCATGATTACTAAATGTTTGAGACAGTTTTCAGCCAATACTTTTGTATAAGCAAACTGTACTCCTATGAGAAATTTATATTAATTCCGTATACTCTATTGGTAAGTTAATAAATTGCTTTTCTCATATGTGCGCGGCCTTGTCTTTTATCATTCCAATCTTTTCCCGGGATATGTATGAGTATTGGGATGGTGGTAAAAAGACCTAAAATTTATAACAAGCACTAGCCCCCAATAAGGCGAGCAAAGTCAGCTCTGATCTGTTTTTCTGTTGCTCTATCTGTTGGCAGGGGGACATAAAGTGAATGATACATACCTGTAGCAGGTGTTCTCCAAGGACAAGCAGGCTGCTTGTTCTCACGACTGGGTGACGTCCGCGGCAGCCCCCACCAACCGGAAGAAGCTTCGCGGGCGGTCCGCACGCGGGGCACGGCCACCGCGCATGCGCGGCCGCCTTCCCGCCCGTGCGCGACCGTTCCCGCCAGTTCCTTTTTTTTCCGCGCTGGAGAGAGTCGTGGAATCGCCGCTCTCTCTGAGTCAGCCCCGGAAAACCGTCGCGTTCTTCGCGAATTATTTGTTTTGTTTTATTTCTGTTGCCGCGCGCTCCAGTTTTCTTTTTCCTAAAAAAAAAAAAAATATATAAAAAAGAGCACGCGCCTCCTTTTCTTTTCCCCTCGTTTCTAGCGGGGGCGTCGCGTTGCGGCCTTGTGGCCGCACGGTCGATTTGTTTTTCGAGGTGTATTTACCGCCACCATCGACGACTTTAACTTCGCCGATGCGATTTTTCCGTCGATGTCCTCGAAGGTCCCGAGTGGATTTAAGAAGTGTGGTCGGTGCGGCCGGCCAAAGACCTAAAATTTATAGCAAGCCCCCAATAAGGCGAGCAAAGTCAGCTCTGATCTGTTTTTCTGTTGCTCTATCTGTTGGCAGGGGGACATAACCCACTAGTCTGGACTGGTCTAGCATCGACAATAATGAACTGTAATTTTGACATAGTAACATAGTAAATGACGGCAGAAAAAGACCTGCATGGTCCATCCAGTCTGCCCAACAAGACAAACTCATATGTGCTACTTTTTGTGTATACCCTACTTTGATTTGTACCTGTCCTCTTCAGGGCACAGACCGTATAAGTCTGTCCAGCACTATCCCCGCCTCCCAACCACCAGCCCCGCCTCCCACCACTGGCTCTGGCACAGACCGTATAAGTCTGCCCAGCACTATCCTCGTCTCCCACCACCGGCTGGCTCTGCCACCCAATCACGGCTAAGCTCCTTAGGATCCATTCCTTCTGAATAGGATTCCTTTATGTTTATCCCACGCGTCTTTGAATTCTGTTACCGTTTTCATTTCCACCACCTCCCGCGGGAGGGCATTCCAAGCATCCACTACTCTCTCTGTGAAAAAATACATCCTGACATTTTTCTTGAGACTGCCCCCTTCAATCTCATTTCATGTCCTCTCGTTCTACTGCCTTCGCACCTCAGGAAAAGGTTCGTTTGCGGATTAATACTTTTCAAATATTTGAACATCTGTATCATATCACCCCTGTTTCTCCTTTCTTCCAGAGTATACATGTTCAGGTCATCAAGTCTCTCCTCATACGTCTTGTAACGCAAATCCCTTACCATTCTTGTAGCTTTTCTTGGCACCGCTTCAATTCTTTTTACATCCTTCGCAAGGTACGGCCTCCAAAACTGAACACAATACTCTAGGTGGGGCCTCACCAATGACTTATACAGGGGCATCAACACCTCCTTTCTTCTGCTGGTCACACTTCTCTCTATACAGCCTAACAACCTTCTAGCTACGGCCACCGCCTTGTCACACTGTTTCGTCGCCTTCAGATCCTCAGATACTATCACCCCAAGATCCCTCTCCCCGTCCGTACCTATCAGATTCTCCCCGCCTAACACATACATCTCCCGAGGGTTTCTATTCCCTAAGTGCATCGCTTTGCATTTCTTCGCATTGAATTTTAATTGCCAAACCTTAGACCATTCTTCTAGCTTCCTCAGATCCTTTGTCATGTTTTCCACTCCCTCCCGGGTGTCCACTCTGTTGCAGATCTTAGTATCATCCGGAAATAGGCAAACTTTACCTTCTAAGCCTTTGGCAATGTCACTCACAAATATATTGAACAGAATCGGTCCCAGCACCGATCCCTGAGGCACACCACTACTCACCTTTCCCTCCTCCGAGCGAATTCCATTCACCACCACCCTCTGGCTTCTGTCTATCAACCAGTTCCTAATCCAGTTCACCACTTCGGGTCCTATCTTCAGCCCTTCCAGTTTATTTAAGAGCCTCCTGTGGGGAACCGTGTCAAAAGCTTTGCTGAAATCTAAGTAGATTACGTCCATAGCTCGTCCTTGATTCAATTCTCCTGTCACCCAATCAAAGAACTCAATGAGATTCGTTTGGCACGATTTCCCTTTGGTAAAACCATGTTGTCTCGGATCTTGCAACTTATTGGCTTCCAGGAAATTCACTATCCTTTCCTTCAGCATCGTTTCCATTATTTTTCCAATAATCGAAGTGAAGCTTACCGGCCTGTAGTTTCCAGCTTCTTCCCTAACACCAGGACTCTCTCAATCCTACTGTAGAGGAAAAAAAAACTTGCACTATCAGTGTAATAGCTGCATCACATCTGTGTACCAAGGCTTTCTGGGCCAACCTAGGGCCACTAGAATCACAAGTCCTAGATGAAGAAAAATTTTCTTGAGTAATCTGATCATTGGCAACGGAGGAAACACATAGTAGGGAGGCCTGTGTCTAGGCCCCCGATCTATAATCTTTTCGTCTACTGAAAAAACTGGGAACTTTTGCATTACTATTTGAGGCCTAAGGTCCAGAGCAGGGGATCCCCCACTTTGATGTGAGATAAGAGAACACTTCGTTGGAGATTTCCCACTCCCCTGATCTAGTGAATTTCTGCTGAAATAATCCACTTGCACATTCAATTTCCCTGCAATGTGAGCCACTGAGATCACCAAAACATACCTCTCTGCCCACTGCAACAGAAGATGAGCATAAATCGCTCTTCACTCCTTACTGTCTGCTTATGTATGCCTCCACTTTCGCACTGTCTGAGAAAACTCTCACATATTTCCCCTGGAGTAGCAAGGCAAAAGCTTCCGGGGGTCCGTGAACAGCTTCAAGTTCCAGACGATTGATTGGCCACAAGGAAAAGGGAAAGGGGATGGGATTTGAGATGTGCCTTTCTGTGGTTACAAGGAAAGCAGTTTGGCTTCAATGGGTAGCTAGTACAGCTTACAATAAAAGGAAGAAATGCTGTCATATTTAGATAGCCCAAAAATTAAACGTATGGCTATATTTTGCACAGTTTGCAACTTCTTAAAAAGACCCTTAATATAGGTTACAATAATCAAGCTGGGAGAGTAAAAGTGCTTGTGTTAAACACTTAAATTGATCTACCTCAAAAAAAGTTTGGACACAGTGTAGTTTCCTCATTAGGGGGAAGCATTTCTTTACCAACAAATTAACCTGTACCTCCATATAGAGCTATCGACATAAATTCCTAAGATCTTGATAACAGTGGTTAGTTTATACTGCACATGGTTAATACAGATAGTATTAGGAATACCACTTGGTTTACTATTAAAGTACAAAAACTTAAGTTTTTTCAGTATTTAATTTTAACTTGTGATTAAGAATATAACTATCCAGTAACTCAATACATTGACGAACTCTTGAACAATCAATATAAGAAGCAGAATTCATAGCAATAAACAACTGAGGTATCATCGGCATAGCTGTAACAAGAAACCCAATGGGCGTAAAATGGGCGTAAGACTTCTTAGTAAGAAAACCGTGAAACCAGTTTAACACATTCCCCGTTATACCTATACTAGCCGTTGAGCCCGTAAAAACGGGCTGGTATTGGGGTTTTCGGAGGACGACGCTGGCGTTCCCCCCCACCCCCGGAGTCGCTGCCGCCACCCCTCCACCCGGCCCGGGCCCTCTCTTCACTAAATTCGCCGGAACGCAGCACGTACATCAGCTGAGCTGCCGTTGGCCTTCCTTCTCTGCCTGTGTCCCGCCTTCATGTGACGTAACGACAGCAAGGGCGGGACACAGGCAGGGAAGGAAGGCCGATGGCAGCTCAGCTGATGTGCGTGCTGCGTTCCAGCGAATGGATGTAAGTTCAGTAGCGAAGAGAGGGCCCGGGCCGGGTGGAGGGGTGGCGGCGGCGACTCCGGGTAGGGGGAGCGGTAGCGGCGACCTCGGGGGAGGGGGGGGAGCGGTAGCGACCTCGGCGGCTTCGCACAGTTTCCCTCTCTGTCCCGCCCCCGTCATCACGTATTGATGCGGGGGCGGGACAGAGAGGGAAGGCTCTACTGCGCATTTGCGAGTGAGTACGGTCACTCGCCGTTTATATGTTTGATCCTCTAAAGCTTTCAATAAGAGGATATGATTGACTAAATCGAAAGCAGAGAAAAGATTAAATTGAAGCAGTAAAGCACTTTTTCTGTCGCTCAAAAAAAACCTATAATGATCTAAGACAGAACAAAGTACAGCTTCAGTGCTAAAAAATGGGCGGAATTCAGATTGCGAAGTATGCAAAATATTATGTAAATGTAGATACTGTTCTAATTGCAGAGTCACTAGCACTTCCATCAGCTTAATAAGAAAAATGGTATAGTGGCTACAGGCCTATAATTAGGTACTTGAGTAATTGGTTGATTTAAGTCTTTCACTAAAGGTGTAATTATTATTGCCCCCAAATAGACCATGGAAATTGCCTAAAGAAAGTTGCAACTGGATCCAATTTAATAAGTAAGCATAAAATATCGGTTGTTCTGACATTAAATAAGGAGCACAAATATCTAAAGAGCAATAAGACTTATACTTTTTAAATAATTTCAATAATCTGGAAAAAATCATGCCAAAGACACTGGGAAAAACCTACCCCAAAACCTATCAACACGAGAGGCTTCATCTGTAGGTAACACTAAAATTATATCTGCATCAATAGTAGAAAACTCTTTTCTAAGCTTAATCAATTTGTTTTGGAAAAAAAATCAGCTAATTGATTTGCTGATGGTGCTGTTCTGAAGGTTGGTTTTGGAAGAAAGGATGTTTAATAAGAGTTATTTTGAAATAACCTTTTCGTATTAACATGATCCTTTCCAATCAACTCTGTATAATATGACTTTCTTACTAATTTCAGAACTTTTTTGTGTTATAAGAACATAAGAGTAGCTATACTGGGTCAGACCAATAGTCCATCTAGCCAGTATCCTGTTACTGCAATCTGCTTCTTGCTGGCCTCCCACTTAGTCACCTCTCCCCTCTCCAGTCGGTTCAAAACTCTGCTGCCCGTCTTGTCTTCCGCCAGGGTCGCTTTACTCATACTACCCCTCTCCTCAAGTCGCTTCACTGGCTCCCTATCCGTTTTTGCATCCTGTTCAAACTTCTTCTACTAACCTATAAATGTACTCACTCTGCTGCTCCCCAGTATCTCTCCACACTCGTCCTTCCCTACACCTCTTCCCGTGCACTCCGCTCCAAGGATAAATCCTTCTTATCTGTTCCCTTCTCCACTACTGCCAACTCCAGACTTCGCGCCTTCTGTCTCGCTGCACCCTACGCCTGGAATAAACTTCCTGAGCCCCTACGTCTTCCTTGGCCACCTTTAAATCTAGACTGAGAGCCCACCTCTTTAACATTGCTTTTGACTCGTAACCACTCGCCTCCACCTACCCTCCTCTCTTCCTTCCCGTTCACATTAATTGATTTGATTTGCTTACTTTATTTATTTTTTGTCTATTAGATTGTAAGCTCTTTGAGCAGGGACTGTCTTTCTTCTATGTTTGTGCAGCGCTGCGTACGCTTTGTAGCGCTATAGAAATGCTAAATAGTAGTAGTAGTTTCCAAACAGTGGTCATGCCAGATCACAAGTACCTGGTAGAAACCCAATTATTAGCAACATTCCATGCTACCAATCCTGGGACAAGCAGTGGCTTCCCCATATCTGTCTCAATAGCAGACTATGGACTTTTCCTCCAAGAATTTGACCAAACCTTTTTTTAAACCCAGATACGCTAACCTCTTATCACATCCTCTGGCCAAGAGTTCCAGAGATTAACTATTTGCTGAGTGAAAAAATATTTCCTCCTATTTGTTTTAAAAGTATTTCCATGTAACTTCCTTGAGGGGTCCTTTTACAAAGGCGCGCTGAAAAATGGCTTGCGGTAGTATAGGTGTGGATTTCGGGCATGCACCGATCCATTTTTCAGCGTGCCTGTAAAAAAAGGCCTTTCTTAAATTTTTGCCGAAAATGGATGTGGGGCAAAATCAAAATTGCCACGCATCCATTTTGGGTCCGAGACCTTACCGCCAGCCATTAACCTATCGGTAAAGTCTCACGCAGTAACCGGGCAGTAATGACCTACAGTGGTGGAAATAAGTATTTGATCCCTTGCTGATTTTGTAAGTTTGCCCACTGACAAAGACATGAGCAGCCCATAATTGAAGGGTAGGTTATTGGTAACAGTGAGAGATAGCACATCACAAATTAAATCCGGAAAATCACATTGTGGAAAGTATATGAATTTATTTGCATTCTGCAGAGGGAAATAAGTATTTGATCCCCCACCAACCAGTAAGAGATCTGGCCCCTACAGACCAGGTAGATGCTCCAAATCAACTCGTTACCTGCATGACAGACAGCTGTCGGCAATGGTCACCTGTATGAAAGACACCTGTCCACAGACTCAGTGAATCAGTCAGACTCTAACCTCTACAAAATGGCCAAGAGCAAGGAGCTGTCTAAGGATGTCAGGGACAAGATCATACACCTGCACAAGGCTGGAATGGGCTACAAAACCATCAGTAAGACGCTGGGCGAGAAGGAGACAACTGTTGGTGCCATAGTAAGAAAATGGAAGAAGTATAAAATGACTGTCAATCGACAAAGATCTGGGGCTCCACGCAAAATCTCACCTCGTGGGGTATCCTTGATCATGAGGAAGGTTAGAACTCAGCCTACAACTACAAGGGGGGAACTTGTCAATGATCTCAAGGCAGCTGGGGCCACTGTCACCACGAAAACCATTGGTAACACATTACGACATAACGGATTGCAATCCTGCAGTGCCCGCAAGGTCCCCCTGCTCCGGAAGGCACATGTGACGGCCCGTCTGAAGTTTGCCAGTGAACACCTGGATGATGCCGAGAGTGATTGGGAGAAGGTGCTGTGGTCAGATGAGACAAAAATTGAGCTCTTTGGCATGAACTCAACTCGCCGTGTTTGGAGGAAGAGAAATGCTGCCTATGACCCAAAGAACACCGTCCCCACTGTCAAGCATGGAGGTGGAAATGTTATGTTTTGGGGGTGTTTCTCTGCTAAGGGCACAGGACTACTTCACCGCATCAATGGGAGAATGGATGGGGCCATGTACCGTACAATTCTGAGTGACAACCTCCTTCCCTCCGCCAGGGCCTTAAAAATGGGTCGTGGCTGGGTCTTCCAGCACGACAATGACCCAAAACATACAGCCAAGGCAACAAAGGAGTGGCTCAGGAAGAAGCACATTAGGGTCATGGAGTGGCCTAGCCAGTCACCAGACCTTAATCCCATTGAAAACTTATGGAGGGAGCTGAAGCTGCGAGTTGCCAAGCGACAGCCCAGAACTCTTAATGATTTAGAGATGATCTGCAAAGAGGAGTGGACCAAAATTCCTCCTGACATGTGTGCAAACCTCATCATCAACTACAGAAGACGTCTGACCGCTGTGCTTGCCAACAAGGGTTTTGCCACCAAGTATTAGGTCTTGTTTGCCAGAGGGATTAAATACTTATTTCCCTCTGCAGAATGCAAATAAATTCATATACTTTCCACAATGTGATTTTCCGGATTTAATTTGTGATGTGCTATCTCTCACTGTTACCAATAACCTACCCTTCAATTATGGGCTGCTCATGTCTTTGTCAGTGGGCAAACTTACAAAATCAGCAAGGGATCAAATACTTATTTCCACCACTGTACGCACATCAAATGCCACTTGGTGCGCGGCCGAAAATAAAAATTATTTTTCAGACGCGCATATCGGACGCATGCCAAAAATGAAATTACCGCAAGAGCCACGCGGTACTCGTGCGGTAACTCCATTTTGGTGCGCGTAGACACTTATGCGGCTTAGTAAAAGGGCCCCTAAGTGTCCCCTAATCTTTGTACTTTTTGAATGAGGAAAAAAAAATCCTATATAATAAAAAGCACCTCCAACATTCTGAAGCTGACTCTGTGGCACTGTAGGGTTCGTAAGTCTGTAGTTCAGCGTTTCATTGGCTCTCACTGTCCCCGCCCTCACATCGAGGAAACGGAATGCTGCATAGTTGCCAAGCAAACAAACGCGACATCACAGGAACGAAGAACCAATCAGACAGAACGGAACTTGGAGGAGGGAAGTGGAGTGGATTGAATCTCTAACAAACAATCATATACAGGGAGGTATGAACATCAGTGGAGGCAAGTGCACAGAACGGAAGGGAAGACTATAACGGAGAAGTTGGATGCGTAATAGGTTTTGTATTTGAGGCCTTTGCAATTGGGAAGATGAAAATTGAGATATGTTCGAGAAGATTTGGACCCGTTCCTGGCTGGTAGGTCTATCAAGTCAGCCATGTAGCTTGGAGATTCGCCATGGAGGATCTTGTGGATAATTGTGTGGGCTTTGACGTTTATGCATTCCTTGATAGGGAGCCAGTGAAGTTTTTCACGTAGTGGTGTTGCACTTTCAAATCGTGATTTGCCAAAAATTAGTCTGGCTGCTGTGTTTTGGGCGGTTTGGAGTTTTTTTCATGATTTGGGCTTTGCAACTGATGAAAATGAAGTCGGCATGGGTGAGTACTGTGGATTGTACTAGATTGCGGAAAGTTTTCTGTTTAACTATTTAACTGAAATTAAATATGACCAAAACCGAGCTTCTCATTTCCCCCCCCAAACCCACCTCCCCGCTCCCCCCGTTTTCTATTTCTGTTGATGGCTCTCTCATTCTCCCTGTCTCCTCAGCTCGAAACCTTGGGGTCATCTTTGACTCTTCTCTCTCCTTCTCTGCTCATATCCAGCAGATTGCCAAGACCTGTCGTTTCTTTCTTTACAACATCCGTAAAATCCGCCCCTTTCTTTCCGAGCACTCTACCAAAACCCTCATCCACACCCTTGTCACCTCTCGTTTAGACTACTGCAATCTGCTTCTTGCTGGCCTCCCACTTAGTCACCTCTCCCCTCTCCAGTCGGTTCAAAACTCTGCTGCCCGTCTCATCTTCCGCCAGGGTCGCTTTACTCATACTACCCCTCTCCTCAAGACCCTTCACTGGCTCCCTATCCGTTTTCAAACTTGTCTTGTCTTCCGCCAGGGTCGCTTTACTCATACTACCCCTCTCCTCAAGTCGCTTCACTGGCTCCCTATCCGTTTTTGCATCCTGTTCAAACTTCTTCTACTAACCTATAAATGTACTCACTCTGCTGCTCCCCAGTATCTCTCCACACTCGTCCTTCCCTACACCCCTTCCCGTGCACTCCGCTCCATGGATAAATCCTTCTTATCTGTTCCCTTCTCCACTACTGCCAACTCAAGACTTCGTGCCTTCTGTCTCGCTGCACCCTACGCCTGGAATAAACTTCCTGAGCCCCTACGTCTTGCCCCATCCTTGGCCACCTTTAAATCTAGACTGAAAGCCCACCTCTTTAACATTGCTTTTGACTCGTAACCACTCGCCTCCACCTACCCTCCTCTCTTCCTTCCCGTTCACATTAATTGATTTGATTTGCTTACTTTATTTATTTTTTGTCTATTAGATTGTAAGCTCTTTGAGCAGGGACTGTCTTTCTTCTATGTTTGTGCAGCGCTGCGTATGCCTTGTAGCGCTATAGAAATGCTAAACAGTAGTAGTAAGACAAACATTTAATCACTTTGTCACTCACACACATACACACAAACACAGACATCACACACACACACACACACTCAATCACTCTGTGTATCTCTCTCTTACACTGTCTGTAAAACACACTGTCACTCTCAGTCTCTCACATGGGCAACTGTATGTTGCATTCTCAAGAGTAAGGAGCTCTTCTGATGCGATTGTTAAACTGATTGAACGGCCTGAACAAGGAAAACGTTTACCACATTGTAACACAGTTTACACAAAAAATATTGTATATAAAGAAATCTTACACATGTAAACAACAATTATATTCAGAATACAACCGTGGAAACATTAATGGCAGGAACTCATTACATTGCTAGCACCCGTTTCATTGCGTTAAGAAATGGGCCTTTTTTTTTCTAGTAAATAAATAAAATCGATTTACTTCTACTCATACTATACCACTCAGGATTTTGTAGACCTCAATCATATCTCCCCTTAACCGTCTCTTTTCCAAGCTGAGGAGCCCTAACCTTTTTAGCCTCTCCTCATACGAGAGGAGTTCCATCCCCTTTAACACTCTGGCAACTCTTCTTTGAACCTTTTCTAATTTCACTATATCTTTTCTGAGATACGGCGACCAGAACTGAACGCAATACTCAAGGTGTGGTCGCACTATGGAGCAATACAGAGGCATTATAGTATTTTCGGTCTTATTCACCATCCCTTTCCTAGCATCCTGTTTGTTTTTTTGGCCGCAGCCACACACTGAGCAGAAGATTTCAGCAATTATCTACAATGACACACAGATCTTATTCTTGAGTGCTAACCCCCAAGGTGGACCCTAGCATCAGGTAACTGATTCGGATTATTCGTTTCAATGTGCATCACTTTGCAT
The DNA here is from genome assembly GCF_901765095.1 of Microcaecilia unicolor. Taxonomy (NCBI): domain Eukaryota; kingdom Metazoa; phylum Chordata; class Amphibia; order Gymnophiona; family Siphonopidae; genus Microcaecilia; species Microcaecilia unicolor. Next base: position 12,376,279 of record NC_044043.1, on the reverse strand, counting down.
TTGTCCACATTAAATTTCATCTGCCAATTGGATGCCCAGTCTTCCAATTTCTAAGGTCTTCCTGCAATATTTCACAGTCTGCACGTGTTTTAACAACCTTGAATAGTTTTGTATCATCTGCAAATTTAATCGCCTCACTCATTGTTCCGATTTCTATATCATTGACAAATATGTTAAATAGCACCGGTCCAATTCCTAATCCACAACAGAACATTGTCTCCTATCCCATGACTCTTATTTTCTGAGGAATCTCTCTGAGGAACCTTATCAAAAGCTTTCTGAAAAATCTAAATACATTACATCAACCAGCTCACCTTTATCCACATGTTTATTCACACCTTTAAAGAAATGAAGCAAATTGGTGAGGCAAGACTTTCCTTGGCTGAATCCATGCTGACTCTGTCTCATTAAACCATGTTTGTCTACGTGTTCTATAATTTTATTCTTCATAATAGTTTCCACTATTTTGCCTGGCACTGACATCAGGCTTACTAGTCTGTAATTTCCTGGATCACCTCTAGAACCCTTTTTAAAAATCTGCGTCACATTGGTCACCCTCCAATCTTCAGGCACTACAGACGATTTTAACGACAGGTTACACATTACTAACAGCAGATCAGCAATTTCATGCTTGAGCTCTTTGAGTACCCTTGAATATATGCCATCCAGTTCAGGTGATCTACTACGCTTTAATTTCTCAATTTGGCTCAGTACATCTTCCAGGTTCACCGAGATTTCTTTCCATTCCTCCACATCATCACCCTTGAAAACCATTTCTGGTACAGGCAGATCTCTTACATCTTGTTCCGTAAAGATAGAAGTAAATTCTTTCAGTTTCTTCGCTATGGCCTTGTCCTCCCTAAGCAGCCCTTTACACAGTGCATACTAAAATATGCAGAAATGTCAGTTTTTGCCCCACACTCAACTGAACTAGAAAACTAAAACAGGAGCAAGTGTCTAAAGAAGATAGCACTGTCCACCACTTTGTTTAAGAAAGACAGAAATGAATTGAGCTCTGCATATAGGATGGTGTGCAGTTGCTTCAATCAGTATTTCTCCATCTCCAGCTGCTGACAAATGGGCATAATCCACAAATTCTGGACTGATCATCTGATGATGAACCTTCAAGAAGTTTGTGGATTCAAATTAGTTTTCAAAGTTGTTTTTTATTTTTTAACGTATACTTATATGGTTTATTTGGTTTGATATAACGTCTTTTGTTTTCTACACCACCTTGCTGTTTCTAAGTTAAATGAATCTCTTAGTTAAGAACGCCATCGATCACAGGAAATAAAAGTTAGGAGAGATAGTATAGTAGGCTACATAAGAGGTGATCACACACCAACATACTACCTAGGTCTGAGCCTGGTCACCAAATGTTAATTGAAAAAGGTGAGTTTTAAGCAATGCCTTGAATCTAGGGAGCGAGAGTTCTTTATGAAGGGACACAGGAAGAGAATGCCACAGGAAGGGGCCAGCGAAGAAGAAAACGCACTGGTATGTAGAATCAAGGAAGGCCCTTGAAGGGGGGGTGATGAAAAGACACCCATTGTGGAGAAAGCGGTGCCCTTGAAGGGTGTGGGGAATAAAAAGGTTTTGTTTTAGAAGTCTGCAGCTTCACTAGGACTATTTTTTGATGGTTTACCTTATTATATGTAGTGTAGTATATAAATACATGTATTTATGTATGCAGAACATTTATACCCCGCTTTATATCACTGAAAGTGGCCTCAAAGCGGCCTCCAAGTATCATCAATTCGCGAAGCGTTTGTATAATAATATAGCTAATCTAATCTAATATATAATAGTCTATCCCGGGCACGATTGCTGCGCTGGACCTCTCCATCCCTATCTCAACAAGTCTGAAGCTTCTCGGGGTCACTCTGAATTCCCACTTGACTCTCGACCTCCAAGTATCGTCAATTGCGAAGCGTATGTTCCTTTCCATGAGGTCTCTTAAGCGTATCAAGCAGTTCCTGCCGTTCGACCTCTTCAGGACTTTTAATCCACTCCCTCTCCTGAGCCATTTCGACTACTGCAATGGAATTTACACCGGCTGCAAAGAACATACCCTTAAGAAACCAGACTGCGCAGAACACGGCGGTGAGGCTTCTATTTGGCAAATCTTGGTTTGAAGCAGCAAAATCCCTTCGTGAAAAGCTCCACTGGCTCCCAATTAAAGAATGTATTGAATTTAAACTCTGTGCTCTTACGCACAAGATAGTTTACGGGAACGCTCCACCTTATATGTATAGCCTGATTGACCTTCCTCCCAGAAATTCCGAGAAGTCGTCCCGCATCTATCTCAATCTTCACTTTCCAAACTGCAGAAACTTAAGATACAAGCTACTCTTTGCCTCCTCTTTTATCTTTATGAGTCCCCGTTATTGGAACGCATTACCATTATCGTTAAGAGAGCTATCCGATCACAGCCTGTTCAAGAAGTCCCTAAAGACCTACCTATGTGATGGATCATACTCCTCTGCTGCTTGACCTCCTGCAATCCCTCATTCCTTTATCCTATTGTTAACCTCCCTTCCCCTCTACTGCCTTATTCTCTGTTGTTCTAGAATTACTATGTTATTCTTTTCCTTGAATGTTGTAAGCCTCGGTGGGATTTTGTGGGATATAAGTGTTCACAATAAATAAATATTGTGTGGAAAGGTATAATAATACTCACTTTTGATCTCCTCCGCAGTCCCACAGTTCAACCTCACATCCTGAACTTCTGTTGCTACCATTTACATTTGGTACATTTGAACTTTCAAATTCTAGAATCCTTTAAAGAAACAACAAATAATCACATATAAAAGTGAGTTTCAAAACATTACAGGTATAAATTAAAAAGAAGAATCCTTGAACCATTGTAGTCACAGTTACCCACCCATTTTTATAAATAGTTAAAACAAGCTAGATCCCCTTTTTGGTATAATCTATCAGGTCAATACGGAATTCTGTGATCAGGATTTCTTTTAAATGTGGGTTGTGAAGTTTAAACAAATAATTGAATATTCAATAATGGACACTATCTGGATACTAGTACTGAATATCTTGGAATGACACCAACTGCCACTATTATCCAGATAATGGCGATATTCAGCATCAGCATCTGGATAATTCAGGACAGCTTTTCTGCTGAATATTGCCACTTTTTGCCTCCGTCCAGGCTCCACCCAGCACTATCCAGATAGTGCTGGAGTAGTCTAATGATTTTCAGAGGCATTAGTCAGATAATGCTGCTGAAAATCAGTGGCTAGATGCAGGCCTATTTATTCTCATGTAGGGGTAACACAATCCCGCATTGCCCGGTCTGGAGCGAATGACAAGCTATTAAGAGTTTTGTGGAGTGCGAGACACGCTCCACTGCGAATGTGCAGGTGCCTTCTTAACCGCCGCGAGAGTACAATACTGTAGCATAAAAATAAAAGAACAAAAGGAGACAACTGCAAGGGGAGGTGGGAGGGCTGTAAAAATATAAGGCCTGCTATCCTTGGAGAATGCCTGCCACAGGTAAGTATCTTTGTTTTCTCTGACGACCAGTAGACCTATTTATTCTCATGAATGGGGAATCCCTAGCTACCAGGCTCACCGAAAACAACAACCATTTGTCAACTGGGCCTCGCAACGGCGAGAACATAACATAAATCAACCTGAAACTATATACAAACTATGTGAGAGTGCAGCCTGGAACAGAAGCAAATGGGCCTAAGGGGGTAGAGTTAGATTCTAGATCCCAAACAGATTCTGAAATACTGTCTGTTGCGTTGGGTATTCTGCTCAAGGCAGTAGTGTGATGTGGACCGAAGACCACTTTGCAGCCTTGAAAATTTCTTCAATGGAGGTGGACTTTAAGTGAGCCATCGACGCGTCCATGGCTTCAACATTATAAGCCTTGACGTGACCCTGCAGGGTCAGCCCAGACTGGACATAAGTGAAAGAAATGCAATCTGCCAGCCAATTAGAGATTGTGCGTTTCCCGATGGTGACCCCCATCCTGTGAAGATTAAAAGAAACAAGACGTTGGGCGGACTATCTGTGGGGCTTAGTCCACTCCATGTATTAGGCCAATGCTCGCTTGCAGGCCAAGGTGTGTAAGCCGCTCTCGTCAGGATGGACATGAGAATAGGGAAAGAATGTTGGCAAGACAATCAACTGATTCAGATGGAACTTCGACAACACCCGACAGAATATTGGCAGGGATCAGCGTAGGTTTTTCTTTTTTAAACCTAATTTGGTCCTGATATTCAGTACTGGGCCATGTCCGGTCACTGACACTGAATATCGGGGGGGGGGGGGGGGGGGGGGGGTAGTTTTTGTGGGAGTTGGCTGCTAAAGATTATGTGGGTCCTGGCCAATATTCAGCCAAGGCACACATAAGACAATTATGCGGGCCCCAACTGAATATTGGTAGGGACTCATGTAGGTGTTTTTTTTTAAACCTCCCCCCCATGCCGAAAGCCACCTGCTGCTTTCCCTCTCCCCTCCCCTGACCCATCCCTATTTGAAGCCCCCCGCCCCGAACATACCCACCGGGTGGGCCTACCTGTATCCCTGGTGGTCCCCAGCCATTTGCAAAGGGCAGTAGCGAGAAAGTTTTGCTCCTGCTCCCATCACCCAACTCCCACTGGACCACCAGTGATACAAGTAGGCCCGGGGGGGCCTATCTAGATCTTGGTGGGGGGGGGGGGGTAGTGGGGTTGGGTGCTTTAAATGGTGGCGGGCTGGGGGGGGGGGGAAGCTAAACAATGTTATGGGGGTTCTGGCCTATATTCACCTTTTGAGCTGTCCTAAATTAATTCACTTAGCTATGCAGGTTGCAGCACTGACTATTGCTGGCACCTTCATAACCTCTGGCTCCTCCTTAATGTCGCCCCTTCTACTGCCCACTTTTTCTGGGGTCAGTCAGAGGTGATATTCAATGTCACTGCCTGCTTTGGTGCCACTGAATATCAGAGTTAGGCTGTGGTAAGTGATTTAAGTGGGCAGGAGGCAGGCTCCTCTCCACTTAAATCACTCTGAATATTGGCCGGTGTTTTATAAAAGGCTGTATGTTTGAGGAGCATTTTATAAAATACTATTGTAGTTTTAAATGTAAGGGGAAAGGGAAATGGGACTTGATATACCACCTTTCTGAAGTTTTTGCAACTACATTCAAAGTGGCTTACATATATTCAGGTAATTATTTTGTACCAGGGGCAATGGAGGGTTAAGTGACTTGCCCAGAGTCACAAGGAGCTGCAGTGGGAATTGAACTCAGTTCCCCAGGATCAAAGTCCACTGCACTAACCACTAGGCTACTCCTCCACTCATTCCACCAATAAGAGCCAACCTCATCAGTGATGTCACAATGGCTTGATTGGCCAGTACAGTTCCCCAGGATCAAAGTCCACTGCACTAACCACTAGGCTACTCCTCCACTCATTCCACCAATAAGAGCCAACCTCATCAGTGATGTCACAATGGCTTGATTGCCCAATACTTGGCTCACTTCTGATATTGTGATGTCATAAGGGAAAGGGAAATGGGATTTGATATACCGCCTTTCTGAGGTTTTTGCAACTACATTCAAAGCGGTTTACATATATTCCGGTACTTATTTTTTGTACCAGGGGCAATGGAGGGTTAAGTGACTTCCCCAGAGTCACAAGGAGCTGCAGTGGGAATCGAACAGACCTAAACATCAGCTTTTGACATACTATATAAAAGTTATCCTCTATTTCTCTTTCTAAGCTTACCTTACTCCTTGAGTTGGATTGTATTCACCACCCACAGTTTCTGTGGCATCCGAGAGAAAGTTAGCCAAAACTGTTTTGCCACTCTACCAAAAGCAAAGCAAAAAATAAACTGATGTTAGATAAGAAACTGCTCAACAAACTTGCATAAATAATGTTTTATACGCCAATGGTCATTCTAGAATGCTTACCACACATTCACACACATAAATGCCCAATGTGTGTAAATGGCGACTTCAGAAACCTGCTGTTTATTTTCTCTTTCTTTCTTTGATTTATTTAAAAACATTTAGATCCAAAGTAAGCACAGTTTTACACTGGGCATATAATGGGAAGGCCAGCAAAGTTACGAGTATGTCTGATTTTCCTGCGATAATATATACTGTACATACTTTTAAAAATCTACACATCAGGTTGGTGTCATCTTCGACTCCTCCCTCTCCTTTTCTGCGCACATCCAGCAGATAGCCAAGACCTGTCGCTTCTTCCTCTATAACATTAGCAAAATTCGCCCCTTCCTCTCCGAGCACACCACCCGAACTCTCATCCACTCTCTCGTTACCTCTCGCCTTGACTACTGCAACCTACTCCTGACCGGCCTCCCACGTAGCCATCTTTCCCCCCTTCAGTCCATCCAGAACTCGGCCGCACGTCTTATCTTCCGCCTCAACCGATATACTCATATCACTTCACTGGCTTCCGATCAGGTACCGCATACAGTTCAAGCTTCTCTTACTCACCTACAAATGCACTCGATCTGCGGCCCCTCCGTACCTCTCTACCCTCATCTCCCCTTACGTCCCTACCCGTAACCTCCGCTCTCAAGACAAATCCCTCCTTTCAGTACCCTTCTCCACCACCTCCAACTCCAGGCTCCGCCCCTTCTGTCTCGCCTCACCCCATGCCTGGAACAAACTCCCTGAGCCCATACGCCGTGCCCCCTCCCTACCCATCTTCAAATCAATGCTCAAAGCCCACCTCTTCAATGTCGCCTTCGGCACCTAATCACTACACCTCTTCTCAGGAAAACTTATCTACCCCAACTTGACATTTCGTCCTTTAGATTGTAAGCTCTTCCGAGCAGGGACCGTCCTTAATTGTTAATTTGTACAGCGCTGCGTAACCCTAGTAGCGCTCTAGAAATGTTAAGTAGTAGTAGTAGTAGATAATCAGTTTTAAATGTATATAAATTGATATTGGCTATGATATAATATCAACAGTGTGACTGACTTGCTCTACCCTACTTGCAGGTTTTAATGCTGAGAAAGTATTTGATAAGGTGGGATGGTCATACCCATTTCAAATTTTGGGATCTTATGGGCTTATCCAGGCAGTACAGACCTTATATGCTCATCTAGAGACAGCTATCCTGATTAATAAACTTAGGTTGATATACTTCCCTATTTCTAAGAGTACTCGCTAGAGAATGACACGGGGACCCGCGGTAACCGTGGGGATGGAGACAGGGACAGATCCCGCTGGGGCGGGACAGAGCCTGCGGGGACAGGGACAAACCACGTCCCTGTGCCATTTTCTACTTTGAAACCTGTTAATGAACTGGACTGTTATGTTTAAGTGATGCAGATGACGATATTTAGATTTTTTGGAAAAACAAGCAAATATGCTGGCCACAACTAGCAAAATTTGCATGGGGGATCCTGTACGTGCATGCTACCAGCACATCTTCTAAGACAAGTTACTCGCTTTTATTATTGTTATCTATTTGTGGTTTATAAACAGTTGTACAGTATATTGTTCCTTTTTATACTCTAATAAAAAGATGTAAATATAAAATCATAAGTGTTTGAGGCTTCTGTAGATGAGGACAGAACCTGTGGGGACGGGGCGGGGACAGAGACAGGGCCTGCGGGGACAGGGCAGGGACGGAGACAGAACCCATAGGCAGGGACAAAATCTGTCCCCGTGTCATTCTCTAGTATTCGCCCCTGTTGTTTCTGCTATTTTTGGTGCCTTTTTGCCAGATTAGGGTGGACTGGGCTATTGACGGAGTCTCTCTGGGACAGATAATAGTTTGTCCTAACTTTTGGAGGTGACATGCTTTTGGTGTTAAAGAATCTCCAACAACCAATGCCCAAAATTTTGGAACATTTTAGACAGTCTGGTACAATATCTGGTTGAAGTTAAAGTTTATTTATTTATTTGTAGCATTTGTATCCCACATTTTCCCACCAATTTGCAGGCTCAATGTGGCTTACATTTGCCGTAATGGCGGTTGCCATTTCCGGAGAACAGATTACAAGTTGAAGAAGCCAGAGGCACTGCCAACGCATGCCAGCATAAAGGACCAAAAGGAGTGTCCATTCCCCCTAGTCCGAACTCAGGACTCTTTAAAATACATGGGTTTACATATTCCCACAGACTTAACCACTGTTTATATTCTTAATGCAAGACCCTCAATTCTGACTATGTAATAAAATGGCATGGCAGCCATGTTAGTCCACTTTTATAAAATGAAAACAAAACAAAAGAAGAAAAGAAAATGATACTGTCTAAAGTAGATTCTGAAAAGTAAAATACAATCTACAAGTGGTCAGTGAAACTGGTCTTTTATTTTAGAATTGCATACCAATAATTAATAAATAATTGCAGATACGGCGACCAGAATTGAACACAATACTCAAGGTGAGGTCGCACTAGCTGGGGGATGATCAGAAGCAAATGCCGATGCTAGAGGCTGTTAGCGCCATACTAGCGCTGGCGTTTGCTACCGCCCCATGATCAGAGCCCTCGAGCTTATATGGTGTGTAGCCCCGCCCAGCGCATCCCAGGAAGCACTGGGGAGGGCTGGGTGCCGCCATTTTGTGGCGTCGAAGGAAGAGGAGGGAGGCAGGCTACCTCCCTCCTCCAGCCCAAGGTAGGGGGTAGGGAGGGGGGCGGATTGACACTGGACCACCAGGGACCCTAGCCAATGCTGGGGGGGGGGGGGGGTGCTGGAGACCCACCGGATCTCCAGCCCTCCATGAACCTGGGGGGGGGGGGGGTGGTTGGCGCCCACTGGACCACTAGGGACCATTTGCTGGGGGGGGTTGGAGACCCACCGGATCACCTGACCCTGGGGGGGGATCGTCGGGGGGACCGGAGGTCCGTCGGACCGCCAGCCCAATCCCAGTTGCTCGGGGCAGGAGTACTCGGGACCTAGTGGTCCCATGGACCCCCAGCCCCTGTATTTGACAGGTTTGGGCTTTTAACAGCCCAGACCTGTCAAACAAGTGCGGGAGGATTGTTCTGAGCGCATGCTCAGGCACAATTTGCCCACACGTCCACCCCATGATCAGCGATAATTGCGTGCTTAAATTTGCATGCAATTATCTCTGATCATTGGTGCGGTAAAGCCCAGTGCTGTTCCAGCGCGGGGCTTTTGATCATCTGTCTGCTAGAGAATGACGCAGGCACAGTCCCAACCCTGTGAACTCTGTCCAGTTCTGATTTTTTAAATCATTTTATTAAAAGTATAAAAAGAACCAATATTCTGTATAACTGTCATTTTATAAATCACAAACAATACAGAACAAGGATTCCCTTCCACTTTCATGAAGACTGAACAAGTTAAATTACTACAAAATGCTACATAGAAAATTCATGTTAACAGACTACCTCGGTGAAACACACACAGAACACAAATACCACATACATAATAGCTGAACAAAATTGATAAACATATATTAACCTAAAACCACAAGAAGCCACGCCACAGAAATAGAAAGATAAGCATTTCCTCCTATGCTGTGCAAAATATAGAGATCACACATGCCAGAGATGGTCCTTAATTGTTAATTTGTACAGCGCTGCGTAACCCTAGTAGCGCTCTAGAAATGTTAAGTAGTAGTAGTAGTGTTAAGAGGATGCAACTACAACAACTGCCCTCTGGCCACACAGAGTTCTAAGCCTGCTGGAAGCTGAAGAAGGCATGGCCTAGTAATGGGCTTTGGAGTCCCCTCCCAAATTTCCGCCCTGGCCCTAGCCACGTCTAACACCAGCTCTGGTAGGATACACATTTCAAATGTGACATTCTAATCACAAAATAGAAAATAATTTCTTTTCTACCTTTTGTTGTCTGGCCATTTTATTTTTTAAATCATGTTGCTCTCAGGCTCTGGTTTCTGTTTCCCCTCTGCCTTCTCAACTCACTCGTCAAGGTCTCCTGCCCATTTGACATTTCTTTTTTCTCCATGCTCACCATCCATCTTCCCATCTCTTTCCCCATGTTCAGCATCTCTCTTCTCTGTGTCCCCTATACTTCCCTGTCCAGCACCTTCTCTGTGTCCAACTCCCCATATTCATAGTCACCACCACTCTTTGTCCCTACCCTCGCCACCTATGACCAGCATCACTCCTCTGTGTCTCTATGCTCCCCCCACCACAAGTCCAGTATCTCCCTTCTGCGTTCCTGTTCTCCCTGATGTCTAGCATTTTGCTTGTGTCCATATCTATATATATAAAAGGCAACCCCAATGTTCTGAAGCCTCCACGGAAGTTGAGGCGCCCGAGACATCCGGTGTGCCCTGGAGTGTCTGCACCGCCCTCGCGTCAAAACGTCATGACGTCGAAGGCGGAGCTATTGACACTCGAGGGCCGAAACGGCCCACAGCAAACAAGGCAAGTAGCTTCGAGGGACGGAGGGAGGGCGAACAAGGCAAGTAGCTTCGAGGGACGGAGGGAGGGGGCCCCTTGCTAGCGCCCGTTTCATTCCGCTCAGAAACGGGCATTTTTTCCTAGTAATATTATATGTCTTTATTATATTGCTTCTCTTTTAGCTGTATAGAGATGTATATTTCTTAATCATTGTTTATCTTACACAATAATGGCTTATAAAATCTCCATTTAAAGTGAACCTCTACTAAAAGTCTCATTTACCTAATACGAATACAAAAGAATCTGCAGTAATTTATTCTCTGAGCAGTCTGTACTGATTAAGCAGGCTGTACTTTTAGAGCAAAACACTGTGGCGACAAGGGTGGGATTCATAGAAGGAATGGAACTTTATAAGAGGAAAGAAGAGGAGTGTGTTGAAATCCTAGGTTCGGATGAGGCACTATATGGTATTATAGCCACTGAGTGGTCAAAATATGCAGGGTTATGTGAGGAGTGGGATTCCTGTTTAAAGGAATCAGAGCCTTTGGATATGGTTCGCTGTATGCAAAAAATTGAAATAGAAAGGGGGAAAGAACAGCATTGTGTTGGGCAGCGTGGATGGATTTTGTTGACTGCTTACTGGAAAATCCATCAGAGCCGGGATGAACAGAATAGGAAAATGGTAGAATTGGAGCGACAGGTGTGTGATCTATGCAATCAAAATGAGGTGCTTAATTGTCAGAATAAGTTACTGACTGATAAGCTGGCTACATATCAAACCATTGCTGAGCGTGCTGCTGTGAGAGTGGTAAAATATAAATATAAGAAGCGAAGGACGAAAATTATAGACCGGTGAGTCTGACGTCGGTGCCGGGCAAGATGGTGGAGGCTATTATTAAGAATAAAATTGCAGAGCATATACAAAAACATGGACTGATGAGACAAAGTCAGCACGGATTTAGTGAAGGGAAGTCTTGCCTCACCAATCTAATGCATTTTTTTGAGGGGGGTAAGCAAACATGTGGACAATGGGGAGCCGGTTGATATTGTATATCTGGATTTCAGAAGGCGTTTGACAAAGTGCCGCACGAAAGACTCCTGAAGAAATTGCAGAGTCATGGAATCGGAGGTAGGGTATTATTATGGATTAAGAACTGGTTGAAAGATAGGAAGCAGAGAGTAGGATTGCGTGGCCAGTATTCTCAGTGGAGGAGGGTAGTTAGTGGGGTCCCGCAGGGGTCTGTGCTGGGTCCGTTGCTTTTTAATGTATTTATAAATGACCTAGAGATGGGAATAACTAGTGAGGTAATTAAATTCGCCGATGACACAAAATTATTCAGGGTCGTCAAGTCGCAGGAGGAATGTGAACGATTACAGGAGGACCTTGCGAGACTGGAGAATGGGCGTGCAAGTGGCAGATGAAGTTCAATGTTGACAAGTGCAAAGTGATGCATGTGGGTAAGAGGAACCCGAATTATAGCTACGTCTTGCAAGGTTCCGCGTTAGGAGTTACGGATCAAGAAAGGGATCTGGGTGTCGTCGTCGATGATACGCTGAAACCTTCTGCTCAGTGTGCTGCTGCGGCTAGGAAAGCGAATAGAATGTTGGGTGTTATTAGGAAGGGTATGGAGTCCAGGTGTGCGGATGTTATAATGCCGTTGTATCGCTCCATGGTGCGACCGCACCTGGAGTATTGTGTTCAGTACTGGTCTCCGTATCTCAAAAAGATATAGTAGAATTGGAAAAGGTACAGCGAAGGGCGACGAAAATGATAGTGGGGATGGGACGACTTTCCTATGAAGAGAGGCTGAGAAGGCTAGGGCTTTTCAGCTTGGAGAAGAGACGGCTGAGGGGAGATATGATAGAAGTGTATAAAATAATGAGTGGAATGGATCGGGTGGATGTGAAGCGACTGTTCACGCTATCCAAAAATACTAGGACTAGAGGGCATGAGTTGAAGCTACAGTGTGGTAAATTTAAAACGAATCGGAGAAAATTTTTCTTCACCCAACGTGTAATTAGACTCTGGAATTCATTGCCGGAGAACGTGGTACGGGCGGTTAGCTTGACGGAGTTTAAAAAGGGGTTAGATAGATTCCTAAAGGACAAGTCCATAGACCGCTATTAAATGGACTGGAAAAATTCCTCATTTTTAGGTATAACTTGTCTGGAATGTTTTTACGTTTGGGGAGCGTGCCAGGTGCCCTTGACCTGGATTGGCCACTGTCGGTGACAGGATGCTGGGCTAGATGGACCTTTGGTCTTTCCCAGTATGGCACTACTTATGTACTTATGTACTAGGGTTGGATTCATAGTCCCACCATCTGTCACTGGACTGTGGCAGATCATTTAGACGAGTTTTTCATAGCTGATCACATACAAATTGTGCATTACATTGATGATATAATGATTGAAGGGGATACACAGGAGGCTGTTTAGACTCATTTAGAGTCAATAATTGAATATTTAAAGGACAGGGGATGGGAGACAAATCCTATACGAGGACCATCCCAGACAGTGTAATTTTTAGGCATTGGAATTTGTTCCTCCCTGTAATAATAAGGCGGCACAATGATCTATTGGATTATTCAGCTTCTGGAAGTAGCACTGTAGAAGATATTCTTATGTTATTTGAACTCTGTTTCAAATCTTAGGTCACATTCTTTGAATTTTTTCTTTATTCCTAACAATGCTTTCTTTTTCTGCTCTGAGTCCTCTGATTACTAAAGCTACAGTCCTTTATAAAACAAATAGGCCATTGGACAGATCTGAAACTCTCTTTCCAAGCATGGCCAGTTTTTCTTTCAGAGTTTCTTTGTCTGCAGCATGGTTTTATAGGCTGTGGTGAGCATCCACCTCTCGTCTATCCTGGACCAATCATAGGTGCTGCATATGTGCTGGAGACTTGTAATTGTGTCTTTCATATGTGTTGGAAGCTTGCAATTGGTGTCCTTGCCATACCTCTTCTTAGTAAATTACATTTGTAACAAAGTTATACCAGGTAGCTGAGTTGCCCTAGCAACGGGAGGTCCCATCAGAGTTTGTGAAAAGCCAGAAATTCCTTCATGTAGGTTACTGACGTCAGACAGGGGCGGGCCCAGCAGGAGAAAGACGCGCCATCGAAGCTGGGCGAAGGCAGGCATCAGCTTTCTTCTTGCCCGTGCAGCGCCTTCGGACAGAGGAGAGAGGCGCTGCACGGGCCCGGTAAGAGGGAGGGGGGCCCGATGGAGGAGGGGAATGGCGGCGACGACCCCAAAAGGGGGCGGGGCACAGGACGGAGGATGTCGGGAGGCGGAGCTGAGGTGAGAGAGTAGTGAGGAAGGGAGGGGGGCAGGGGCTGCTTGAATTTTGCTTTTTCGGGGTGGGGGGAGCGGCGGAAAGTGGGGAGCAGCGGGGGGGGGGGGGGGGCAAGGCCGTCCGTACAGGACGCTCCTGATGAGCGCCCTTGCCCCCTCCCGACCCTTTTTTTTAATTTTTGTTTTGATTTGGGAGCCATGTGCTTGTGATTTGACTGTGTTTTGACTGTTTGTGGCATGCGCAGAGCAGCTAACATAACGCTTGGCTGCTCTGCGCATGATTTGGGGGCCGATTAACGATGTGTATTGTGATTCTTTGATACATTGTACGTTTCAATACCGATCTCAGCATGTGTGACTTTTTTTTTTGGTGCATTTTTCGTTATTTTAAAATCGTTAGGGACTTTAACGATTTAGATTTTTTTACGTTTGGTTGCTGCATCTGCCTCTAAGTGTCTTAGTGAATGAAAATTATGCTAATTAGAGCCTTTGGCAAAAACAAAAGAATTGAGTAACACTAGGGTTTTAAGCAGCAAGTTGCCAGAAGAAGGAATAAAGTACACTCCTTTTGAGAAACAGCTGCTAGCATGTTACTGGGCTTTAGTAGATACCGAGCAGCTAACTACAGGACATTAGAATGCAGTGGCGAAGGAAGTAGTTAATATGCAGATTTATATCTTGTTTATATGGCTTTGAAAACTGAGAATTTGGGATAATGTTATGTACATACTGACTCATGGTCTGTGGCAAATAGATTAGCCATTTGGCTACCTACTTGGTACAAAAATAATTGGAAAATGTATACCATGGATTGTGGGGAAGAGAATTGTGGCAAGATATTTGGAATTATGTACAAAATATTAATGTTACTGTTTTTTATGTAGATGCCCATTGCAAGGGTGATACTTTAGAACGCCTCTCCAACGCAGTGGCTGATGAACAAAGTAAAATCACACCCCTCAGGGTGGAAACTGTGGAAGAGCCAGATAATTGCTCAGGTTTGGCGAAACGGGCGCATCAAAAATGTGGACATCTGGGAGGAAAGGCCACTTACAGGTGGGCAACAGATCGTGGTATTAGTTTAACTATGGATGTTATTAAAACTGTTATTACTGAATGTCTGGTCTGTTAATACCAGACTAGGCGATCTGTTCCCCACTTGACTAAGGGGCAATTACAAAGGGGAAAATTACCTGGACAAATTTGGCAGATGGATTACCTAGGACCTTTACCTAATTCACAAGGATGTCAACATGTGTATATTTAATTGCATATCTTTGTAGGCGAACTATTCAAGTTAACACTATTAAAACTTTAGAACTGATATTCCCTTATTATGGTATTCCTCTCTAAGTTTAAGCTGAAAATGGTTCCCATTTTAAAGGCCAATTAGTAAAACAATATGCCTCAGGCCATAATATAACATTGTCCTGATCCTCTGATCCTGTGGCAACTATTATTTTCAGAGGAACAAAAACTCAAATATGGAAAGGAGTCTTGCCACACGAACGAGCTTTATCTGATTTGCACGAGTCAGAGACAGACAATACAGCAATGATGTCCCCAAAATGCAGACATTGTTGACGTTTATAATACTAATGTGTCATTAGCACATGTTTATAACCAAATTAGTGTATCTGTTACCTGTGTAAATAATGTAGTAGCCTTAATTGCCTAGATGTAGAGTAAAATAAGCTTGGTATATACATTGTTAAGAGCTTTTGGTAAACTTTAGCCTATAAAGTAAAACATATTAGAACTGACATTAATCAGCTTATCTTTTTAATTATACTTAGCTCAATTACAAGTAGACATTAATATAACATATTTTATGAATTGGACTACTTGCACGTTGCAACATTTATTTGCCCTTACACAAAGGAATAAGGCTCAGGATGATTTAATGACTAACTCGGAACACTTGTGGAGGCCGAATATTTCACCAGCGGATTCCTTCCACAAACTGAATATTAATTAACTAGGAAAAAATGCCCGTTTCTGAGCGGAATGAAACGGGCGCTAGCAAGGGGCCCCCTCCCTCCGTCCCTCGAAGCTACTTGCCTTGTTTGCTGTGGGCCGTTTCGCCCCCTCCCTCCGTCCCTCGAAGGTACTTGCCTTGTTCGGCCCCTCCCTCCCTCGAAGCTACTTGCCTTGTTCGGCCCGTCCCTCCGTCCGTCGAAGCTACTTGCCTTGTTTGCTGTGGGCCGTTTCGCCCCCTCCCTCCGTCCCTCGAAGGTACTTGCCTTGTTCGGCCCCTCCCTCCGTCCCTCGAAGCTACTTGCCTTGTTCGCTGTGGGCCGTTTCGCCCCCTCCCTCCGTCCCTCGAAGGTACTTGCCTTGTTCGGCCCCTCCCTCCGTCCGTCGAAGCTACTTGCCTTGTTCGGCCCCTCCCTCCGTCCGTCGAAGCTACTTGCCTTGTTCGGTGTGGCCTGTGGGCCGTTTCGGCCCTCGAGTGTCATAGCTCCGCCCTCGACGTCATGACGTTTTGACGCGAGGGCGGTGCAGACACTCCAGGGCACACCGGATATCTCGGGCGCCTCAACTTCCATGGAGGCTTCAGAACGTTGGGGTTGCCTTTTATATATATAGATAACTCCAAATACTACCTTGTGCATTGACTTCTTTTGTTCTGGGCAAATTGTGTAACTAAGCAGCGTGTATTATGTAAATTTGTAATACTGCTCATTGTCTGTGCTACTGAATTTTGGTTATCACATTTTTATGGAAATTATATTGAAGTTAATTGTGGGCAGCATTCTATGTTTGTTGAAATTAGTGCTCAATGTATATAGGTTAATATTACCCGTTTGTATAATCTATCTTATTCCTTTTTTGGTTGTTTTTCTAGTGTCACTCACTTATGGTGGCATGGATAATTATATACTTTTCTGGCAACAACTTACTTGTTCTGTGTGGAAATTATCTCATAGTTATTCTATTATACCAATGTCATACAGTTGAAAATCAAAGGACCGAGTGAAATGGAAAGTTTGGAAGATTGCTTTTCAGCTCTGTCTGTATGACTGATAGTGACTCTAAACCTATATTCTGATTATAATAATTCTGTTTCTGTGAAAATGATTTGGAATGTGTAAGAAGATAAGGCATGTCTCTAATTAATCTGGTATGTGCACGGGGGAGGTGGAGCATGTCTCAGACATGGGAGATAAGACATCTGGCCAATGTGTTGTGTACCTAAACGGAGAACACATGACCACATTCTCAAGCACATTTTGTAATTTTCCTTAGCTCTGAAAATGAGTTCTAAGCCTAATAAAAAGGGAAGCCTCTTTGCAGCAAATTGGGAGCTCACCTGTGGGTAAATGTACGTACTGCGCAGGGACCTTGTTTCCTGGTCTAGAGACTCCTGGCTTCGCTGAAAAGGGGTTCCCCCAGCTGATGAAAAAGCCTAGAAGTAGTGATGCCAGACCAAAAGAATCTGCAGTAATTTATTCTCTGAGAAGTCTGTAGTGATTGAGCAGGCTGTACTTTTACAGCAAAACATGCCCCATCCCCCCCTTGGGCCCAGTGCCTCTCGCTTCCCTCCAGCCCTCCCCCCAAGGGTCCAGCATCTCTCTCCCTTCCTTCCTTCCAGGCATCCCTCCCTTCCTTCCTCCCCCCTATGGTCCAATGCCTTTCTCCCTTCTCTCCAGCCCCCCTTCAAGTCTAGCAGCCTCCTTCCTCATTTCCAATGTTCCCATCCGGCACTTTGTCTTCCTTCCTAGAGGAGGAGAGATCAGGTAGTCTTTAATCCCCGGCACACAGGCACTTTTCCAATCCTGAAGCTGTAATGGCCTCTTTGCTCTCTTCCAACCTGGCTGGGGCATGGCTACCTAGACTGGGGATTTGGTTCTAGAGTTTGCTGGAGCTTTCACAGGGAACAGGAAGATTACATTATTGCTCTGGATTCGTTACCTGCGCAGTCTGTTTCTGTGGATCAGGACAGTGTAGAAGAGCTGTTTGCACACTCACTTTTCTGCTCTGTGCTGTCGATTTGTCTGGAGGGGAGCCGTCTGCACGCTATCTTTCTTGGTCTCTTGCTATGGATTTCCTGCTTTTGCTGTATTATTGCTGGAAGCCCTGTGCCTATCTGGTTCTCCAGCAAATTGCAGAGGTGGGTCCTGTGACAGCGATCTCCACAGACCTGCTCTGGGGCCTTCTCTTTGCTGGAACCCACCTTCTGATGCAACTTCCTGTTTTCGCTAAAAAGGGAAGTTGCATCAGAAGGCAGAACCCGGCAGATAGAAGGTCCTAGAACAAGCCTGTGTGGGATCGTTGTCAGCTCAGCTGTGGGAGAAAAGCAGGCATGGCGATGCTGGACCCGCAGGAACGGTAACTGCAATTTTTTTTTTTTACTGGAGCAAAGCTTTTTACCATTCCCGCAGGACGGTAAAAGGTTTTGCTCCTGCACTCGCGGTAAGCCAACCAAATTTTATTTTACTGCGGTTTACCGCAGCACTCTGTCCCTGTGTCAGTCTTATTTTGCATCCCTCTCCTAATAATTCCTAGCATCCTCTTTGCTTTTTTGGCCACTGCCACACATTAGGCAGAAGATTTCAGCGTATTGTGTACAATGACACCTTGGTATTTTTCTTCAGCGCTGACTCCTAAAGCGGACCCTAGCATCAGATAAATATGATTCAGATTATTATTCCCAATGTGCCTAACTTTGCATTTGTCTACATTAAGGGCCCTGTTTACTAAGGCATGTTAACATTTTTAACATGCCTACAATTAGCACGCGCACTGCCATGAGTGGGAAAGCGCGGGGTACAAATGTAACAAAAATAAAAATAAGCACCTATAGTGATATTGTAGGCACTTACACAGTTAATGCGCATTAAAAATGTTAGCGCGCCTATAACGCATCTTAGTAAACTAGGCCCTAAATTTCATCTGCCATTTGGATGCCCAATTTTCCAATTTGCTAAGGTCTTCCTGCAATTTTCATCATTCGCATGCATTTTGACAACTTTGAATAGTTTTGCATCATCTGAAAACTTTAATCACCTCACTCGTCGTTCCAATTTCCAGATCATTTATAAATATGTTAAATAGCACCAGTTCCAGTACAGATCCCTATGGCACTCTACTAATCACCCTCCTCCATTGAGAGAAATGGTCATTTAATCCTACCCTGTTTCAATTCCTAATGCACAGCTGGCCATTTCCTCCTATTCGACTCCTTATTTTCTCAGGCGTCTCTCAAGAACTTTTATCAAAAGCGTTCTGAAAATCTAGATACACTACATCAACCGGCTCATCTTCATCTACATGTTTATTTATGCCTTCAAAGAAATGAAGCAAATTGGTGAGGTAAAACTTCCCTTGGCTGAACCCACGCTGACTCTGTCACATTAAACATGTTGGTCTATGTGTTCTGTAATTTTATTCTTTATAATATTTTCAACTATTCCACCCGGCACTGAAGTCAGGCTTACTAGTCTATAATTTTCCTGATCACCCCCGGAATCCTTATTTTTTTTTTGTTGAAATGTTATTAATTTATAATGATACAGAGATAAAAGATGCAAAGTACAAGGAATAATCAAATATTCAAATCAAAGAATATCAATATACATGTAACAGAGGAGGGAAAGGTAGGAAGGTATGGGGGGGGGGGGACAAAGGGAAAGCAATTTATAAATAAATTCAAAACAGAACCTGCAATTTAAATAGAAATTGATAAAATTAATAATTAAAATTAGAGCCAAAAGGATAGGTACAAAAAATTACAATCAAATATTATGGAGAGCTCTTGTTTAAAGAAAGATAAATTTTTAAAGGCAACCACACCGTCAAAATGTAAGGAATTTCTAACTTTGATGGCTAAAGATAATTCAAATTTGTCAATTTGTAAAACAGAATGCCACCAAACATGAGAATTAAGAAAGGAATTATCCTTCCAATTTACTAAAATCATTTTTAGACCTATAGCAATTAACGTACCATACAATTTAGAGGAATATTTATCTAAAACCTTTTCATATTTATCTAAAACCTTTTCAATAACAGGTGAACCAAATAAGATTTTACTGATTGAAAGCACTTCAGATAAATGAAAAATATCAGAAATGACACAACAAATATTATTCCAAAATTTGAAGGTTTTAGAACAATCAAAAAGAATATGATTGACGGTTCCTATAGCTAATTTACAAGACCAACACAAGTTATTATCCAAGAGACCAGCACTTTTCATTTTATGAGTCCATAACGACCTGTGATGAAGAAAGAAGAGAGATTGCAAATAATTTGCAGATGCTATCGGTCTACTGATTTTGGTCCAGAACAAACTCCACTGCTGATCTGTCAAGTGGCATTTCAGCTCTGATTCCCATATAGATCGTAGACTAGATTTACCAATGTAGAGTGAAGTAATCATGAACTTGGAGGCAACGTGACCTTTTGATGTGATTGAAGAGACAAAATCAAAAAGAGAAGGATGATAAATAAGTCTGGATGGAGTCAAAACAATGTTTCAACTGAATCCAACGGAAATACTGGGTAGAATGCAGATTGAACTGAGTTTGAAGTGCTGAGAACGGTTTCAATTTGTTATTTGAAAACACATCTTCAACAGACCAAATGTTACTCTGAAACCATTCTTTCCATTGGAGAGGATGGTTATTTATGCGGATATTAGGGTTATGCCATAAGGATGACTTCAATGAAGTGTCAGATGGAATGACCATAAGATTGTCTAGTTTTAGTAAAGATGAAAACGCAGAGGAAATCAAGGGGTTTTCTTTTAATTTGTCCATAAGTGTTAAAGGTAGATGAGTTAAGGTCTAGGGGATACCATTTACTTTTTTCAATTTGTAACCATGAAGGGGAATAGGCCATATCACTTAATAACCACTTGGAGGCTTGCTGTAATATGAAGGCAAAAGGTAAAAAACAGATACAGCGGGATCCTCGGGATCTTCCCGGATGCGATCAGAAAACTTTTAAAAGTTCATTTTCTGGCTTTTACACCGTCCCTATTATGAAGGCTCTATGATGAATGAGAAAATCTGGGATTAAACCCCAGATTTCTCCTTAGTGGATTTAAGAGTAGCAAGAGGAATTTTGGGAGTTTTCCCAGACCACAAGAACTTACTCAAAATGTTGTCAATACTTTTATAAAAGCAAGGAGGAAATAAGATAGGTAACATACTTAAAATGAACGTAATTTGGGGGGAGATCATCATTTTTATTGACTCCAACAGACCCCACCAGGCCAGATAAAGAGGAGACCAGATTTTAAGAAGGATCTGAACCATTTCCAGTATTTTTTTAAAATGCGCCTCACATTGGCCACCCTCTTAACGTGTGCGGGGAGCAGTAGCGACGCTGCTGGAAAAGAAAAACTGAATAATACTGTGTTTCCCCGAAAATAAGACAGTGTCTTATATTAATTTTTGCTCCAAAAGATGCGCTGGGTCTTATTTTCAGGGGATGTCTTATTTTTTCATGAAGAAAAATTCTTACCGTGGGTGCACGAGTAGTCTCTTGTAGCTCAGAGGATACCGTAGTACTCTGTAGTAGCGGGGCCGGGCTCGGGAGTAGTAGGGGGACTGTGACGGTCAGGAACAGTATTGAAGGGGGGTGGTATCCTGCAGGAGTAAGCCGCGGCTCGCCTATCTGCCCACAGTGACCGCAGGACTCGAGCAGAGCAGAGCCGCCCTGTCCGGGCTGGGAATGGAGGAGGGGTATGAACTAGGGAAAGTAACGGAATGTGGGGCCAGGCTGCTCTGGCTGGGGGTCTCGGGAGGTTGTGAGAGGGCTTAGGGCGCAGGATCATCCCTACCGTATTACAAACGTTTAAAAAAAAAATTCTACGGTAGCTCCGTTCCCCGTTGGTGGCGCTTTATGCGCTCCTCCTGTACATTCGCAACACTTTCCATCCTTCTAGTCTGACTTAGCCCTTGGGCGATGGAGCAGCACCGAAAGGGCTCGGTTACTCATATTCTTTTCTTTTATTATTTCTGCAAGGGGGATATTTCTTTTCTTTCAGGGCTCAGTTACCAGTAGTTGATCTTCACAAAAGCGTGGAGGATGGTAGGAGTCCGCTGGACGATAGATTTTCCACCTCAGTTTTGTTTCTTGCATTTCTTTAATGTTATTTTGTCTTTGGGTTGCAGCGGAAAAAAATTAAGGTTTCTGTGTCCATGTCCCATCAGGGCCAAACAAAAACTTTGCTAGGTCTTACTTTCGGGGGAGGCCTTATATTTAGGGTTACCATACGTCCGGATTTCCCCGGACATGTTCTCTTTTTGAGGGCATGTCCGGGGCGTCCGGCAGATTTTGCCCGCGCCCACGTTTGTCCGGATTTCTGGACCAACGTGGGTGCGGGCAGGCGCGTGCGTGCGGTGGGCGGGCGATCATCGCCGTGGGTCTGGTGACCTGGTCTCCCATCCCCTCCCCTTCCTTACCATGTTCCCTGGTGGTCTAGTGACGTCTTCGGGGCAGGAAAGAGCCCCCTCTTTCCTGCCCGGAGCGCTGCCTCCCCTGTCTATCATCCTTCTCGGTCTGGCTGGGGATTCAAAATGGCCGCAGAGAGTTGAACTCTCGCGAGGCCGCTTCAACTCTCGGTGGCCATTTTGAATCCCCAGCCATACCGAGGAGGATGCAGCAGGCAAGGGCAGGCAGCGCTCCGGGCAGGAAAGAGGGGGCTCTTTCCTGCCCCGAAGAGAAGACGCTACTAGACCACCAGGGCTAGATCAGGGTTGCCAGGTGGAAAAATTTTTTCCCACCCAATCCAGCCTAAAAACAGCCCAAAACCCGCCCAAACTCAAACCCCGCCCCTGACACCCCCCACCCCCGCCCAGAACGTCACTAACCCCGCCCAAAACGTCACTAACCGCGCCCCCCGCGGCCGAAAAAACCGCCCGAAAAACCACGGAAAAGAAAAAAAAGAAGCCCAAAAAACCGCGACCCGCCGCGGGCAAAGGAAAACCGCCCAATTGGGTGGTAAAACCGCCCACCTGGCAACACTGGGCTAGATAGTAAGTGAGGGGTGGGTATGTGATGGGGGGGAGGGGACTATGCGACGGGGGGGGGATAGGGGTGGAACCCGACCTGAAGGGGCGGGGCATGGGGCGTGACATGTGTCCTCTTTTTCAGAGGACACAAAATGGTAACCCTACTTATATTTAGCTATTCAGCAAAACCTCTACTAGGTCTTATTTGGCACCCAGATCACAAGATGATATAAGACAGAGATGTCCATGTTTTGATGTTTGGATGTCCGTATCTAGGGAGATGTTGACAAAAAGGGAAATTGCGCAATAACTTGCAATAGCTAAAACGGAACTTCATAAGAACAAATTGTTGACAAAAAAGGAAATTGCGCAATTTCCCTTTTTGTCAACATCTCCCTAGATACGGACATCCAAACATCAAAACATGGACATCTCTGTCTTATATCATCTTGTGATCTGGGTGCCAACTTATTAAAAACATTCTCCATCTTACAAACCAAACTTTCCATTTTCGTCCATAATTTCTACATCGTATGTGTTACATTCAATTTGAAAGTTGTACCAGATTTCATTAAGACTCTTGCAGGCTCTCTGCTATAAGGCCATCAGCTGGTTTCAGGCCTAGTCAGTGCTCTTCAGCTGTTTAAAGCTATGTAGCTTGGCCCACCACTATTCCAGTGGATAGGTCTCAAGCTAGAACACATATTAACTTGCAGGAAAAGCAAGTCCTTGCTCAGCCAGTCATAGATTTTTAAACCTAGCTGGTATTTTTACAGCCTGAGTCCTAAAATCTGGCCTTCCACCCTTCCGGTGGGCATCCAGTGAGGGCCTCTTGCTGTACTATAATTATACATCTTGCATCTCATCATTATGCAGTTCGCAATGCCAGTAAAATGACATGATTTTTTGCCATTTAATGCGCGTTATTTCTGTAACGCACGTTGCTAACCCCCGCCCCTCCCCTTTTATAAGCAGTTCCCTCCCCAGCACGCACCTCGCTAGGGCCCACGAGCAGCACTTTGGCCTTGAACATATCTTCTTCTTCGGCGGCTGGACAACAGGCACAACCTCCTTCGCGTCCTGCCCGTTGCTAAGGCGACGCCCACTCTGCTTTCTTATTGGCTGGGCCCGTCCCTGGCGGGAAGCCAGAACCAGTTCCTTATTGAAATCAGCAGATTCGGCACCGGGACCGGCCGCACCACAGGAGATTCCCTTAAGCGAGACAAAGGGAAAGCAGGACGGCGGAGAGAGTGGTTTAATCCGACTGTCTGACTCCCTCCCCTCCTAAGAACACAGCCGAATTTCCAAAACATACGAAAAAGTCAGTCAGTTTTTTTTGCTATTGGTCGACCGAGTAAATTATGCAGAAACGTCACGGACGGGGCGGTGCAGCCGGGTGCACGAGCCAGAGTCATTCACGCACTCGTTGCGGGGCGCGCTGCGCGTGCGCACCTAGTACTTTTTCGGATGGCGGGAAATGGTGACAGGGAGGCTGTTCCTGAGCTGAGGTGGTTGTTTAAATCTGCAGGTTTAAGCCATGGACTTCAATTGCCTCTCTGCTACCCTTTGGCTGTATTTTCTTTATTACAAGAGAATGTTTTTTTTTTTCTTGTTTACCTGTGGAGTTTGGGCGTCTTGGGTTTAGGACTTTCTCTGTGCAGTAATTCAGTGGCGTAGCCAAGGGTTCAGGCCCACCCAGTAACAGCATACCTATGATGTGGCTGGCAGGGATCCCCAAGCCCTACCAGCAGTGTTGCCAGGTGGGCGGTTTTCCGCAACCCGCCGCGGGAAATTTTTGCCCACAGCGGGTCGCGGTTTTTTGGGCTTCTTTTTCTTCTTTTCCGCGGTTTTTCGGGCGGTTTTTTCGGCTGCGGGGGGCGGGGTTAGTGACGTTTTGGGCGGGGTTAGTGACGTTTTGGGAGGGGCCGATGACGTGGGAGGCGGGGCTGGTGACGGGGGAGGCGGGGCCGGTGACGGCGGGGGTGGGGTTGATGACGGTGGGGGTGTCAGGGGCGGGGTTTGAGTTTGGGCGGGTTTTGGGCGGTTTTTACTCTGGATTGGGTGGGAAAAAAATTTTCCACCTGGCAACACTGCCTACCAGCCAAAAACTCCCAACAAGTGTCCCTCCTGCATACCTTGTAAGTAGCAGATCTTCGCCTGCAGTGAGCAGTGACATACATACTGCTCGCACCGGCCCCACAGCCTTCCCTCTGATGTATTTCTGCCTAGGCGGAAACAGGAAGCTGCATCAGAGGGAAGGGTGTGGGGCCAACGTGAGCAGTGTGTATTAGTTGCTGCTCGCTGCTGGTGAAAATCTGCTATTTAAAAGGTATGCGGGGGAGGGGGATGTTTGAGAGGCCATATGGCATGCAGGCGAGAGGAGAGACCAAATCACCTGTGGGACGGGGCGAGATTCTTCTGCCCACCCATCTTGGGCCCAGGCCCACCCAAAATTGGGTGTCTGGCTACGCCCCACTGCAGTTGTATTTCAAAGCCTCAGGGCTCTGTTTACTAAGGGGGGCGCTAACAATAGAGACATTTATAGGAATGTTAATAAACGGCCCACAGTTCCTTATGTTAGATAGGTCTATTTATCATGACTACCATTAAAAAAAATGTAAACAAAATAATTAAAAAAAATGCAATTAAAAAGAGCTATATTTACCCATACAAATAAAATCCAGCACACGGGCCTTCAAGACTGGGACAATGAAAAGACATTTATTCAAAAACTGGTGTTTCCGTAACCTCGGTTATAACATCTTTACCTCTTCCACAGACAGATGATCAAAAGCCCTGTGCGGTTCCAAACAATGCTCTAAAAATAGTGCTGGCCAGGGTTGCCAGGTGGAAAATTTTTTTCCCACCCAAACCAGCCTAAATCCAGGCCAAAACCCGCCCAAACTCAAACCCCGCCCCTGACACCCCCACCCCCGCCGTCATCGGCCCCGCCCAGAACGTCACTAACCTCGCCCCACCGCAGCCGAAAAAAACGCCTAAAAAACCGCCCAAAAGACAAAAAAGAAACCCAAAAAACCGACGCGGGCAAAAATTTCCCATGGCGGGTAGCGGAAAACCGCCCAATTGGGCGGTAAAACCGCCCACCTGGCAACACTGGTGCTGGCCGTTATTAGACCTATGATCAGAGATAATTGCATGCAGTTGCCATTTTGTGCCGAAGGTTCGTGTTATTTGAAAGAAAAACGGTCATTTTCTTTTTCTTTTCTCCTGATGAAGTAGCGAAACAGAAGGAAGCCTGTATCTGTCGAGAAAGACACTTGAGATAGATACGTTTGACCAAAGACGTGACATCATGGACATTGGGTCTGAACAAAACTAAGAGTAGGTCCGGGATTGTGTTTTGTCAGCATTACCTTGGTGAAGCTAAGTACTCTTTCGTTTTTTGTTCCCGTCTATGTATGATTCACACTTTAAACTAATTCCTGATTTTGGAAAATAAGGTAGAAGTAAATCTGGCTGTTTGTGCATTTTGATTATAAAATTGTCACCATTAACCCCCTCCGTTTTTTACTGCAGACCTTTTTTCTCCATTTGGAGTTGTTTTGCTCGGCAGGTGTTTTCGGAGGAGGTAGGAGCCAATGATGATAGCCAATTCAGGTGGTGTCCAATTAAGTGGTACCATGGGCTTAGGAGGCTTTATTTGTTTAAAATTATAATAAGTGACATTTAATATGTGTATAATCAATACCGTTGATTCAGGGCAACAGTATATAAGATTCATAAAAAAAATAAATACATATACATACATACAAACAAATATAAAACCCACACATAAAAAAAAACAATAACTGAAATATTTACAAAATACATAATACAGGGTTCCTTGAAGATAAAAATGCTTGATATTTGTTTATTTATGGAGACTTAATCTGACAAAATCAGAATCTGGTGTTTGGGAAGGTCTACATAGACACTGCCACAAAGTAGCAAGTACCACCTCAAAAAATTGATTAGCCACCTCTTTGCCATCCCGTCTAGAACCTGGGTGCTGGTAATGGCATCACCAGGTTGCATAGCAGCTCCTTTCTGATTCTTGTAGGTCCCTGGCTGTATGATTTTAACCTACTTAATTTGAACCTCATAAGTATATAAGTACATAAGTGTTGCTATACTGGGACAGACCAAAAGTCCATCAAGCCAAGCATCCTGTTTCCAACAGTGATTAATCCAGGTTACAAGTACCTGGTAAGATCTCAAAACAGTACAATACATTTTTATACCCCTTATCCTAAAAATAAGCAGTGGATTTTCCCCAAGTCCAGTTTAATAATTAGGGATTTTTCCTTTGGAAAGCCATCCAAACCTTTTTTTAAACCCTGCTAAGCTAAGTAACGAATTCCAGAGTTTAATTACATGTTGAGTGAAGAAATATTTTCTCCGATTCATTTTAAATTTACTACTTTGTAGCTTCATTGTGTGCCCCCTAATCCTAGTATTTTTGGAAAGAGTAAACAAGCGATTCACGCCTACCCATTCAATTCCACTCATTATTTTATAGACCTCTATCATATCTCCCCTCAGCCACCTTTTCTCCAAACTGAAGAGCCCTAACTGCTTTAGCCTTTCCTCATAGGTAAGTCGTCCCATCCCCTTTATCATTTTCGTCTCCTTTCTCTGTACCTTTTCTAATTCCACTATATATCTTTTTTGAGATGCGGTGACCAGAATTGAACACAATATTCGAGCTGCGGTCGCACCATGGAGCGATACAAAGGCGTTATAACATCCTCATTTTTGTTTTCCATTCCTTTCGTAATAATACCCAACATTCTATTTGCTTTCTTAGCCGCAGCAGCACACTGAGCAGAAGGTTTCAACGTATCATCAACGATGACACCTAGATCCCTTTCTTGGTCCGTGACTCCTAACATAGAACTTTACATGATGTAGCTATAATTCGGGTTCCTCTTTCCCACATGCATCACTTTGCACTTGCTCACATTAAATGTCATCTGCCATTTAGATGCCCAGTCGCCCAGTCTCATAAGGTCCTCTTGTAATTTTTCACAATCCTTCCGCGATTTAATGACTTTGAATAACTTTGTGTCATCAGCAAATTTAATTACCTCACTAGTTACTCCTATCTCTAGGTCATTTATAAATTTGTTAAAAAGCAGCGGTCTGAGCACAGACCCCTGGGGAACCCCTCTAACTACCTTTTTCCATTGAGAATACTGACCATTTAACCCTACTCTCTGTTTTCTATCTTTTAACCAGTTTTTAATCCACAATAGAACACTACCTCCTATACCTAGTACCTGGTAGGAGTTACGCCTAGTTGGTTCAGAAGTGGAATGATGAGTTGGGGATTGGTATTCAAGAGGGTGACCTTAAATTCTTGCAATCGACACCTAATCACATACATAGGGAATGCCAATATAAGATCATAACTTGATCATACTTTTCTCCAAAGCAAGTCTTTTATGCAGGGTGTATTTCCTCTGGGACATGCCTTAAATGTGGTTCTGCAAATGTCACACTCTCCCATGCTTTGTGGACTTGTCTCCATATCAGACAGTTCTGGTTTAGTTTGATTAGGTACTGGGAGCAGTTACTCAACAGGTCTATTATCTCCTCACCAAAGGGTGTTCTTTTTGGGCATTTGGAGAGCTGTGGGTTGCTTCTGTGGAGAGAACACTTGTTTATATACAAAGTTAGTGTGGTGGGTAGAAAATGTATTTTACAGCATTGGACCTTGAGTTCTCCACCTGCTTTTTGGCACTGGAGGAATGCCCTGCACACTTTATTGGTCATGGAGGCTCAGGATGCAGGTCATACCATAAAAAGGAAACCGAGATTTTGGGCTATCTGGGAACCTTATGTGCAGTCTTTATCATCTCCAGCACATAGCCTTATTTAAAAAAAGCTGCCATTGTTTATGTTAATGTTTATTCAAATTTGTTATACTGCCCTTTCTGAACAAGCAGGTCAGGGTGGTTTACAAAAATACCCTGAAAAATACAAGTTTAGAAACACACAGAAAATAGAATTCCATTATGATAGGAAAGAAAATAAACGAACCATGAGTACTCATCACTTACAGTTAAATAAAACAGTTGAAAACCTAATCGGGGAAAAATCTCCGCTGAGATATTCCAAAAGCAACAGAAAAGTAATGAGATTTAAGTAAGGATTTAAATTTCTTAAAAGAAGGTTCAGAAAGGATAGAGAGTAGTAGATCATTCCAGAGCTTTGGACCAAGAAAATAAAAAGGTAGTGTGCCTTGTAGATTCAAGATGAGCTAGTTTGGGGAAGAACTAAATTGACTTTCTGAACCTAGACTTTACAGCCTGTCCTTCGGAGGGGGGGGGGGGGGGGGGGGGGGGGCTTGGGTGGATATTTTGAATCCAGTTAAAGTGTTTGCCGTGTTTGTGGGGAACTATAAGAGTCCAAGTTCCCTTCAGATTGTGGGGCCCTTTTACCAAGCAGTGGGTAAAAAGGCCAAAAATGCCATGCGAGGGGGAGCACTTAGCATTATACACTGAGGTGACGTTAAGGACGCTAACCCAGCAGAAACTGGGTAGTGTGCAGCACTGCTCGATTACTGCCGGGTTAGTGCCATGCTGAAAAATATAGCACTATTTTCCCCAGAATGGGAAATGGTGCCCGCATTGGGCCGTTGGTAGCTCCAGAGTAGCGGGTAGTAAGGCCATGTTGGGTTTACCACCACTTTGTGAAAGGGCCCCCTGTATGATCAGTTTAATTTGTTCTGGATTTATGTACGGTTATTTTCTATGAAAATGTTAATAAAATGAATTAAACCTAAAGTGGACTAACATTGCTACCACATGACTTTATCCATAGAAAAGCAATACTGTAAGCCCATTCAGTCAGTGGGAAAAATCTGGAGCCAGTTGATTACCCTATTTAACGCAGATATCCTGAATACCCAGTCAGATTTCAGGAAAGTTTGGGAAACTCAGAGGATGACCTTTTGCTTTCAGCAAAGGTTCTACTAGGTTGTGGTAAGGAGTGAATGATAAAACATTCATAGTACAGTAAAATTTTAAATAATACACCGTTAACTGCTTCCTAATTAGCCAAAACATAGAGTAGAAAAGCCTGATATGCATGTTGTATGCGTCTTTTTCATCCTTGTGTCCCTGTAGAAATTACTATCAGAGTGTAGTTTAAAAGTATTGCAGTAGGTGGCGATCATGAACTTTGAGTGACAATGGAGTGGAGGGAACCTCACAAAATGCAAGGGGCTTTGTATGAAAATGTGTCTGACCTGGGTTTGCTGAATGGGATCAGTTTCAGTCTGTATTTGTGAGCATTTTGGTCTGTTGCAAGAGCTTGGCTGGCTCAGCAGGTCAAGAAACTGCATGTCCAGTAAGAGGAATCCTGACCAAACTAATTTCCCCACCAGCCTTGCAAACCCAAATGCCTCATAGTGCCATGGATTCAATTGCAGTTTAGGTATCCTAAGCACTTTGGTACCATTGGAAGTTCCAGGAACAGTTGGATTTTGGTGAAATTAGAAAGAGAATCCTGCGCTTTTTTCAATTTTATTTATTCCTTTAAAAATGAAATCATCTCTTTTCCTGCTGTGGTCCTGGTCTCTCTGTGGATTGACATATGGGACTGGGTTTCTCTATCAATTTCCAGCATCAACTCTTTCGCATAGCTATCCAGAGCAAACCGCAGGGTCTCCAGGCAGCGGATTCACAAATCTCAGGTGAGTAACCTAGTGTGAGCATAGTGAATGAGTGCATAAGGGACAATATGTGAAATATGAATTCAGCAAACATGCTGACTGGAAGTATTATGCCGTGTTTCCTATGTTAATATTCATCTGATTTATATCCAGTCTTCATTGTGCCCCTAACATTAAATACAACCTTCTCTAAATGATAATACTTGTGTGGTGTGGATGATACTGGCATCAAATATTTTTGTCCCTAAAAGAAAGATATTCTTTTTAAGAAAGCGAATGTACTGAACATGCAAACTAGACATCAGGCTTTTCTTAAATAGGTATTCCTGGTGGTGTGCCCTGTAAGTTCTTGTATCCTTTGCATGTGCCTCTACATTTGAAGGCAGTTCCTTTGACAGGCATTGTGGTTTAGGAGCTTAGAAGGAGAGCATTGAAAAGTAGTAACTTTTTTTGTCCATATGAAAAGAGGAAGATTCTCCTGCTCCCGAAGCAGGATGAGAAGCTGTTTGACTTGAGTCCTATTTCTAATTAACTTTAACCCCTGCCCTTGACAGGATTTGGAAGTGGTAAGAGGAGATCTGTAGAAAAAAAATGGTTCTATACTTATTCACCACTTTCATACACTGCACCACAGTAGCCCTTCCAAGCCTTTAGTATTTTGCAGGAAACTGCAACATAATTTTCCTCTGCAGTTTTGGTACTTAAGAGACCACCTTCTGTAACTGAATGAACAGCAAACATTAATAGATCTTAACACAATTTGTCCCCACAAAATCATTCCCAGCATGTTGGTATTGCTTTGCAGATGCTCAGGGTTTGTTTGATTTATCGGTTTGAAGTGAGGACTTGTTGCTGTTTTGATCTGCTCAAACCTCAAAGGTCAATGAACGACAGTTGCTGCTTTTGGGGGTTGAATTCTGTTGGCATATGATCCATAGTGAAGAAGGTTGAAGTGTGTTTCACCTTGTGGAAGTCTTCCCTCTCATCACCTAGAAGGATTTCTGCTTAGGTAATCACTTTGGGGAGATGAGCTGAAGAAGAACCTTTTCTAGTGTAATAAAAATAAAACACTTGGAGGGTCTTGTATAGTAGATTAACTATTTTGATTGGTCAGTGTGACTGTTAATTTTCATGGTTAAGTGACTGGTAAAACTCTATCAAAAAGAGTTTCTTGGAAACCCTGAAATTGTCTCCTATGGTACTGTATCTCAAATTCTTAACAACTGATGGAGGTGGCAGTGCTAACTTGAAGGTTTGAAAAGCTTTCCTAAGACAGCAGGGGGCGCTCTCATTCCAAGGCAAGCAGAAGAAAGTTACAGTTGATATATGATATGAAAAACTATGGTCTTTGTTCTCCTGGAGTGATTTTTAATATATGTTTGTTAATTGGCTTCACGGTGAGAGAGTTAATATTTTTAAAACAAAGGAAAGATTCAGAGCCTCACTAGAAAATTTAAAATGAGGATGAATCAGAAAGTAAAGGAATAATGCCTAGAAATAACACATCCTAAAACCTCTACTTTGACCTTGATTTATTTGTTCATATATTTACAAGTTTTAATCATTGTACCAAAGTTCATGATGATATACTGAAAGGAGAAACAGGGGTGATATGATACAGGCGTTCAAATATTTGAAAGGTATTAATCCGCAAACGAACCTTTTCCGGAGATGGGAAGGCGGTAGAACTAGAGGACATGAAATGAGGTTGAAAGAAGTATTTTTTCATGGAGAGAGTGGTGAGGGTACTTGGAATGCCCTTCCGCGGGAGGTGGTGGAGATGAAAACGGTAATGGAATTCAAAAATGTGTGGGATAAACATAAAGAAATTCTGTTCGGAAGGAATGGATCCTCAGA
This sequence comes from Microcaecilia unicolor, assembly GCF_901765095.1. Lineage (NCBI taxonomy): Eukaryota > Metazoa > Chordata > Amphibia > Gymnophiona > Siphonopidae > Microcaecilia > Microcaecilia unicolor. The sequence continues at coordinate 12,344,157 of NC_044043.1, read as the reverse complement.
AGCTTAGCGGAGATTGAATGGCAGCACCGGTGGTGGGAGGCGGGGCTAGTGCTGGGCAGACTTCTACGGTCTGTGCCCTGAAAATGGCAGATACAAATCAAGCAAACAAACAAAGCAAACACTGGGCCTTCAGGATTGAGAAAAATGTAGTTCTTTATTTATAATGGAGACCCGACAAGGGACCGTGTTTCTGCGGATCTAGCCGCCTGCCTCATGGTTCAAAACTCTCTGCAATATGTCTACAGTACAAGTGGAAAATGTTGACAACTGCATATGATGATGTATCTGGCAAAGGATGCAAAGGACTACAACCAGCACGTCAAACAGGCTGGGTAGATGGTCCAGGTCTGAGGCAGTGCTGGTGCCACATTACCAGGAAGATCAGGTCCAGGGTCAGGATTGGGGCTGGGGTGACTGCAGTGTCGTGGCTGCATCTTTTGCCAGATACATCATCATATACAGTAGTTGTCAACATTTTCCACTTGCACCACAGACATATTGCAGAGAGTTGTGACCCCCTGAGATGGGCGGCTAGATCCGCCAAAACATGATCACATGTTGGTTCTCTACTCAGGTGCTTGGCTCAGTAAAAACTTTCGTTTTCACTCCCTGTTTGGTAGTCATTTGGGCTCATTTTTGAAAGAGAAGGACGCCCATCTTTCGACACAAATCGGAAGATGGATGTCCAAATTGGCATAATCGAAAGCCGATTTTGGACGTCCCCAACTGCTTTTCGTCGCAGGGATGGCCAAGGGGGCATGTCGGAAGTGTAGCGAATGCGGGACTTGGGCGTGTCTAACACTTTGACGTCCTTCACCCATAATCGAAAAAAAGGACGTCCCTGTCGAACACTTGGACGTTTTCATCTGGTTGTGCTTTTCTTATGACCAAGGCACAAAACGTTGCCCAAAATGACCAGATGACCACCGGAGGGAATCGGGGATGACCTCCCCTTACTCCCCCAGTGGTCACTAACCCCCTCCCACCCTCAAAAAATATATTTAAAAATATTGATTGTCAGCCTCTATGCCAGCCTCAGATGTCATACTCAGGTCCATCACAGCAGTATACAGGTCCCTGGAGCAGTTTTAGTGGGTGCAGTGCACTTCAGGCAGGCGGACCCAGGCCCATCCCCCCACTACCTGTTACGTTTGGGGGGGAAACAGCGAGACCTCCAAAACCCACCACAGACCCACTGTACCCACATCTAGGTGCCCCCCTTCACCCGTAAGGGCTATTGTAGTGGTGTACAGTTGTGGGTAGTGGGTTTGGGGGGGGGGGTTGGGGGGGGCTCAGCACACAAGGTAAGGGAGCTGTGTACCTGGGAGCAATTTATGAAGTCTAGTGCAGTGCCCCCTAGGGTGCCTGGTTGGTGTCCTGGCTTGTCAGGGGGACCAGTGCATTAGAAATGCTGGCTCCTCCCACGACCAAATGGCTTGCATTTGGTAGTTTCTGAGATGGACGTCCTTGGTTTCAAAAATTGCCGAAAATTAGAAACGTCCAAATCAGGGGACGACCAAATTTCAGGATTTGGACGTCCATGACTGTATTATCGAAACGAAAGATGGACGTCCATCTTGTTTCGAAAATACGGGCTTCCCCACCCCTGGATCAGGACGTTTTGCGAGGACGTCCAAATCAAAACTTGGACGTCCCTTTTGAAAATGCCCCTCGTGTCCATCTCCACTTTTTTTGTTGCATTACACGTAGAATTGCCATAGAAGGTGCAGATTCAAAGGGAATGTGTTCTGTTACATTTGTATTTCCCAGTTTACAATGGCAATACAGATATATTTCCCCATTGACATTCATAGCTTTTTGTTGGCATATATAAAGGTCAGGTAGTGCTTGAGGGTGCAATTAGCTAACAAATACACGTCTGTTGCAAAATTGGCATTTACACATGTTAAGCTCTGAGTGATTCCACCCTTTTTGATCATGTACTACGGTGACATCAGTACTCCTGCTGTTCTCTTGCCTGTAAATACAAGTGTTTGCCGGTGTCATCCATACTTTATGAGACTCCACATTTAGCAGTGCTTTTTCTAAAATACTCTAACTTAATTCCCACCTAGATGTCCTATGCAAATGAGGCCTCACACAAGCACATGATATATATATGTGGCCAGCCTTCCAATGTTTTAGCATTGAGGGTGACCCCAGAGAAGGGTATACGTATTATTTTTGGTATCTGAGACTATAAAATTAAATTCTCCTCCAAAATCATCTCTCCAAGCACACACATCAGGTATAAATAAAGGGCGCCTGATGCGTAGCTGTATAATCTTTGAATTGTCTCTGGACAGGCACACAAAACCTATACTGGAATAAATAACAAGGAGGCTGAGAAGGGTTAGAAGAAAAATATCTATTTATTGGGCCCTCGTCACACAATACAAAAGTAGAGTAGTGAAAACAATAAGGCATATATCCCTGGATTCTATACATTGCACCCAATGTTCTGCGCCGAGATCCAAGTGTATTCTATAAGAATGCGCATAACTTGATTGGCTTAACAAGTTGATAACAGTGCTTAACAAGTAATTATGAGAACTAATTGGGAATAATTAGAATTTACATGTATAACTTGCTAAGCGTATTCTGTAACTCACTGCACCTAAATTCTAATGTGCACATCCAAAAAGGGCAGAGAAATGGGCGTGTTGTGGGCATTCCAAAAAACTGCGCTCATGTTTATAGAATATACCTGCTCTGTGCGTAATTTAGGCGCTGGCATTGACAGGTTTTACTTGGTGTAAATGGTCGCGACTAAATTTGGTCACATGGAGAGGCACTCGGCGTATTCTATATAGCGTGTGGAAATTTAAGCCTATTCTATAAAAATAAGATGTACTTTAGAGAATATGCCTAGGCATAATTTTATTCTGCACGGATTTTTCAGGCGCCATATATGGAATCTCCCCCATAGGGAGCAATTCTGTGACTTGGCACCATGATGTAGCTCCACAATGGAGTGTACTTAGTGCAAATTCTGTAACAGTTTTAAGGTACACCTAAGCCATTATAAAGTACTCACACAAAGCTACTTTGGTACACTGAAATTTAGGTGTGCCCACTTACAACTGCTCAGTGGCTGCCATAAGTTGTCACACCTAAGTATGCCATGCAACTGATAGCGTTCTATAGGTTGTGTGCATCGCTTGGCAATATGACCCTGCCCCACCTATGCTCTACCCACATGTACACACCCTCGCAGTTACGTGCTATCCCCCCGATTCTATAAAAGTCATCTTAATTTGGGCACCCAGAGCAGATACGTGCACAGATCAATTAGTTAATGAGCTGTCAACAATTGGTAATCAGTTAATTGGCATCAGTTTGCATTTTCGCACATCTGCTCTTGCTACTATTCTATAACATCCACGCCTTTGCACCTTTGCAAAATACTAGCATAATGCGGATCTTTTTGGTGTCTAACCTTGAGTTCCCTTTACTGAATCTGGCCCTAAGTAGCTGTGGGGCTCATTTTCAAAAGAGAAAAATGTCTAAAAAGTGACATAAAGCAGCATTTGGATGTTTTTCTCCCTAACCGTCCAAATCAGTATTTTTGAAACCTATTTTTCAGACGTTTTTCTATGCTGTTCGTCTGAAGTGCATCCAGATCTCAAGGGGGCATTGTCAAGGGCGGGATTTGGGCGTTTCTAAGACTTAGACGTTTTTCAGTCATACAAAACAAAACTAAGATGTTTTGAGCTAGACCTGTTTTTATATCGAATAAGACACAAAAAGGTGCCCTAAATGTCCAGCTGACCAATGGAGGGAATCAGGGATGACTCCCCCCCAATACTCCCCCAGTGGTCACTGACCCCCTCCCACCCCCCCAAAACATGTGAGTAAAAATATGACTTTAGCCTTTATGGCAGCCTCAGATGTTATATTTATTTATTTAGTTATTTGTTGCATTTGTATCCCACATTTTCCCACCTCTTTGCAGGCTCAATGTGGCTTACAATACATCAAGAATAGTGGAAATATATTAGAAAACAGACATTTGGTGTACAGAAGGATCTTGGGCAATATGATAATAGTAATACATAATAATAGTTTAACAAGCAGATATTATGAGACAGTTCTAAATATATGTGGAGGAGTTGTGTATATTCACATTGGTTGATCTTTGTGGTAGGCTTTGTCAAAGAGATGGGTCTTCAATAGTTTGCGGAAGTTCGTTAGTTCGTAGATCGTTTTTAGGTTGCGCGGTAGTGCGTTCCATAACTGTGTGCTCAAGTAGGTAAAGTTTGACGCGTGCATTAGTTTGTATTTTAGACCTTTGCAGTTAGGGAAGTGCAGATCAAGGAATGTGCGGGATGATCTTTTGGCATTCCTGGGTGGTAGGTCTGTCAGGTCTGACATGTAAGCTGGTGCATCACCATGAATGATTTTGTGAACTCGGGAGCAAATTTTGAACGTGATGCGTTCTTTAAGTGGGAGCCAGTGTAATTTTTCTCGTAGGGGTTTAGCACTTTCATATTTTGTTTCGCCGAATATGAGTCTGGCTGCAGTGTTCTGGGCTGTATGAAGTTTCTTGATTATTTGCTCTTTACAGCCAGCGTAGAGTGCGTTGCAGTAGTCTAGATGACTGAGCACCATTGATTTTACCAGGTTACGGAAAACAGTCCTTGGGAAGAAAGGTCTTACTCTTTTTAATTTCCACATTGAATGGAACATTTTCTTGGTTGTGTTTTTTGCATGGTTCTCGAGTGTTAGGTGTCGATCGATGGTAACTCCGAGAATTTTTAGGGTGTCTGAAATTGGAAGGTCCAGCTTTGATGTGTTAATGGTGGTGAATTCTTTTTTGTTGTGTTGAGAGGTGAGTATTAGGCACTGGGTTTTTTCTGCATTAAGTTTCAGCCGAAATGCGTCCGCCCATGAATGCATGATGTGGAGACTTTGGTTGATGTCATTGGATATTTCCTTTAGTTCTTGTTTAAATGGGATGTAAATCGTTACGTCGTCTGCGTATATGTATGGATTGAGGTTTTGATTTGATAATAGTTTGGCCAAGGGTATCATCATTAAGTTGAATAGAGTCGGCGAGAGGGGGGGATCCCTGTGGGACTCCGCATTCTGGTATCCATGTGGCTGAGGTAGTTGAGTTACATGTCACTTGGTATGATTGTGTGGTTAGGAATCCTTTGAACCAGTTAAGAACTTTACCTCCAATTCCGAAATATTCAAGGATATGTAGTAGTATTCCATGATCAACCATATCGAAAGTGCTTGACATGTCAAATTGTAGAAGTAGTATGTTCTTTCCAGTTGCAATTGTTTGTTTGAATTTAGTCGAGAGTAACTAGTACTGTTTCAGTGCTGTGGTTAGACCGAAATCCTGACTGGGGGTCATGGAGTATTGAGAATTTATTTAAATAGTTTGTGAGTTGTTTGGTCACCAACCCTTCCGTTAGTTTGGTTATTAAGGGAATGGATGCTACTGGCCTGTAATTGGTTAATTCACTGGCATTTTTCTTTGTGTCTTTGGGTATGGGGGTAAGTAGAATGTTTCCTTTCTCCTTCGGGAAGAGTCCATTTTGTAACATATAATTCAGGTGTTTCGTTATGTCCGTTAAGAATTGTTGAGGAGCAGCTGTCATAAGGTTGTTTGGGCATGCGTCTAATTTGCAATGAGATTTGGCAAATCTTTTGAGCGTTTGGGAGATGATATCCTCTGATAGTGTCTCGAAGTTGGTCCAAGTCCTGTCCGCTGGGTAAATGCCAGGGTCTGGGTCTAGACAGTCAAGGAGTTCAGCATAGTCAGTGGTACTGACATGTATCTTAAGTCATAATTGTATGATTTTCTCGTTGAAGTATCTCGCAAGATTGTCTGCTCCTGGTGCGTCTTTGCTGTGGTGTGATATCTAATAGTTTATTCACGAGTTGGAAGAGTTTATGCGTGTCCTTGTAGTTTGGTACGACTACGGTTTTGTAATGTAATCTTTTAGTTTGTCTTATGGTATATTTGTATTTCCTTTGTAATTGCTTCCATGCGTTAAGTGTGGGGTTGTCTTTCTTTTTATTCCAAGCTCGTTCTAACCTTCTAACTTGTGTTTTAAGTTTTTTCAACTCTTCATTGAACCATGGTATTGAATTCTTTCTATGTGAGGTTCTGGTTTGGATTGGAGCAATATTGTCTAATATGGTTCTGCATCTGTCGTCCCATTCTAGGAGGAATTGGATTGTGTCTGTTTTTATTGTCCATTCGTTGTGGTAGATCTGTTGCCAGAATGTTACCGGGTCTATTTTTCCTCTCGTGGTGTAGGTTTTCCGTTCTTGTTTGTTCAGTGAGCTTTTCGTTCGCCGTTGGAGGGAGATGTTTGCTTTATAGTGGTCGGACCATGGTGCGGGTGTCCATTTTGTGTCTGTTAATATAAGGTTTGAGTCGGGGTCAAATTTGTGTGTGACAATGTCTAGTGTGTGTCCTTTGTTATGAGTTGGTTGAGTGTTTGTTCTATGAAGTTGTAGGAACTCTTCGCATTCTTGGGTGCTTGTTGAGTTAAGATCTTCAAGGTGCAGGATGATATCTCCTATTATGATAAGATTTGAGGTAGAGACACAAGTGTTCGAGATAAAGTCCATGAAGTGTGTTTGGGAGTCTTGCCAGTTGCCTGGCGGTCTGTAGAGCAGGATTGCATTAAGGTGTTCCTGCAAGTTAAGGTGATTAATTCTTATCGAGGCGATTTCAAGTTGTGGTAGAATTGATTAGGCTGTGGTTGTGATGGTGAACTCAGATTTGTATATTATGGCTATTCCTCCTTCTCTTTTTTCCGTTTCTTGTCCAGTGGGTAATTTTGTATCCTGGTGGGCATAAATCTAAGATGATGGGGTCTTTAAGGTCATGAATCCAGGTTTCAGTGATGAATACCGTAGGAGATCAAGATTATCTGTGGTGATCCAATCTGTTATAATCTCTGTTTTATTTACTGCTGATCTGGCGTTTACGTATCCTATTTGAATTGGTTGGTAAGGTTCCGTTTGGGATTTGGTTGTATTAATTTTTATTATTTGCTTGTTTTCTTGGTATCTGGTTCTGTTGTGTCCTTTCTTCCCTTTCTGTTGGTTATTTCCAGATGTACTTGTTTTTCCTTTTAGTTGGTTATTACTCTTTTGGGTTGGTGAGCTGTAATTGGGTTGTCTGTATGGTTTATGTATTGTGGCTGGATTGTTGTCTATATTGGGAGTGGTCCATGCGTGGTAGATTAGTGGGAGGAAGTAGATTATCATGAGCAATTTGTTATTCATGTTGGCTGTGTTTAGTAGTGGTTGGTAATGCCTGGTGGTATTGGTGAATGAAGTTCCATGTGAACATCAAGCAGTGTCAACATTCAGCACATCTAAGCATATGTAAGCATATATTAAGCAGTTTTGTGTGAGCATCAGGCAGTATCGACATTAAGCATAATTGAGCATATATAAGCATATATTAGGCAGTTTTGTGTGAACAACAACATTCAGCATGTCTGAGCATATGTAAGCAAATATTAAGCAGTTTTGTGTGAGCATCAAGCAGTATCAACCTTAAGCATAAATGAACATCAGCATTCAGCATATCTGAGCATATATAGCATATATTAAGAAGTTTTATGTGATTATCAAGCAGTGTCTGCATTCATAACAAAGAACTTTATCTCTTTGGTCCTGAGTGTCTGTGTCTACAGAGATACGATTTCTAGTAAAGAGCAGGTCACTCCTCTCCCGCCGATTCGGGGGATAAGGTGGTGGTGTTGCCAAGGTTAGTTGGTTTACCCGTTGTGGTCGGCCTTGGGATCCTCACTGCAACTGGCGCTGGTCCCGCCACTTGGGTTTCAGCTCCTTACTTCAGTTTCTGCTGGTTTCGCTGAGTGCAGTTGTTTCCCGCTACGGTCCTCCCTCGCTGGTCTCACGGAGATCCTCGGCGCAATCTCCGCTAACCTCACCGGGTGGGTTTTTGCTCTCGCTTTTGGCCTCACCAGGTTGGCTTTTGGCTTCATTGGTTCAACCTCGGCGCCGTTCTAGTCTGTCCACGCGTGTGGATCACTGACTGGTTTGGTCGCTGCGTTCGCGTGTCTGGGTAATTCGGAGTAGTTTAGCTGGGGCTCGGTGCTCTCCTCAGCCACAGCGAGTACAGCGGCAGCGAGGCAGCAGGGGCGAACTCGGCGAGCTGACCGCTGTTCTCGGGGCACTTCGGATTGGCCTCACCGGAGACTCGGTACTCTCAACTGCAGCAAGCACTGTGGCAGCAGGTAGAAGGGCGATTCTGGCAAGTTGACCCTCGACTCCGTGTTATTTGGTATCCCAGCTAGTCCTCCGGGTCGGATTCATGAGGTCCACGTATCTGGGCCCTTCGGAGCAATCGCATCGGAGACTCTGCACCCTTTTCGGTTACCATCCGTTCGTGGTGTGGCAACGAGGGTGATTCCCTCGGCTCCTCATTAAGTGGTAGCCCAGTTAGTCTTCTGTGTCGGGGCCAAAATGTCACTGAGTGGAGGGCGATTTGCACCGTCCATGTGTGCGGTCAAGGGGCTCGCCGATCGGGTACCCGGGGAGTTCCCGTGGGGTTCGTGAATCTTACTTCGGCTCGTTACCGTTTTGCCGTCTGTCTCGGCAGTTGTGTCGAAGTAGGTACCAAGTGTAGATCTCCGGTATTGTCCGCATGCAGGCCCCTGGAGTAGTGTAGTGCTCGGTGCAGTGCACTATGGAGTGAGGGACTTGTAGTGGAAACTGTGACCTCTCCAAAAGTCACCAAAACCCTACTGTACGCATATATAGCTGCCTCATTCACCCATAAGGGCTATTGTGGTGGTGTTCAATGGGGGGCAGTAAGTTTTGGGTGGGCTTTTGAGGGCTCAGGAGACAAGATAAGGGAACAAACGTGACGGGTACCTGGGAGCATTTTTATGAAGTGCACAGAAGTGCCCCCTAGGGTGCCCCATTGCTCTCCTGGGATGTCTGGGGGACCAGTCTGCTAAAATTTCTGGCTCCTCCTACATCCCAGTGGCTTGATTTTCTACGTTTTGCACTTATTCGTTTTTATTTTTTCGAAAATGGACCAAAAAACAAAACGTCCAAAGCACAAAACCTTGGTCAAAACAGTATTTAAAAAAAAAAAAGGTAGACATTATTCTTTTTCAAAAAGACCGTCTTTCCTGTTCAGATTTTGGACGTTATGGACGTATATCAAAAATGCCTCTCTTTGGCATTTACGTTATAGAATAGGGCCTAATACTTGTGTGAAACTGCCAATTAGTGCTGCCTCTGACACACGTACGTGCTATTATTCCATAACACACGCTCACACGGTGCCTAACATTAGGCGCCAAGTTATAGAATGTGGGGGAAAGTCCATAAAAACAAAGTGAAGAGATAGGAAAAAGTATGAAATGTGCTAAAAGCATTTACTGTCATTGATTTTCTCTGTAGTGTGCTGCCTCCTCTATTCTCCTGCATCTCCTGTATTCCTTTCACAATTGGATGGGTTTTTGAACCCCCTTTGCTCCTTGGTAAGTGCCCTTTCACTTTGGAGACCTCTGGTACCCCAATCTCCTCCTCTTCCTCCAACAACAGTAATGCAATACACTTGTATGGGCAAGAGAATAACTTCTTTTCCTCTCATTCTGTTTTCTTGGACACCATCACTCCTCTGACTCTTCAGTCCTTCTATCACACAGGCTTCCAGCATTTGTTCAAAACCTAGTGGAGGAGTGGCCTAGTGGTTAGGGTGGTGGACTTTGGTCCTGGGGAACTGAGGAACTGAGTTCAATTCCCACCTCAGGCACAGGCAGCTCCTTGTGACTCTGGGCAAGTCACTTAACCCTCCATTGCCCCATGTAAGCCACATTGAGCCTGCCATCAGTGGGAAAGCGCAGGGTACAAATGTAACAAAAATAAAATAGATACTATTGGAGATTCTACATGGAATGTTGCTACTATTGGAGATTCTACATGGAATGTTGCTATTCCACTAGAAGTCAGCCCTTGCAGATCACCAATGTGGCCGCGCAGGCTTCTGCTTCTGTGAGTCTGACGTCCTGCACGTACGTGCAGGACGTCAGACTCACAGAAACAGAAGCCTGCGCAGCTTTCTACATGGAATGTTGCTAGTGGAATAGCAACATTCCATGTAGAATCTCCAATAGTAGCAACATTCCATGTAGACTCTCCAATAGTAGCAACAGAACCTCAAATAGTAGCAACATTCCATGTAGAATCTATAGTAGCAACAGTGGAGGAGTGGCCTAGTGGTTAGGGTGGTGGACTTTGGTCCTGGGGAACTGAGTAACTGAGTTCGATTCCCGGCACAGGCAGCTCCTTGTGACTCTGGGCAAGTCACTTAACCCTCCATTGCCTGCCACATTGAGCCTGCCATGAGTGGGAAAGCGTGGGGTACAAATGTAACAAAAAATAAAAATAAAATATACTTGGTTCTCGTCACTTCTCAAGGATCTACTGCTATTGTGCTTTTGTCCCAGAATAGACCACCTTTTCATTAGCTTCACTAGTACTACTCTGGAGTAGGGACCCAGAATATGTCTTCTGCCACTGCATAGGAAGGCACGTTGTGGCATCCTGCTATATATATTTGCTGGAAAAGCATCAAATGTAATATTTCTAATTATAGGCATTCCAGTTTGACATACCTTCGTATTAATGGGGTGTAGATTGCAAGGTGTTTTCTTTTCCTCAACTCTCCCCTAGCTCTTTAATAAGTAATAAGTACATAAGAACAGCTATATTCTATAAACTTTATGCATAGTTGATAGAATACGCCTAGGCGTGGTTTTTTCGGCACAGTTTCTAGGATATGCCTAGTGGCGACTAAATGTAGGTGTGGCCATTTACGCCAAGTTTAAATTCCCATACCTAAATTAGGCACAGACTGGGTGTATTCTATAACAATGCAAATAGTTTTTAGAAACTCCCATGACCCGCCTGTGGCCACGCCCCCTTTTCGGCTACATGTATTAGAGTTTACAAGTATCACTTTGCATGTTGTGTATGTAAATTTATATTAAAGCAAATTAGTACCAATAGTTGCTTGTTAAGTGGCAATTATCAGTGCTGATTTATTTATTACATTTGTACCCCGCTGTTTCCCCACAGATAGTAGGTTCAATGTGGCTTACATAGTAAATAGGATTACAAAGTCTTCAAGGAGAATATTACAAGTTGTAGTAAACATAGTAATAGTAGGGTTAAGAAAATATGTGAATTAACATGGAGAGGTAAACAAAGATAGGATGAGCAAAAGAGAAAGAGATTGGGAAGGGTAAGGAGTAGGAAGGATGAAGAGGAAAAGATTGAGGGATGAGCATAAGCAGATTGGGAGACATGGAGGCATATTTTCAAAGCACTTAGCCTTCCAAAGTTCCATAGAAACCTATGGAACTTTGGAAGGCTAAGTGCTTTGAAAATATGCCTCATGGTCTAACATTTAATAATTGACAGGAATCATGTGGGTGGGCTTAAAAGTTAAGTTCGGATTTGCCCACACAACTGAAGTCTCACTATATAGTATCTGGGGGATAGTGCAGAAATTCTCAACCTCCCTCTCTAGGTGGCAGTCCAGATTTTTAGTGATAAATTACATTCTCTCAATGTTGGCATTATCTAGGAAAACAGTAAAATCCAATACAGTGGACATGGAATGAAAACATACTATTTAATGACCCCATGGATTTCTTATAAATGTGGCTTCCTGTCATTGAGCTGTTCTGTACCAACCTTGTGTCTGAAGCTGAGATGCATACAAATTATTATTTTTTTGTATTGAATATTTTTGTAAGTTACATTTTTATTGTTTTACTGTAACACTGTGAACCGCTTTGGTGCCTTTGGACGTAAATGCGGTACATCAAAGAAAAAATACATGATAGTTTCACTAAGGTTATAAAATTATTTTCTTTATTCTTTAAGAAAGTACATTAAAGTACAACAAATCTTAGTGCCAGGCAGCCAAGAAGCAAGATTCCTGGGTACGTGGGGGGTGCTCAAGTGTCTGTGTTGGATGGACTCATGAGGAGTGAGCTCCGCAGGCACTTCATATAACTTCATTTTTCAACTTACTCCAGGTGCATTATAATAATTAATTTATACTTTTCAGGATGTGTTCAAGAGAAGCTGCATTCACAGCTGGTTCTGGAAATAAAAGACGAAAACCAGATATAGGCTGTTCGCCCAGCAAAAGCTTCACTACAGACAACTAATACTTTTAAGAATATTCTGTCTTCCTCCCCAGACATATTTATTTGTTTGTTTGTTACATTTATACCCCACATTTTCCCACCTATTTGCAGGCTCAGTGTGGCTTACAAAGTATCGTAACGGCGTTTGCCATTTCGGTTGATAACAAATATAAGATTAACAACTTATCAGAGGTTAATCTCTCTAGAAAAACGGCTTCTAGCTTTTACAAATTATTTCTGTTTAAATGTCGTCCACCAAATATATTTGTACAAAATATCTGGAGTGTTGAGACTAATTCCTTGTTTACAGACGCTCAGTGGTTAAGTTTTTGGTCAAAAGTTAATAGACCTTTGGCTTCCGCCCATATTATGCAATCTTCATGATGCATAAAGTTCTTTGGACCCCGATAAAGCAGCACAAGATAAATAGTTGACTTCCCAATATATTTTGATCCTGTAACAAAACTATTGGCACATTTGATCGTCTAATTTAATTGTGGTAATTTACATAATTTTTGGTCTGAAGTTTTGGAAAGGGTATCTGCTATATTACAGTTAAAATCAAAGCTATCTTATAAGATTATTTTCAGAGCAATCTGTTTACCAGATTCTTTCATTAGTTGTTAAAGAATCTGGTAAACAGATTGCTCTGAAAATAATCTTATTTTCAACTGATTATCAATAGAAATCAAACAAAATAAAACATGGAAAAGAAAATAAGATGATACCTTTTTTATTGGAGATAACTTAATACATTTCTTGATTAGCTTTCGAAGGTTGCCCTTCTTCGTCAGATCGGAAATAAGCAAATGTGCTAGCTGACAGTGTATATTAGTGAAAACATTCAAGCATTACTATGACAGTCTGACAGGGTGGGAGGATGGGGGTGGGTCGGAGGTATGCATGGGGACATCAAAGCATATCATTGATATTCTAACAGGATGGGTGTGGATAGGTGAGGGGTGGAGAGAAATACAGCTTTATGGTTTATAATGGGCTAGGAACCCCAGGTCCTTGTTAAGTCCTTTCTGTTGGGTGTTAAAATATTCAATCATTCTAACTTCAAAGGTCTTACGTTCTTGTATGGTTTTAAAGTTACCTTTCAGTATTCTCACTGTGAAATCACTGGTACAGTGTCCTGGTTCTGTGAAGTGCTGTCCCACCGGGGTGGGGGCCCTACTGGCTTTATTGTTCATGTGATGTCTATGTAAATTGAATCTTGTCTTAAGCATCTGGCCTGTTTCTCCAATATAGCATCCTTCCTTACATTTTTTACACTGAATGATATATACCACATTGGAAGATGAGCAAGTGAAAGATCCCTTTATGTTGAATATCTTTCCTTTGTGGATGACTTTGGGGTCCTGTGAAATATTTTGGCATAGTTTGCAACTGGATAAATTACAGGGACGTGTGCCCTTCTGTTCCTTTTCAGTCTGTGATGGAAGTTTACTTCTGATTAGCTTGTGTTTTAAATTGGGTGGCTGTCGGAAGGCCAGTACTGGTGGGGATGGGAATATCTCTTTCAGTAATTCATCCTCCTGGAGTATAGGTTGTAGATCTCTTATGATTTTCCTCAGTTTTTCCAGCTCTGGATTGTATGTCACTACAAGGGGAATTCTGTCTGTGGATTTTTTCTCCTTGTACTGTAGCAAATTCTCCCTGGGTGTTTTGAGGGAGGAGGCAATATTCTTGGAGATTATTTTGGGGTTGTAGCCTTTCTGTTTGAAGGATTCAGTCAGGCTTTTAAGGTGTCTGTCTCTGTCCCCTGGGTCAGAGCAGATACGGTGGTATCTTGTGGCTTGGCTGTAAATGATGGATCTTTTTGTATGTGAAGGATGGAAGCTGGAGTTGTGGAGGTAGCTGCATCTGTCTGTGTTTCTTTTCCATGTTTTATTTTGTTTGATTTCTATTGATAACCTTAAGAGTGGACTAACACGGCTACCACACTCCTCTCACCCACCCTATTCAATATAATGATGATGCCTCTAGCCACAGCACTTGCAAATCTGGACCTCAACCCTTTCATCTATGCGGATGACATTACAGTCTACATCCCTTTTCAATCCACAGTATCAGAAGTTGCCAAGCTCATAGATGCCTGTTTCTCCACTTTAGAACAATGGGCTAGGGTGTTCCGCTTCAGGCTAAACAGGGAAAAAACTCATTGTCTCATCCTCTCGTCCACGCACGCTCATGTAACTGACACAATGCTTCCAGCTCTGGGCTCGGCCCTCCCGATTGCCAAAAGCCTGAGACTTTTAGGAGTACACCTGGATTCACATCTCCAGCTGGTTGATCATGTACACCTGGTCTCCAAAAAAATGTTCCAGGCCATGTGGAGGCTTCGACGCATTAGATACCTCCTTCCCAGAGACTTGCTTCGTACCCTTGTCCATTGGCTTGTCATATCCCACCTGGATTATTGTAGTGGTATATATGTGGGTTGCCAGGCCTCCTTATTGAAAACTTTCCAAACGGCTCAGAACACCGCGGCGAGGCTCATCCTAAACGAACGGCGTTTTGCACACGCCGACCCCCTGCGCTTTAAACTTCATTGGCTACCTGTACAGGAGCGCATTGCCTTTAAGATCTGCTCCCTAACACATAAAATCATCTATGGGGATGCCCCGGAATATATGCTCCCCTTGATCGACCTTCCGCCTAGAAATTGCCAACCCTGCTGCTCGGTCATATCTCCATCTCCATTTTCCGAATTGTAAGGGAGTCAAGTATAAGAAAATCTTCGCCTCGTCTTTCCGTTATTGGAGTCCCAAATACTGGAACACGTTACCTCGTCACCTTAAAACCCAAGTGGACCATGCCCTTTTTAAGAAGTTATTAAAGACATTCCTCTTTGCTAAGACTTACCCCTCAATTTGCCATGTTGATTAAAGCATCCCTTGTCCCTTCCCTACTTAGTTCACTTTGTTAGTTTCTTCCCTCCTGTGTATTTCTTTATGCTTGCCTAAGCTGTTAAGATTGTACTCTTATTTAATTCTCTGTAAGCCACATTGCGCCTGCATGTGTGGGAAAATGTGGGATATAAGTAACAAATAAATAAATAAAATAGTTGCATTGAAATGCATTCTCCGTGAATGGAAAGATAATGGTAAAGTCTCAGATACATTTTTGGTGGAATTCATTATGTTTAATTTATAAATATGAAGCTGGAATAGCTGAAAATACTGGTTTGTTTAATAGATTTTAAAAGACTTGGGAGCCGTTTGAATTATTTTGCTCTGAAATGTAAATGAATGACTTAAATCTAAATTTATGTTTACACTGCAGATGCTTCATTTTTGTGAGATACGTTGATGTATGAGTGTATAAATCATATACTTTATTGTGTTATGTTACTTTGTTTAAAATTCAAAAGCTTAATAAAGATACCGTATTTTTCGGACTATAAGACTCACGTTTTTCCCCCCAAATTTGGGAGGAAAATGGGGGGTGCGTCTTATAGTCCGAAGGTAGCGATTTCCCGCCCTCCCCCCGAGTTCGGGATCGCCCTCCCCCGGCCCTGTCACCACTTCTCCCTACTCACGTCACGCGATCTTCCCTGGTGGTCTAGTGACGTTGGGGCAGGAAAGAGCCCCCTCTTTCCTGCCCAGCGCGCTGCTCTCCGTCCTCCTGTATGCAGCCTGACGGTCTCTGCGAGATTCAAAATGGCCGCTGAGACTTCAATTCTTGGCGGCCATTTTGAATCTCGCCGAGACCGTCAGGCAGCATACAGGAGGACGGAGAGCAGCGGCTGGGCAGGAAAGAGGGGGCTCTTTCCTGCCTCGACGTCACTAGACCACCAGGGAAGATCGCGTGACGTGAGTAGGGAGAAATGGTGACAGGGCCGGGGGGAGGGCGATCCTGAACTCGGACAAGACGCACCGGAGCACCTAGGTTTTAGAGGAGGGAAAAAGGAAAAATTTTTTTTTCCTATTTCCCTCCTCTAAAACCTAGGTGCGTCTTATGGTCCGGTGCGTCTTATAGTCCGAAAAATACGGTAGTTTTGAACATAAAATTCTTTTCCTTAATCTTTTAAGAAAGTACATTAAATAAAACAAATGTTAGTGCTAGTTAGCCGAGTAGCAAGATTTCTAGGTACATGTACCACCAGCAGGGGAACAACTATGTAATCTTAATTTTGGATTGGCTGGCAGCTCTGCATGGTGCCAAATTAATTCTTCAGCAGCTATTTTCTGGTAATTAACACCCTGGTGGTGAACTTTTATCAAGGGCCAATACCTTAGCAGGGAACTCATGTATGTTTTAAGGAACTGCCTGATCTAGGTTTATTGGAAATGTGCTACCAAGCTATCTACTCAAGAGCTGACTGTGTAATTATGTCTGATTTACTAAATTATAAAGTATCTTGAAAGCCATTTCAGGTTGTTAATCACTTGGGGGCCTTTTACTAAGATACGCCAAAAAATGGCCTGCGCTGGTGTAGACGCATGTATTGGACGCGCGCAGGTCTATTTTTCAGCACGCCTGCAAAAGCCTTTTTTCGTGGCCAAAAATGGACGTGCGGCAAAATAGAAATTGGTGCGCGTCCATTTTGGGTCTGAGACCTTACCGGCACCCGTTGACCTAGGGGTAAAGCCTCACGCGTTAACTGGGCGGTAATGGTCTATGTGCGTACAATGCTGATTACCGCCCGATTAGTGCTGTGCGCCAGAAAATACATGTAAAAAATGAAATTACCGCCCAGGCCACGCGGTAGCCAGGCAGTAGTTCAAAATTGATGTGCATAGGTCACGCATACGTCCCTATGTGGCTTAGTTAAAGGGCCCCTTGATGCACTAGATGGTTAATGGGAAGACAATACTTTGATGTTAATACTCTGGTTGTGAATACCTTGAGAGTATATGGTTAGGTCTTTCCTGTCAATAAAACTGGCGTTTCTTTCTTGAAATTTGTAATTTTATTTTGTTAACTGCAGTGAGCTGTAGAAGCTAAGCGGTATATTAAATTTGGAGAATAAACATAAATGTGGGATTCACATCCTAGATTTCTAGCACCCACATGCCCTAGGCTTATCATTTTAGTTAATGGTACTCTACTGAATAGCAACTTAACCATACTGGTTCCAGAGAAGCTTGAGTCTGTGTAGGCTGAGATAGCTTTTAGAGGGCCAGCAAAAAGAAAAAATAACCTCCAGCACATTAGCATTCAAGATGTCTTCAGAAGAACAAGATTCGTTTGAAAATAGATTCCTAATTCAGAGCCTGCCCACTGTTGTATAAATCAGGGACTTTGCTCCTGGAAATAAGGAAGATGGTGGTCGAGACAAGGTTGATAGGAAGAAAGGAGACCAGGGATTACGGTAAATTGTGGAGAATGGTTAATGCTTATTTGATTGAAAGAATCTAAGCAGTACCCATTAGAAAACATATTATATTCTATGTTCTAATACAACAGTGTGAATGTTCTGGAAATATGAAACTTCAAGATTCCTTTTCATGAAAAAAAGCAGTTTCTCATTTCTTTTTTCCCTTTTCGATTTCATTGATTTGCTCAGGTGGACGTGATTCAGTTTTGTTCTGTAAACTATAAGGTACTTTCACAGATGTGTGGTATATCAAATTGAATAAATAAATCGATTGTTGTGTTATCTTTACTGTAAAAGAAGGGAAAATTAGGAATTCATTTTATTATGTGAAATCAAAATCTGCAGTCTTGTAAAATACAGGCTGTACTGAGTTACTGGTATCCTATTGACTTATCTTTCCATATGTTTTGTCTTTATTGCACATTCTGGCATGCAGACTTCTTTCAGAAAACATTTGGCAGATTGCAAGGGGTTTAACCTCAGTATGTGGGAACTAAAAGGTTTGTGTGCTGACAGTCACACTGAAATGCCAATTGCAAATCCAGCATGATTGATAATAAAGACTTTTAGTAAAGGCCTGAGATGAAGTGATTATGACAATGTGCAAACACACCTGGAGGAATGCTGTCATCTTCCGCTGTGGGGTGCAGTTTAAACCATGGAAATAAATAGCAAACATAGTAAATGTTGGCAGATAAACATTTACATGGTGCATCCAGTCTGACCAATAAGGTGGCCAGAGTTGATTCTGGCACTCTGCAGAGGTTCCACCTTCATGATTTAACACTGGTATACTTAATCTCTGTCTCTCCTTTCCAATTTTGGGGCACATAGAAGTCTGCCTGGCACTGCTCCTAATTCCCAACTACTGGAGTTGCCATCAAAGCTCATTCCAGCCTTGATCCTGATCTTTTTGCCATTTGTAGGACCCAGACTGTAAAAGTCTGCCCGACATTGACCATACTTCCCAAACTGTGAAGCTGCCATTAAAGGTCTCTCCAGTTACAAGTCCATTTAAGTTTTGCTTTAATTGGATTCCATCCTTTTTCCTTATAGTGTTCCTCAATGTTTATCCCACACATTCGTAAATTCTGTCACTGTTTTTGTCTTCACAGCCTCCCACGGGAGGGCATTCCAGGCATCTACCACCCTTTCTGTGAAAAGCGTTTCCTAGCATTGATCCTAAGTCTCCCACCCTGCAACTTCATCTCAACTCATGACCTTGAACTCTACCGCTTTTCTGTCTCTGAAAAAGTTTAGTGTGCATATTAATACATTTTAAGTATTTAAATGTCTGTATCATATCCCCTTATCCCCGTTTTCCTGTAGGGAATACATATTGAGGACATTGAGTCTCTTCTCATTCGTCTTTTGGCAGCAGGCCCTTATCACTTGTTGCTTTCCTCTGTACTGCCTCAAGTTTTTTTTATGTCCTTAGCAAGATACAGTCTCCAAAACTGAACACAATACTCCAAATGGGGCCTCATTTGGAGTATTGTGTTCAATTTGGAGGCCGTGTTACTGTGCATTAGGGTTCCCACCTCTCTCCATGCCTCGAAGAATGGGCTAATCCACTCTTTTTTATCGTATTGCATGCATGGATTTGTAGTTTTTTCATTTTCTGAAGGAAAACAATGAGACAATCAGATCAACAAGTCCAGTAGGGTAAAGGCAGCAAAAACAGAGCAGATCACAGAAACCAGACAATTGATAAACGCAACCCTACAGCATAAATCATTGACAAGCATAAAACTGCTAGAAGAAAAAAATGCAAAGAAAACATTAAAATCAATGTGAAATATACTTAACAATAAATAGTACAATCAAACAAGAGTTGCAAAGTAATTAATGAGTGTACGCAGAAAAACTTGAATGTGCATTTACAAATTTTAAATAAAGTCAGAATAATTTTGAACAATGTAATATGAAAAAATAATGATTATTACATGCCCAATTCTGAAGCATCAAAACATAAGGGGGCCAATATTCAGACCATGGGAGGAAGCCTGGCTAACTCCAGTAGTCGGTGGTCAGTCCAGATATTCATTACAGGCGTTTTCTGGTGACTGGCATTCAACATCCGGTTTATTTATTTATATATTTGTATTATTTTTATTAGTTTCAATAAAACATCCATCCAAATTCATTACAAAATAGAATGTAACTTCCATTCCACAAGATGAACTATATGATAACAAACATATAACTAATAAAAATGAATTAATTCGAATTAAGTATACAGCAGATATACAAAAATGGAAGTTGTGTAAAAATAGGTAATAACTTGGAGGGGAAAACGAAGGACAGAGGGTAAAATTAAGAAGGGGAAGAAAGGGGAAAAAGGGATCATAATATTGTGCACAGATGGCTAACTAGTGGGGTGTGAGTCCAAATATTGCTGCAATGTTAACCAAACTTTGTGATTAGACATCTGGAAATGACCAGTATTAGCTGTACAATACTTACGAATTTGTAACACATTATTCCACAAAAAATGAATGTTAAGTTGTAAATTATTCTTCCAGTTGGATAAAATATATTTGAGAGTTATTGCTATCAATATGTCAAATAGTGTAGAATCATAACCGTCCAAAGATTGATCCAATGTTAATTGAACCAAATATTATCTTTTTAGGGGTTAGAATTTCAGTAAAATTAAATATAGATGAGATAATTTGCCATACTTTGGACCAGGGGCGTAGCCAGACAGTCAATTTTGGGTGGGCCTGAGCCCAAAATGAATGGGCACAGAATTCAGCCCCTCCTGGCCCCCTTCCGCTCTGTTCTCTGCATTCTGCCTCTCCCCCTACCTTCAAACACAAAATATTAAATACCTTAGCTGGTGGGGATCCCCAAACTGCACAGCTGAACATTTTTTCCTCCTCGGGTAGCCAGTGCTCTTCCAAACAGCAGCTGGCAGGCACTTGACTTGAGCTGACGCCGCTGCCAGGAATCCGTATACGCTCAGTGCTTCTGCACGGGTGAAATGTGGAAAGGGGCCGGTGTGCGGTGCCAGCTGCCATTTGGAAGAGCATTGGCTGCCTGAGGAGGAGGAAACCTTTAGCTGGTGGGGTTTGGGGATTTCCACAGCAAGACTGCCACAATTATGGGTGGGCCTGAGTCCAAATTGGGTGGGCCACAGCCCACCCAGGCCCACCTGTAGCTACGCCACTGCTTTGGACCAAAATAGATTAGTACCATGGCATTCAAAAATTAAATGGAGAAGAGTACCTTGATGTTCATTACATGACCAACATAAGTTATCTGTCAACAAACCTGCAACCTTCATTTTTTGAGGAGTCCATAAGACTCTGGTGCAGAAAAAAAAGAGATTAAAGGAAGGTTGATGAGGCAATGTGTCTACTTGTTTTAGCCCAAAAAGTAGTCCATTGATGGTTAGTAAATGAACACTGTAAGTCAGATTCCCATACTGAACGCAGACCTTCCTTTAAAGTTGATTGAATTAGAAATTAATAAAGTTGAGATGCCACATGCCCTTTTTGGTGAACTGTGATGATAAATTGATATATGGAAGGTTGGATAGCACCTAATGAACAGGGATAACGTGTGGACACCATAAAATGTTGCAACTGTATCCAACGATAGTGTTGATTGGGATGCAATCCAAACTGCATTTGCAGCATTGAGAAAGATTTTAATTTATTACCAATCAAGATTTTTAACCAGCCAAGTCGATATTCAAAGATGGCAGGTTAACTTTGAACCAGCTAAAGATATATCAACTATTTAAGCCGTCCGATTTAGCCACTTACAATAGCCGGATATGGATTGAATATTCGGGGATAGCCGGCTATATCGAGTGATATAGACGGATATCTCCTAGGCACTAACAGGAATATTCAGCAGGGGATAACCGGCTATCCCTCGCTGAATATCGCTGGATAGTCAGTTAAGGTCTGAAATTATGGAATGCATTGCCTATTGAACTTTGTTTAATAGAGAATATGGTTCAGTTAAAAAAAACTTTACAAACTCATTTATTTTTTCAGGCTTTTGGTTCCTTTGCTATATGATATTATTTTGCTGTCAATAACATTTGAATTTAATTTGCAGTATGCTTTAAGAGTAATGTAGCAAATTATTGTATATTTTTTGAGGAAAGAAATAAATTTTATTGTTATGTTTATGTTTATTGTATTTTGTATGTGGTTTGTTCCCCGCTTAGACATTTATAGATATAGTGGGTTATAAATAAAGTATTATTATTATTAAGTGCCAGCCGGGTGCTGTTCAAATGGTTTTGAATATTGATGGGAAGGAATTGTGCAATGGTTGAATAGCATGTGTCACAAGAACTAAAAAAATGATAAAATTTAGTAATGAATTTTAGTGGAATCAGTCTTAACAACAAAAGATAGAACATAAAATAACAAAGAGAACTTGCCATAGACAGCACCTTCAGCTTACTGGAGTCACAGGGATCGGCCCAAAGTGTGATTCTATAAAAATCACGCACCTTTCATAGAATCACATTTAGTGCCGATTCCCAGGTGCCACATTATGCCTGCTGAAAACTGGTGCCAAATGCTGGGGCCCAAGTTGGACGCGCTGATCACATATTCTGTAAGTACGTGCACAACGTTTTGGAATGCCTTTGACACGCCCATGCCCCTCCGATGGCCACACGCTGTAGTATAGCGTGCAGCAAGATGCATGCTAAAATTCATATTGATGCTAATTAACCTCAATAATTGGTTGTTAGCACCCAGTTATTGATGGTTCAGAGCTTGTTATTCAATTAATTTGTGCACAAAAAGTTTGGGCATGCATAAATCTGTGCACATATATATAATATAGCCATCAACCAGCCTTGTTAGTATATTGCTTAATCAATTTATGTACTAGTCACATAACTTAGCTTAAGGGTCCTTTTACTAAGGTGCACTAATGGATTTAGCAAGTGCTAAATGCTAGGAAGCCCATTTTATACCCTTGGGCTTCTTAGCATTTAGTGCGCACTAAATCCGTTGGTCACTTTAGTAAAAGGACCCATTAAGTACCTCATAGGGTTAAAACAATAAAATAGAAGATCTTCAGTAAAAGGGATATGCACTAAAGAGTAAAAAAAAGCTGAAATGACTTGGAAAAACCACAAATATATAGACCTAATAGTTCTCCACAAGAAACACACCTATAGTGAGTGTATATATATATATATATATATACAGTATATATATATATATATATAGTGCACTCTACTTCAGTCCCGTTTTTGGCATCATCAATTTCTATGGAGACAAACGTCAGTTTAGCGCACCACTGATAAGTGCAAGATTTGCTTATATGCATGGTTCAAGACCGCTCCACTGCAGGAAAGACTCCGCATAAGCGCGCGCATGGAATATGGAAGCCGATTGGCGTGTGACAACCAATGAGATTTCAAATGTATTGCCTCTTTAACTGCCACAGGCAGAATAAGCGAAAGAATACTGTTAGAGCGTACAACGGGGTTGTCATCATCGCAGCAGAACTGTAAGACTTTAACACTGGCTGAACGAATAGAAGTTCTTAAAAAATTAGTAAACAAAGTCAAGCATCTATTGCTAAAGAATCCCAGTCAAATTTCAAGCTTCTGGAAGACTGGCAAAACAATACAAATCCACAACGAAAACGGGTGGGAAAAGCTGAGGAAGTAGAAGATGCTCTTCTTCGGTGGCTTTCTCGAGTCAGGAGCAGATAGTTTCCTGTCAGTGGTCCACTGCTTATGGAGAAAGCTAACCAGTTAGCTGAAAGTCTTGGACTAACTGAATTCAAAGCCACTGTTGGATGGTTGGAAAGATGGAAGGAGAGGAACAGCATAAAATTCAAGAAACAGCATGGTGAGAAACAAGATGCTGATGACTTTGGTGCTGAAAATTGGGCTGTTTCAGTTCTTCCTACCATCTTGAACGAGTTTGCACCTCGTGACATTTTCAATGCTGACGAAAATGGTCTCTACTGGCGAGCGACTCCTGATGGAACACTTGCATTCAAACATGCCGAAACTACTGAAGGTAAAACATTGAAGGACCGACTGATGATCCTCCTTTGCTGCAATATGGATGGGAGTGAGAAGTTGGAACCCCTCGTCATTGGAAAGAGCAAACAGCCCCGTTGCTTCAAGAAAGTTAAATGACTTCCTGTGTCATATGTGGCTAATGCAAATTCATGGATGACTGGGGAAATTTGGAAGCAGTGGCTACAGAAGTTAGACACTAGAATGCGGGCACAAAAGTCAGATTTTGCTGCTTTGTGATAATTGTGCTGCACACAGGGATGATGTCAGGCTGTCTAACGTCAAGGTGGTCTTCCTGCCACCAAACACTACCTCTCTGATCCAACCTATGGATCAGGGCATAATAGCCAATTTCAAACAACATTATCTGGCTCTTGTGTTACGTCGTCTGCTGAGCGTTATGGATGACCAGATTGGCAAGGATAAACGTGCTGTTGAACTGGCTCATAATCTATCACTGTTGGATTCCCTACATATGCAGAAAGAAGCCTGGAATCATGTTACACAGGCAATCATTGTGAACTGCTACAAGCGGGCAAGCTTTGTTAAGGATGTGGAGGGGGATGCAGCTGTTGCAAACGTGTCAGATGAAGAGGTTATTGACATACCAGCCAGGGTTACTGAAGAGGAGTTCCATCGAAACGTAGCTGTTGATTATGATCTACAAACAGCTGAAGACAGCACTGATGTCGAGATATGCGCCTACACGCAGGCAACAACAGCTGATGATGGAACAGATGAAGAAATGAGCAGCGAGGCACATGCTGATGAAATTCAACAACCTCCTCCTGTCACTTTTGCAAGAGCGCTGGAGAGTCTCAACACCGTGTGGGCCTATCTGGAGGCCACTGGATGTCAGTGCTATGACAGTTTTTACTGTCTAGCAGATATAGTCTGTGGAACACAGACCCAAGACTGTACAGAGGACTATAACTAATTACTTCAAGTAAAGCCTAATGCCAGTTAACTGAGAATGTATACTGTACGTATAATAATAAACAGTACTGTACATATGTTTATCAGATGTCAAGCTTCTTTGGGTCACAACGGTTAAGTGCACGCTCTGGTTAACTGCATGCATTTCTTTGGTCCCAGACCCTTGCACTTAAGCGGCCAAGAAATGGAATGCCAGATAAAAGCCACTAAAAGGACAATCTGGTGTTTTATAAACATGGAATCCTCATAAAAATTCAATTGATTTGATTTTTTATTTCAAATTTCTAAAATTCACATTCAAGTTTTTCTATGTATATTCATTCATTACTTTGTGACTCTGGTTGTATTAGTTATTGCAGTGATTCCCAAACCTGTCCTGGGGAACCCCAGCCAGTCAGGTTTTCAGGATATCCACAATGAATATTCATGTGGGAACCCCTGCGTTATAGTTAAGTATATTTCATATTGATTTTAGTGTTTTCTTTGAATTTATTTGTTCTGACAGTTGTTTACCCCTGATGCAGTCTATGTCTGGGTGAAACATGACTGTTCAGTTTTCTGCCTCTTGAGTTTATCAATTGTTTGGTTTCTGTGATCTGCTCTGTTTTTGCTGCTGTTACCTGTGGATTTAGTAAAACCAGAATTGGATTAGCCTGTTTTTTTATGGCATGGAGACATGTGGCAGACCTAACCCCCAGATTCTATTTATGGCTCCCATTTGGGCATACTCCTGAGATGCACTTGCAACTTAATTAGCTAACGAGCTGTTAACCATCAGTAACTGGATCCTAACAACCAATTATTAACTTTAATAGTCATGCATTGGGATTTGCATGTGCATCTGGCTGTGCACTATTATTTAGTGCTAGACGCCTAAATCCTATAGTGTACACAGGTGGCATAGCCAGAAACTTTGAACAGGGGGTTCGTCTCATGCCGCTGCTCTTCCTCCGTACCTTAAAATCACCTCCAGTCTTCCAGTCTTTACTTGGGCAGTGCCAGCGGCACTCGTAGGCTGCCTGCAGCCTGCACTGGGGCTTTCTTTTTGAACCGTCCCACCCTTCAGAAAACAGGAAGTTGCGCCAGAAGGGGTGGGATGGTTCAGAGAGAAAATCTCAGTGCAGGCAGCCTGTGAGTGCTGCTGGCTTCCCGGGTGAAAACTGGAGGTGATTTTATGGCACGGGGATGGGGGAGCTTGGATAGGGAAGAGAAGGGAAAGGAGAGATGCAGCAGGAGGAAGAAGGGAGGGACTGATGGGGTGCGTACGCAACATGGATACACTGCTGCGTGTAAGCCAAAATGGGGTGTGGCCATGGTAGGGGCATGGGCAAATCAGGGGCATTCCAAAAAGTTGCCTAGTCTTATAGAACAAGAGTCAGTGCACCCAACTTGGTGCCAGAATTTACCCCAGGTTTCAGCAGATGTAAGTCTGGTGCCCAGAGAATTGGCCCTATCTATTCCAGTGCCCATTTACAGAACTCCTCCCTGAGTGTATAGGAAAGGTAATTCTATAACTTGGTGCATGCAGTTATGCGCATCTAGCACAGATAATGAACAGAAAAGCACTACTTACATGCGTATGTGCACTACACTGTAAGAAAGTGCGCAAGTGCAAGAGGGGTGTGCCTGTGGGCAGAGCATGGGAGGGCATGTCTCCAACATACGCACGCAACTTATATTATGAGTTACGTGCTTTGCATGGCACACTTTTGCATGGCACACTTAGAGGGGCATAATCGAAAGGGATGTGCAAGTTTTGATGAGGACGTCCTCACAAAATGTCCCGATGCAGGGGCGGGGAAACCCGTATTATCGAAACAAGATTGACGTCCAGCTTTCGTTTTGATAATACGGTCAGGGACGTCCAAATCTTGAAATTTTGGTTGTCCTTAGAGATGGTCGTCCCTAGACTTGGCTGTTTCTGATTTTCGGCGATAATGGAAACCAAGGACGTCCATCTCAGAAATGACCAAATGCAAGACCTTTGGTTGTGGGAGGAGCTAGCATTTCTAGTGCACTGGTCCCCCTGACATGCCAGGACACCAACCGGGCACCCTAAGGTCAACGATCTCAACATTTAGGTCGACCATCTCTAAGGTCGACCTAAATGTTGAGATTTGGGCATCCCCGACCATATTATCAAAACGAAAGTTGGACGTCCATCTTGTTTCGATAATACGGGATGCCCCGCCCCTTCGCCAGAACGTCTTTAGAGATGGTCGTCCCCGTTCGATTATGCCCCTCTGGCAGCATTGAATAGGTCTACTATGAAAGCTTCATAGGTGGGGGGGGGGGGGGGGGAGGGGGAGGGGTGCAATGCTAGTGTCAGGTCTGAGAAATGGAAAACAGGTGAGAGAGCTGGAAACAGGCCTAGAGAGGAGGAGATTACTTGGTCATCCCTGGATAGGGCAGAGAAAATGTGAAGTAGGGTATGGGGGAAAAAAGGGAAAGTTACCTTACATAAGTACTTACCGTATTTTTCGGACTATAAGACGCACCTAGGTTTAGAGGAGGGAAATAGGAAAAAAAATTTTCCTTTTTCCCTCCTCTAAAACCTAGGTGCTCCGGTTGTGTCTTGTCCGAGTTCGGGATCGCCCTCCCCCTGGCACTGTCACCACTTTCTCCCTACTCACGTTCACGCGATCTTCCCTGGTGGTCTAGTGACGTCGGGGCAGGAAAGAGCCCCCTCTTTCCTGCCCAGCGCGCTGCTCTCCGTCCTCCTGTATGCAGCCTGACGGTCTCTGCGAGATTCCTTGCTCTTTCCTTGCCCGACGTCACTAGACCACCAGGGAAGATCGCGTGACGTGAGTAGGGAGAAGTGGTGACAGGGCCGGGGGGAGGGCGATCCCGAACTCGGGGGGAGGGCGGGAAATCTCTACCTTCGGACTATAAGACGCACCCCCCATTTTCCTCCCAAATTTTGGGGGAAAAAAGTGCGTCTTATAGTCCGAAAAATACGGTAAGTATTGCCATACTGGGACAGACTAAAGGTCCATCAAGCCCAGCATCCTGTTCCCAACAGTGACCAATCCAGGTCACAAATATCTGGCAAGATCCCCAAAAAAGTACAAAATATTTTATACTGCTTATCCCAGAAATAGTGGATTTTCCCCAAGTCCATTTAATAATGATCTATGGACTTTTCCTTTAGGAAGCCATCCAAACCTTTTTTAAACTCTGCTAAGCTAACCGCCTTTACCACATTCTCTGGCAACGAATTCCAGAGTTTAATTACACAGAGTGAAGAAAAATGTTCTCTGATTTGTTTTAAATTTACTACTTTGTAGCTTCATCGCATGCCCCCTAGTCCTAATATTTTTGGAAAGCGTATACAGACGCTTCACGTCTACCCATTCCACGCCACTCATTATTTTATAGACCTCTATCGTATCTCCCCTCAGCCGCCTTTTCTCCAAGCTGAATAGCCATAGCCGCTTTAGCCTTTCCTCATAGGGAAGTCGTCCCATCCCCTTTATCATTTTCGTCACCCTTCTCTGCACCTTTTCTAATTCCACTATATCTTTTTTGAGATGCGGCAACCAGAATTGAACACAATATTCGAGGTGCGGTCGCACCATGGAGCAATACAAAGGCATTATAACGCCCTCATTTTTGTTTTCCATTCCTTTCCTAATAATACCTAACATTCTATTTGCTTTCTTAGCCGCAGTAGCACACTGAGCAGAAGGTTTCAACGTATCATCAACGACCACACCTAGATCCCTTTCTTGGTCTCCGACTCCTAACGTGGAACCTTGTATGACGTACCTATAATTCGGGTTCCTCTTTCCCACGTGCATCACTTTGCACTTGCTCACATTAAACGTCATCTGCCATTTATACGACCAGTCTCCCTGTCTCGTAAGGTCCTCTTGTAATTTTTCACAATCCTCCCGCGATTTATCGACTTTGAATAACTTTGTGTTGTCAGCAAATGTAATTACCTCACTTCCATCTCTAGGTCATTTATAAATATGTTAAAAAGCAGCGGTCCCAGCACAGGTCCCTGGGGAACCCCACTAACTACCCTTCTCCATTGAGAATACTGACCATTTAACCATACTCTCTGTTTTCTATCTTTTAACTAGTTTTTAATCCACAATAGGACAGTACCTCCTATCCCATGACTCTCCAATTTCCTCTGGAGTCTTTCATGAGGTACTTTGTCAAATGTCTTCTGAAAAT
Organism: Microcaecilia unicolor; assembly: GCF_901765095.1. NCBI lineage: Eukaryota > Metazoa > Chordata > Amphibia > Gymnophiona > Siphonopidae > Microcaecilia > Microcaecilia unicolor. The sequence goes on along the minus strand of NC_044043.1, from coordinate 12,315,515 downwards.
CCAGATACACAATATCAACCGGCTCCCCTTTATCCACATGTTTGTTCACCCTTCAAAGAAATGTAGTAGATTGGTGAGGCAAGATTTTGCTTCACTAAATCCATGTTGACTTTGTCTCATTAATCCATGCTTTTGAATATGCTCTGTAATTTTGTTCTTTATAATAGTCCCTACCATTTTGCCCAGCACCGACATCAGACTCACCGGTCTATAATATCCTGGATCTCCTCTGGAACACCTTTTTAAAAAATCGGTGTTACATTGGCCACCTCCAATCGTCCGGTACCACGCTCGATTTTAAGGATGCATTACATATTACTAACAATAGCTCTGCAAGTTCATTTTTTAGTTCTACCAGTACTCTAGGATGAATTCCATCTGATCCAGGAGATTTGCTACCCTTCAGTTTGTAGAACTGCCCCATTACATCCTCCAGGTTTATAGAGAATTCATTCAGTTTCTCCGACTCGTCAGCTTCGAATACCATTTCTGGCACCAGTATCTCTCCCAAATCTTCCTCAGTGAAGACCAAAGCAAAGAATTAATTTAATCTCTCCGCTATGGCTTTGTCTTCCCTGATCACTCCTTTTACACCTCAGTCACCTAGCGGTCCAACTGATTCTTTTGCCGTCTTCCTGTTTTTAATATACCTAAAAAAATGTTTACTATGTGTTTTTGCCTCTAATGCAATCTTTTTTTCAAAGTCCCTCTTAGCCTTCTTTATCAGCGCTTTGCATTTGACTTGACATTCCTTATACTGTTTCTTATTATTTTCAGTCGGTTCCTTCTTCCATTTTCTGAAGGATTTTCTTTTAGCTCTAATAGCTTCCTTCACCTCACTTTTTAACCATGCCGGCTGTCGTTTGGCCTTTCATCCTCATTTTTTAATACACGGAATATATTTGGCCTGGGCTTCCAGGATGCTGTTTTTGAACAGCAGTCGCTCCTCTAAGTTTTTCTTTTTACTGTTCTTCTCATTTTATCATAGTCTCCTTTTTTAAAGTTAAATGCTAACGTATTGGATTTCCTATGTATACTTACTTCAAAGCTAATATCAAATCCGATCATATTATGATTACTGTTATAAAGCGGCCCCAGCACCATTACCTCCCGCACCAGATCATGCGCTCCACTAAGGACTAGGTCTAGAATTTTTCCTTCTCTCATCGGTTCCTGTACTAGCTGCTCCATAAAGCAGTCCTTGATTTCGTCAAGGAATTTTCCCTCCCTAGCATGCCCAGTCAATATCGGGGTAATTGAAATCACCCATTATTATTGTATTGCCCAGTTTGTTTGCGTCCCTAATTTCCTTTAACATTTCTGCATCCATCTGTTCATCCTGGCCAGGCGGACGGTAGTACACTCCTATCACTATCCTTTCCCCCAAGACAGCCGGCTTCTCCCCAGCACTATCTAAAATCCTATCTAGGTGATGCGTGAGGTCCGCCACTTTGGCACCAGGCAAGCAAGTCACCAGGCGATCCTCACGTCCACCAACCACCCAGCTATCTCTATGCTTAATGATTGGAGACATATCCTCGGTGCGAGAGGATAGTACATCCCCTGGTGGGCAGGTCCTGGCTACAGGAGTACTTCCTACTTCACCAGGGTGATGCTCTCCTAGGAGACCTCCCTCTTCTAAGGTAGCACAGGGGCTACTAGACTGGAGGTGGGACTTTTCTAGAACATCCCTTTAGGTCTCCTCTATGTATCTCTCTGTCTCCCTCAGCTCCACCTAGTCTGCTACTCTAGCCTCAAGAGAACGGACACATTCTCTTAGAGCTAGGAGCTCTTTGCATCGGGCACAAACATATAACCGCTCAGCAACTGGGATATAATCATTCATGTGACACTCAATGAGTCCTCCTCTCCTTCCTCCCAATCCACACCAAAGCCAGGGTCAGAAGAACTCAAAAGTTCTCATGGATGAACACGACTGTGCATTGTCAAGCACAAAGCTAAGGGTCAATTGCACTTGGCATCCAGGGAATGTGTCAGAATTCTTCAGCACATACCCTAAAATGTCTTATTGCAGTGTTTTTCAACCCAATCCTTGGGGCTCACACAGCCAGTCAGGTTGTTTGCAGGATATCTATAGTGAATATACATGAGAAAAATTTGCATACCAAGGAGGCAGTGCATGCAAATCTATCTCATGCATATTCATTGTGAATATCCTGGAAACCTGACTGGCTGGGTGTGCCCCGATGACTGGGTTGAGAAGCACTGTCTTATTATTTATACATTATCTTGGGAACAAGATTAAAAAGCTTATATTTGAATTCCCTTACTGCCTGATCTGGTCTCTGTGAGGCTAGACCACACTGTGAAATTATAAAATACTTTCAGGATCTCTGTGCAATTGATGTGTCACACGATGCCCCAAAGGATTTACATACAGACACATGAATCTGCTTGATGCATTACTATACTTGAGTTTTCTTTTTGATTTTATCAATTGCACCACAGACACTTGAGGAATTCTTTATACCGTTTCTCAACTTTACCTCAGTCTGAATATTTATAGCTCTGGCTATGCCAAGCAGTCATATCTTTAAGATGAGATCCTTAAAGGCTTATATTTGAATTCCCTTACTGCCTGATCTCGTCTCTGTGAGGCTAGACCACACTGTGAAGTCATAAAATACTTTCAGGATCTCTGTGCAATTGATAAGTGTCACACAATGCCCCAAAGGATTTACACACAGACACATGAATCTGCTTGATACATTACTATACTTGAGTTTTCTTATTGATTTTATCAATTGCACCACAGACACTTGAGGAATTCTTTATACCGTTTCTCAACTTTACCTCAGTCTGAATATTTATAGCTCTGGCTATGCCAAGCAGTCATATCTTTAAGATGAGATCCTTAAAGGCTTATATTTGAATTCCCTTACTGCCTGATCTGGTCTCTGAGGCTAGACCACACTGTGAAGTCATAAAATACTTTCAGGATCGCTGTGCAATTGATAAGTGTCACATAGTGCCCCAAAGGATTTACATACAGACACATGAATCTGCTTGATACATTACTATACTTGAGTTTTCTTATTGATTTTATCAATTGCACCACAGACGCTTGAGGAATTCTTTATACCGTTTCTCAACTTTACCTCAGTCTGAATAACAGTTCTGTATATTTATAGCTCTGTCTATGCCAAGCAGTCATATCTTTAAGATGAGATCCTTAAAATGGAGAGAAGAGAAAGGAGAGAGTCCAACCCTTACGGACGTGTGAACAGCACAAAAGGAGTGAGGCAAAAAAAAAAAAAGATGATTCCAAGATTTTTTTTTTTTTAGTTACATTTGTACCCCGCACTTTCCCACTCATGGCAGGCTCAATGCGGCTTACATATTGTATACAGGTACTTATTTGTACCTGGGGCAATGGAGGGTTAAGTGACTTGCCCAGAGTCACAAGGAGCTGCCTGTGCCTGAAGTGGGAATCGAACTCAGTTCACCAGGACCAAAGTCCACCACCCTAACCACTAGGCCACTCCTCCAGGACCTTTAATAGCAATATCAACACATGAAGGGCCCAACACGGCTGTGTTTCGTAATGTGAGCCGGCTTAGGGTTCAAAGAACCTGTCGCATTAGATTCTATACAATGGTCTAATTAGACTAACTAAATACACTATCCTGTATTTTAACAGCAGAATTGTTCCAAATAGTAATTAACTTGGAACCTGGCCATACCAGACCCAAACACCGTGCCAGATATTTTTATACTTGTAACACATTCTGCAATATCTGAGAACAAGGCACTATCTTCTTGACCTGCACTGTAAGCAGACCATACAAAGGAAACAGAGTAGCAAGAGCTCTCTCTATCTTCAACCACTTAGGAAGCTCCTCAACCAGCTCCCCCATCCCCATCCAAGCTCCCCCATCCCCGAGCAGCAGTCAAATAAAGAAAATGATAAAGTTTAACATCAAGAAAGTTAACTCCACCCCTATCCTTAAGCAACTTAAGCTTCCTCAAAGCAACTCTGGGTGTCTTATTATGCAAAAAAAAAAAACCAAACATATCTTAATCTGTAATACAGCGTGTGCCATTGCACCTCCCTAGGGTTACCATATGGCTCCAGAAAAAGGAGGACGGATTGAGCCAGCCGGGTTTTACTTCCATTGCTTTCCATTGAAAGCAATGGAAGTAAAACCCGGCTGGCTCAATTACTTCCATTGAAAGCAATGGAAGTAAAACCCGGCTGCCTCAATCCGTCCTCCTTTTTCTGGAGCCATATGGTAACCCTACACCTCCCCAAGTATGCCGCAAAGAACGTCCACCTCAAGTGTGCCACAGTGAACACGCTGCAATGAACAGCTGAGCCATGGTAATCCTGCAGTATATACGTAGTTCCTGGCAGGGTTCCGACGGGAACGGGGAACTGCAGTAAACACTACCGCTTTACCATGGATTTACTACTGGGTTCCAGCTGCCCTCCTCTCATTCTGCTGCATGTCCCTCCTCCCTGATGCACCGTCTCCCACCGATTCCACTCTACACAGCCAATTGACGGTTTTGCTGCTCCCCATCTACACCCCCATGCAGGACATCATCATACGAGGAGGACCATGACTGGACTCTTCTGCTGTCATCTCCAAGTCCTAAAGAACCCAGTAGTTCTCTAGCCTAGTGTCTCCCACATCACCCTCATATTCCATGTTTAATGTAGTGTGTTATGCATGCACATTTGTGTTCTTACTCACAAATACTTCTCACTTGTTATCACTCTTATGCCCTCCATACCCCGTTTCCAAATTCTGACTCTGCTGTAGGTTTCCTGTATCAAGCAAACCAACTTTCAGGAAAGTTTTGTCTTTTGCAGATCCAAAATCTGCAACAGGGTAGAGACCCTAGAAGGTATGGATAGCATTAGAATAGGTCTAGCACAATTTGATAAGATTTAATGCTAAAAATGCAGTCATGTGTTTGGGATGCAAAAACCCAAGGGAGTATAGTATGGGGTAAAGTTATTTTGTGCAAAATAAAACATGAGTGAGATTGAGGTAGAAGGGGTGATTATTTCCAATAATCTTAAGGTGGCTAAGCAGGTAGAAAAGACAACAGTAAAAGCCAGAAATGCTTGGGTGCATAGTATGCTGCAGTACTATGCAGTAAAAAATGATGTTTTCTATGCACAGTGCCTTACAAAAGCCTTCACTCCCTTACATATGTTTCACATTTTGCCTTCCTAGGTTTGTTTATGTCACGGATTCAGGGATAGTGAACCCTTGGACCGCAGCTGAAGCTGAGGCAGACAAGTCACCTGGGCTGTCACAAAGCAGGAGTCAGAACAAGACAGGACTAGGCAAGGCAAGACTGGAATATATAAGACAGGTCTAGAATAAACCAAGAGACTAGACAAAGCAAGGCAGAGGCAACAAAGTACAATAGATAAGACAAGGACCACATCCTGATGAGGCAAGGAAAGCAAGGCAAAGAACCAGATCTGGAACCCAGGCAGGACAAGGCAAGACTAAGAACTCGATTAAAACGGGGTCCAGAAAAGGGCAAGACACGGAACTAGATTAAAACTGGGTCCAAAAAAGGGCAGGACAAGGCAAGGACTGGATTCGGACAGGACAAGACTTGGCAGGAACAGGAATCTGGAACAGACTTAGCTTAGCAGGAACAGGAACAGTTTTGGCTTTAGCAGAAAGCAGGAACAGGGTATAACTGAAGCAAGAGACAAAAGCAGGGCTAGACTAAAGCAGAAGCTAGAGATAGAGTCAAACTGTAACAGAAACCAAGAGCGGGGTTTGGCTAAAGCAAGAGGCAAGCTTTGAAAAACAAGGTTCAGAAACAAGACACACAGGAACAAGAATTCAGGGACAAGAAATTAAGGCATGGATGAATAAGGCATTTAAGAACAAGGTTTACAAAAGCAACACTTTCAAGAACATGGTTCAAAAACAACAATTCATCACCTGATCACCTTCACACTTCATCACCCTCCCTCTCAGTCCCGCCCTACACTAACCACTACTTTCAGGAATCTCCAGGCCGTTGACCCTCCCACCTTATCCTGTAGTATCTCTAATCTCCTCCCTTCCATCATGTCCTCCGAGTCTGTCGACAAGGCTGTCTCCGCTTACAATGCCACTCTCTCCTCTGCTCTGGACACCCTCGCACCATCCATCTCCCGTCCCACAAGGCATACTAATCCCCAGTCCTGGCTGACCCCTTGCATCCGATACCTTCGCTCCTGCGCCCGATCTGCTTGAACGCCTTTGGAGGAAATCCCGCACCCATACCGACTTCATTCATTACAAATTCATGCTATCCTCCTTCCAGTCCTCCCTATTCCTTGCCAAACAGGACTATTACACCCAATTGACTAATTCCCTCAGCTCCAACCCTCGTCGTCTCTTCGCCACCCTTAACTCCATCCTCAAAGTGCCCTCCGCTCCCAACCCCCCTCACTCTCTCCTCAATCACTGGCTGACTACTTCCGCGACAAGGTACAGAAGATCAACCTCGAATTCACTACCAAACCACCTCCTCCTCCTCACCCTTTAACTCACACCCTCAACCAACCAACCAACCCAGGCCTCCTCCTCTTTTCCTAATATCACTGAAGAGGAAACCACCCACCTTCTTTCCTCCTCGAAATGCACCACCTGTTCCTCTGATCCCATCCCCACCAACTTACTTAACACCATCTCTCCTACTGTCACCCCCTCCATCTGTCATATATCCTCAACCTCTCTCTCTCCACTGCAACTGTCCCTGACACCTTCAAGCATGCTGTAGTCATACCACTCCTCAAAAAACCATCACTAGACCTTACCTGTCCCTCCAACTACCGCCCCATCTCCCTCATACCCTTCTTCTCCAAGATACTTGAATGCGCCGTTCACAGCCGCTGCCTCGATTTTCTCTCCTCTAATGCCGTCCTCGATCCGCTTCAATCCGGTTTTCGCCCTCTATACTCGACTGAAACAGCACTCACTAAAGTCTGTAATGACCTGTTCCTTGCCAAATCCAAAGGTCACTACTCCATCCTCATCCTCCTTGACCTATCCGCCGCTTTTGACACTGTCAATCATAATTTACTTCTTGGTGCAGTGTCCTCATTTGGGTTCCAAGGCTCTGTCCTCTCCTGGTTCTCCTCTTATCTCTCCCACCGTACCTTCAGAGTACATTCTCATGGATCTTCCTCCATCCCTATCCCTCTCTCTGTTGGAGTTCCTCAGGGTTCTGTCCTTGGACCCCTTCTCTTTTCAATCTACACCTCTTCCCTGGGTTCGCTGATCTTATCTCATGGTTTCCAATATCATCTTTATGCTGACGACACCCAGCTTTATCTCTCCACACCAGACATCACTGCGGAAACCCAGGCCAAAGTATCGGCCTGCTTATCCGACATTGCTGCCTGGATGTCTAACCGCCACCTGAAACTGAACATGGCCAAGACCAAGCTTATTATCTTTCCACCCAAACCCAATTCTCCTCCCCCTCCACTCTCTATCTCAGTCGATGGCACCCTCATCCTTCCCGTCTCATCTGCCCGTAACCTCGGAGTCATCTTCGACTCCTCCCTCTCCTTCTCTGCGCATATCCAGCAGATAGCCAAGACCTGTTGCTTCTTTCTCTATAACATCAGCAAAATTCGGCCTTTTCTCTCTGAGCACACCACCCGAACTCTCGTCCACTCTCACATTACCTCTCGCCTTGACTACTGCAACCTACTCTTCACTGGCCTCCCAATTAGCCATCTATCCCCCCTTCAATCCGTTCAGAACTCCTCTGCACGTCTTATCTTCCGCCTGGACCAATATGCTCATATCACCCCTCTCCTCAAGTCACTTCACTGGCTTCCGATCAGGCACCACATACAGTTCAAGCTTCTACTAACCTACAAATGCACTCAATCTGCAGCCCCTCTTTACCTCTCTACCCTTATCTCCCCTTACGCTCCTTCCCGAAACCTCCGCTCACTGGACAAATCCCTCCTCTCAGTACCCTTCTCCACCACCGCCAACTCCTGGCTCCGCCCTTTCTGCCTCGCCTCTCCCTATGCTTGGAATAAACTTCCTGAGCCCATACGCCGAGCCCCCTCCCTGCCCATCTTCAAATCCTTGCTCAAAGCCCATCTCTTCAATGTCGCCTTCGGCACCTAACCATCATTATACCTCTATTCAGGATATCTAGACTGCACATTTTGTCCTTTAGATTGTAAGCTCCTTTGAGCAGGGACTGTCCTTTGTTAAACTGTACAGCGCTGCGTAACCCTAGTAGCGCTTTAGAAGTGTTAAGTAGTAGTAGTAGGGACAAGACTCGCAGGAACAAAGCTAGGCAGGAATCATGGCATGCAGGAACAAAGCCAAGCTGGAATTGGATGTAAATAGGGAACACAAAGACAAGGTTAAGAGACAGGCATGAGCATTCCAAGGTGCTTTATAAAGAACTTTGCTGATGATGTCACAGCTTGAAATGAGGCTTGAATAGACTGAAATGAGGCTTGAATAGCAGAAACACCAAAGCTAGGCTTGGATAGCAGGAACACCAGACAGCAGATGCATCAATGCAGGGACAAGGCAGTAGAGCCACAGAGCCAGATCACTGGAAAAAAGGTGAGTGTGGACGCAGGGGCACAGCCACAGCCATGACAGTTTGCAGCCTGGAGCCTATTCTGTAAAGGAAAGTAGCCACCTATTTTCCTTTATTGAACACAAGCGTAACATGTCAAAATACACGTGTGTAATTTAGGTGTGAACACTTCCATTGGCCATAGAGTTGGGGTAAATACGTGTGCCTACATTGCTAAAACAGGTGTGTAAATTATAATATTTAATTATTTAAATGTATACCTTTGCATCCCACCCATGATCTATTCCAACTCTGCCCATGTGTATGTACACCTGCAAACTCTGTGTCATTGCATTTATGTTCCATGTTATAGAATAGTGCAGAGCTGGAATATTGGCATTTATGTACATATGTGCACACGTATGCACATATATGCCAGGATTCTGGTCATTAATATCAGGAAATCCTTTTTTACGGAGAGGGTAGTCGATGCCTGAAATGCCTTCCCAAGGGAGATAGGGGAGACAAAAGTAGTGACAGGATTTAAAAAGGCGAGGGGTGAACACAAAGGATCCCTAAGTAGTATAAAAACAAAACTTAAATGATTGCATGTGTGTTGATGTCTCAAGTGGTGCTGAGACGGTGACTCTGGCTGTGGACTAAGTCCAATGCTAGGCAAACTTCTACAGTCTGTGGCCTTATATAGCAAGACAGATTAAGATGGGCTAGAGAGGGCTTTGATGGCAATTCCATTAGTTGGAATGTGAGGACAGTGCTGGGCAGACTTCTAAGGTATGTAATCATATATAGCAGAGCTGCCAAGAAGACTGAAAGGGCCTGCCCTAGCCCACTCTACTGTGCCCTAGCCCCACCCACCCCACCCATTGTTCAACCCAGCTCCGCCCACAACTCCATCCATTGCTCCGCCCATCCCGACCCATTGGTCCACCCCAGAATAGCTGATTCACAGCCAGTGCCCAGCGGGCAAAGGAGTGGTCTTCCCATTCAATGGCAACAGGAAATGTCTTCATAAAATATCATCTCTTGCTGCTGTGAGATCAGCTTTAAGAAGGCATTTCCTGCTGCTGCTGGACCTCCTGTCCTGTCTCTCCTAGACCATTCAGCGGGAGATCCCGGCTTCTCAGCGGGAGTGCGGGAGGTGACCCGCAAAAGCAGGAGAGTTGGCAGGTCTGCTATAGTAAGACAGATTGGGATTGACTGGAGAGGGCTTTGACGACAACTTCAGTAGTTGGAATGTAAGGATGGTGCCAGGCGGACTTCTATGATCCTGAAAATGGCAATGAAAGACCAGAAACAAGTATTTTTATACCACATTCATTGTTGGTTTAAGTATGAATTGATAATGAGTGTGACTGTTGGGCAGATTGGATGGACCATTCAGGTCTTTATCTGATGTCACCTACTGTGTTACATGTGTTCTTTGCATCTAAATATTGGCTCCCTCTTTATGGAATTACCTCTGGTTTTTAACTCTGTTCAACTGTTTATGTCATTTCAAACAGCTGACTTTCTAGGCTCTCTGAGATCTAGGAGCTCTTTGCATCGGGCACACACATATGACATCTCACCAACTGGGAGATAATCATACATATGGCACTCATTGGTTTCATACAGTAATTACTTTTTGAGTATGTCTCTAATAGTTCCACATTGAAAGTGTAGTATGTGTGTTGTGTAGAACAATAAAACAAGCTCTTACTTTAATGCATTTTGAATTGTATTTTTTAGACAGAAGAATGTGGAAAATGTTAAACAGTGTTAAGACTTTTTCAAGGTACTGTATAAGTACTTGGTGAGTCCTTATTTAGTGTACTTTTTTCAGTTCTGGAGACCACATCTTCAAAAGGATCGAAAGCAGATGGAGACAGACTTAAAGATCTAAACATGTATATCCTGAAGGAAAGGTGGGAAAAGGGATATATGATAGAGATTTAAAGAAATCCACCATTTAAATTCACAGGAGGTGGTCTTCTTTCAACAGAAAGGAAGCTCTGAATGAGAGGTCATAGGATGAGGGTGAAAAGTGGTAGATTCTGGAGTAGTCTAACTAAATATAAGTGTGGCGGGATGTGTGGAACAGCTTTCAGTGGAGGTGGTAGAGCTGAAGACAGTATGAATTCAAGAGAGCATGGGACAAGGATCCCTGAGCCTGAGGAAGGGATCATGGCAAAGCAGTTGATTTGGAAACCAGATAACCCTGTGATCTTGATCTGCCATCATGTTTTCTGTTTCCATGTATGAAGTCTTTTCACATCGAGGTCCCACCCTTTGAAATAAACTTCTCCCAGATGTCCAGGCTAAACAAAACCCACTAATTCAAGCTGGCCTAGCCTGATCTCTAACCATTTTGTCTGTGTTTTGTTACCTTATAACTATGCAGTCTTTTGTGTTACGCTCATGTTCCTGTCAGATACTTTGGTCAGAGAACTGCAACCCCCCCCCCCCCCCCCCACCAAAATAACAACATAATAATAATAAAGCCAGCTACAGAGTATACTTTTTGTCCCTTCTTTACTAGTATTGTTTTAAAGAACCATCCCAGTAGGGAGCACTTTGTACTGTAGGTTGCAATCTCTACTTTTTTTTTTTTTTGCTGGACTCCAACCAACGTTCCCTGAGGCAGAAGAATTGGGTAGAGGAGCTGTAACTGATTTATTTCGGAATGCTAGTGTAAAGTATCCTGGGGATTGCCGTATAGTGACATATGGAAATGTATACCATACATACGGTGTTTTTTTTTCTTCATAAGCAAGGGCTGAAAACCCTCCAATGCATCCTGATTTTCCCTGCCTTTTCGAAGCAGATTTTAATAAACTCATGCAATAGAAGAGAACTTAGAGTGTTCTTGCTTTTGAGTGGCAAATCTTATAACAGAATTAACAACTCTACCAAATGGGATGCAACATTAATATCAGCTCCTAGCTATTTCCCTAGAATACAGGACATCTCCTTTTAGAAAAACAGTAGTAGCGGTACCACATTTAAAAGTCCAGCCTTCCTCCTAGTTTCTGTGACAACTCATTCTTCTCTGTTTTCTGAGAAGAGCTGCCAAAGGAATAGGGATGAAACTTTCACTGCTTCACTACCTTGTTGATCTATCACTACTTAGCCTATAACACTAGGCTCCAAGAAACTGAGAGGGACTTGAAGGAGAGGAACCTGGTGTAAGGTTCTGCCACTGGCTCAGTTCCCAGAGTAGGGTAAGTGGTAAAGGTAATGACATTTGATATATCACTTTTCTGTGGTACAATCAAAGCTGTTTACATTTATTATATGCAGGTATTTTCTCTGTTCCTAGCGGACTCACAATCTAAGTATTGTACCTGGGGCAATGGAGAGTTAAGTGATTTGACAGAGTCACAAGGAGCTGCAGTGGGGATTGATCCCAGTTGCCCAGGTTCTGAGCCCACTGCACTAACCACTAGGACTAGGCTACTCTTCCTGGATGAACCTTTGACCTCCAACAGCAGGTGTTAGTAATATGGGTGGGCAGTCATTAACAATGTCATTTCCAGTTGTTCCAGTCAGAATTTAGTTTGCCAACAACTGATTTGGCAACAAGAGGCACTGCCCCCCCCCACCACACACAGACACACAATCCTCAGCTTCCCTCCACAATCTACAGCACCCGCACCAGAATCCAAGGCCTCCCTTCTGGCTTGTGGCCTGCCCACACACCCCGTAGGCCTCCAGGGCTTACTTGAATACCTGGTGGTCCAGTAGCAGTTCACTGATGGAGGAGCAATGCTCATTCACTCCTGCCTATGACTGCAGCTGCATCCAGTATGACGGCTGAGACCGTTCAACCTATTTGGGTGAAAGGTCACTGCTACCATATTGAATGCGACTGTGGCCGTAGACAAAGTCAAATCTCCTGCCCCAGTGAAACCCTGCTGGACCACCACAGATTCAAGTAGGCCTGGGTGGCCTAAGGGGGGAGCAAGAGCCGTAGGGAAGGTGTGGGATTGTTTGTTCCTGTCAGCAAGGGGGTGGGGGCACAGGGGTGTGGAAGTTGACCTAGGAAATTCCATGACAACAAATGGGGGGGGGGGGCGCCTATAATATTTCCCTAATTGACATGGAAAATGACTGGGTGATCAGAGAGTTGGATCAAGGTGTATTTTAGATTTTAGCAAAGCCTTTGACATGGTTCTGCATAGATGACTAATAAATAAACTGAGTGCCCTGGGTATGGGCCCTAAAGTGACTGGGTTAGAAACTGGTTGGGTGGAAGGCAATAGAGGGTAGTGGTAAATGGAGCTCATTCAGAGGAAAATGATGTTACCAGTAGTGTGCCGCAAAGTTTGGTTCTTGGGCCAGTTCTCTTTAACATTTTTGTAAGCGATATTGCTGAAGGGCTGTCTGGTAAGGTTTGCCTCTTTGCAGATTATATCAAAATCTGCAATAGGGTAGACACCCCTGGTGGTGTGGATAACATGAGGAAGGATTTAGCGAAGCTAGGCGAATGGTCTGGAATTTGGCAGCTTAGATTTAATGCTAAAAAATTCAGGATCATGCATTTGGGCTACAAAAGCCTGAGGGAACAGAACAGTTTAGGGGGTGAAGAACATTTGTGCATGAAAGAGGAGCAGGACTTGGGTGTGATAGTATGTGATGATCTTACAGTGGTCAAACAGGTAGAAAAGGCGATGGCGAAAGCGAGAAGGATTTTGGGTACATAGGGAGAGGAATGGTCACTAGGAAAAAGGAGATGATGATACCCCTGTATAAGACTCTGGTGAGACCTTGTTTAAAATATTGTATACAATTCTGGAGACTGCATCTTCAAAAATGTATAAACAGGATGGAGTCAGTCCAGAGGGCAGCTACTAAAATGGTCAGTGGTCTTTATCATAAAGCATATGGAAACAAAACTTTTCTGGGTGTTCATCCCTAGTCAGTAATAGCTCCACTCACCAGTCTTCTTGATGAATGCCCTGTGCTTCTTTTTCTAATCCTTTTAATGGGTGTCTCTGGTTTCTGGTACTTATAAGAACATAAGAACTATACTGGGTCAGACCAATGGTCCATCTAGCCCAGTACCCTGCTTCCAACAGTGGCCAATCCAGGTCACAAGTACCTGGCAGAAACTCAAATAGTAGCAGCATTCCATGATACCAAACCCATGGTAAACAGTCCTACTTCAATCAGGACACCTTATTATCCTACTTAGTGGGCTGGGACTGAGCTGTAATATCTGATTTGACAGTCGCAATGGTACATATGCCACTGTGCTTTTCTGACCTTTGGGCATTACTGTACCACAAAGTTACAAAGCAGTACTTTTCAAACAAATAGGAATAAGTGCTTTTTCACTCAATGCATAGTTAGTCTCTGGAGCTCATTGCCAGAAGATGTACAAGTAATTAGCATATGTTTCGAGGAATTCCTGGAGGTAAAGTCCATAAACCGTTGTTAAGGTTGACTTGAATAAACTCCATTGCTTATCCCTGGGGGGTAAGTAGCTTGGAATCTTGCTACATAATGGGATTCTGCCAGGTACTTGTGACCTGGACTGGCTACTGTTAGGCAGGGCTGTGCCAACCCAGTAAGCGGGGTAAGCACCGCAGGGGGGCGCCTGCCTTCAAGGGCGCCACGCTGGCCGCGGCGCTGCCGGTCGAGTTCTATTTCAAAATTTAAAAAATAAACCGTACCGCACCGCATTGGCGCGTCAGTGCCTATGCTCATGCGCTGCTGCCTTCCCGCACGCAGTGCTCGGGCTCGGCTCTCCTCCCTCCCTCCCCATCAGCGCCTAGACATGTCCGCCTGCGAGCTCTACACCCGGGTAAGTGAAGCGGGGAATCTATCTCTTCAGCTGCTCAGCGAGTGGCGGGGGGAGGGGCACGATTTATCTCTTCAGCTTTGCTTAGCGGTCAGGAAGGCGCGGCCTTAGCTTCCTTGTTGCTGTTTCCTGAACTAGTACCGGGGCAGGTGTTGCTTGCAGTGTGGCAAGTTCTCACTCTGACCGAGTCGAGGAAGACCGGGAGCGGATGGGGGGCCGTGGGGTGGAGCTGCTGCTTGTCACAGCCAATGTGGGCTCCATGTGTGACAAGGTGGATATCGGCGGAGGGAAGGGTCCGCCCTGAGGAAGGCCTGTAGTGTCCACGCAACTCCGGCTCCTGCAGTTGTGAGTCTGCAGCAGGGGGGGGGGGGGGGGGGGCACAAAGCACAAACCAACTTGCCAAACTCTCTTCTGACAGTACGTCTCCCTGGACGTAGTGAACAAGTTTGTACTCTCTGCTGACAGTACTCTTTCCTGGACACGCTTGATCAAGTTTGTGCTATAGTGGTGATGCTCAAGCAACCACTGCACTCATACAGTTGACATTTTTGACAGACAGGACTAGCTGTTCATTTATGTGCTATTAATTTTACTATTATTTTGTGCAACTAGATTTTGTTTGAGTTTATTATATTTGTTGTGACTCATGGCTTTAGTACTGGGCGCCTGCCTTCAAGGGCACCGCGCCAGCCGTAACGTTGGTGGTCGAGTTCTATTTCAAAATTAAAAAAATAAACCGTACCACGTTGAGAGAAAGGAGATGCCACACGAGGGGGGGGGGGCGCCAACTGATAGTCTGCAGGGGGGCGCCAGAGACCCTAGGCATGACCCTGCTGTTAGGATACATCTGGCGAAGAAATTTTCTCGCTTCGCTTCCTATAGGGAAAAATGGCTGCCACTGGTGTCTTATTTTGCTTCGGTACAGAGATAAGCACTGAGTTTGATGTATTTTGTGGCCTATGCATGCTCTATGACTGGATTTGTATCCTCCAGCCCTCCCCCTTTTTTTCCTTTTCTTCTTCTCCACCTCCTCTTTCTTCCCTTTTTCTTATTGTGATTCTAGCTGTGGTTAGTTGCTTCTTAAATGTGAGCTCCAGTTTTGCCATGATTTGTAAATGTTGCTTGTTGTTCTGTGGTGAGCTCTTGCTTCTCTTCTCTTGTATTGTATTGAAATCCAATAAAAGATATTAAACTAGGATATAAGGGCTTGATGGGCCTTTGGTCTGACCCAGTATGACAATTCTTATGTTCTTTCATCACTGTATGTGGGCTGCTGGAGCCACCTCATAGTTCAGGCTGTACAGAATCACATTGTGAAAACAGTAAAAGAATGAAAAGCTTGTTATCTTTAAGTCAAACTTTTAATGGGATCCCTGTTTGTGTGGTTAGAGAAGTCAAGAAGAAATATTTTTTATTTATTTTATTTATATGTTACATTTGTATCCCACCTTTCCCCACTTATTAGTAGGCTCAAAGTGGCTTACATAGTTCCGGAAAGGTGATTACAGACTCCGGTGTGAACAAATACAGTATAGGGGTACTATTACAGTGATAAGTACAGTAAAGAAGTACTGGTAAATAGGTTGGGGTGATTCAGACAAAATGTTAGGGTGATCCCTCACACAAATTGCCTTTTACTATGGCAGAATGACTGCTTCTGTGGAAGTTATTGTAATTGGAATCTCTTATTATTCTGTAACTGAACTCCCTTCCCTCTATCCCCCATTGAGCCAAGATCACTGAAATATCTGGTTTCTTTGCTGCTTGCAGAACAGCACGTTACATTCATTTTAATCATTGTTATTATTATTTTTACAAATGGAAACCCATGAGAAATTGTGAAAGTGATTTTTTGATCAAAATGTTACCCATCCACAGTGTTTGTTCCTATGGTCTCCCTGGTCCTGCATTTATTCACTTGGTGGCTCTGTTGTCCTGGAGAACAGGGAAAATATTCCCATCCCCATACTCACTGCTGGTCAGGGAGAGGATTCCCAGTCTTGCGGTCACTTTCTTTCTCTGCTTTATGGACCCAGGTAAAGAATTACTGGATCTGCACTGACTTCTTTCTCCTCCTGGATCCTGGGAAGGATATAGAAACATAGAAATTCAGAAAATGATGACAGATAAAGACCATGTGGCTTTTCCAGTCTGCCCATCCTTATCAACTACTGATTTCTACTATCCCTTCTTCTCCCTCAGAGATCCTCTGTACTTGTCTCTGTTATGATTCTGCCGGTTTGGCTGAGGGGGGGGGGCGTCTCTTCTGATTGGCTGCCAGGGGTTGTGCTGACGTCAGGGGATAGTACTTTAGCCTGCAGCTGAAGAGTTTCTCTGCTTTTGCGTTACTTACTTGGTGGTAACAGGAAAGCCTGATAGTTTTCTCTCAGAACGTACCCTAGGTTCTGACAGGGATCTGTGTTGTAATAGAGTATTCTTTTCCTTCCCTCTGGGTTAGCTGCTGCTGTGTGTGTGTGCGTAGCTCTGTAATCAGGGTCAGCTGCTCTTTTGTTTAGTGGGGGCTAGGCATTGCTCAGCCTCCGGGGGAGGGGGGGGCTCTGGGCTGAGTGAGAGCGTTCTCCTTTATTTGTTTGTTTTAAGGATTTCTCTTCCCAGTGTCCGGGCCTGCTGGCTCAGTGAGTTTAACCCTTTGTGTACTGTGTGTATTGTATTCCTGCCTCTGCCAGTGTGTTTGTTGGATGGGCCCCGCTCCCTCTCGGGAGGGGAAGCGTTCTCTCTGATTGTTTGTTGATTTATGGCACTCTCTCTCTCTGCTGGCTCTACCAGGGGTGTAGCTACGGGTGGGCCTGGCTGGGCCCAGGCCCACCCAATCTCAATTCAGGTCCGCCCAGGCAGCCGGCAGCTCTCCGGTCATACAT
The DNA here is from genome assembly GCF_901765095.1 of Microcaecilia unicolor. Taxonomy (NCBI): domain Eukaryota; kingdom Metazoa; phylum Chordata; class Amphibia; order Gymnophiona; family Siphonopidae; genus Microcaecilia; species Microcaecilia unicolor. The sequence continues at coordinate 12,298,289 of NC_044043.1, read as the reverse complement.
AAGTACATAAGTAATGCCATACTGGGAAAAGACCAAGGGTCCATCGAGCCCAGCATCTTGTCCACGACAGCGGCCAATCCAGGCCAAGGGCACCTGGCAAGCTTCCCAAACGTACAAACATTCTATACATGTTATTCCTGGGATTTTGGATTTTTCCAAGTCCGTTTAGTAGCGGTTTATGGACTTGTCCTTTAGGAAACCGTCCAACCCCTTTTTAAACTCTGCTAAGCTAACCGCCTTCACCAGAATTTAATTACACGTTGGGTGAAGAAAAATTTTCTCCGATTTGTTTTAAATTTACTACACTGTAGTTTAATCGCATGCCCCCTAGTCCTAGTATTTTTGGAAAGCGTGAACAGATGCTTCACATCCACCTGTTCCACTCCACTCATTATTTTATATACCTCTATCATGTCTCCCCTCAGCCGTCTCTTCTCCAAGCTGAATAGCCCTAGCCTCAGTCTTTCTTCATAGGGAAGTCGTCCCATCCCCGCTATCATTTTAGTCGCCCTTCGCTGCACCTTTTCCAATTCTACTATATCTTTCTTGAGATGCGGCGACCAGAATTGAACACAATACTCAAGGTGCGGTCGCACCATGGAGCGATACAACGGCATTATAACATCCTCACACCTGTTTTCCATACCTTTCCTAATAATACCCAACATTCTATTCGCTTTCCTAGCCGCAGCAGCACACTGAGCAGAAGGTTTCAGTGTGTTATCGACGACGACACCCAGATCCCTTTCTTGGTCCGTAACTCCTAACGTGGAACCTTGCATGACGTAGCTATAATTCGGGTTCTTTTTTTCCCACATGCATCACCTTGCACTTGCTCACATTAAACGTCATCTGCCATTTAGCCGCCCAGTCTCCCAGTCTCGTAAGGTCCTCTTGTAATTTTTCACAATCCTGTCGCGAGTTAACGACTTTGAATAACTTTGTGTCATCAGCAAATTTAATTACCTCGCTAGTTACTCCCATCTCTAAATCATTTATAAATATATTAAAAAGCAGCGGTCCTAGCACAGACCCCAGAGGAACCCCACTAACTACCCTTCTCCATTGTGAATACTGCCCATTTAACCCCACTCTCTGTTTCCTATCCTTCAACCAGTTTTTAATCCACAATAGGACATTTCCTCCTATCCCATGACCCTTCAATTTTCTCTGTAGCCTTTCATGAGGTACCTTGTCAAACGCCTTTTGAAAATCCAGATACACAATATCAACCGGCTCCCCTTTGTCCACATGTTTGTTTACTCCTTCAAAGAATTGAAGTAAATTGGTCAGGCAAGATTTCCCCACACAAAAGCCGTGCTGACTCGGTCTCAGTAATCCATGTCCTCGGATGTGCTCTGTAATTTTGTTTTTAATAATAGCCTCTACCATTTTCCCCGGCACCGACGTCAGACTCACCGGTCTATAATTTCCCGGATCTCCCCTGGAGCCTTTTTAAAAAATGGGCGTTACATTGGCCACCCTCCAATCTTCCGGTACCACGCTCGATTTTAAGGATAAGTTGCATATCACTAGCAGTAGCTCCGCAAGCTCATTTTTCAGTTCTATCAGTACTCTAGGATGAATACCATCCGGTCCAGGAGATTTGCTACTCTTCAGTTTGCCGAACTGCCCCATTACGTCCTCCAGGTTTACTGTGAAGTCAGTAAGTTTCTTCGACTCGTCCGCTTGAAATACCATTTCTGACACCGGTATCCCACCCAAATCTTCCTCGGTGAAGACCGAAGCAAAGAATTCATTCTTTCTCTCCGCTACGTCTTTGTCTTCCTTGATCGCCCCTTTTACCCCTCGGTCATCCAGCGGCCCAACAGATTCTTTTGCCGGCTTCCTGCTTTTAATATACCAAAAAAAAATTTTACTATGTTTTTTTGCCTCTAATGCTATCTTTTTATCGTAATCCCTCTTGGCCTTCTTTATCTGCGCCTTGCATTTGCTTTGACACTCCTTAAGCTGCTTCTTGTTATTTTCAGACGGTTCCTTCTTCCATTTTCTGAAGGCGTTTCTTTTAGCCCTAATAGCTTCCTTCACCTCACTTTTCAACCAGGCCGGCTGTCTTTTGGAGTTCCGTCTTTCTTTTCTAATTCGCGGAATATGTATGGCCTGGGCCTCCAGGATGGTATTTTTGAACAGCGTCCACGCCTGTTGTACAGTTTTTACTGTCTCAGTTGCCCCCCTAATTTTTTTTTTTTTTTTTACCGTTCATCTCATTTTATCATAGTCTCCTTTTTTAAAGTTAAACGCTAACGTATTTGACTTTCTGTGTACAGTTACTTCAAGGTCGATATCAAAACTGATCATATTATGGTCACTGTTATCAAGCGGCCCCAGTACCATAACATCCCTCACCAGATCATGCGCTCCACTAAGGACCAAGTCTAGAATTTTTCCTTCTCTCGTCGGCTCCTGCACCAGTTGCTCCATAAAGCTGTCCTTGATTTCATCAAGGAATTGTATCTCTGTAGCGTGTCCCGATGTTACATTTACCCAGTCTATATTTGGATAATTGAAGTCACCCATTATTATCACATTGCCCATTTTGTCCTCCTCCTCCTACCTGCTTCCTTTTTTTTGTAGTGCGGGCCAGGTCCAGAAGCGGCAGTTGTTACGTAGCTACGGGTGGGCCTTGGCTCAGGCCCACCCAGGCAGTCGGCAGTTCTCCGGGTCCTCCTCCTCCTCCTAACATATTTTTTTTTGTGGTGCAGGTCAAGTCGGGTCAGGTCCTGAAACGGAAATGGAGGCCCCATTGCACACTACGTGCCGGCGTTGCTACTCTGGCACTCATTCCCTGGCGTTACTACTGCTGCTATGCCTGGTTGCTTCTTTACCCCACCCAGTGCGCACGACGGTGCCTCTGAGCTCACCGACTCGTGAATCCTTCACCGTGTGCCCCCCAGTCCTCAGCACTCCCCCGCAGCCCCACAACAACGGAGCAGGACACAGTGAGTGCCACCACCGATGCCCAGCTGCACAGATAAAATGAACGTATATTTTTTAATTTTAACATGTACAGTGACCAGTCAGTGTAATGCTGGCTGGTGGTGGGCTTCTAGGTGGGTTCCTCACTGCCTATGGCCAAAAAAGGCATATTTAATCATTAAATATAGTTCCCCCCCCCCCCCTAGGCAGCAGGAGCCCACCCAGACCCACCATCAATAAATTTTAATAGTACCCAAGTTAAAATTTTAAAAAGGTTGGATATTTGTCATGGTGCCTTGGTGGGTTTTTAAGTGGGGATGTTCTCTGCAGTGCCTGGGTTAAAATGTAAAAGAAAAAATAATTTTAAATCTAATGTAGGCGGGTTTCTGGGTGAAGGTGGGCTCTGAAGTATCCAGGACATTAAAAAAAAAAATAAAGCCATTATATATAAGACCTTTGTCTTATATATAATGCTAGTGTCCTTCAGGGTGGGGGAAAGAGATGCTAGACCATAGGGGGATAGGTAAGAGGTAGGACAGGGTTGACGCTTGGCTACAGGGAGGGGCTGATGCCTAACTATCGGATGGATGGTGGGGAAGGGAAGGGATGATCCCGGGCTATGGGGATAGGTTGGGGAGGGTTAAGGTAGAGAAGGGAACGACTGATGCCGGGCTACAGGGATGGATGGGGGTAGGGAAGGGAAGTGCTGATGCTGGGTTACAGGACAATTTCTAAATTTTGGTCCTTTATTTTGTAATTGATGAGGGTTGGTCTGTGTTCTGCATGTGACCGAGCAGGTGAGAAATTCTGCTGGCAAATGGTTTGTGTGGGGATCCATGAGTCTGACTTGTCTGGCTTTTCCAATGGAATGCATAGTGCTGTTGTGTATACTGCTGCCTTTGTAAGGTATTGTTACTGGAATTGGTGTTAAGGTTTGCAACATAGGCTCTAAGAAGCCTCTTTGCAGGATTTAGTGTTATTTCACAAAGTACCTGGCAGTGACTTGTTTTTGTTGCTATTACTGAGGTGCCACCAGAATTTGAATACATTGTTATATGTCATTGCTGTAATTATAATGCAGGATCCTGTCATGTACGTTGAGATGTTTGCCATTATAGTAGACTTATGTCTGGTCAGGTTTGATATGGCATATTGTAACTATATTTACAAATATCAATTTTTCCATTAAGTATGTGCGTGGTTTGTATTGATGCAGGGCAGCTATTGGGCAGACTATGTAGAATGCCCCTGACCCTGTCACAACCCTTACCTGAGACTCAGTCTGGACTGCGAGCATTGAGCGCTGTGTGCCGGGCTGAAGTGCTCCAGTAAGTCGACCTGGAAGTGCGGCACGCATCTCTCCACACCGGGGCAGGCGTGACACACAGGGCTCATCCCCACTGCTTCTCCCATCCTGATTGCTGCAGCTTCTCTTTTGTGGGAGCACTTCCTGTTCTGCCCTTTCTGACGTCAGACACCATCAGCACTTAAACCGGCTCAGTCCTTCTCTCGGCAACCCAGCTACAACTTTGGTTGTTCTCTTGGCTCCTTGGTCTGCCATTGCTGATGCTGTTTTCTGGCCGTCGCCTGCCTGAACCCTGAGCCTGGACCTTGACGCTGTCTTCTGCCTGCCGCCTGCCTGAACCTTGTTGCTGTCTTCTGCCTGTTGCCTGCCTGAACCCTGAGCCTGGACCTTGACACTGTCTTCTGCCTGCTGGCAGCCTGAACCTTGAGCCTGGACCTTGAGGCTGTCTTCTGCCTGCCAACTACCTGAACTCTCAGCCTGGATCTTGACGCTGACTTCTGCCTGCCGCCTGAGTGAACCTTGAGCCTGGACCTTGATGTTGTCTTCTCTGAGCCTGGACCTTGATGCTGTCTTCTGCTGGTCTTCGGACACAATCCTGAGCCATCCCTGTCTCTTCTGTAGTAGTTTTCCTGTCCACTCCTGTTCCGGTACCTGTTCTCTTCTTCTGGCACCCTTGATCATCCAAGTCCTGTCAGCCGCCCGCACCCAGGGGCTCAACCGCTGGGGAACGGCGGTCACCACAGGTGAAGCACTGGGCTTGCCGACTGCTGCGCCTGGAACAAAACACTATCTCCTGTCCTGGGCATCACTGCTTCCAGAATGGCACAGGTAGTCACTGAACGTGACACACCCGCCTGTGCCCCTCCCACAGCCACGCCCCCTTTTCAGATCCACATAGAAAAATTTACAGGCACATCTTTATAGAATAGTGACTAAAAATGTGCATGTAAATTTCAATTATTGCCAATTAGTGCCAATACTATTTATTTATTTATTGGGATTTATTAACCACCTTTATGAAGAGATTCACCTAAGCTGATGTACAGTAGCTATAGTTTAACATCAAACTTACAATTTTGTTAACAGCATAACAATAGTAAAATAACCAAGAATAAACTAAGTACAATAAATGCGATAAACTTGAAAACAGTAAATTGAAACCTAATATTAGAACTACCATGAAACAGTATCAAAAATATACACATTTAACAGCACTGGAATTCAAATAACAGAGATATAATACAATGTCAGCATAATACTAATGAAATATCTAATAAGCACACAATTAGAACATTCAAATAACAAAGTTATGATACTAATGCTTTTCTACAATGCAGTTTACCATATAGCTGAGGGGCCAAGTGCAGATATATACATGGGAACAAGATGCATGGTACAGAGTCAGTTGGAATAAATACATGGGTGGCTAAACTAAAGGCAAGTTCTTTGTACAGTTAATCAAGATATAAGGAACTGATCTAAATTACAGTGTGTGTTGCAAGCTAGTCCAGGTGCAGAATGAGTGTATAGTCAGTCACTCTATATATTAAAGGCTTGGGAGAAGAGCCAGGCTTTCACCTGCTTCCTGAAGTAGAGATAGCCTTGAGTTATATGTAGTCCCTCTGGGAGTAAATTCCAGAGTGCGGGGGCTACTCCTGAGAAGGTTTGCTGGTGGGTATCACATCCTACAATTTCTTTTGATGAGGGGACAGATAGTGATGATCCTTGAGAAGATCTTAGAGGTCTCAAAGGTGTGTAGAGGGCTTACTTATTCTTTAAGTACTCTAGCCCATTTTGTCTGTAGATTGTTAGTGCCCAATTAGCAGTGCTAATTGGTTCATTAAGCAATTAAATTGCGCACACAATTTTGAGTGCAATATATAGAATAGGGGGTTTATAGTAAATGACGGCAGATAAAGACCTGTACGGTCCATCCAGTCTGCCCAACAAGATACACTCATTTTACATGGTATGTGATACTTTATATGTATACCCGAGTTTGATTTGTCCTTGCCTTTCTCAGGGCACAGACCGTAGAAGTCTGCCCAGTACTGTTCTTGTACTAAGTTCTGAAGCTAACATCGAAGCCCCTTAAAATTTACACTCCAGCCCATCCCTATCTATCCAGTCACGATCAGGGTGTAGACCGTAGAAGTCTGCCCAGCTCCTGTTTTGTTTCCAATTACCGGCGTCACCACCCAATCTCCGCTAAGATTCCACGGAACCATTCCTTCTAAACAGGATTCCTTTGTGTTTATCCCACGCATGTTTGAATTCCATTACCGTTTTCATCTCCACCACCTCCCGCGGGAGGGCATTCCACATATCCACCACACTCTCTGTGAAAAAATACTTCCTGACATTAGTCCTGAGTCTGCCCCCCTTCAACCTCAATTCATGTCCTCTAGTTCTACCTTTCAAATATTTGAATGTCTGTATCATATCACCCCTGTTTCTCCTTTCCTCCAAGGTATACATGTTCAGGTCAGCAAGTCTCTCATCGTATAGTTTGCAACGCAAATCTCATACCGTTTTCCTAGCTTTTCTTTGCACCGCTTCCAGTCTTTTTGCATCTTTAGCAAGATACGGCCTCCAAAACTGAACACAGTACTCCAAGTGGGTCCTCACCAACAACTTGTAGAGGGGCATCAACACCTCCTTTCTTCTGCTGGTTATGCCCCTCTCTACGCAGCCTAGCATCCTTCTGGCCACGGCCGTCGTCTTGTCGGACCATTGGTCGCTCATTGGATCAACCAAAATCATGCTATAGAGGATTTAAAATGTTTAGTGTTGATACAAGTTGCCCCTCATACCAGGGGTGGTGATGTTAGTGCACAATTACTTGCAATAGAACAGCATTACATCTTTGCATGGGATGTGGCCCCCAAGGGTCTAAATCTTGAAGTAGAATGGCTATAAAGCCGGGCATCAAGTTTAGGGGCGGTCCCAAAAGGGCTATTTAATACCTGACTGAGAACGTTACGTATGTTACGTATGGGGACGACGTTCCGTATACCCCACCTGGATAGCAGACTCAATGGTGCGCAGCCAGTAAGTGTATTTATTAGGTGTTATAAATATATACAAATATATAAGTTTGAGATTGTGATGTGTTATGTTTTGAATTTGCTTTATTTGAACAACTATAGGCTTGATACATGGTTCCTCCTGATGAAGTAATCCATGAAATGCGGTCTCGCATTGAGGGCCAGGAAGATTTAAAGACATGCTGTTGAGCTGATCTTTTCGGTTTCTCCAGTAGCCTTCCCCTTGCCACATAGTGTCGCTACGCAGACTAACAGGAATACAGTTTGTGCAGTTACTTCCAGCTGAATATTCAGTACTTATTCATTGTTTCCACTTGTAATTGGAGCATTGGACACTGAAACAGCCATCATTGGGTTTTTGACATCATTAAATCGTGGCCATCTTCGTGTGAGAGGTCGGCGAAAAAGATCCAGGAACCTTTGGTCTCCATTTGTATTTGGTGGATTGGGCTAAACTGAAGATGGCTTCTTTAGTATAATCATGACCATGTTCCATGTATAGTGATGTATTAATGGAATGGGCGTGTATGAGATTATTTTGCTTGTGAGTGAACCAGAGAGTGTGGTGAGTGGAAGTGAGTTCCGCAGAAATTGCGTTTGTTTGTTGAATATATATGTATTAGCTAGTAACCTTAATGATATCAATTCAGTTAGAAGTAGCAGATAATGTAGACAGGTTATTTATTCCTAAATAATTTTTGTTTTTTTTGTTAAGAATATCAGTGGAGAAACTAGATTGTCTAGAGTCTTTTAAAAGTTGATTTTGAGCTGTGTGTAAGAAGTTTTTTTACATTTAGTGGACTGTCCCCTGCCTTCAGATAATTTATTTTAAATGAGTTTATGTGCAAAAATCAGGACACTTATTTGGTAGTCTGTCTAGTATACTTACCGGCTTATAATTGAAAGAGAAAAACGCCTATATTGTGACCCAAATTGGGAGAATGGCGTCTTTCTCCCGTGGGTGCCCAAATCGGTATAATCGAAAGCCGATTTTGGGCGTTTCCAACTGCACTCCGTCACGGAAACGAATAAAGTTGACGGGGGCATGTGGGAGGTGGGGCTGGGGCGTGGTTAGCAGCCGAGGAGAGATGGGCATCTTTAGCCGATAATCGAAAAAAAAGGCGTTTTTACCGCGGTTTTGGGTCACTTTTTGTGGACCCTTTTTTTTCACGAACAAGTCCCAAAAAAGTGCCCCAACTGACCAGATGACCACTGGAGGGAATTGAGGATGACCTCCCCCAGTGATCACTAACCCCCTCCCACCAAAAAAAACCCACTTTACAAACTTTTTTCCAGCCTGTATGCCAGCCTCAAATGCCGTACCCACCTCCATGACAGCAGAATATGTTCGATCCTGTCACAGCCTTTCCCTGGGTCAGATGTGGCTCTCTGGTGCAGTACAGGGTCACATCAGCATTGCATTGTGGTGGGTGTAGGGTATTGGGCTCCATGATTTCATTAGCTTGTGTTACAGTCTCATGATGTTGGTAGTTGGTAGGCTCTTCTCCCATGGTGCTTTTCCCCCTGCCTACTGGGTCAGAGTGTGCCCTGTTTTGTTTCCGGTAGTCCATGAGGTAGTGGCCATTTTTGTTAGCCAGTTTTAGATCCCTTCCATGTGTTAGCCACATTAGAGAACTTATTCTTACCTTGAATGTGGCTGAAAGAAGGCATTGTACAGCATTCTGCCAGCTCTGACCTGCTAATCTCAGTACCAGGGAGACTCGTTGCCAGTGGTGGGGCACAACCTCTGATCTGCAGTTAACTGTGAGTAAACGCGATTATTCCAATAAAGGACGTTTTCGGAGAGATTAGTCTTCAGGTGTCAATTGGTGTGCCAATGTTATACAGCAGCAACAAGTCCTAGAGGCCTGCATGTATGCAGGTCCCTGGAGCACTTTTAGTGGGTACCGCAGTGCACTTCAGCCAGGTGGACCCAGGCCCATCCCCCCACCTGTAACACTTGTGCTGGTAAATGGGAGGCCTCCAAAACTCACTGTACCCACATGTAGGTGCCCCCTTCACCCCTAAGAGCTATGGTAGTGTTGTACATTTGTGGGTAGTGGGTTTTGGGGGAGGGGGGTTGGGAGCTCAGCAACCGTGGTAAGGGAGCTATGCATGTGGGAGCTTTTTCTGAAGTCCACCCTACTGACCTAGGGTGCCCAGTTGGTGTCCTGGCATATCAGGGGGGCGAGTGTACTACGAATCGTGGCCCCTCCCACAACCAAATGGCTTGGATAAGGACGTTTTTGAGCTGGGCGTTTTTAGTTTCCATTATCGCTAAAAAACAAACAAACGCCCAGCTCAAAAACGTCCATTTTTTCGAAAATACGGTTCGGCCCGCCCCTTCACGGACCCGTTCTCGGAGATAAACGCCCATGGAGATAGGCGTTTCCGTTCGATTATGCCCCTCTTAGTGTACATTTAGATATGCATCTTATCTGATGATACTTTTATTTTTTATTTTTTGTTTTTATATCTGTGTAGAACTAGATTTTTGGAATAACTGTTCTCATCTCACTACTAGTGTATATGATATACTTATATACACTTTTGATAGGTATGTATAAATAAATTCCTTCCCCTCTTCATTGAATTGTTTTGATTCTAACTGTATGATCTTAACATTTTTTTATTGAGAGGTATAAATGTGATATGAGTAATTGTAGATTAAAAATTTTACATGATGTATGATTTTAATGATAAATTATAAATATTTGTTTTATAGATGATATCATGTAGGTCCATACATGTTTTTTAGAACTTTTGAAGGATTGTTTTATATATATTGAATCTTTTTTAAATAATTGCGTCTTAAATCATTGCTTTTTATTAGTTGCATCATGCTTATGACATTGTTAAATGGTTATATATGTTTTTACATTTGTGTTTTGTTTTTATAGTTTGTACCCTTGATGTAGCCTGAGGGCAAAACGTGGCCACGTCGGGTATTATGCCAAATAAATGCATTTGATTCCACTGCTTTGTTGTTTTTTATCTTCTGTTATTTAAATTTGGAGTACTGTAAGTGAGTTAAGTGTTGTAGAGATTGTACTCCGATAATAGACTATTTTCCCCTGAGGTTATAGGTTTGTTATTAAATTTTAACTGCCAGACCTTCGACCATTCTTCTAACGTTCGGAGATCCCTTGTCTTCGTTTCTACTCCCTCTAGGGTATCCACTCTATTGGCTATTTTCGTGTCATCCGCAAAAAGGCAAACCTTTCCTTCCAATCCTTCAGCAATATCTCCCACAAATATATTAAACAGACTAAGCCCCAGCACCGACCCCTGAGGAACTCCACTGCTCACCTTCCTTTCCTCCGAGCGGATTCCATTTACCACCACCCTCTGCCACCTGTCAGTGAACCAGTTTCTTATCCAGTTCACCACTTTCGGTCGTAAGTTCAACCCTTTCAGCTTATTCACGAGTCTTCTGTGGGGGACCGTATCAAAGGCTTTGCTGAAGTCCAAGTAGATTACATCTAGCGCACGTCCCTCATCCAGTTCTTTGGTTACCCAGTCAAAAAAGTCAATAAGATTCGTTTGGCAGGATTTTCCTTTGGTAAAGCCATGTTGCCTCGGGTCCTGTAACCCGTCGGTTTCTAGAAAGTTAACTATCCTTTCTTTCAGCAGCGACTCCATTATTTTTCCTACCACCAACGTGAGACTTACCGGTCTGTAGTTTCCCACTTCTTCCCTGTCTCCACTTTTGTGAAGAGGGACCACATCCGCAAGTCTCCAATCTCGCGGAACCTCTCCCGTCTCTAAAGATCTTTTAAATAAATCTTTAAGAGGTCCCACCAGGACCTCTCTGAGCTCCTTCAGTATCCTGGGATGTATCCCATCCGGCCCCATAGCTTTGTTCACCTTCAGATTCTCCAGCTGTTTATAAGTCACAAGTCCTAGAACCCTGATACCAGGTGCTCATTCAAAGCACAAACTCTAGAAACCTGAAAGGGTTAGTGGGCCTGTCTCCTGCAAGACGTAAGCAGCCACAGGGCAAATAGGGCAAGCCCTGGGACTGCATAAAGTTAATTTGTCTAATGCTCTTGCCCATGAATCATGATCTTTCACCTAGCTCTTGTCAAGATTTTTTCAAATGTTATGGCTGCATTGGGTTTTAAAACATTGTAAAACAGCCTACTCATATACAAGGCAATTTACTGGATTTAATTTGGAGGGTGACAATTTTATGGATACCTGTGTGCTTGGGTTGAAGGTTGATTCTTTTTTGTGGGCAGACTGTTATGGTTTGAAGTTAGATTTTATCTTGCAGTCTAACAGCATGAAATCAGGGTCACTAGTAAAGGTATACTGTGCCAAGAAGTTCATATGAATGTTTAGCTGTCCAAGTTACAAATTTTGCAAGTGTCTGATTTAACAACTGCTATAAATAGTTGGGAGGATTCTTTGGTTCAATAGCTTGATTTGATAGCTCCAGTCAAAGAATATAGGTTGAAGAGGGAGCAAAGTGTGCCATGGTTTAATATTGAATTGATGCAGAAAAAGCAGACACTCTGAATGGCTGAGAGACACTGGAGGAAAGACAGATCCTCTTGACAGCTTAGTAATGGTAAAGACTTTGCAGACTCAATATAAACAACAAGTTGATGACACAAGGGCATCATACCTTTAAAAGGAAAATTTCTTTGCATAGTTATTCTCTACTGTTAAATCCTTGACTCAAACGGATGCTGGGAAGTGATGAAACTTTTGCAGATAATTCATGTGGAGTAGGCTTTGGAGCTCATTTTCAAAAGAGAAAAATGTCCAAAAAGTGGCATAAATCTGCATTTGGATGTTTTTTCTCACAAAAACGTACAAATTGGTATTTTCAAAACCACATTTTAGACGTTTTTCTAAGAAGTCCATCAGAAGTGCATTCAAATCACAAGGGGGTGTGTCAGGGGTGTGTTAAGGGTGTGATCTTTGGAACAAAACAAACCCATCTAGGACTAAAACTAAGGTGTTTTGAGCTAGACCTGTTTTTACAATGAATAAAGCACAAAAAGGTGCCCTGAGTGATCAAATGACCACTGGAGGAAATCAGGGATGACCTCTCCTTACTCCCCCAGTGGTCACTAACCCCCTCCCACTCCCCAAAAATGTGATTTAAAACATTACTTGCCAGCCTCAGAAGTAATACTCAGGTCCATTAGAGCAGATGCAGGTTCCTGGAGTAGTGTAGTGGTCGGTGCAGTGCACTAGTGTAGACAGGTGGTCCCAGGCCCATACCACCCCTACCTGTTACACTTGTAGAGGAAACTGTGAGCCCTCGAAAACTTACTAGAAACCCATGGTGCCCCATAAGGTCTATGGTAGTGGTGTACAGTTGGGAGTATTTATTATTATTTATTTATTTTATTGCATTTGTATCCCACATTTTCCCACCTATTTGCGGGCGCAGTGTGGCTTACAATACATTGTAAATAATGGAAATGCAATTTGTTACAATCAGTTATGGATTCCATTGTGAGAAGTTAAGCGAGACGAAGTCAAGGTGTCGTTAGGGAATAGGACAAGGAAAAGAACAATGGAAAATGACAACGGGAAATTGGTAGGGTGATAGAACCTTAGCAAAAGAACATTCGGTATAACATTTTCTGTGAGTGAAGGTTTAAGTGTGATAAGATTACGGGGGATGAGAGTTCAGAAAAGAATGTATTGGTGTATTTCTGGAATAGTGAGTGTGGACTTCATGTGTATTGTTCCTTACAGTAAATTTTATCGAAGAGATGTACTAGGTTTTGGGTGCGGTTGGAGGCAGATCAGCAGACAAGATAATGGTGAGATGTGTACCTGGCAGTATTTTGTGAAGTCCACTGCAGTGCCCCTTAAAGTGCCCTATTGCTTTCCTGGGATGTCTGGGGGACCAGTCTACTAAAAATGCTGGCTCCTCCTACATCCCAGTGGCTTGATTTTGTGCATTTTGCACTTGGACGTTTTTTTTTTTTTAATCAAAAATGGACCAAAAAACAAAACGTCCAAATCAAAAAACTTTGTTCTAAAAAGTATTTTTTTAAAAAAAAGATAGACATTTTTCTTTTTTGAAAATGGCCTTCTTTCCTATTCAGATTTTGGACATTTTTTGCTAAACGTCCAAAGTTGGACTTAGACATCATATCGAAAATGCCCCTCTTTATCTACTTGTGAGTACCTAATATGGGAGCATTTTTCACGGCTCCTAGTGATAGAATTTCTGTATTGGCTTTTTTGAGTAATAATATTTAACACAGCTTGAGAACATGAAATATGAGCTTAGTCCTTCCCTGACAAATTTAGTCGATTTATTTTTAAAGTCATCAGTTGCACTAGAACATTCCCTGACAAACATTCCTTTGATTGCCACAAGTAGGACAACTTTTCAGGATATCCCTAATGAATATGCATGAAGATCTGCATGGATGCTATCTCTATTATATGCAAATCTATTCATGTATATTCATTAGGGATATCCTGAAAACCTGGCTTGTTTGCTGCACTTGAGCTCCTGCATCCCTCTTCTAGGAACTTTTGTCCAGTCTCTTCACTTCCCTTTGATATACTGCCTTTCTGTGATTTTTGTAACTCCATTCAAAGAGGTTTACATAGTATATACAGGTGCTTATTTCTACCAGGGGCAATGGAGGGTTAAGTGAGTTGCCCAGAGTCACAAGGAGCTGTATTGGGAATTGAACCCAATTTCCCAGGATCAAAGTCTACTGCACTAACCACTAGGCTACTCCTCCACTCCACTTAAAATTTTGGCGGAACCTGTATTAAACCAAGTTGAGAATTTTTGTAGCTCTCTTTAGATTATTGATCTTCGTTGGCTTTAGTAACAGTACTGAAACCTTGCTGTTGTCAATGATAGATGTTATTAGATTAGTCTTTGATTGCAAACAAAACATTTGTTTTAGTACTGCTTGATATCCCTGTAGCTTTTGACACCTCAATCCATGAGATTTTACTCTCTTGTTTGGAGAGACTGGGTTTAGATTTCACAGTTCTTATGTGGTTTAGTTCTTTCTTTAACAGAGAAAACCTATAAAGTGCTGTTTAGTGGGGAACTCTTTACAGTGAGCTATCCCTTTCTTCCATAGTTCCTCAGGGCTCCACTTTATCTGCAGTGCTTTTTAACTTCTACATGTCACCCACTTGTAGTCTGTTAGCTGAATTAGGTGTCTATTGTAAAATTCCATATCATCATGCTGATCAATCCATAGACTGGTGGGTTGTGTCCATCTACCAGCAGGTGAGATAGAGAGCAAACTTTTGCCTCCCTATATGTGGTCATGTGCTGCCGGAAACTCCTCAGTATGTTCTCTATCTCAGCAGGTGGTGGTCACACACAGCAGCAGCTCTGGCTAGGCCTCCAAGCCTAATTTTTAGGTTTTGTTGAGTGCCTGGGGTTGAGGGCTCTTCTTGAGCAAGTGCAAACCTGGTGGCGCCAGGTCCCTCCTTTTCTCCCCCCTCCCGCTGGCTCCGTTTAAAAAAAAAAAAAAATTTTGAACGTCCTTAAAGGCGTTTATTTCGACGTTTATTTAAACGTTTATTGCAGCTACTCACTGGGACACCAGGTCGTTACAGCTCGGAGCGGAAAGCAGGTAAATTTTTACCTTTTATAGCGGGCAGGGGGTTCCCCGATTGGTCTCCACGTGGCCTATGGCGTCGGAGGGCGAGGGCGCGAAGAGTCGCTCCCCGGATCGCGTGTGCGCTTCTAGAGGGGATGCGGGGGTCTTAAAGTCTGATCGCCCTTGTTGGGTGACAGTTTCGTGACCGATGAGTGTCCCGGTCCTTCCTCCGGTGTGGCGGTTTTTCCCGCCATAAACGCCCATCCCCCGCGGCTCGCCTCCGCCATATTGGCCGGCCACGCGGCTCGGACGGCTTCTTCTTGGGCCGCCCTTGAGGTGGGAGACATTGATGCCATGAACGCCCTTAATTTGGGCGACGGCACAAAAGCGGCTAAAGTTAAGCGCCATTCTTCCCGCGCGGCTCCTTCGCGGAGTGTCGCGCCGGACGCCATCTTGGATGTGCAGCATGTCTCTCCCCCGCTCTTGCGAGCGCCGGTTGAGGGTGCGTCTAGGGCTGTAGCCCAGGCTGCGGAAGTGCACAGTCTGGGGGGTTTCTCCCCCGAGTTTGTTTTGCTGCTGCATCAGGCCTTCCTTATGCAAACGCTGCCCCTGCTCCCTCGTCTGGTAAAGAGGTTGAGGCCCCCGGAGGTAAACGCCCTCGGGTTGATTCCCAGGCCTTGGAGGACTTTGTCTCCTCCGATATAGAAGAGGGCAGCGTATCTGAGTTCTCCCAACGGTCCTTTGCGGATTCCTTGGAGGAGACGGATCCCCGCTCGGATGGAGCGGATGACCCCTCTGCAGCGCGGCTCTTTAGCTCAGAGGATTTGCCCAACCTGTTAATGCAGGCCATGGGCATTTTGAAGATTTCCTCTCCGGAGGACGTCTCTCCCTCAGCCCCTGTTGGCTCTGCCATTATGCTGGGGACGAAGCGCCCGCATAGAACCTTCCACGTGCATGAGGCCATTAACACCTTAATTTCGGCTCAATGGGATGTCCCGGAAGCGAGCCTTAAAGTGGCTAGGGCTATGTCCCGCCTCTATCCTTTGCCTGAAAGTGAACGTGAGGCCTATCTGTGGCCTACCGTGGTTTCTTTAATCACTGCGGTGACTAAGAAAACGGCGTTGCCGGTGGAAGGTGGAACGGCCCTAAAGGACGCCCAAGACAGAAGATTGGAGGCGGCCTTAAGGTCGTCCTTTGAGGCGGCTGCTTTAAGTTTGCAGGCCTCAGTTTGCGGCTCCTATGTGGCCAGGGCGTGCCTGACTATGGTGCAGCGGGCTTCCCCCTCGGATCATTCCTTGAGGGCTGATTGGCCGGCCCTGGAATCGGGCTTAGCCTATTTGGCAGACTTGCTGTATGATGTCTATCCTCCTGGAACTCAGAGCCATTCGGTTGGCGCTTTTGGAGTTCATCCCGGTACTGGCGTTGAAGCCTGTACGGGTCCTGTCGGACAATGCCACGGCTGTGGCCTATGTCAACCGCCAGGGAGGTACCAAGAGCGCCCCTCTAGCCAAGGAGGCTATGAATCTATGCCAGTGGGCTCCGGAGAGAGCACAGAAATGTTTCCAACTTTGATTAAGGAGACATGCCTTGATACAGCATTAAATGCGAAACATGAGTTCATGTCATTTGGAGGGGCTGGTTATAGGGACTCCCTATATTCATGGAGAGATGTTTTCACCTAATAAAGGGCCACCAAAACAGACATCATGTTATGAAAATCAGGTGCCAACACACACAGAAGGTGTTAAAAATCAGGTGCTCAGCATTCAGAGTTTCTATTTATAAGTATACATGTTTTTTTAAACATTAATTATGTTGAAACCTGGGAACATTTAACTTCTTTTTTACCCTGTGCGTACATCAAAAGAAAAAGATGGTATGTGGAAACTTGCGCCTTTTGTGGAATGCAGTGGTAAATTATAAAATGCATTTAAATTTTTTATTACTACTATTTCAAAGACGTATTGAATAACGAGGGAACAGCTTCCCTCATGCAGAGGTTCTGTCCAGAGTCAGCCTAAATGTACCAATATTGTCCCATTCTGTTGTATGTATTTATTGCTTCTTCAAGTCTGGCTGTAAAAAAAAACATTTTTTTTCACCCGGACCTGTTTTTCTTACGACTAAGGCACAAAAAGGTGCCCGAACTGACCAGATGACCTCTCCTTACTCCCCCAGTGGTCACAAACCCCCTCCCACCCTAAAAAAAACTTTTAAAATATATTTTTGCCAGCCTCAAATGTCATACCCAGCTCCATGACAGAAGTATGCAGGTCCCTGGAGCAGTTTTAGTGGGTGCAGTGCACTTCAGACAGGTGGACCCAGGCCCATCCCCCACTACCAGTTACACTTGTGGTGGTAAATGTGAGCCCTTCAAAACCCACCAGAAACCCACTGTACCCACATATAGGTGCCCCCCTTCACCCCTTAGGGCTGTGGTAGTGGTGTACAGTTGTGGGGAGTGGGATTTGGGGGGGGGTTGAGGGGTTCAGCACACAAGGTAAGGGAGCTATGCACTGGGAGCAATTTGTGAAGTCCACTGCAGTGTCCCGTAGGGTGTCCGGTTGGTGTCCTGGCATGTCAGGGGGACCAGTGCACTATGAATGCTGGCTCCTCCCACGACCAAATGGCTTGGATTTGGTCGTTTCTGAGATGGCCGTCCTTGGTTTCCATTATAGCCGAAAATCGAGGACGACCATCTCTAAGGTTGACCTAAATTTCGCGATTTGGGCATTCCCGACCGTATTATCGAAACGAAAGATGGATGCCCATCTTGTTTCGAGAATAATTTCTCCGCCCCTTTGCTGGGATGCCCCTCTTAGTGTTGATTACCTTTGCATTGAGTTAATAAGTTGCATTAAGACTCCTGATGAAAGCCTAGGTGCCAAAACAAGAGTTGTGTCGAAGCTTGTGTCAACCAATATAGTACTGACAGCAACACCTTGATTTCCGAGTCATTGTGTTCTCATCTTCTCCGCTGTTCTTTTGCTTCTGCTTTGCTGTGCAGTGGATTGTTCTTCTTTGTGTTTTGGCTTGAATAATTGTCTACACTTACGGCTATGATTTCTGAACATGAGGCATTATTAAAGGACAGACTTAAATGCCCAGTTGTGTATATATGCTAATCTCAATGTTGTTAAATGTTTCAGACATAGTGATCGACTTACTCCCATGGTGTTACTGAATTCTATTATTCTGTCTTACTGTATTTCCAAATGTAAGCCACATTGAACCTGAGTTTGCTTGGGATAATGTGAGATATAAATGTCAAATGAAAAAAAATCCTTTATCCTTCACCTTTTAAGGTGCTATCTATCCAACTGGATGGTGATGGCATAAGGAAAGCAAATTTGGTCCCCTGAAGACTAACTCAAAATAACCTGTTCCTTAGCTGGGCTCTAGTAGTATTGAAAATGTGACCATACCATGCCTTTGCGGTTATGTTCCACTAGTTAAACGATTAACTGGCTTTCTTGATAGGATTATATAACCTTTGGATGCATGACTAGGAACAAAAAAAACACACCTATTTATGTAACATCATAATTCCTCATGTACAGCCAAAAACAACCTTTTAGGGTGGATAGTGTTCACAATGAGCTCCTTTTATTACGTCCAGAAAGAAGAGTTTTCAGTTTTGGCATAGTAGCATTAGTGGCTTATAGCCTATTTAGTTATGTTTCAACAAATGAGAGATCTGCATGAAGCCAAATATTTATTTTTATTATTTTGACTTATAAAACCACTTGTCCCTGAAACATGCTCGAAACAGAATAATCTATTTGTGTATCTAAAATGTAAACTTCTACAAATGAGATGAAGTGAAGATGTGATTCCATGTGCCCCAATGAAAGGAGAGTTTAATTTTGCTTCTATTTAATTATAATATATTCCATCTTTATAACAACAGGCTTCCCAAGACACATTACAACAGCTAAGATGAGCCCACCAGGAAACAGAATATCCTCACTTAAATTTGGCCATGTATTACTGTATTCTGTAGAACAGTGTAGAAAAATTAGCACAAAATACAGAACTTGCTACTACTGTTTCTCTACCAGATACAATAATTTTTTAAGCTGTTCTAGTGATATTCAATTTTATTTGATATATTTGTAGATATGGAAAGCTTTCAAATAAATAAAAAATCTGTCAAATAATTAAAACAAATCTTTATCCTCCACCTTTTAAGGCATTACTTATCCAACTGGAACATCTTTAGACTTTTTACAGATGGACCACTTATTTCAAATAATCTTGTGCTATTGTTTTGAGTGAACTAAAATGCTGACAAGCTCCACCTCCTGGCTTTTGTCCACATAATGGGAGATAGGCTCATGCCATCTCCTGTCTCAATCTACTCCTTGAGGAAAGTGAGGGAGGCCCAGAGGGAAGAGGAAGGAGGATCCAAGATGGAGGAGGATCACTATGGATTACCAAGAAGAAGTTTAAAATACAGCCTGCAAGGTAGGACAAGCTCTATATATAGTTCTAGAGACTTCTTTGAGGACCTTTTTGTGGCCAGACTTGTTGGTCTGTTAGGGAACCAGGCCTCTTTTGTGTTTGTTCTGAGTAAATCTTTGTGTTGTACCTGAAGTGGTCGTTTTAGAAGGAAGATAGGCTTATTTTTTTGTGTGTGTGTATTTGAACATAGCTTATACTATATTGCTTCTAAGCTGTAGTTTGGTTGGTCATGTACAGCTCCTGGGCTTGAATGTTTGCCCATGGTACAACAGAACATTACTAGAAATATAGGAAGCAGATGAAAAAAATTGTTTCTCATTCAGGCTTTATCTTAGTTTATTTTCTAACAATGGGGTTCAGATTGTTCTCTATGATGGAATTATGGTTGTCTGTTTTTACAAGCTATTTTTTTTTTTTGTATATGGTGAGCTCTTTTTCTTAAGCTTGATTTTAATATTTGGTTTTTATCCATTTTACTTCATTTGGGGTTTTTTTTTTGTTTTGTTACATTTGTACCCTGCACTTTCCCACTCATGGCAGGCTCAATGCGGCTTACATGGGGCAATGGAGGGTTAAGTGACTTGCCCAGAGTTCCACTAGCAACATTCCATGTAGAAGTCGGCCCTTGCAGATCACCAATGTGGCCGCGCAGGCTTCTGCTTCTGTGAGTCTGACTCACAGAAACAGAAGCCTGCGCAGCCTTCTACATGGAATGTTGCTAGTGGAATAGCAACATTCCATGTAGAATCTCCAATAGTATCTATTTTATTTTTGTTACATTTGTACCCCGCGCTTTCCCACTCATGGCAGGCTCAATGCGGCTTACATGGGGCAATGGAGGGTTAAGTGACTTGCCCAGAGTCACAAGGAGCTGCCTGTGCCTGAAGTGGGAATTGAACTTAGTTCTCCAGGACCAAAGTCCACCACCCTAACCACTAGGCCACTCCTCCACTGTTGCTACTATTTGAGATTCTACATGGAATGTTGCTACTATTGCAGATTCTACATGGAATGTTGCTATTCCACTAGCAACATTCCATGTAGAAGTCGGCCCTTGCAGGTCACCAATGTGGCCGCGCAGGCTTAAGCCTGTGCAGCTTTCTACATGGAATGTGGCTAGTGGAATAGCAACATTCCATGTAGAATCTCCAATAGTAGCAACATTCCATGTAGAATCTCCAATAGTATCTATTTTATTTTTGTTACATTTGTACACCGCACTTTCCCACTCATGGCAGGCTCAATGCGGCTTACATGGGGCAATGGAGGGTTAAGTGACTTGCCCAGAGTCACAAGGAGCTGCCTGTGCCGGGAATCGAACTCAGTTCCTCAGGACCAAAGTCCACCACCCTAACCACTAGGCCAGTCCTCTGGACTGTTTTATGTAATGTTTTACTTATGTATGTTTTATGCTTCTTGCATAGAACTGTGGCTGTGCAGATGATAAATAATTCAAATAAATAAAAAAAACTACCCTCTGTGACTTGGTACAGTGGTGGGTACATTTGGTATGCACTATACAGATTATGATAATCACATTTATGGGCGATTTTGTTAGATCTCAAAGTCCAAAGGAACAGCAGGCAAAACAACTAAATAAAACCAGCATTACGGATACTTCACTTGGTAGTATTAAAAAGCCAGGACTGACCTTAAGTCTCCTTCCAGTAATCACACTCCTTGCTAGCTCTGCTTTAAGTCTCATTGTTGATGTGAAAGGCAGGATTCATTTTGAATGCCATGCACATGGTGTTTGAGAGAACATCCACCCGAAGTGCCTCCAAAGTTTACGTCATTACGAATTTTTTCTGAATCAGTAACTTGATAGTCCTGTGGTTTCTCCAATCCTGGAGAACAGGTGCAAGCTTTCTGTTAGCAGCAGGATTTGGTAATCTGTGTTTGTGGACTTCCTAGACTGGATACTAATTGGACTCTGAATGGCTCTGAAAAAAGCCAGTGTCTGAGTTTGGGATTAATCACTGCTTGAAAGCTAAATGTTGTTCGTTAATCAGCCGGTAATGTCAAATCCATTTGATTTCTGTCTGGAAACGGTCGGTCATTGAACTTTTGAGACGTGTGCTAGAGAGTTACTTGCCATGCAAAATGCTGAATATCTGCTGAAAGGAGTTATGCAGCAGAGATCCTGTCCTCTATGCATATTTACTGAAGGTCTTCCTGATGATTTCATCTGTTTGGGAAGGAGAAAGATCATAGCACAACTTGTATTTATAAAAGTTGTTCATCCTAACAGGACATTCTGTGGAATATTTATTATTTGTAGTGAGCATAAATCACATAGGTGTAGGATACCCAGCAGTGCTACTATCTACGAAGTTGTGAGTATAGGGGTGCTGGGGTTAAGGGATATGCAAAAGGTCGTTCAGTGGGTAGCAGCGCTGGGAACAGAACCTTAATCTACACAGTTTAAGAGCTTCATAGCTCTGTCTGCAATAATCTTTGCTTTGCTTTCAAAACACATTCACTGGATCCAACACATTTTAGTGGACCTTGAAGACTTGGCATCCCTCTGCTCTTTTAAAGAACAGAACAAAGTACTCATAAGTACATAAGTATTGCCACACTGGGACAGACCAAATGTCCATCAAGCCCAGCATCCTGTTTCCAACAGTGGCCAATCCAGGTCACAAGTACCTGGCAAGATCCCAAAAAAGTTCAATACATTTTGTGCTCCTAGAAATAAGCGGTGGATTTTCCCGAAGTCAATTTAATAATGATCTATGGACTTTTCCTTTAGGAAGCCGTCCAGACCTTTTTTTAAACCCCGCTAAGCTAACCGCCTTTACCACATACTCTGGCAATGAATACCAGAGTTTAATTACATGTTGAGTGAAGAAAACTTTTCTCCGATTCACATTAAATTTACTACTTTGTAGCTTTATCTCATGTCCCCTAGTCCTAGTATTTTTAGAAAGAGTAAACAAACAATTCACATCTACCTGTTCCACTCCACTCATTATTTTATAGACCTCTATCATATCTCCCCTCAGCCGTCTTTTCTCCAAGCTGAAGAGCCCTAGACGCTTCAGCCTTTCCTCATAGGGAAGTCGTCCTGTCTCCTTTATCATTTTCATCGCCCTTCTCTGGCTTTTGGGTAGAATAAACTGCAGTCAAATGGGGGCACTGCGAGATGATGGGGCCACCAAGACACTGCACAGCAGAAGTACTGACTAGTGAAAGAGATGCAATGCAGTCTAGCTGTAGTGTTCATGGACAAATGACACTGGAATATCACCACCAGCCTGGGTATCCCTGAGCCTTTAGGGAATGGATTTTGGACAGGATATGTTGCTTCTGTGTAGTGCCAGGAAGAATGAAACAGGACACATAGAGGCCAGTGTAGGACAGAAGTGAGCAGTGGACAAGAAGAAAGATCAGCCCATGTGGGCAGAAAGAGGAGCAGCCCCTTTACAAAGTGCCAAGAGGGACAGAGAGAATGCCCGGAGGGAAGAGAGTGAATAGAAGGGGGAGAATCACTGGAGGATGGAAAGAAGAGGAGAGGCAATGCCTGGAAGAAAGAGGGGAGCTCCACCAGTTTTTCTTTAGACAACTTTTGCCCTAGATCCAGCTCTGCATCTCCTGTATGTGTTCAATATGAGGCATCCTTCATATCTGCTGTGCATGTCCCAAGATGCCCCCCAGAACAGCATTTCAAAGTTGCTCTCCTGCTCCTAGGAATCACTATAACTAATCAAAGGAGGCAGCACTGTGGGTGCTAGTGAGTACTGGGCATCCCCAGTATTGAGCAAACTCCTTCATTGTATCCAGGAAGGGGTCATTTCATAAGTACATAAGTACATAAGTAGTGCCATACTGGGAAAGACCAAAGGTCCATCTAGCCCAGCATCCTGTCACCGACAGTGGCCAATCCAGGTCAAGGGCACCTGGCACGCTCCCCAAACGTAAAAACATTCCAGACAAGTTATACCTAAAAATGAGGAATTTTTCCAGTCCATTTAATAGCGGTCTATGGACTTGTCCTTTAGGAATCTATCTAACCCCTTTTTAAACTCCGTCAAGCTAACCGCCCGTACCACGTTCTCCGGCAATGAATTCCAGAGTCTAATTACACGTTGGGTGAAGAAAAATTTTCTCCGATTCGTTTTAAATTTACCACACTGTAGCTTCAACTCATGCCCTCTAGTCCTAGTATTTTTGGATAGCGTGAACAGTCGCTTCACATCCACCCGATCCATTCCACTCATTATTTTATACACTTCTATCATATCTCCCCTCAGCCGTCTCTTCTCCAAGCTGAAAAGCCCTAGCCTTCTCAGCCTCTCTTCATAGGAAAGTCGTCCCATCCCCACTATCATTTTCGTCACCCTTCGCTGTACCTTTTCCAATTCTACTATATCTTTTTTGAGATACGGAGACCAGTGTTTAGCACCCCCCAGTTATTTTGAAACATTGCTGCCTATGTCACTAATTATCTTTAGTTCCCTCCAGCCATTAGATACATATAGGAGGGGTACAATTTACATAGGCTCAGATCTAGTCCTGTATGGACTTGCGGACCTGTTTAAAGAAAGCACATTTCCATGCATTCAGTTGTGTAAGACCAGGACTAGGTTCGTATGACCAGCCAGAACTGGTACGCCCTACTCAAATTAATTTTCAGGTCCTAAGCCTGCAGCCCTCCCGCAAAGACACTGATAATTAAACTCAACAATAATGATGCTCACAGAAACCTCATATAAAGTTACAGGTTCTTTAGATTGTGTGACTGTTGGGGCCTGCGGTTGTGCTTTGACTGCAGCTGCTCTCTACTTCCCACAAGAAGTTGCTCTAGGCGACCACCTAGTCTTTCCTACTGATTAGACAGGCCCTGTGACCAGCGTATATTGAGTGGTGATAACTCCATGATCTCAGAGCATGCATATGTCTCTAGCATCCATGTTGCACAGTTTAATGAAATGTCTAGGTTGAGGAGGGAGAGTATGAGGAGAGATTTCATTTAAAGGTGTATTTTTCCGTGGATTATGTATTACCTGTTTCGATAGAGATGCACAATTACATGGTGACAAATATCGTGCAAGCCCCATGGTGAATTCTTTGTTTTGTTTTGATGTATATTGAATTTATTTTTGTTTTATAATATGTTGGTTTTGTACACTGCTTAGAATTTGCAGATAGTGTGGTTCAAAAATAGTTTTTAAAATAAATAAATAAAATGGGGCCTCTAAGAAACAAACGGCCCGATATTCAAAACTATTTAACCAGCCAGGAACGGCTCTTGGCCAGTTAAATAGCGCTGCAGCACCTAACCGCAGATATTCAGTGGGAGATAACCAGTTATCTCCCGCTGCATTTCCGCGGTTAGCGGCTTTATCGCGTGACATAGCTAGTTAGGCATGTACATTCAGCACCAAACTGGCTATATTTAGCGGCTAAAATAGGCCTGCAATTTATGTGGCCTGTCTTTACTTGCTAAGCACTGCGCTGGTGTAGACGCTTGTATTGGACGCACACAGGTCTATTTTTCAATGCACCTGCAAAACAGGCCTTTTTTGGTTCAAAAATGGACATGCAGCAAAATGAAAATTGGCGTGTGTCCATTTTGGGTCGGAGACCTTACCACCACCCATTGACGTAGCGGTAAGGTCTCATGGTATAACCGGGCGGTAATAGTCAGTGTGCATACAATGCTGATTAATGCCTGGTTAGCATTGCGCACCAGAAAGGTTTCCTGCACTCATAGCGGATGCACATAAAAAATGAAATTACCGCCCCAGCCACACAGGAGCTGGGTGGTAGTTCAAAATTGACATGCATAGGACATGCATACGCGGTTTAGTAAAAGGGCCCCTTATCTGGTTAGCACTGAATATCAGCTTAACCGGTTAAGTTGCCACGGTCAGAAATGAAAGCGGATATTCAATATCGTTCGCCGGAAATGGCCTAGCATTGAATATCCAGGTTTAACACTGGCGGTGGATAGAAAAAGCGCTGTCCACCGGTGGCTAAATATCAGGGGGGGGGGAAGTGCCTGAGTTACTGTCTCACAGAAGCAGTGCGAGAGCAGGGCTGTGTATCATTCTAAACTGATATGTGAGTTTTCTGGTTTATAGCTGTGTTTGGTTTATATGTAGATTTTATTTGCAGCTGTTATTTGCAGTTTTACTTATCTAAGGGCCCTGTTTACAAAGGCTTGCTAGCGTTTTTAGTGCATCCTAAAAATTAGAATTGAAAGTAAAATTAAACTCTCCTTTCATTGGGACACATGGAATCACATCTTCACCTCATATCTTTTGTACAAATGGATTATTTTGTTTTGAGCATGTTTCAGGGAGAAGTGGTTTTCATAAATCAAAATAATAAAAATAAATATTTCATGCAGATCTCATTCTTGGTGGGGGGGGGGGGGGAAGCAAGGTGACTGCAGTGCAGCAGGAGCTGGGTGGGCCAGGGGCTGGGATGGAGGAGATTACTTGTGGCGGGGACAGGTGGGGATGGGTTAGATTCCTGTGGGGATGTTTGGGAACAGGTTAGATTCTGGCGGGGATGGGTTGGATTTGTCCCCGTGCAACTCTCTAATTCAGAACCAGTTATGAAACAGAAACAGTCCTTTTATCCCTACTAGATGACCTCCACAGAAACCGAGACAAGGGATTTGATTCGGTGTTAGTACTACTAGATTTCTCAGAAGCTTTTGACATGATGGATCACGATATCATGCTAACACGACTGGCAGAAACAGGTATCAGTGGAACGGTACTTGCCTGGTTCAGATCCTATCTATCAGACAGGCAACAGTCCATAGTGTTCGGCAGCACCTCATCACCACCATGGGCACTGACCTGTGGGGTGCCATAAGGATCGATACTGGTACCATTTCTGTTCAATATCTATCTCAAGCCACTAGCCAGGCTGATTCGGTCAATGGACACTCAGTTCTACATCTATGCGGATGACGTGCATCTACTCATACCCATTGAACCTGACTTACCCACAGCCTTGAATAAACTGATTACCTGTCGAACATCGATTAAAGAATGGGCTAAAAACAACAAACTTTGTCTGAACCAGGGGTGTAGCTACGTGGGGCCGTGGGGCTATGGGTGCATGGGCCCACACAGATTATGCCCTGGCTCCCTCTACATTTGACCCCCCCCCCCCCCGCCGTCGCCGCCTGCCCCGTCGCTGCATCAGGTACCTTGTTTGCTGGCAGGGGTCCCCAATCCCCACCAGCTGAAGAGTTTTGTTCAGCACCGGTCGACTCCAGCGCCTTTGTTGTGGGATCATCTGTTTCTGACGCCTTACATCCTGCACAGAAACAGATGATACCACAAGAAAGGCGCTGGAGTCGACCGGCGCTGAAGAAGACTCTTTGGCTGGCGGGGATTGGGGACCCCTGCCAGCAAACAAGGTACCTGATGCGACAGCGGGGCGGGGGGGGGGGGAAGTTGCAGTTGCGGCGGCAGTTCAAAGTGGCAGGGGGGTTTGCGGTGGCAGTCCAAGGGGGGGGGGGGGTCGGCGGCTAAACAGTGCCCCTCCCACCGAGGTCTGGCTACGCCCATGGTCTGAATCCAAGTAAAATCGAGCTTCTTTGGGTCCCTAATTCAAGTGGGCACATACCTGACATCACAGAAGCAAAAAAAGCACACAAGGGCCTTCAAGACTGGGACAATGAAAGGAAATGTATTCAAAGGATGACCTGAAACGGGTCGTGTTTCAGTGGAAATCTGCCTGCATCGGGGGTCAAGAACATCCAAAATTACTTGGTGTGTCTTGCAGAATGATAGAAAAAACCAAATAGTATTGCTGGTTTCCTAGTAGGCGTCTGCACAATCGCAAAGAGAAAAGACACTATCTAGACGCATTCTCCAACTTATCAGGCATCTAGATAGCATCTTTTCTCTCTGCGATTGTGCAGATGCCTACTAGGAAACCAGCCTGCATTAGTATAGATGCGTTCTCCAGCTTATCAGGCATCTAGATAGCATCTTTTCTCTCTGCGATTGTGCAGATGCCTACTAGGAAACCAGCCTGTGGTAGTATAGATGCGTGTTTTGTTCGTGCGCAGAATCATTTTTCAGCGCACCTGTAAAAAAGGCTTAGTAAAAGGGCCCCTATGTTTTTAAGATCACAATGATAACCGGTTATGTACCAGCATGCAAATGGTTATCTTTGCAATCTTAGAAACATGGGTAGTTATGTGAACATAATCGGTTATGCGCTGGCATAAAACCAGTTATGTGCTGGCTTGAAAATTGTATATGTTTAAAAATTATATAAGCTTATTTTCTTAAAATGGACATTTATTCTGCACAAACTCAGTGCATAAATGTCCATTTCTCCGTATTTTAGAGTACTACTACTACTACAAATCATTTCTATAGCGCTACCAGTCGTACGCAGCGCTTCACAATTGAACATGAAGAAAAGACAGTCCCTGCTCAAGAGAGCTTACAATCTAATTCAGGACAGACAGACAGGACACATAGGAATAAGGGACTATTAAAGAGAGGAAGACAAGATAAAGGTTACGAACAAGTGCAGATTCTATTCTATAATACTGGTAAAACTTCAGATGCATTGACCTGTACATCTCAATTCCTACTTCTATGACCTATGACCTGTCTAAAATTATTTGCTATTTTATTTTAGTTAGTTCAGTAATGTTATATTGGTGTGAAGAATTATATTTTGATTATATATATATATATTTTTTTTTTTATTTTTTTATTCAGTTTATCATTACATTTATGTCACATACATAAATTAGAATTAAAGAAATATACAATATTGAAATACACAGTCAGGTAAAATGTAAATTTTGTTAGTCCACATTAAAGTGATCCAAGAACTAGGAACTCAGATTAAAGTAATATGGCTGAGGCGGCTTCCCACCTCAGTCTGCTCAAATTCAAAAGATTTTACAACAGGAAGGGCAAGAAATCAAGTCGGGGCAGGCGATTTAGCGTACAATCCAAACAAACAGTACACTACTCTTTACTAGCTATAAATTCTGCTTATATATGTATATTTTGTAGACTGCTGAGAACGTTTGGATTGTGTGGTATAAAATCTTTTTAAATAAATAAATAAAATGGGGATGCACCTATCATAGCAATAGTACGAAAGATAATACAATAGTAGAATTCAATAATACAAATAAATCTCATCATCTTTCTTGACTGGAACTAAACTCAATTAGATTAAACAGATTAGTGAAAACCTGGTTGTTCAGCCAATTTCCTAAAAGCTTTATTAAACTGCCAAGGTGGATATGAGGACTGTAGAAAGAACCTGGGGTCATGTGAGGAACATGGCAAGATACAAGTTATGTGGAAGGGTTACTTGGTTGTAGATGAAGGGATTTGTGGTGTCGTAGGAGAGGAAGGTACTAAGTGGAAAATAGGACGAGTCAAACACAAATTGTTAGAAGAAACGGATGTCAGGTAGTCAAATATGGGTTCAAGATAGGAGAAAATATGAGGGAGAAGAGGCAGCCAACTCTGGATTCAAGATAGGAGAAGACATGAAGGGAAAGAGGTAGAAGAAGAGAAAAGAGACGACTGGAGATGGTGAGTGAGAAATATAGGATTATATGTGTGAGAGGGATTTCATTACCCAAGAAAGTAGTGGCTCCCGTGAATACATAGAATAAATCTGAAACTCCAGATCAGGGGCTGGAGGTGGGTTATATGTTGAGTTTCAAAGCAGGCCATTACCACTACATGGTCTGAATAGTTTGTACAACATTAGCATTTTTTTTTTCATTTATATTTCGTATATAAGCTCAAAATCTATCAAACCTGTTTACATTCTGGTACAGTAGGTATTTTTCTGTCCCTGGAGGACTTTGTGAAAAATTTCAAATGACATTTTGGATATGCTGCCCCTGACGCAGCTCTGCTGGGGCAAAAAACACAGCCTGTGTCGGGCAGTATACTCTATATGCTATTCTATTAATAAAGCTTGTTTATTTATTTATTAATGTATTTATACCCCACATTTTCCCCACAGACATGCAGGCTCAATGTGGCTTACATAAACCAGAGAGAGAGAGAGAGATCTCCGGGTAATATCAGATACAAATGAGAATAATAGAGTAGAAGGGCAAGAAAGAAAGAAAGAGTACTTTACTTAGAATAGGACTAAACAGGATCCGCATATGCCAGCTGGCAGAGGCCAGAGTCCTGCATTGTTCCCAGTGAAAATGTTTTTGGTAAACAGATGGTTTACATTTGCCACTGATCTGCTTCGTTGTTTTCCACTTAGTAGCATGACCTCCTGAATGTAAATTGGTGAGAAAAGAGCTGTTGCAACTCTGGGACCCTTTTACAAAGGTGCACTGAAAAAATTTGGATGTGCGCAGAATCATTTTTCAGCGCACCTGTAAAAAAATGCCTTTTTAAACATTTTTGCTGAAAATGCACGCGTGGCAAAATGAAAATTGCCACGTGTCCATTTTGGGTCTGAGACCTTACCGCCAACCATTGAACTAGAAGTAAGGTCTCGCGTGGTAACCGAGCATCAAAAATGAAATTACCACAAGGGCCACACGGCAGCTGGGTGATAACTCAAAATTGACACGCATTGGGAGCCGCGTAATTGCCTGTGCGGCTTAGTAAAAGGTACCCTCTGAGTTTTAGTACAGTTCGGTATACACTGCCACAAACTAATAAAGTATTCATGAGGCGGTGGGAGGTGGTCTTCATGTGTGTTGATAGAAACTGATCTATGTAAGCTCTTATTAAGAGCTATAGTACACAATGCATGAGGTCATAGCTGAAACATCTGGACAGATGCATGGAATGTCTTTGTGCTCAGCATCTTTCAAAGGGTTTGCATTTTATATAATACTAAATGCACGAGCTGATGTTTGGCAGAGAAAGTAACTGATGTGCAGCCCTTCATGAAAGAAAGGGCACAGATGAACTTTGTTGGAGAGGCAGGCTGGCATCTCTTCGCACTAAAAACACCAGTGACCTCTGAAATTCCTCCATGGTCTTTGCCTGGAAACTGATAGCTCCAGTGAAAAATGTTAGACAATTCAGGAAAATCTATCTACTTCTCTAAACACTCCTACTGGTTTCTGTGCCCTCAGCGTTGATCTGTGCTAAGTATAACATACAATCCATTATCCTTGGGAAAACAAAAAGATAATTCAGTGCAGTTGTCTCAGAACTAAAAGCTTTAATGGGTTCGATTCCCACTGCAGGCACAGGCAGCTCCTTGTGACTCTGGGCAAGTCACTTAACCCTCCATTGCCCCATGTTAGCCGCATTGAGCCTGCCATGAGTGGGAAAGCGCAGGGTACAAATGTAACAAAAATAAAATAGATACTATTGGAGATTCTACATGGAATGTTGCTATTCCACTAGCAACATTCCATGTAGAAGGCTGCGCAGCCTTCTGTTTCTGTGAGTCTGACGTCCTGCACGTACGTGCAGGACGTCAGACTCACAGAAGCAGAAGCAGAAGCCTGCGCGGCCACATTGGTGATCTGCAAGGGCCGACTTCTACATGGAATGTTGCTACTATTGGAGATT
Organism: Microcaecilia unicolor; assembly: GCF_901765095.1. Lineage (NCBI taxonomy): Eukaryota > Metazoa > Chordata > Amphibia > Gymnophiona > Siphonopidae > Microcaecilia > Microcaecilia unicolor. Next base: position 12,267,463 of record NC_044043.1, on the reverse strand, counting down.
CTACATGGAATGTTGCTATTCCACTAGCAACATTCCATGTAGAAGGCTGCGCAGGCTTCTGTTTCTGTGAGTCTGACGTCCTGCACGTACGTGCAGGACGTCAGACTCACAGAAGCAGAAGCCTGCGCGGCCACATTGGTGATCTGCATGGGCCGACTTCTAGTGGAATAGCAACATTCCATGTAGAATCTCAAATAGTAGCAACAGTGGAGGAGTGGCCTAGTGGTTAGGGTGGTGGACTTTGGTCCTGAGGAACTGAGTTTGATTCCCGGCACAGGCAGCTCCTTGTGACTCTGGCCAAGTCACTTAACCCTCCATTGCCCCATGTAAGCCGCATTGAGTCTGCCATGAGTGGGAAAGCACAGGGTACAAATGTAACAAAAATAAAATAGATACTATTGGAGATTCTACATGGAATGTTGCTATTCCACTAGCAACATTCCATGTAGAAGGCTGCGCAGGCTTCTGTTTCTGTGAGTCAGACTCACAGAAGCAGAAGCCTGCGCGGCCACATTGGTGATCTGCAAGGGCCGACTTCTACATGGAATGTTGCTAGTGGAATAGCAACATTCCATGTAGAATCTCAAATAGTAGCAACAGTGGAGGAGTGGCCTAGTGGTTAGGGTGGTGGACTTTGGTCCTGGGGAACTGAGGAACTGAGTTTGATTCCCACTTCAGGCACAGGCAGCTCCTTGTAACTCTGGGCAAGTCACTTAACGCTCCATTGCCCCATGTAAGCCGCATTGAGCCTGCTATGAGTGGGAAAGTGCGGGGTACAAATGTAAGAAAAATAAAAATAAATAAAAATCTCGAACAAGGGAAATAAGTAGTAGTAGTAAGTTAGGTGCCAACAGTTATGCCAAGTCAATGGCAGTTGTAACTGATGGTGCCTAATTGTGCCCTGGAGTGTGTGTAAATTGTGGAAGGGCATTTTAGAAAGGATGTGCAGAGAGGAAATCCAATGTTCAAGTCAGGATGTGTGGCATTCACACGTTATTTTACAGGAGGCTTCAAACATAAAGCCTCTTGTAAAATACAGTAACACACAGTAAATGACAGCAGATGAAAACCTGCACAGTCCATCCAGTCTGCCCAGCAAGGTGGCCAGAGCTGTGCCTGCTACTTTGTTCAGGCCCCAGTCATCCATTCTTAACACTGGTTGTCAAGTCTCCACCATACCAACCATATAAGCAGCCAAACATGGAGTCTTGGCTATAACCATATATCATCCCTAAGTATTGCTGACAGTATTCAACTTACCAGTCAAGATGTCTTCCCTTCCTGCCTGAGCTGCACAGCACCCTCACTCACAGCACATGGCAATAAAGTGATCTACAACACTGGAGCTGCTAAAGCTTCACCTGAAGTTTGCTACTTGCAGGACATATACTGAAGAAATCTGTCCGGCTTTGGTATTAGCTCCCTCTACTCTTGCCCAACGTAACACCTCAATAGCCATGTTGCATTTCCATTCTCTTTCTGTTTAGGCATCCCTTGTATTCATCTCATGCATTTTTTAATTTGATCACCATATTTGACTCTACCACCTCTCTTGGAAGGGCATTCCAGACATCTACTAATCTCTGTGTGAAAAAGTATTCCATGATAACCTCCCTTCAACCTCCATTCGAGTCCTCTAGTTCTACTGTCCCTGTGTCTCTGGAAGAGGTTTGTTTGTATATTCATACCTTTGAAGTACTTAAACCTCTGTATCATAATCACCCCTCTCTCTCCTTTTCTCTAGCTCATACATATTCAAGTCCTCCAGTCTCTACTCGTACGTCTTATAGCACAAACCCTGTACCATTTTTGCTACCTTCCTCTGAACCACGTCAAATCTTTTTACTTCCTTTTAGATATACAGCCTCCAAAACTGGACACAATACTCCAAGTGGGGCCTCACTTATGATTTATATAGGGATATCAACACCTTCTTTCTTCTGCTGGTTATGCCTCTCTATGCAGCCTAGCATCCTTCCATCAACAACCACCATATTGCCACATTATTTCACCACCTAGAGATCCTCAGACACTATCACCTCAAGGTCTCTCTTCTGATCTGTGCGTGTCAGTCTCTCATCCCCTAGCACCTACTGCTCTTTTGGATTCCTACACCCAAAGTGCATCACTTTGCACTTCTTCCATTCTTCTTGTTTTTTGTAGATCTCTTCTCTTGTTGTCTACTCCATCCGGAAAATCCACACTGTTGCAAATCTTGGTGTCATCTAACCCTTCAGCAATGTCGCTCACAAATATGTTGAATAGAATTGGCCCCAGTACAAATCCCTGAGGCACTCCACGCCTTACATTTCTATCCTCGGAGTAGACTCATTTACCATCACCCTCTGCCATATGTCAGTCAAACAGTTCCCAATTCAGTTCACCACTTTGAGACATATTTTCAAAGATTACCGTACTAGCAAGGTCCGATTTAAACTGGTTCTAGCTAGTTTAGCGATCACGTTATTCAGTGTCTAATGCACAAAGGGTTCTGTGTGGTTTTTACTCTTCAGGGTAGCAGCTAACAATAATCCTATGCAAATGTATTACAAAGAGCTTATTAAAATTAAAATGAGTATTCCGAGCAATGCACAGGCATTTCGGAGTGATGTACAGAAAGGACCTCCTACCTTTAATATGCAAAATTTTCCATCAGGACTGGAGCTGTCATTGTGTGAGGAAGACTTCTGGGGGGAGCAGTCTGCTTGCATTTTTCAATAGCAAACTTGTTGGAGAGCAGAGAACAGCTTTAGAGGGACAGAGAAATAGTCGGGAGGTGGGCTTTCAGCGAGGAGGACATTTTTTTCAATAGCAAGCAGAGTGGGAGAGCAGAGAATAGCTTAGAGAGGCACAGAAATAGGTGGGGGGGGGGGGGGGGGGTGGCGTACCCAAGGGTTGGGCTCAGGCCCACCCAGTAGCACCACACCTATGATGTGGCTGGCACGGATCCCCAAGCCCCACCAGCTGAAAACTCCCAACAACTGTCCCTCCTGCATACCTTGTAAATAGCAGATCTTCACCTGCAGCGAATGATACATACTGCTGGCACCAGCCCCACTGCCTTCCCTCTGATGTATTCCCGCTTATGCGGAAACAGGAACTTGCATCAGAGGGAAGATTTTGGGGCCAACATGAGCAGTGTGTATTAGATGCTGTTCGTTGCTGGTGAAAATCTGCTATTTAAAAGTTATGTAGGGGAGGGGGGATATTGGAGAGACCATATGGCATGCAGGCGAGAGGGAGAGATCAAATCACTTGTGGGACAGGGCGGGGCTCTTCTCCCCACCCATCTTGAGCCCAGGCCCACCCAAAATTGGGCATTTGGTTACGCCCCTGGGTGGGTGGGGGGGGGGGTGCTATCAGCAAAAGGGAGATTTTTTTCAATAGCAAACAAGTGTCAGAGAGCAGAGAAGAGTTTAGGGGTGGAAAAACAAGCAGACAGCCAATCAGGTGGGGAAAGACCCTGTCATGTCAGCTATAATGTCAGCTGGGGGGGAGGGGGGAACAAGCAGACAGCCAATTGGCTGGGGAAAGACCCTGTGATGTCATAAGAACATAAACAGACTAAAGGTCCATCAAGCCCAGTACCCTGTTTCCAACAGTGACCAATCCAGGTCACAAGTACCTGGCAAGTTCCCAGAACAGTAAAACAAATTTTATGCTGCTTATCCTAGAATATGCAGTGGATTTACCCAAGTTCATCTTAATAATGGCTTGTGGACTTTTCTTTTGGGAAATGATCCAAACCTATTTTAAACCCTGCTAAGCTAACTGCTTTATTCTCTGGCAACGAATTCCAGAGTTTAATTACTCATTGAGTGAAGAAATATTTTCTCTGATTGATTTAAAAGTTACTACTTTATAGCTTCTTTGCATGCCCCCAGTCCTAGTATTTTTGGAAAGAGTAAACAAGCAATTCATGTCCACCTATTCCACGCAACTCAGTATTTTATATACCTCTATCATATCTCCCCTCAGCTGTCTCTTCTCCAAGCTAAAGAGCCCTAGCCACTTTAGCCTTTCCTTATAGGGAAATCATCCCATCCCCTTTATCATTTTTGTCTTCTTTCTCTTTACCTTTTCTAACTCCACTATATATTTTTTGAGATACGATGACCAGAACTGCACACAGTATTCGAGGTGTGGTCACATCATGGAGTAATACAAAGTTATTATAACATTCTCATTTTTATTCTCCATTCCTTTCCTAATTCCTAACCTTCTATTTGCTTTCTTAGCTGCTGCTGCACATTGAGCAGAGGGTTTCAATGTATCATCAGCGATGACACCTAGATCCTTTTCCTGGTTGGTGACTCCTAATGTGGAACCTTGCATCCTGTAACTATGGTTTGGATTCCTCTTTCCCACATGCATCACTTTGACTTGCTCACTTTAAACATCACTGCCATTTGGATGCCCAGTCTCCCAGTCTCATAACGTCCTCTTGCAATTTTTCACAATCCTCTTGCCATTTAACAACTTTGAATAACTTTGTGTCATCAGCAAATTTATAAATATGTTAAGAAGCAGTGGTCCCAGCACAGACACCTGGGGAATGGTTAAGCTACAGGTGATCAGCACAATAGTACCTCTGTGTTTGGGAGTTTGGGTGGAGTTAAGAAACATCACTGAAAAGGATCTGTAATAGTGGAAGACTGTATTTTGTGGCAGAAGGGGTGGTAGAGGAGCTGACGTGTAAGTGTATGGAGGTGAAGATGAGAATGTCAATTGACTATAGTTCATCAGGTAAATAAGGTGGTGAAGCATTCTTTTTTGTTATTGAAAAAGTTAAGATCGATACGTACGTTTTTTGAATTACAAGTTTTCCGATTAATAGTGCAATCATTGCCGCTTTCAAAGATGGATTATTGCAACATTGTGTATATAGGCTGCATAAAATCAAAAATGAAAAGGTTGCAAACAGTACAAAATTTGGCAATTAGGGTTATTATTTTTTTTAAATATCTTTATTGAGTCAAAGGCATAGAAATTACAATAGCATCAATGCTCAAGCATCAGATTACAACACTATTCATACATCAATGTGAATTTATTTATTTATTTATTGCATTTGTATCCCACATTTTCCCACCTATTTGCGGGTTCAGTGTGGCTTACAATACATTGTGAGTCATGGAATTACATTGGTTACTATATGGTTAAGGGTTATATAGAGAAGAGTTATGGGAGGACAGTCGAAGTCAAACATATTTTGGGAAAACAAGTCAAAGTCAAACATAGTTTGGGAGTGGAACAGTAGAATGTAACAATGGGGAAGTGATCGGCGATAGAACAATGGCGAGAGAACATTAGGGTATAACAGTTCCATCTGTGGGTAGAGTTTTAGGTGTGGTGAGAATAAGGGGAAGAAAGATCAGAAGAGAGTGTATTGTCTTATCTCTTGCCATAGCTTTTCTCGAAGAGGTGAGTTTTCAATAGTTTGCGGAAGTGGGTTAATTCATAATTCATTTTCAGGTTGCGTGGTAGTGTACTCCAGAGTTTCGTGCTTGTGTAAGAGAAGGTTGAGGCATGCAGTGCTTTGTATTTTATGCCTTTGCACTTAGGGAAGTGGAGATTGAGGAAAGTTCGGGATGATCTTTTGGCATTTCTGGGTGGCAGGTCTATTAAGTCAGACATGTATGCAGGGGCCTCACCATGAATGATCTTGTGGACCAAGGTACATACTTTAAAGGTGATACGTTCCCTGAGTGGGAGCCAGTGCAGTTTCTCACGTAAGGGTTTTGCACTTTCGTATTTTGGTTTTCCGAAGATGAGTCTGGCTGCTGTATTCTGGGCTGTTTGAAGTTTCCTCAGTATTTGTTCTTTCAGTAAGCAACTTAAAGCAGTATCATTTGAGCAAAATGTAGGTTAATTGTACTCTGATTTGTTATGTAAATTGTTGTATTCTCCCAGCTAAATGGGCTGTTATTTCTTTTTTTATTACATTGTGATCCACACAGAATCTTATAAGACTAATATGTCACTTACCTACTTCTGTTCCCATTTCCTCAGATTCTCTTTGGAGAATGACATTATTATGGCATAAGACATAAAAATTGCCATACTGGGTCCATCTATCCCAGGATCCTGCTTCCAAAAGTACACATCTGGCAGAATCCAAAGAGTAACAAGATTTCATGCTACCAACCCTCAGGGATAAGCAGTGGCTTACCCTGGGTCTACCTTAATAACAGTTTGTGCACTTTATATATATAGAGTACATAAGAATTGCCATACTGGGAAAGACCAAAGGTCCATCAAGCCCAGCATCCTGTTTCCAACAGTGGTCAGTCCAGGTCACAAATACCTGGCAAGATCCCCAAAAAACTACAAAACATTCTATACTGCTTATCCCAGAAATAGTGGATTTTCCCCAATTCCATTTAATAATGGTTTGTGGACTTTTCCTTTAGGAAGCCGTCCAAACGTTGAATGGAGAAAAATTTCTCTGATTCATTTTAAATTTACTACATTGTAGCTTCATCGCATGCTCCCTAGTCCTAGTATTTTTGGAAAGTGTAAACAGATGCTTCACATCTACCTGTTCAACTCCACTCATTATTTTATAGACCTCTATCATATCTCCCCTCAGCCGCCTTTTCTCCAAGCTGAAGAGCCTTAGCCGCTTTAGCCTTTCCTCATAGGGAAGTCATCCCATCCCCTTTATCATCTTTGTTGCCCTTCTCTGCACCTTTTCTAATTCCACTATATCTTTTTTGAGATGCGGCGACCAGAATTGAACACAATATTCGAGGTGTGGTTGCACCATGGAGTGATAGAAAGGCATTATAATGTCCTCAATTTTGTTTTCCATTCCTTTCTTAATAATACCTAACATTCTATTTGCAATTCATATATATATATATATATATATATATGAATTGCACAAAAGAAGATTTTTAAAATGCTACGTCTAATCATGCTAATGTTTGCTCAACTGGAAACAGAATGCCGGATTCTGATGAACAGATTATACAAGTCTTGATGGGATGGTTGCGGGTGCCCATGTAATCTTAGAATAGATAAATGTTGAGCAAGAGGAGTTGATTATGTGTGGTTGTGTCCCCTTAAACCACAGAGACTGAGACAAGAGGGGAATGTTTTATAAGTATTAGCTCTACTTTTTAATGACTTACCCAGAGTGCCTTGCAACAAGAAATGCAGAATGAAGGTAATACAATACACAGTAAAAAACGATAGTGAACCACAATGAAAGTAACTAAGGGAGTCGAGTATTAGGATAGGCTTCTTTGAAGAGAATCTTTTTTAGTTTTGACTGGAAGCTTGCCAATGAAAAAGTGTCTCAGACATCTGGAGGAATTTATTTCTCTTCGAATGCTGCTAGCAAAGAGACCCTGAAAGCAAGCAGCAGACTGCTTAGTGCGTGGGAAGTTTAGAATAGCACACAATTTAGAGCAGAGAAAGCAAAACATAGCATGGTGATATACAAGAGCAGAAAGGCATTGAAATAAAGCTTTGGCTACTTTGGGAAAGCGAAAACAAGAAGCTTAGAATTTGCTAAGTGACTGAAGTAACACAAGATACGCAAGAACTTCCCAAGGAGCTGGAAAGATCATGGAACAATTAGAAAAACCAACCAAGAGGCTACAACAATAGTTAGGTGTGTTTGGGATGTTGGCTTGTGTTTTAGAATCTGTTGTCTGTGACAGAGTATAAAGGGTCCAAGAAAGCACAAAGGCAGACGGTCTGCAAACTCCAAGATGGAACACGAACAGAGCAGATCGTTTAACAAACACAAATGGATTTGTTAATTGAAAAACAAATTGCACAATATGTATACACACAAACAGCCCGACACAGGCCGTGTTTCGCCCAACAGGGCTGCTTCAGGGGCTATAAAACACTCTTTCTGTAGAGTGTGGTGAATATATGTTGAATGTACTCGTATTAAATATAAGGGAGCTCACTTTGATATGAAAAAAACAGCTTGATCAGGGATGCCGAAAATCAAAATGCTGACTCCGAGTCAATCCGACAGTCACATATCTCTGATCAGCGTGATGTTGGGCGAAACACGGCCTGTGTCGGGCTGTTTGTGTGTATACATATTGTGCAATTTGTTTTTCAATTAATAAATCCATTTGTGTTTGTTAAACGATCTGCTCTGTTCGTGTGACAGCGTATATACTGACTAAAACTAATGGCCCTTTTTACCAATCTGTGGTGAAAGGGGCCCTGTGGTAGCATCGGCGCATGGATTCACCGCTCACTGAGCCCCCTTTTATCGCAGCGAGTAAATGGCTTTTTTTTTTTTTTTAAGAGAAATGACCCTGTGATAAGTGAACCACTTGCCACTTGGCCATTTCCTGGGAGAGCTGTTACTGCCACCCATTGAGGAGGCAGTAAGGGCTCTCGCGCTCACCCAGTGGTAACTTGGCAACATGCAGGGCTGCCCAATTACTGCTGGCTAAGCCCCTGGCACAAGAAAATGCATTTTCTAGCGCCAGAGTTGTTGTGCGGCAGAGGCCCAATTTGGCACATGCCAACGCAGCGATAATCCAACTGCTCTTTAGTTTCTCTTCTGTCTTAGAACTAAATACAAGCAGCCTTATACTTTGTAAACAGGGCCGCTGCGCCAGTAGGGGGAGGAAGGAAGTCTCCTCCCCTGGATTAATCCGAGCTCCACAAATTGCCACCAGCAGATACTTTCAAATATTCTTTTCTTTTTATTTTGTTTCCAAGTTACAGACAAAAGCTTCAGTCAAGCCCTGGGTTAGGGCTGCCCCAGGCAGGGCTGTGCTGCCTCTCCCCCAGCAATCCAAAGTCTCTGCCCTTTCTTGAAGGGCTGCAATAGTCCAGGGCTGCAATAGCCCAGGGAAGAGGTGTAGATTGAGAAGAGAAGGGGTCCAAGGACCGATCCCTGGGGAACACCAACAGATAAGGGGATGGGGGTGGAGGAAGATCCATGAGAGTGAACTTTGAAGGTGCGGTGGAAAAGTATTTCCACGTAACTTGCTTGAGTGTCCGCTAGTCTTTGTACTTTTGGAACGGGTAAAAAATTGATTTACTTCTACTCATTCTACACCACTCAGGATTTTGTAAACCTCAATCATGTCTCCCCTCATCCGTCTCTTTTCCAAGCTCTTTAGCCTTCCTTCATACTAGAGGAGTTCCATCCCCTTTATCATTTGAGTTGCTCTTCTTTGAGCCTTTTCTCATTCCACTATATATTCTTTGAGATATGGGACCAGATCTGAATGCAATACTCAAGGTGTAGTTGCACCATGGAACAATACAGAGGCATTATAGTATTTTTGGTCTTATTCACCATCTCTTTCCTACTAATTCCTAGTATTCTGTTCACTTTTTTGGCCACCGCCGCATATTCTAAAGCAAACGTTTATGTAGCTAGGAATGAACGAAGGAGTTTTCTGTGGCTATAACATGTGTCATTAGCAGCTACTGAGAACCCCATGCAAATGTATTACAATGAGTTCATTAGTATTCTAATGAGCTCATTCGTAATCTAATGTGTATTCCACGGGATGCACAACTCCAGAGCAGTCCTAATTTAAGAAGCAAATTTAACGGCTGCTCTGGAGCTGTCAGAGAGGAGAGAAGCACAAGCAGGAAGCTATAAAGGCTACCTTCTTGTGCTTCCTAACTCTCGGCGCCCCCCCCCCCCCCAACTGAATTTTTAAAAAGATTTTCCCTGGTGGTCCAGTGGACCAAATCTGTTCCCCTGCGCTGGACCAAACCCCTTCCCCTGTGCTGGACCCCTTCCCCCTCCCTCCTGCAATGGACCCACACCCCCGCCCCTCCCTGTACCTTACAACAAGGTGGAGGCAGGAGGGCAGAAGCAACGGCTCCCCCCTTCTGCCCCGGGCCTACCTGAAACAAATTGGTGGCACCCTGGCCCTGCCCACTGCATTCTGGGATGCACTGGGCAGGGCTAAACACCATATAGGGGGAAAAAACTCCTTATATTTTGTTCCAGGCAGGCCCAAGGCAGGAGGGGGAAGCCATTGTTTCTGCCCTTCTGCCTCCACCTTGTGGTAAGGTACAGGGAGGGGCGTGGTGTGGGTCGGGTGTGGGTCAAGTGCAGGAGGGAGGGGTTTGGCCCAGCGCAGGGGAAGGGGTTTGGTCCACTGGACCACCAGGGAAATTTTTTTTAAAGGTTCCGGGGTCACGGGAAGGGGGGGGGGGGGTCATGGTCCACTGGATCATCAGGGAAAGTTTAAAAAAAGATTGAGGGGGGGGGGGTGTTGATCCGTTTGTGAGCCCTTGAGCCTAGGCCGATGCTTAGGAAGGATCTTGGCCAAGGCCTAGGGTGAACCAAACAGGCGCTACACAAACCCACAGCCATAAAGCCCAGCACACTCAAGACACTCAACCAGTACCAGCAGAAAAGGGAGATAGACCACTCAGACGGGCCTCACGGCTGAACGGGAACCCACTCGTACAGAGTCCATCGTATGGTCCGATCTGGAACCGAGTCATACACTAGGAAAGGGAAAAAGAACAACGAGGGGTCCCAGGAGGGACTAGAGCACATGCAACACACACAGCGCTAGCTAGACACAAGGGAAGGGCGACAGACAAGAAGCTGGCAGGTACAGACTACAACCAGGGGAAGAGAAAGCCAAGAACAGAATGTGAGACAGACTCTATAGGAGCGAAGCTCCACAAGAACACTCTAGGCTGTACCATACAGCATACAAATATACTAGGCTGTGCCACATAACACCCAAGGGAAAAGGGAAACCACCTATAGGAATACACAAGGCTGTGCTACACAGCACTCAAGGATAAAGGGAAAGCACTTATAGGAATACACAGGACTGTGCCACCCAGCACTCAAGGGTCAAGGGAAACCACAACAAGGCTGTGCCACAGAGTCAAATAAAAGACACTAGAGACAAAGGGAAAAGCAAGCAAACAGGGGAAGCTGCCTTTACATACACCCAACAGATAAGGCGCAATGCTTACAGGATTCAGGAGACAACCACAGCAGACAAAGAGTTAAAGCAGGCTACTACTACTACTACTACTATTAAACATTTCTATAGCGCTACTAGACTTACACAGCACTGTACAAATCAACATGAAACAGACAGTCCCTGCTCAACAGAGCTTACAATCTAAATTGGACAGACGAACAGACAGCTAGGGGTGGGGAAATTGCAGTGGTAGGGGTGATAAGTGAGGGTGTTGAGTAAGTGAGTCATGGTTAGGAGTCGAAAGCAGTAGCAAAGAGGTGGGCTTTAAGCCTAGACTTGAAGACAGCCAGAGACTGAGCCTGACGTACTGGCTCAGGGAAGTCTATTCCAGGCATAGGGAGCAGCGAGATAGAAGGAACGGAGCCGGGAGTTAGCAGTGGGGGAGAAGGGGGACGACAGGAGACATTTACCCAGCGAACGGAGTTCACGGGGAGGAGTGTAGGGAGAGATGAGAGCGGAAAGGTACTGAGGAGCTGCGGAGTGGATGCACTTGTAGGTCAAAAGCAGAAGTAACCCGTTCCGGGGCAGAGGGAGCAGGGAACAAGTGAAGTCGACAGACGCGCGGCACCCCCCACAGCGGCGTGCACCCGGGGCGGACCGCCCCCACCCTCCCCCTTGGTACGCCACTGGCATAAGCTTCACCCAGTAAGCAATTAGAACATTTATGAGAAGAGATAGCAAGAATGGGACAGTGACTCTGAGAGTGGAAAAGGGAGAGTACATAGAAAACCAAAACCAAATCTGAAATATTGAACAAATTATTTTAAAATAGAAAAGAACTGCAGGAGATAAAAACATAAGAATTACTATACCGGGTCAGTTGAAAGGTCCATTAAGACAAGTATCCTGTTTCTAGCAGTGGCCAATCCAGGTCACAAGTACCTGGCAGGATCCCAAAAAGTACATAGATTTCATACTGCTTACGCACAGGGATATACATTGCCTTTCCCCATATCTACCTTGTTAATAATGATTTATGAAGTTTTCCTCCAGGTACATGTTCAAACCTTACCCAGTTACATGATTTTACCAAATTCTGCAGAGCAAGTTCCAGAGCTGAACTATTTGTAGAGTAAAAAAAAATATTTTCTCTGATATGTTTTAAATGTGCTATTAATAACTTAATATTATATAAATATTCTGACACTCTTCATATATAACACTAAGGTATAGGAGGGGGTGTACATTTAGGCTATTTACCCAAATAGTTTATTGATACTTAGGATACAGTGGGTACAGCTGGTATTTTTATCCTATTTTTTGTGTACTAATAACTTCATGGCATATCTCCTAGTCTCTACATCTTTAAAAGAGTGTGCTTTTACCATTCACTTATGGTAAAGGGAAGGGCTGCTAACAACACTCAAGTCAGGAAGAAGCAGGGCTTACACTGTAGTCAAAGGTTTAAAGCTAACAAAGGAAAAACACAAACAATACCAGAACTCAGCAGCACACAGTGACAGAGCAGGCAGAGCACCCACAGGTGCAGGGAAGCAAGGTATTCAGGGAAGCAGCTTAGCTAGGGAAACAAACAAGCATACGCTGGCAACAACCAGCACAGAGACAGAGCAACAGAGCAATGAGAGGAGTAAACAACCCCCAAGAAAGCATGGTGTGCTACTAGCACAGACAGAGAGAGGGTAACAGGCTTCAGATGACTGGGATCAAATGCTGAAGCATAGATTGAAGGGAGAGGTAGGCTTAAATAGATCTGACCTCTGACGTCTCCTGCCTCAGACGTCAGCTCAATCCCTAACAGGCCAATCAGGAGCGAGTCCTAGTCATTCCCCCGCCTGTCTCAGCAGAATCATAACAGAGGGTCATTGTCCACTGGACCACCAGGGTAAATTAACAAAAAAACAGTGGCAGCCCAGTGCATCAGAAGTGTCAAATGTATTTGACAGCAGTGTCAAATCCATTTGACAGCTCGAACTCGCAAACAGCAAGGATGCACAAAGGGAGATCCATGCAGCTCATTTGCATGCGATCACCTTTGTGCATCGCTGGCTGTTGGCGATTCGCTAAATTTCAGCGAGGCAGACGTATTTTATGGCTACTTTTGTGCATTGGGGCCTCAGTGGCTCTTTTTATATCCCTCGCAAAATGTTTAAACTGTACACACACTATATCTTTCCAGTACAAGTACTTCATGCAAGAAACAGGGAGAAAATACAGAATTTATATTTTCCTTTCTCTTTGCCTCAAAACCATATGCTACAAATTTGATATAGAAGTGATCACTGTATGTAAAAGTGTATTTTCGAAGTGCTTTGACAGAGACAAAGGGGGTAACAGCCTTAACAGGAGGGTTGTCCTAGCTTCCATATTTAGCTCTGAGCTTACTATAAAGTCCTCTTTTATTGATAGATTAGCTGTGCTGTAGTATACTTAGCTGCTGGGTTTAGTGGCATGTGTGTTGCTGGCCGCATGTGGCTCTTCTGATGCCAAAAATTGCTTCCTTTACAGTTTCCAACTCAGTGTTATTGAGCTGAAGTGGACATCACAGATAACAACTCAAAATTATTGCTTCCAGGCAGTCCAGCTTGCAAATTCTGTGGCTGAGCAGTCTATAAATTCCTCAGTGTCATATGCACAGTCTGTGATAAATGTCAGTGGCAGAATTATCTAGGGATTTTACCTGGTAAAAGCAGTGTTGCATTATCATGGGCACAATTTTTGTTAAATTTGTTTTTAAAAAGATATTCATACTCAAAAAAATATTAATCTCCCAAATATAGGCCTGACTGATAAGGTTTTAAGTTAGATTTTGTCATTTTCAGAAGAGCAAACATTTAAGGTAATTTTTAAACAATCCATCTGGTCTGTGTACAAACTAATTTGTGGTATGCCCTGTACTCTTCATTATCAATCTTGCTTGCTGTGCTTATTCACTCATCTAAGCAATACAAATTATGGATGTATGCAGAACATTGATTGAAATGTAGCCTATGATTTCTTGCCATTCGGGACCCTGAAGCAGCAAAGCGAAACGCTGGCCATCGTTGGCCCAAAGGCGTTATACTCCATCTGTGAAGTGACAGCTGGGCTCCGTTTCTGTATACCTGTTAACTCTTCAAAAGATAAGTGCTTTTGAGCTTTGGTTTTGCACGACATGATTTTGAAAATGTCTCTATTGAAGTGATATACTCTTATATGAAGACTTTGAAGATTTAGAGTATATTTACATTTACATATTTTAAAAAGTTGGAACTTAAGGTCTTTTGCTGATGATGAATGAGTATGAGATCGTTTTGATCTTTACAGCTCTGTGAATCTGTTTTGATCTTGAACTCTTTGAGGCTTTTTCCCTTCCTTCGTTTTACACTTTGGTTATTTTGTGATTTTGTAGGAGTTCTTATTCAGTCATCTGCCATTAGTGGCCCTGTGGTAATGTGAACGAGGGTGCGCCTGGGCCAGGACAAACCAGAGCCACACAGCGGGTTAAGGTGAACAAATTAACACTTATTTTGAAGTGTCAGGTAGGGGAGAAAAGAAAATACAAACTAATCATTTCATGCAAGGAGTGAATAAACATGTGGATGAAGGTGAGCTGTTGATACTGTGTATCTGGATTTTCAAAAGGCATTTGACAAAGTAGTGGAAGTAAGTTTTAAAATTCCTCCTGATGAAGATTTCGAAACAAGGGGGCTCTTGTCGAGGATTTTCTAACCGATGCTACAGTCTGTTGGATTGCTTGGCTGAGCATGGTTAGAGTGTGATCATTTACTGCCTTAACGAAGATGATGAAGACGGCAGCTTCTCCTGCAGCTATGTGAATTTTTCTTTACCGTGCACAGTGATGGTTTCAAGTAAATAACTTTTTTTGAATGTTTAAGACTTTCTAATTGTGAAGACAACTGAAGTCTTGTTAATATACATGAGAGTGACCATTTTGGGGGGAACAACTTTTTTTATCTCCTAAGTGGAGTTTTTCTGTTTCCTTTTTTTCGGAAATTGTTAAGAAATCTGTGATAGAAGCCATCTGTGGAGAGATCATCTACGTAGACCCTCCATGACAGTTGAGGTTTCATTTTTTTAAAACATTTTTGAGCTTTGGAATACCAGTACTCTTCCTGAACATAATACATATTTTTGAGTGGTTGTGATTTTGACATTTTGCTCTCCAATTTTGTTTCTCTTCCCAAAGACTGCTTCATAACAATACATTGACTTCTACCTCCTAGTGTCATCCGTTATCCTTTCCTATAATGTTTTTTTACTTCTACCTCCTAGTGTCATCCGTTATCTTTTCCTATAATGGTTTTGGTCTCATGCATTACACCAATGGTCTCTAATTGTTCTCATACCTCATACTAACATTATCAGCTTCTGTCTCACCTAGAAATTAAACTGCACTTTTCTCTGGAAAGAGGATATTAGCAGTATACAAAAATTGATTTAATTTGATTTTAGGTTAACAAAGTACCTCATGACAGACTTCTGAGGACATTAGAAAGTTATGGGATAGGAGTTAATGTCCTATTATGGATTAAAAACTGAGTGGAGGAGTGGCCTAGTGGTTAGTGTGATGGACTTTGGTCCTGGGGAACTGGGTTTGATTCCCACTGCAGGCACAGGCAGCTCCTTGTGACTCTGGGCAAGTCACTTAACCCTCCATTGCCCCAGGTACAAATAAGTACCTGTATATAATACGTAAGCCTCATTGAACCTGCTATGAGTGGGAAAGCGCGGGGTACAAATGTAACAAAAATAAAAAAAATTAAAAGACAGAAAACAGAGAGAAGGGTTAAATGGTCAACATTCTCAATGGAGAAGGGTAGTCAGTGGGGTTCTGCAGGGGTCTGTGCTGGCACTGCTCCTTTTTAACATATTTTAAAATGATCTAGAGATGGGAATAAGTAGGGAGCTAATTAAGTTTGCTGATAAAGGGAAAGGGAAATGGGACTTGATATACCGCCTTTCTGAGGTTTTTGCAACTACATTCAAAGCGGTTTACATAACACAGAGTTATTCAAAGTTATTAAATTGCAAGAGGTTTGAGAAAAATTGCAAGAGGAACTTACAAGACCGGGAGACTGGGCATCTAAATGGCAGATGACGTTTAATGTGAGCAAGTACAAAGTGATGCATGTGGGAAAGAGGAAACCAAACTATAGCTATTTGATGCAAAATTCCACATTAGGAATCACTGCCCAGGAAAAGGATCTAAGTGCCATCATTGATACGTTGAAACCTTCTGCTCAGTGTGCAATGGCGGCTAAGAAAGCAAATACAATGTTAGGAATTATCAGGAAAGGAGTGGAAAACAAAAATGTGAATGTTATAATGCCTTTTTATTGCTTCATGGTGCGACAACACCTTGAATACTGTATGTAATTCTAGTCACCGCATCTCAAAAAAGATATAATGGAATTAGAAGGGCAACGAAAATGATAAAGGGGATGGAATGGCTTCCCTATGAGGAAAGGTTAAAACAGCTAGGCTCTTCAGCTTTGAGAAGAGACAGCTGAGGGAAAATATGATAGAGGTCTATAAAATACTGAGTGGAGTAGAATGGGTAGATGTCAATTGCTTGTTTCCTCTTTCCAAAAATACTAGGACTAGGGGGCACGCAATGAAGCTACTAAGTAGTACATTTAAAACCAGAGAAAATATTTCTTCACTAAACATGTAATTAAACTCAGGAATTCATTGCCAGAGAATTTGGTAAAGTAGTTAGCTTAGCAGGGTTTAAAAAAAGGTTTGAATAATTTCCTAAAAGAAAAGTCCATAAGCCATTATTAAAATGGACGGGAAAAATGCACTGCTTATTTCTAGGATAAGTACAGTGGTGTGCTGGAGCAGGCTCTCACAGGCTCGCAAGAGCCGGTTGTTAAGTTTTTAAGAATTTTGGGAGCCGGTTGTTAAAGTAGGACCCTCCATGGCTACTTTAACAACTGGCTCCCAAAATGTGGCCTTGGGCCCCCTGCTGAATTATCTTTTATTTTTGCTGGTGGGGATGTTGAGCCCCGCCAGCCAAGTAAATAGACTACTGCTGCTCCCCGCTCCTTGTTTCCAGCTCTGGGCAGCAGGCTGGGACTTCTCGAGCATGTGAGAGAAGTTCCAGCATGCTGCTCAGAGCAAGACGTTGGGAGTGGTGGCAGTCCATTTATTGGCTGCCAGCAAAGGTATGCCTAGCGTGCCTGCACGAAGGGAGGGAGGAAAGAGAAGAAAGTGTTGCTCCCCCATCCCACCCCCGGCCACCCCTGGCCCTTCCAACTGCAGAGCTGGCTACGTCCGGAGAAAGAGCCTGTTGTTAAAAATTTACCAGCACACCCCTGGATAAGTAGGATAAAATCTGTGTACTTGTGACCTGGCTTGGCCACTGTTGGAAACAGGATACTAGGCTTGATGGACCTTAGGTCTGTCCCAGTATGGCAACTCTTAGGGGCTCTGGTCTGGCTCCCCAGAGCTACCAGTACAATTGTTAGCAGTTCACCTAGACCAACCTGCATCCACCTGGGTCAAAGATATCAATTTGCAAGGTTCCATGTCAAACTTGGCCTACCTGACTGTTGCAGTTTCAGGATAACTAGCTAGTGGAGGAATATGCTGTTGGGCATCACAGCTTTCCTCTGGGCCTCCTTAACCTGGCTGTGCCCCTAGCTTTTATACTTCCTAGTTCCTGCTCTTCTGGCTCCACCCCTCTCTTGTTATTTTCCCCTGGGGGGAGGGGGGAAGACGATGGACATTAATGTGGTTCTGAAGCTGTGAGGGAGTATCCTTAAGGGTAAGTGGCCATGTCCTATAGACTCTCTCACATGCCCATTTTTATGCAATTAACATTTTATTATTACACCCTACTGATCTCTCACACCCCGACCTTTCTCCGCTACAAACTTGTTTGGATCATATTTCTACTTGGCTCATTAAAAACTGCTAAATCCATCAAAAGCAACTGCTGTTGACTTACTAATAGACCTCATTGTTTAATTTTAGCCGCGCTGCTGTCAGGCTGCCCTGTCAATTGATCACCAACTTCAATTTGAACTTCATATCGCATCAAGAGTTGTTTTTTTTTGCCCTCAATTTTGTTCAATTCAACCCTTTTTGAATGCTCAGGACCAACAGATGATTGTTCATGCACTTATTACATCACAATTGCCTTACTGCAATATGTTTTTTTCAGGTTTAGTGCAATATTTCCTCAAAAGACTTCAATCTGTTGAAAATATAGTGATCCAAGTTCTCTGTCGGGCTCATAGTTTTGATCGGGTTTCTCTGCTTCTTAATTGCAACCATTTTTAAGGGCGCTCTATCATATTTGGCGTTATTATCTCCTTATAAACCAGCTTTGTCATCTCCTTTGTCAAATGAATCTCTTCTTTGTCTTCTACTATTATCCCAAGCCTATTTAGATGCTACTTGCCATTCAGCCTTCTATTTCATGGTACCTACTCCTACCACCGCCAACTCCAGGCTCCGCTCATTCTGCCTCGCCTCACCCTATGCTTGGAACAACCTTCCTGAGCCCTTACGCCAAGCCCCCTCCCTGCCCGTCTTCAAGTCTTTGCTTAAAGCCCACCTCTTCAATGCTGCGTTCGGCACCTAACCCTTACCGTTCAGTGAATCCAGACTGCCCCAATTTGACTGCCCCTATCGGACTGACTGTTCACTTGTCTTTTAGATTGTATGCTCTTTGAGCAGGGACTGTCCTTCTATGTTAAATTGTACAGCGCTGCGTAACCCTAGTAGCGCTTTAGAAATGTTAAGTAGTAGTAGTAGTAGTACTGTATGTTGTGGTATGTCACAACCAGTACATGCTGAGCCCTCCCATAATACATTTAAAACCAAACTTAAAACACACTTTTTTAATGTTGCCTTTTCTACTTTTGGGTAGAGCAGTCAATCATAGGGAATGACTGGTTGGCATCTATAAAATAAAATCTGGTTGCAAACTGCTATCGAGTGTGTAGCTTTACTTAGTATGAATGCATCCGACAGAAGTGTGTATTCTGTCCTATCAAAAACTATGGAGTTCCTTTTCTTACCTGTTTTAGGTTTTCGTAAACTGCTTTGCTCTATTTTCTACAAAAGGTGGTATAGAAAGTTATAAAAAATCATAAACATATGCAATGTGTATCTGCTATGGAATAGCATTGGGCATTTATAAAAAAACATAGGTGAGGTCGAGGGAACAGGAAAATTAACTGGACACCTCTGGATATACAGTAGCAATGTAATAAAGCTTTCCAGTTAACTTTAGGAGAGCCCTCCAGTATGATCAGAGTTGTCCAGTTAATTTTGTCTGGATAGTGTCATATATCAGTGCTGTCTATCAAAAATCAAACCACACCCCTAGAACACCTCTGGCACCGCCTCTCTTCTGGTGGCTACATTACTGTTCAGCCAACAAGTTGGTTGGACAAACTTAAGCAGGATTGGTGGGGGTGGGGGGGGGGGGGCAGGAGGAGGAGTTTAAAAGCAAAAAATAGTCGGGATAACTCCCAAAGTTACCTAGCCCAGGGGTAGGCAACTCCGGTCCTCGAGAGCCGCAGGTCAGGTTTTCAGGATATCCACAATGAATATGCAGGAGATAAGTTTGCAAGCACTGCCTCCATGGTATGCAAATCTATCTCCTGCATATTCATTGTGGATATCCTGAAAACCTGACCTGCCTTCGGCTCTCGAGGACCGGAGTTGCCTACCCCTGACCTAGCCAAATCTGATTTAATTTTCAAGTTTATATTTCATTAAGGTTCTAGATGTGACACCCCATCCCCATCTAGCGACTGGCCTGGTAGGTCCTGTCTCCACGCTGTGGTCTCTAGGTCTTCCTCTAGTTGGTTGCACACATGTTCTATTGTCTCCTTATGAAATCTGAAACTGCATAGACATAGCTCCTCTGTCATATCCATGATCTGTGTTCTGGGCCTGTATACATTCTGCATACGTGCTCTCCACTTCTGTTTCCTCTATCTCTCTTGAGGGCCAGTAACCACAGGAGCAACAACTTGCTTCAACTGACGCTTGTAACCACCATCACTTGCACCCAGATCCCACCACCATGTGCACCAAGTACCCACCACCAGCAGAGACCACAAGCGTGGCCCATCCCAGTGGTGGAGATTTACCACCACAATGCTGGAGATTGAAGGCCAAATGAGTGAGATTTTTCTCGCGGGCCCCAGCCATGTCTAAAACCAGTTCTGGCAGATCATGCACATTCCAAAAACTGGCATATTTCAATCAATAAATTACAAAAAATCAGGAAGATCAAATCCAACAAACCAAGTTAAACCTTAAACTCACTATAGTAAATTTGGGTTCAGAATAATTTATCTTTTTATATATATATAAAAAGATAAATTATTCTGAACCCAAATTTACTATAGTGATATTTCAATCAATAAACAGAAAATAAAATTCTTTTTTCTACCTTTGTTCTCAGAGATGCCAAGGGTGGTCCACCCAGAAGAATGATATGTACCACCCCAATACGTGAAATTCAAGGTCAATGAGTGAGGTTTTTCTCACAGTGCATTCAATCTATAAATTTGAAATGGTGGCGAAGGGACTGAAGTCTAAGGAAGGGCTGCTGGCTACACTTATTGAAAAGTAATGCCTTCATATGTCTTCATGGATGACGTTACATATTTTAAACACAATTATTTCAAACACAACACGAAACCACATGCAAACCTATGGAAAGTATTCAGCTAAGATCCCTCATTTGGCAGTATCTCATGATTTAAACTTGATCACATACATATCTACTACAAAGACAACTACCTCAACACACAACAGACTCTGCCACATTTTCTAAAACCCTGTATTATGATATGACAAACTAATATTAGATTAAAGTTTTGGCATCACCTCAGTAAGGTCAACACATAATCCCTCCACTAGAAAACACTATACAGAAACTTGTGTAAAAACACATTCAGAACCTTACCATACCTTAACAGCACTAATTCCCAAGACTCAAAAGCGACAATCTTATGCGTGAAAAGACAGCACTGTAAATATTATACCATGCCCTAAAACACCAATACACTACCTATTGGAAAAAAAACACACAAAACAAACACGACTGCAACAAGATCTCTACACAGGTACTACATGGTAGCAGAGGGTTCGCGGAACCCTAGGGATCCTCAAACTCTCTTCCTTAAGAAATTAGATTGTAGAATCTGTTTGTATGAACTTATACATGTTTATTTATTTATTTGTTACATTTGTACCCCACATTTCCCCCACCTATTTGCAGGCTCAATGTGGCTTACATGATACCGGAGAGGTGTTAATAGACTCCGGAGTAAAGCAAATACAGATAATGGTTAAGTTGGGGTAGGAAGGGTAGGGACCACATGAAGGAACATGTGGTGGGGCCGTATAGAGGATAGTAAGAACAGATGAGATAGTTTGGTGATCAATACAAACTGTGGTGGTGTAGTGTCGCTGATTTCAGGCATTTAAGTTGGGTCGGGGGGGGGGGGTAAGCCTTTTGGAACAGGTGGGTTTTTAGGTGGCTTCCATTGAATCAGCCTGCTTTCGGGCTTCGAGCCTTCCCTGTAACGCATCCCACTCTTATGGAAGCAGGAAGTTGCATCAGTGAGGGTGGAATGCATCACAAAGGAGATCCAAAGCCCCAAGGCAGACTGATTCAATGGAAGTAGTGCTGCAACCGGCTCTGGCGGCAAGGAAAAAAAGTTACAGGAACCGGGGAAAAGTTACAGGAACCGGGGGGGGGGGGGGGGGGGGGGGGGGAGGAGAAGGACACATCTCTCAAGTAATGAACAGGTTTCTGTTTCCTCTGGAAATTGAGAGCCATCCGAAATTATTTCCCTACCCTTCAATCCCTTCAAAATTCTGGTGCACGACTTATATTCTGCCTGTGCTGCTATGCTCATATTAGTCCTCTTCTCAAGTCACTTCATTGGCTCCCCCACATCCAGTTCAAACTCCTCTTATTGACTTACAAATAATAATAATAACAAAACTTATAACCCTCTCAGGCCTTGCAGTTCACAAAACAAGAAAAAACCAGGAATTACAGTAAAAATGACATAGAATACCATAATAATTAAAATTCTTTACAAATAATCAAAATTAAGAAGAAGATAAAATATACTTTAACTCTGCAGCTTCTCAGTACCTCTCCACTCTTATCTCTTCCAACGCTCCTCCTCGGGAACTCCATTCATCAGGTAAATCTCTCTTATCTGTACCCTTCTCCTCCAATACCACTGCAACTCCCATTATAAACCATAAAGTTGTGTTGCTCTGTTTGTCACCCTCCTGTCTCCATGCATATCTCACCTATACACCCCCATCCTGTTAGACTGTCACTGAAATGCTTTGATGTCGCACTTATATATACTAATCAGTATCAAGCTAATAACACTGTATATTATTTCTCATATATATAGTCCTTCTTATAATAGACCTCAGAGGTCTAAGTACAAAGCTAAGTACAAAGGAATTTTCTTTTTCATTCAAAAAGTTAAAAATTTAAAAACAAATTTTATAAAAAAAAGATAAATGTTTGACCAATGACGAGAGGCACACAAGTTTGATTTCTGGATGTTTAATAACATCAAAGTGGAAGTTTACATCAACAACACCTCTGAGGTCTATTATAAGAAGGACTATATATGAGAAATAATATACAGTGTTATTAGCTTGATACTGATTAGTGAATCGTGAGAGTGCTGTATATATAAATATTAGAGTGGGCAATTTTTGACAGCACTTATATATACTGACATCTACCAGCACTTGCTTATTTCCGATCTGACGAAGAAGGGCAACCTTCGAATGCTAATCAAGAAATGTATTAAGTTATGTCCAATAAAAAAGGTATCGTCTTATTTTCTTTTCCATGTTTTATTTGGTTTGATTTCTATAGATTCTACATGGAATGTTGCTATTCCTCTAGCAACATTCCATGTAGACGTCGGCCCTTGCGGATCACCAATGTGGCCGCGCAGGCTTCTGCTTCTGTGAGTCTGACGTCCTGCACATACGTGCAGGACGTCAGACTCACAGAAACAGAAGCCTGCGCAGCCTTCTACATGGAATGTTGCTAGTGGAATAGCAACATTCCACGTAGAATCTCCAATAGTTTGCGTGTAGAATCTCCAATATCAACATTCCATGTAGAATCTCCAATAGTAGCAACATTCCATGTAGACGTCGGCCCTTGCGGATCACCAATGTGGCCGCGCAGGCTTCTGCTTCTGTGAGTCTGACGTCCTGCACATACGTGCAGGACGTCAGACTCACAGAAACAGAAGCCTGCGCAGCCTTCTACATGGAATGTTGCTAGTGGAATAGCAACATTCCATGTAGAATCTCCAATAGTAGCAACATTCCATGTAGAATCTCCAATAGTAGCAACGTTCCATGTAGAATCTCCAATGGTATCTATTTTACTGTCATAGTAATGCTTGAATGTTTTCACTTGTATACACTGTCAGCTAGCACATTTGCTTATTTCCGATCTGACGAAGAAGGGCAACCTTCGAATGCTAATCAAGAAATGTATTAAGTTATGTCCAATAAAAAAGGTATCTTATTTTCTTTTCCATGTTTTATTTGGTTTGATTTCTATAGATTCTACATGGAATGTTGCTATTCCTCTAGCAACATTCCATGTAGACGTCGGCCCTTGCGGATCACCAATGTGGCCGCGCAGGCTTCTGCTTCTGTGAGTCTGACGTCCTGCACATACGTGCAGGACGTCAGACTCACAGAAACAGAAGCCTGCGCAGCCTTCTACATGGAATGTTGCTAGTGGAATAGCAACATTCCACGTAGAATCTCCAATAGTTTGCGTGTAGAATCTCCAATATCAACATTCCATGTAGAATCTCCAATAGTAGCAACATTCCATGTAGACGTCGGCCCTTGTAGATCACCAATGTGGCCGCGCAGGCTTCTGCTTCTGTGAGTCTGACGTGCAGGACGTCAGACTCACAGAAACAGAAGCCTGCGCAGCCTTCTACATGGAATGTTGCTAGTGGAATAGCAACATTCCATGTAGAATCTCCAATAGTAGCAACATTCCATGTAGAATCTCCAATGGTATCTATTTTACTGTCATAGTAATGCTTGAATGTTTTCACTTATATACACTGTCAGCTAGCACATTTGCTTATTTCCGATCTGACGAAGAAGGGCAACCTTCGAAAGCTAATCAAGAAATGTATTAAGTTATGTCCAATAAAAAAGGTATCATCTTATTTTCTTTTCCATGTTTTATTTTGTTTTATTTCTATTGATGAACTTTGAAGAAAGTTTTTTGGTTAAATTGTTAATCTGAGGTTCCATACTCAGGGAAGAATCTAATAATATTCCCAGAACTCTTGAGGTTTGTTCCACAATTAAGGGAGCCCCTTCACAATTAGGAATACAATTTGGAATTCTACCAACAATTTTGGTTTTATCAGTGTTCAGTTTTAAGAGATGAGAGAGACCGAGCTCTAATTTTTTCAATATAACCTTTTATCCTACTGTAATAACTCCAGATAACGTCATTGCAAATCACTGCTGACCAGTCCATTGCTGTCCAGATAGCGCCGGAGCAGTCCAGGAGAGGAGCCAGAACTTCTTTGGGTTCTGCTGATATTCTGTGCTAGTACTGAGAGAAGTATCCAACAAAGAATCAGTAAGCCCAATGCAGGTTTACCACACGCTAAATTGGAAGTACTGCTGGCCCAACGTGGCTGTTGACTTGAGTGTGTGCCTTTTCTGGTGTGCTGTAAACATGTTTTTTCTAGCGTGGTGCTAACCTGGTGGTAATTGGGCATCGCCGCACGCTGCCTAGTTATCACTGGCAGGCTTATTTTCGAAAGTGATCGCCAGGCATCTTCCGACGTAAATCGGGAGATGGCCAGCGCAGTGGCGAAGCCACAGGTGGGCCTGGGTGGGCCAGGGCCCACCCACTTAGGGTTCAGGCCCACCCAACAGTAGCATACGTTTAGTGGTAGCTGGTGGAGATCCCAAGCTCTATCAGATGAAGACTTCCCTTTGATGGTAAGCCAAGGTGGAAAGAAGCGTTTTCTCGCCAGCTGAGATATTTTTTTGGTGGTGGTGAAGAACACTTGGTGCCCACCCACTTCTTGTCTAGGACCACACAGAATCTATTGTCTGGCTACGCCCCTGGGCCAGCGATCTCTCAAAAGCGGCGAAATCGGTATAATCGAAACCTGCTTTTTTGACACCATTGCCACTTTCCTGTCACCGAGCCGGCGAAAGTTCAAGGGGGCGTGTCGGCAGCATAGTGAAGGCGAGACATGGGCGGGCATGGGCGTGGCTACCAGATGGCCGGCTTTCGCAGATAATGGAAAAGAAAAGCAGCGTTAATCAGTATTTCGCCGGGTTTACTTGGTCCTTTTAATTTCATGACCAAGCCTCAAAAAGGTGCCCCAACTCACCAGATGACCACCGGAGGGACTGGGGGATGACCTCCCCATACTCCCCCAGTGGTCACCAACCCCCTCCCACACTAAAAAAATAAAAATAAAAACCTTTTTTGCCAGCCTGTATGCCAGCCTCAAATGTCATACCCACTTCCCTGACAGCAGTATGCAGGCCCCTGGAACAGGTCTTGCTGGTTGCAGTGGACTTCAGGCAGGCAGACTCAGGCCCATCCCCCCCTACCTGTTACACTTGTGGTGGTAAGTGTTGAGCCCTCCAAACCCCCCCCCCCAACCCACTTTACCCACATGTAGGTGCGTGTAGCGGACGCACGTAAAAATAAAAATGACTGCCCTGGCCACGCAGTAGCCGGGTGGTAACTCCGAATTGACGAGCATTGGGTGCACCTACGCAGCTTAGTAAAAGGGCCCCTAACTGCAGTTTTAAGTATCGAGGGGATAGTTTCTCTCTGAAAATTGCATCCCGATTCCACTCATGCAAAATATAGCCACAGACTGCATTTAGGTGGAGTACTGACAATTATCCCCCAAGGTGTTTAGTTTCCGAAGGAATTCAGGCTTGCTAATGGCTTTGCAAGAAGCAGGATGAACTATACAATGCAGCATGGTGGGAAGGTATGTAGAAAGCAGCACACTTAAATGTCTAAATGCAAACAAGGAAAGACTTAGGCCCCGTGAGTTTACACAAAACATCTGGTGCTGAGTTAAGGAAATCCATATCAGGTGTGTGGCAAATCTTTTGTATGAATTTCACATGCCTCTGCCAAGCTGTTACACTGAAAGATAGCCTCAGCTCTGCTGGTGTTTGATAGGCTGCAGGCCTAAGTGAATACTCCAGGAACTAGGAATTGAAAAAGAGAAAATTACAGCAGATAAGAACCATACGGCTCATCTTATCTACCCAGCTGGTGACTGGGAGAAGCAGAGCAGAGAGAGAGAAACTCCAGCAGGAAATTTGAAGGCAGGATTTCAGAGCACTTTCACAAAGCCTCGGAGATTTATCGATCAGAGGTATTAACCAGATAATTTATTTGCTGTCTTGCCTGCTGCAAATTTGAATTTTACAAGGTATAACAACTGCCTTTTTTTTCTCTTAATTCAGCAGTTTGCTACAGCTCAATTAGAACCAGGACTGGAATATGGCACCAGGGAACTTCAAGTAACAAAAAGCGGAGAGGAAAATCCTCACGCAAAATAAAGTCAATGAAAACAAAAAAGTGAGGACAGATGTTGAGGAAATCTAGACAACTTTATTAATAATCAGATGACGACCTGACACGACCGTGTTTCGGCATCAAAGCCTGCATCAGGGGTCAAGTTGTTCAATTATAAACCAACAGAAAATATGGTAATGGGACTTCCTTCGAACTCAGAAATTGGGCGTTTTGTTTTGGATGGGCGTCCATTTTGGCCGTCATTCCCCCCCCCACCCCCCCCACCCCCCCGTAATAATAAAAACGTCTTATTTTTGGCAGTGCTTCACTCAGCTGAGAGACCTGGAAGTCCCTGAGCCAATCACAACGCATTCCGTTTTCGTTAGCTGCTACCGTCGTAGGAAAAAAGTCTTTAGTGCATGCCAGGGTTTACTACTTGCTCGTTGATGGCTCGTTAATGGATCGTTAAGTTTAGTGCATCGGGACCCTAGAGTCTTGTTTAATCTTTGCTAAAGACTCAGTTAAAGTGTCAATTTTACTCACGAGAAGAGACATATCCTGGGTTGATTTTGTTACCACTGTTGTTAACTCCTGAATAGCCTTCCAAATAGACTTTAGCGTGACCTCCGAGCGGTCTGTCGATCAAGGTCCGGCTGCCGTCAATTCCCGTCCTAGCTGGATCCTCTGCACCCCATCCAAAGAACGCAGGGCACGGTGGAGGATTAAGATCCAGTGGTGATAAAGATGTTTCTATCCCTAAGAGAGCCGCCGCTCCTCCTTCGGCTCTCAAAGCAGGGTTAGCCGCTCCAATCTGTGGGCCACCCGTGTGCCTATGTCTCTTATTACCATGTTACTCCTACACTGATTCAATTACACTGGCTTATTTTTTTTTAAGTTACTGCTGTTCATATATACAGCTATGAGGCAGTCGTGTCCCTCTGACCTATCTATTCTACTGCAATGACCACATTTTGATTGGATATTACTACAATCTAATTCCTAAGAGCAGCTGTCTCTTCCTTCAGTCTGTTTTGCTCATTGCACTTCTATTCACAACATATTTTTCCCTTTGTGATGGAAAAAGTTGGAATAAATTTGCTTCAGAACTGAGGGCTGAGGAGGATATTCTTCACTGTTATAAAAACTTGAAAGAGTATTTGTTTAACAAGACTATTTTATTTATTTATTTATTTATTTATTTATTTATTGCAATTTTTTTTATTTTAACAAGCATATACTTGTAAAAGCAAAATAGCTTTAACAATGGCAAAGAAATATATGTCAAAAATTTAAAGAAGATATAACATAATTCAATTGTCGCCTTCTTAGACCACTATAGTTAGGGGATAAGTCCAAAATTATAGAAGATTGTTAGTGGAATATTACAATCTGTTGAGAATTGGGGGGTCCCGAGCCCCCCCCAAGAAGGCTAGAGTGACCTTAATCTGACTCCATCTCTAAATAACACTAGTACTGGGGTAATCAAGGAGTTATTGCCTCTAAGGGAGACGTTAGGTCTAAGGAAAAGATACCAGCCTTATAACAAACTGGATTTAGATTACAAGTTATACAATGCATTTATACTTACAGCCTTTGATCATTAAGTGAAGCCCACAAATCATCATTTGGAATGAGGAGTTTATTTGCTAAGGTATAAGTCAAATCAGTGATTGACAACAGGCATGTACAATCAATTAATTATAGGAATATAATAAGCTACAAACAGGTGTTAATTATTTGCTAATGTTTTATAATTTCTTTTACCAATTGGAGGTTTTACAAGGGAAAGCAACTAGGAAATTTGTTAATTCTGCTGGACACATTGGTTTCCCTTGGAGAGAGAGTGGCAACCCTTTTCTCTCTAACTCAAACCAGGAAATACCCGGATTTTTATAGGTGCCCTCAGGATATGGGTAATATGACAGTAGATATACCTGATTGGATCTATGCTAATGTCATGGTTGTCACTGATTGGCTCATGCTAATGAGTAGCTTCTATCTTGCTACGCCTTTCCTTTCTCACACCAGCTGACCACAATCCTGCTCACAGGAAGTCTCCCTCCTCTCTGGAACAGCTAGTTCTCTATTTTCTTTGCACCTGCTATGACTCACTTATTTCTCAACTTGTTTTTCTAACTTACATTAGAGAAAATTCCACTTTGTAACAGATACGGGCTTCCATTTTGTGTTGAAATCCTCCATTTTGTTTCCATATCTATTAACTTTTCCTAATTTAGCTTATTTAGGCCTCAATGTGGGCTACCAACTAGGCCATACTTTTCCAGTAAACTCCCAGTTGTGTCAGCCATCAGATTTCTGACTCAGCCAAGGTCTGTACTGGCCTGAGCTCTGTGACTGGGCCCACCACCATTCCAGTGGGGGGGTCTCTGGCTGTACCATAATTATACATTCCCCACTTGTCACCCCCTCTGGGGAGGGGTGACACAAAGCTCGTCAAGCTTGTAATCATCCATTCCAGAAGGTAGCAAGCTATCAAACGAGAGGGGGAGTTTTGGTCTTAGAAATTGCTAGAAGGTATGTGGGTAATAGCAATTTCAGGTGGATCATACTAATAAACACTTTCAGGTCTTTCTATGGCTTCTATTATATCTGTTGCATAGTGCATGGGGAGATAATCTAATGTATCTATTTCAGTGGTCTTGGGAAGGATCAGTGGTTTCGATTAAGCATTGTTATGGTGGCTCAACAAATATATGGTTAGTACTCTGTTTGCAAGCTGTTTTAGGTTGTAGGTATTCAGAATCCTTAAACAGGTCGGAATTCCTGGACCTTACTAGTACTCATCATTAGCATCCAATCATGAGCACTAAAAAGTGGATAGCAAGTATGAGGTTGCCTCATACAGCAAAAAGGGTCAATCCTAGGAAAATTTATATTAACAAAGGTCATGCATGTATCTTGACATATGCATAATGACCTGGAAGTATGGGAAGCATTTTATATATCCGTTACCCCACTTGGAGCTTAGTCAAACCTACAGAAAGACATGCAGCTTAAGTAAGCCTACACCAAAGTTAAACAATTGCATAACTGGTTGATACTAACAGGGTTTACACCTACATTATGATATCAGAGCCAGTATTAGGGTTTGATGTTACCCTTGTATCTGAGCAATATCAACTTCAATTTAAATTAAACTCTTAGAAAAACAATCAGAACAATACAGGAAATATTAGGAAAATAAAAATAAAACCTTTTCATTATATAGACAGGATTACTGCTAAACTGAAAATAAAACAAAATATGAATCTATAATGTCCATAAACGGCAACAGTAATTCTCAAATTAAGTATCAGTTCTAAAGTCTCTTTCATCGTTCATGGTTGAGGCGGTGGAAGCACTGAAGAATCTGGACGGAGATCTGGAAGATCTAACAGGGCTGGGTTTTCAGGCTGGCCTGCTGAAGGAAGTGGCTGGTCTTGAGATGGGTAGGCTGGTAACATCTGGTTCTACGGCTGAGTAAACCCGTATATCTTTCACATGGACCCAAAACTTGTGATCCAGTAGTTTGCAAGGTGTAAAGGTTATTGCCACAATCTTGGGGGATCTAACATCATTTGGGCCTGGATAGATCTTGAAGACGTACTTGTGGTGTACAAACTTGGATCTTTCCAAGTCTTTATTCTAGGCATGCACAATCATAATTAGTCCTTCAAAAGTCAGAGTTTAGCAAAGGAATAAGCAAAATGACTGTATGCCTGAATGATACATTGCCATATCTTGGTGGGCATAATCAGTGTGAATTGAATAAATGTCAAGAGAAATGAAAGACAATGTAAACATGGAGAAAACAGTGCTAATTAAGTGCAAAAACAAAAGGGAAACCAATTTACATAAATAGGTAAGGATTGGGAATTGGGATTTGGAATTGGGATTTGCAATTGGGATTTGGAATTGGGATTTGCATAATATATCCCCACTTCTGGCTTGCATAATGTGCGAGACAGATTGGTAATTATTACGAAGACATGATCAAATAACAATGGTTAAGTATATGGAACAAAAGAAAAGAGTAAAAATTAAAATTTAGAGATGATGGTAAATGTTCAAGTTATTGATGTATGGAGGGCAATGTGTTGCAGAATCTTCACCTGCGATGACTAACATTCACCAAGAGTTGAGCCCTCAGTTGCAGGAGGCCAGCAGGACTTATGAGTTAGATGATCCAGAAAGAAGGGTAGCTTAGGAAATAGTCATAATCAAAGCAGAAGACTAATGTGCAGAAATTTAAAACTCATAACTAGTCCAGGTTGGAAGTATCTTCTGGAATCACGGTCGCTGTCTGTTGTAACAGAGAGCTCATATGTAAAGTGTCATGTAGGTTTTGGAAAAGATGAGCCTGCAAAAATATTTAATACAGTAGAATATTTAAGTGCATAACCAAGAAGGTCTAAATTAATGACTTCATTTGGACAAAAGAAAATTCTCATTGGAGAAGTTGGTGCTCCTTTTTCTTGCCAGAGGTCAGTTGCAGTAGAAGTACTAAACTGGAATAGAGGTGGTAGATCAGGAATTGGTTTTGCAGTCTTTAGTCAACCTACAGTACTGATTAAATAGAGATGACATACAAGTAATGCCTAGTATTTAAATCTTAGCACAGGATCATTAGAAAGAAAAAATCAAAGAATGTATTGTTAGTTCCTTGGTGCACCAGTATGTGGAGCATAGTTTCAATATATAAAATCATAAGTTACAAGTAGAAAACAATTTTTCTCTGTAGATGAGATGTTGCTGGCACAGGAAGTCAGCATAGTCTGAGGAAACATTGTGGTCAGAGTCTGCTCCAGGAAAATACAGCCCTTAATATGATATTTAGAGAGATAGAGAAAAGCCAATATCAGAAAAGAAAGATGTAAAAACTATATATTTCTATGAGGCCTCCTCACGTGACCTTTACAAGGTTTAAATAGGTCAAATGAGAAGGACAATAACCTATAGTCCTCTGTAACAGTTCACAGCCAATTTGGAAAATGAAAATTATATTAAATTTTAAACTGATCCTTTCTATGCTTTCACAATTTGGGCCCTAAATTATGACAGCATATCAAGATTCATATTCAGAGGGATAGCTAAAAATAAGCTTATATATTCCCAGGAATCAATTTACAATTTAGAGTATATTTTAAATACAGAGGAGGAGCCAATTTATAAGCAGGAGACACGTAGAAGCATGTCTTAGTAAAATTCAAAAAATTAAAGATATAATGCAATAAATGCACACAATTGACCAGTAGGCTATGTTCATATGATAAATGGAACAGCTTGTAAGCCTATATTGTAAATTGAATTCTAAACAAAGAGTAGCAAGGATAATACAGAATCATAGAAAAACCCATCTAGTTATTAAAAATCTGAAACACGTAATGAATTCCTGTATCATATACTGAGTTCAAAGCTTTTGTAAAAATGAACTTAAGAGAAAATAAGAACTACAAGGGTTAATCTCTGTCATTCGGTCCTAAGGAAATCACGAAATAACGGTGTTTCCTGTGCTTATTTTGAGTTTACTGCTCACTGCAAACATTGGATATTATGGTGACTGAAAATAGGGCTATACATCAGACCAAAACTGTAAGTTGAAGTTTTTATATTAATACTTCATGCTGGTGTAATTAGTCTTCATAGAATTAATACTTCAGGAGAGGAAAAGAGGAGAAGGTTATTACTTTATCTGCTACCAGAGGTACGGTTCTCAATGAAGAGGAAATTGGCAATTGTAGCTAGTCTTATCTGAACATAGCTCTGAAATAATAGCAACCTGAATTTCTTTAGTTCAGATTTACTAGTTAATTATGTTATGCAAGGGTTAATCTCCGAACCCTATTGCATACATAATAAGGCAGGCACCGTAGTATTATGGAATCCGGAAACGAAATTTAACTGTGCCATTTGGGGTTTGAGAACCAAAAATGCTGAAACTCTATACAATAATATATCTTAAAACTATAAATCTTTAAGAGGCAGGGAAGGAAGTTTGAGAGTAGTAGATAAGACGTGAAAAGAAAAATTAAAACACTTAATACATTATTACGGAACACATCCCCAATAGAGAACCAGGAAGTGAACATCAGCACTAGTTATTTTAACCAACATCACAAAGAAACAGTGTTTTAGATGGCATATAATATAGAACCTTTCATAGGAAATATCTGAAACAATTATGTAATTTTCAAAGAACACATACACGGACGCACACCTATAAAATTAAAACTAAAAAGTGCTTGCATTTCTAGTGAAAGCAATTTACCAGAAGTCAAAAACAATCAGGTATTTAACATCACGTCACAAATCAAACAAACATTGCTTAAATGAAATAATATACAATCCTGGAAAAAAACACTCCTTTGAGATTTACTACCACTGCAGTTGATAGGTAATCTCGCAGAGTAACCTTAAAGCACAAATTTAAAACTAAAGAAATGTTTCCTTAATAATTAACTGGTTTAATATATGCCATCTATCACAGGACACACAGGAACATATAGACGTGAAATTAAAACTGTAACCTAATCCTGATATGTAGAAAACTTAAAGCTCAGAAGAGGAAGCAAGATATTTTTTAATGTAGTTCAAAAGCAATCATTGGAATTGTGCACAGTTAAGGAATTGTATAGGGTTTCAAAAGGAAAAAAAAATATAAAAATAAATATTCCAGTAGCCAATCACAAGTCACAGCACACAAACAGAAAAGGAAAACCACAGTCATACACAGACACAGTTATTGTCCCACATACAGAGGCGTCCCTGTGTATTGAGGACAAAATCTTAATCCTAAATTTGGTAAAATAAAACATTCAAATTAGAGCTAATCCAACATGCCATGAAAGTATACAACGGCAAGCTTAATAGTAACACATACAATAAATGAAAATATACTCACGATTCATACAATGTAATCTCCAGCGCAGAAAATCAATTGAGAAAGAGAACAGTTGGCGGGATCACTATGCCCTTCCGAACTTTCGGTATAGGGAGGTCAACCGCAAAATAGAAAGGTTTGTTTCGGACGGAAAGTCCTTACCAGAGATCTGAATAGATGTCAGATCACCAGTATCTGGTGTTGGTTGCGGAAGATATGACATAATGGGTAGTGAACAACATCACCCAATATGTATAACCACGGGACCTAGTGAGCAAGTGGTCTACAAATGAGCTTCAGACCTGTAACATGCTATAGAAAAAAATGAACTATTGTAATAATATATATATTGACCAGACCTAGAACCTGGTACAAGGTTAGTGGTTCAAAAGGCAGCTTCAGAGATAGCAAGGAGACCTAGAAATGAT
Organism: Microcaecilia unicolor; assembly: GCF_901765095.1. Classification (NCBI taxonomy): domain Eukaryota; kingdom Metazoa; phylum Chordata; class Amphibia; order Gymnophiona; family Siphonopidae; genus Microcaecilia; species Microcaecilia unicolor. Next base: position 12,233,653 of record NC_044043.1, on the reverse strand, counting down.
AATGTGCTAACAGTTTACAAAAACATGTGATGATTATCCGGATAGTAGAACATGCAGAGACATAACACATTCATACTCACGCATCTATTAATGTATTCCAACAAAGGGACCCAAAATAAAAATTACTAATTGGCGGAAAGCTCAACGCTTTGACCGCAAGTGACATTAGGAGAAAGCAAGACAAAAACTGTAAACAGAAATATGATTAGAGAGACAGTACAACAGTAAATAAATACGTAGTGTCAGCTATTATATATTTATACTACTCTACCCCTAATTAATGAAAACTACTCCCCAGAGTGTGCTTCTAAAGACAGGAGTGTTCTCTGCTGCTACTGCCTGCCAAGAGTTATTCCTGCTACTATTGGCCATGGGTTCCAACCCATGGTAGAATCCCCAAAAAGGGATATCGCAAACACTCCCAAAAGAACTCAAGAAACCAGCGAACAAGGTATCATGAATCAAGGAGCAGCGGTCCACAGAGTTTCCGCTGATTAGGAGTTTTACTCTTCTACAACTAACCTCCACAATGAACCTTATAAACCAAGCAAAAATCTATGGTCAGGAGTCATCTCTTCTACCACTAACCTGGTTAGGAGTCTGCTCTTCTACTACTAACCTTCCTAAAACATTGAAAAAGTTAGGAGTTTGCTCGTCTACCACTAACAGTTCAAAAATATTGAGAAGCCCTCGTTAACTTGTCCAAACTCGCAACGAAATGCGTCAGACGTCTCTATATTGCACCCACGCTCATCTGTACTAGGTAACGCATATGTGGGCAATAATGCCGAATCCGCAGGCCACTCTGAAAATTGAATGGAATTCTGCTTTAAATCTAGTATTTATGATACCGTCATCCATTTAAGGGTAACCTTCGATGGATGTAAGCCCCAGGCATCGGTATCGAACCCAATGATTATAGCGTGACACTAGTATATAAGAAAACAATAAAAGTATAGTATGTCCCGGGGAAAAGCCCCTGAAAATTACTATAGAAGTGGTAGAAAAATAGAGAAAAAACGAAATATTCCAAAGCAAAACAAAACAAATGTAAGCTCTTCGGGGAAGGCACAGTCATAAAAAGAGCCTTTAGTTGGAACACCTTAGTCAGGACAAAAAATGTGAAAAATTCCACGTTCATCATTCACTAGACAATATATTTTCCACTCAACAAACCAGGAGAAGGAAACTCAAAAGCATTAGAACGGAACAGCTGACAGTGAAGAAGCCTATAATGCAAAAGCAAACAGTACAAATTCATTCGTTCAGTTATGTCAGGAGTGAAGAAGACAATTTAATTAGAAATAAACAAGTAAAAAGTTGTGTAGTTTCAGCCACAAATCAAAATACAAAAATGAGCACTGCAATTCAAGCACGAAAGTCTGAAAGAAAAGTATCATGCCTAAAAAGGGAAGTGGGTGGGATTAAAAATATTGACAGACAACCGTAGCGAACCAATAAGTAAGCAGTTGTATAAGGCTGAGCTAAACTTAACGCTGGCAGATAGCTCAGAGAAATGGATTTAACATATCAATCAATAAGCAGTCCATGAAATATACACAAAATAAATTTTGAAAGCCCTGTAACAGCATGGTGAGCAAGTCTTATTTAAGCTAATATAAAGGATAGCAAGGGGGAAAAAAAGTGCAACACCACTAGAGACTGAGACAGAGCAACCATCAAGAAAGGGAGGGGCAGTGCTGGAGGAGAGTAAGTAAGAGAAGGACGGCTAGGCACCTGCTGAAAAAACTGCTAAAACAATCACCAGCTAAGGGATAAATGCAGAAACCATAAAATACGTGCAGCAATAGCAGGGGCTCTACCCACTTGAAAAATAGAATGTAAGGGAGAAATTGAAATCAGGCTGACAGACTGGCAATAGATTCAGTGAAACAGGAAATAAGCACCGGAAACTGTTGCCAAGCAATAATGAGCATCTTAGAAACAGTCTGTACAGGAGTACAACAGGAAAAAAGTTTACGCCCAAGCGAGAAAAGGGGAAGTGAAAAAAATGTCGCAGTAAAAAAAGGAAAGGGACTACGCAGGAGAAATAGAGATAAGATTTAGTATCGTGAACTCCTGTATTAATCAAACCTTTGAAACTTCATAACCACATTGTGGAACACGATAAGATCTACCAAACTGTCTCTTGCAGCATAAAACAAACAAAAAAAAAAACCCTGTCTCTGAGTTTTAACGAAACCGGGCAACAGATTAGATTGCCAAATAAAGCATCTTAATTCTGAAAGTCTCAGAAACAGTTTTAGAAAGCAAAAATAAAACAGCAGTTTATAAATTCAGCCAAAAATTATGCTATGAAAGCTGTATGACAGGAAGGAAGGGGGGGCGGAGAAAGAGTGCCCATAAAGTCTGGCAGTAACAGAAAGATAAGGAAGCAAGACTTACTACGCAGTTTTAAATGTGAAGCCAACGCACAACTAGAAAGAAGATTTAAACAATAAATCGTGCACAACAACACATCAGGACAGTTTCTAACAGGGATGGGGAGAAATCAACAGTGGCCAGAAACAGAATAGGCGAGAGTGAGCATCTGAGGGAGCAGGAACAGAGGTGGGGGCAAGCCTGTCAGTGTTGAAGCATAAGACAGATACCACACAAACCAGAATGATTGGAAGGGAGAGATAGAAGATTATAGAGAACTACCTTGAGTATCACAGACCAGAGTAGGACCACAATCAAAACGGCCAGGGATGGAGAAGAACATAACGAGAATGAACATAAGAGGAAGAGGGACAGGAGAACAGGGAGAAAAGAACTGAGTATACGAAAGGACGGACAGAATTCACTGACTGCGATAGGAAAGTATAACGGAAGGGAAATTGACAGTGGCTTAACCACAGGAAGGAGTGAAAGCTTAGAGAGAGAAAGCAGAATGCTGTAATAAGGGGTATGAAACACCGGGGAGGAAATTCTGGATCTTTATGAGGGACAGCAATCAATTGGAAGATAAAACAACAGAATTTTAGTCAAGAACTATAAGTAACCCCACTTTGACAAAAATTCTGGTGGCGTGTTCAAATCGAACGGAGGGTCACCAATGTTGAGAATTGGGGGGTCCCGAGCCCCCCCCAAGAAGGCTAGAGTGACCTTAATCTGACTCCATCTCTAAATAACACTAGTACTGGGGTAATCAAGGAGTTATTGCCTCTAAGGGAGACGTTAGGTCTAAGGAAAAGATACCAGCCTTATAACAAACTGGATTTAGATTACAAGTTATACAATGCATTTATACTTACAGCCTTTGATCATTAAGTGAAGCCCACAAATCATCATTTGGAATGAGGAGTTTATTTGCTAAGGTATAAGTCAAATCAGTGATTGACAACAGGCATGTACAATCAATTAATTATAGGAATATAATAAGCTACAAACAGGTGTTAATTATTTGCTAATGTTTTATAATTTCTTTTACCAATTGGAGGTTTTACAAGGGAAAGCAACTAGGAAATTTGTTAATTCTGCTGGACACATTGGTTTCCCTTGGAGAGAGAGTGGCAACCCTTTTCTCTCTAACTCAAACCAGGAAATACCCGGATTTTTATAGGTGCCCTCAGGATATGGGTAATATGACAGTAGATATACCTGATTGGATCTATGCTAATGTCATGGTTGTCACTGATTGGCTCATGCTAATGAGTAGCTTCTATCTTGCTACGCCTTTCCTTTCTCACACCAGCTGACCACAATCCTGCTCACAGGAAGTCTCCCTCCTCTCTGGAACAGCTAGTTCTCTATTTTCTTTGCACCTGCTATGACTCACTTATTTCTCAACTTGTTTTTCTAACTTACATTAGAGAAAATTCCACTTTGTAACAGATACGGGCTTCCATTTTGTGTTGAAATCCTCCATTTTGTTTCCATATCTATTAACTTTTCCTAATTTAGCTTATTTAGGCCTCAATGTGGGCTACCAACTAGGCCATACTTTTCCAGTAAACTCCCAGTTGTGTCAGCCATCAGATTTCTGACTCAGCCAAGGTCTGTACTGGCCTGAGCTCTGTGACTGGGCCCACCACCATTCCAGTGGGGGGGTCTCTGGCTGTACCATAATTATACAAATCATAATAAATTAAAGGCTACGCATGTGGACTTCAATATATCTTATACACCAACATTATCACAGTTGTTTGGAATCTAGAAAATTTTTTAACTGATCAGGCACAAAAAAGGTATACTTAATCTCTGCAAAACAAACTAAGCACTTGCATGGGCAGGCAAGAAAAAACATCCCTCCCATTTTCAAAACTTCTTGGTTCATTTTCAGGAAATCTTTTCTCCGATCTCGAGTCTGTTGAGTCACATCCGGATAAATCCAAAATTTTTCGCACAAAAAGGGGTCTTCGGCAATTTAAAGTACAATCTCAGAACTGCATCTAAGTCTACTGTGAGTTATGTACAGGGTGAGGCAAAAAAAAAGTAACCCCCCAGAGTTTTATGCTGTTTTTTTCAGTAATTGCTTGGAATTTCAACGTGATTTTACAGCTTTGGGGCCCTTTTACAAAGCCGCGTAGGCACCAACATGCGTCCAAACGTGCGCCAATTTGGGACTACCGAATGGCCTGGGCGGTAATTTCATTTTTTTATGCGTGTCCATTACAATTTCAAATTTTCCGGCGCATGGTGCTAACCGGGCGGTAATCAGCAGTGTACGCACGCTGGAGATTCCGCCCAGATAATGTATGAGACCTTACCGCTAAGTCAATGGGTGGCGGTAAGGTCTCAGGCCCAAAATAGACACGCGCCAATTTTTATGCCGCATGTCCATTTTTGGCCAACAAAAAAAGGCCTTTTTTGTAAGTGGGCTGAAAAATGGGCCTGCACGCACCCAATACATGCATCTACACCAGCGCAGGCCATTTTTCAGCGCACCTTAGTAAAAAGACCCCTTTATTTGTTGTTACTATCTACACTTATGTGCTGAGTGGAATGGGTTACCATATGGCTCCAGAAAAAGGAGGACGGATTGAGCCAGCCAGGTTTTACTTCCATTGCTTGAAAGCAATGGAAGTAAAACCCGGCTGGCTCAATTACTTCCATTGAAAGCAATGGAAGTAAAACCCGGCTGGCTCAATCCGTCCTCCTTTTTCTGGAGCCATATGGTAACCCTATCCCCTCCCCTCTGTGTCCCGCGATTCTGAACTCCCCTCCATGTCCAGCGATTGTCCTCTACACTGCCCTGCCCTCGGTGTCCCGCGATTCTGGCCTCCCCTCCATGTCCAGCGATTCTCCTCTGCCCTCCCCTCCCCTCTGTGTCCTGCGATTCTTGCCCCCCGTCCATGTCCAGCGATTGTCCTCTACCCTGCCCTCTCCTCTGTGTCCCACGATTCTCTCCTCTCCTCCCATCCCATCCATGTCCATCGATTTTCCTCTGCTCTGGCCTCTCCTCCATGCCCAGCGATTGTCCTCTGCCCTGCCCTCCCTTCCGTGTCCCACGATTCTCCCCTCGCCTCCCATCCCCTCCATGTCCAGCGATTCTCCTCTGCCCTGCCCTGCCATCTGTGTCCTGCGATTCTCTCCTCTCCTCCCATCCCATCCATGTCGATTCTCCTCTGCCCTGCCCTCTCCTCCCTTCGATGTATAAATGAGTAAATGACATCAAATTTACCCAGCTAAACCCTGGTTTTAGCTAAGTAAAAGTTGTAGAAATGAATCTTTTGTCCATGACTGTTATGTATGATTTCAGCACTTCCCTTTGTGCTCTCTCACTCTGTTCACTTTCTTTTCCCTGTTTCACATCTTGAATTATGTGCATTCAAAGTCCATTAACAGATCATGTATCTGAAGCTGCCCCTGGCCTTGCTGACGGCTTTGACTAATGCTTTCTTTGCTTGATAGCAAATAACTTATAAATAAATATTAGATATTTAATCCAGGCCTTTTCGCAGTGTTAGCACTGTCTGCCAAGAATTCGCTTTGAAGAATATATTACTGTGTACATTTCTGGCTAAAAATACATCTTAACGTGGATGAGGTATGTGCAAAGACATGAAGAATTTTAATGAACAGACAATGATCAGATAGGTTTCCTTACTGAATTCTCAGCTGTAAGACTAGTTGATTGAGTAAGCAGTCCTAGGGTAGACTACCAGATATAAAAGTCTCTCTGGAAGAACAAGATCTTTGGGGTCAGATGCAATAAGCCTTGTTTTCATTGACAGAAAATTGAAAACCCCTCAGAACATCTGGCTTTTGTTACATTTTTTTTTTTAAATATGTAGCGGTAGAGAACACAGGGAAAATAACTGCAAAAGCGCAGCATAGTTCATCCCTAGGCTTCATTAGACAGTGACTTAACTTTTATCTGGACTCGGGAGATCCACAAGGCACGTCCCTTAAAGTTGAAAGATATTTCAGAGCTTTCCTAGATATTGACAATAACTTGTCATATACTCATCACATACCCCCATTATCTGACTTCCTGTTTTGCAAGAAGAGGCTTATTCAAGGCACTAAAACCCATCAGGGACTGATGTAAAAAAAAAATAGGGGTCGATGAAGAAAGCTAGCGTGAGTGAAAGTGCATGATTAGTGAGATGTCTATGTGCATTTTTATGGCAGTATGATGCAGAGAATGTTTCATGTAGATGAAAATTCTGCACAAAAGCCCCGCTTTAAAGATTAGCCTTTACAAAATGTAAATCAATGGAACTGTGGTTATTTAATTAAACTGCACCAATACAAATAAGTGCAGGGAAGACTGACAGGCTGAGAGCAATGGCAGGGCTATAATGCCAATTCTGAGGTAGCATACAGCTTATCTTGAGGGTCATCTAAGGTGAAATGTGATACGTCACCTCAGATGACCCATGGTCTAGTTGACCAACCTTCACCCAACATGGCCCAACCCAATACACAAAAAGCCCTGTAGTCTAGCGGCTCCCTTTCTTCCCAGACCCAAACCCCTCTTGCCTCTGACACACTCCCACTCAATACCCAACCCCGACAGAGAAAAACAAATACCTGGTTAGTGTTTATGTTTATTTAAAAAGCTTGATTACCTGAACACCCGTCACGGACCAGAATGGTTTACAATCAAATATGCACAAAACCAGAGCTGCCAAGAAATAAAGCTGGACCCAGGGCCGTCCCCTTCACCCACTGCCGCTGCCCCAACTACCAGGCTGCTGCTGCTGCCCCCCCCCCCCCCCACAGGCCACCACCACCTCCCCCAGTCACTTACTACATCTGTTCCTCGGTCTGTCTCTCTCCTGCTCCTGTGTGCCGGGCTATCGTGTTAGCATAGCTCTGCCACCGCAGGTCCTTCTTCCTGCCGCATCCCCCCTGCCTATGCATAAATAGGAAGTACTTCACATATGAGGAGGAGGGGTGAGGCAGGAGAAGGGCCTGTGGTGGCAGAGCACTGCTAACACATTAAGAACATGTGTTGTTATACTGGGACACAACAAAGGTCCATCAAGCCCAGTATCCTGTTTGCAAATGTGGCCAATCCAGGTTACAAGTACCTGGCAAATAAATTTTTATGCTACTTATCCTAGAAATAAGCAGTGGGTTTTCCCCAAGTCCATTTTAATAATGGCTTATGGACTTTTCCTTTAGGAAGATATCCAAACATTTTTTAAACCCTACTAAGCTTTTACCTCATTCTCTGGCAACAAATTCCAGAGTTTAATTACACATTGAAGAAATATTTTCTCCAATTTGTTTTAAATTTACTACTTAATAGCTTCATTGTGCACCCCCTAGTCCTAGTATTTTCAGAAAGAGTAAACAAGTGATTCACGTCCACCCATTTGATTCCACTCACTATTTTATATTATTTTCTAGACCTCTATCATATCTCCCCTCAGCTGGCTCTAGCCGCTTTAGCTGACTGAGTTGGGCTTACATCTGAACCTGCAGTTCGCTACTATTTCCATCAGGACTGTTTCCTTTTTAACAGGCCCTGGGCGTGGGAGCAAGCTCATCCTATTGGCTTATACATCAGATGCCACGGGGAGTTTAAACCATGGTGCCTGGCGGTGCCCCGCCTAACCTGGAGCAGTACCCAAGTTGGCTCAACCTTAAGATTTCCTGGTAACATTAGGATTTATATAACTACATTCTTATTTGTACTACCTTTGATAGGTACCCTGTTTCCCCGAAAATAAGACAGTGTCTTATATTAATTTTTGCTCCCAAAGATGCGCTAGGTCTTATTTTCAGGGGATGTCTTATTTTTTCATGAAGAAGAATTCACTTCAGTAACGCCAACACACAATCTCTCCACTGCAAAACACTATACACGAACTCATAACCTTACCAAAGCATAACAGCACTAATTCCAAGGACAGGATGAGCTACAACCTTATGCGTGGAAAGGCAGCCCTGTAATTACACCTGGCTCTAAAACACCAGTACACAACCTAGTGAAACAAAACAAAAAGGGCTGCAAATGCTATACACTAGCAGAATACAACACCTTGATCACACATGAAAAACACATGACACAACAGATATGAAAGCAAAATACTGAACTGACCTAAGACTGGCCCTGTCTATGGCACTTTAGTAAAAGGGTGCTTTAGGCTGCTTAACCTTTAGAGGGATATTTGAGAGTCATCTGAGTATAGGGCAAGATGGGTTGATAACCACAACTTGTCATTCTCTATGTACTGCGGGAGTGTTAGGGAGCCCTAATATTCTGACAGCTTTGACAAGAGCATAAGAACTATTCAAAGTTGTTGCATCCAGATCATTTCCAAAAATTAACAGTTATGGCTGGAAGAAGGGTCTGAATCAGAGCGCTGGAGTCCTCCTGACCGTCTGGTCTTACCTCTTCCACCAGGGCAGAGAAGTGCTCCAGGGGCGCGTAGGATAAGTCCCCGCACAGCAGCTGGCTCCGCGGGCAGTCTGAAGTCAGGGGCTCGGCTCTGTGCTTCACAAAAAAGACGGCCTTGTGCTTGGCCCTGGCGGGGAAGCGGGCAGTGGGTAGCAGCTGGCGGGCGGGGCTGAGGGCCAGCCCCAGCATCGTGGGCTCTGCCCGCTCCACGAACTCCCTTAACAGCTCCTGGTGCGGCTCCTACGAGATGCATTTTTGCCAGCGCTCAGGCTTCAGTCGCAGCGTGCGCAGCACGTAGTCCTGGAGGAAGGCGGCCCTCCGCTCCCAGGCCGGCGTCTCTTCGGCTGCTTCTTCCATGCCGTCGCCCTCTGCTCCCTCTCTGCCTGCCGCTCCCATGGTTACACTGTTTGATTTGGCGGCCCCAGCCTGTTGCTTTAGGGACAGAAACGCTACACGGGGAGGCTCTAGGGGCCGAGTCATTGGGATGGAGCAAGCTAACAGCCCCCTGGGGAGCGCTCTAACCTGTCCCACCCACATTCATTCAGTCGAGACGGTTAGCTAGGTCTTACTTTCGGGGGAGGCCTTATATTTAGCAATTCAGCAAAACCTCTACTAGGTCTTATTTTCGGGGAAACAGGGTATGTGTAGAATTTACCATGCAATGGTTTATTTGGATTGTTTTATGGCTGATTTTATTAGGAGAACAGGGATTTTATTCTTGTAGGGCTACTCCTTTTCTCTATTTTAATGACTATTTTAGAATTAAGCAATATTCTGTAAATCATAGGTATTTGATAAGATTGTTCCAGCTATCTACCACATAATATAGGTAATCAAATTGGTCTACGGCCATTACAACGTAATAGAGGAAATACTGATAGCCGATATAAAACTTTGCTTAGCTTGAAGCATGTTTTAGTTCAGGATCAAACACAATCTTACTTTCTAATTTCTTGTGCCATGTACAACTACTGTTAAGTGAAGGAAAAAGCGCACTGCTACTTCAATTTGATCTGTCCTCAGCATTCGACCTAGTGGATCATACTCTCCTATTATGGAACCTTGAAGAAATGGCAATCGCAGGTAATGTTTTAAAGTGGTTCAGAGCAGAGGCGTAGCCAGGTTTTGATCTCAGGGGGAGCAGACTTTTATCAAATAGGTGCCAGTTGGTGTCAGCTACACAGCAGTGACTGTGTTGTTGCTCAGGGGCTGTGGTGGGCAATGATTAATACAGGCTGTCTCTGTTGCGTCCTGCCTACAAGGAAACAGTAAGTTACATCAAGAGGCAGGACGCAGAAGAGATTCCTGGACTGGCCAGAGCAGGCAACCTGTCTTCTTAACTACAAAGTAAAAATATTCAAATCGTGACCATCACCTCAGGAATAGCACACACATTCCTTCCACTGCTAGACACCTTGTTTAAATCAGATGGGCGTTTGTTTGTGTGGTGATTCTACAGGATGTGAAGAACACTAGTCCTGAGAATTTTTATTTTAGGTGACAAGGGCCACCAAAGGCGGCCCTTGCCCCAGAGCCTACTTTCAAATAGGGCTAGACATTTTGTGAAATAACACAAACCCCTGCAAAAAGACGCCCAAAACCTATACTGAAAACTTACCACACCATAACAGCCCTAATCCACCTACAAAAAGACAGTGCTATAAATATTACAGTGGGACCTAGAGAAGTGTTTCCCTAGGTGGTCCTGGAGTACCCCCTTGCCATTCAGGTTTTCAGGCTATCCACAATGAATCTGCATGAAAAATATTTACATGTAATAGAGGCAGTATATACAAATCAATGTCATGCATATTTATTGTGGATAGCCTGAAAACCTGACTGGCAAGGGAGTACTTCAGGATCAACTTGGGAAACACTGCCCTAGAACACAAAACCACACCATAACAGCCCTAACCCACCTATGAATAGACAGTGCTATATATATTACATTGGGCTCTAGAGCACCAATTAACCTACTGTTGGGAAACTGGAACAAGCGGCACTGTTACACATTCCTACACAGATGCTACATGCTAACAGGCACACACGCAGAACATGGACAGAGCCTAATCTATATAAGAGTAGTCATACTGGGTCAGACCAATGGTCCATCTAGCCCAGTATCCTGTTTCCAACAGTGGCCAACCCAAGTCACAAGCACCTGGCAGAAACCCAAATTGTGACAATATTCCAATCTAATACAGAATAGGGAGCCACAAAAAAAATAAAAAACAAAAGAAACCACCACCAACAACAAATGAGATTGAAATGAGATTGAAGGTGAGCAGACTCAAGAAAAATGTCAGGAAGTATTTTTTCATGGAGAGAGTGGTGGATGCTTGGAATGCCCTCCCACTGGAGGTGGTGGAGATGAAAACGGTAACGGAGTTCAAACATACGTGGGATAAACATAGAGGAATCCTGTTCAGAAGGAATGGATCCTCAGAATCTTAGCTGAGATTGGCTGGCAGAGCCGGTAGTGGGAGGCGGGGGTAGTGCTGGGCAGACTTCTACGGTCTACGCCCTGAAAATGACAGATATGTTACTATGTACAACAACAACAAAAATTGAAATAGAGAACCCCAGCCTCTCTGCCCAAGGAAGCCAGACTCTATAAATAGTGCAATACTGGTTAAAAAAAAAAGAAACAGAAATGCATTTTCTCCTGTACTTTGTAAATTAAAAATACAAAAAATGTACATTTTACAAAGCAATATATTTGTGAGTGACATTGCCAAAGGGTTAGAAGGTAAATTTTGCCTATTTGCGGATGATACTAAGATTTGTAACACAGTGGACACCCCGGAGGGAGTGGAAAACATGAAAAAGGATCTGAAAAAGCTAGAAGAATGGTCTAAGGTTTGGCAATTAAAATTCAATGCGAAGAAATGCAAAGTGATGCACTTAGGGAGTAGAAATCCAAGAGAGACGTATGTGTTAGGCGGTGAGAGTCTGCTAGGTACGAATGGGGAGAGGGATGTTGGGGTGATAGTATCTGAGGATCTGAAGGCGATGAAACAGTGTGACAAGGCGGTGGCCGTAGCTAGGCTGTATAGAGAGAGGTGTGACCAGCAGAAGAAAAGAGGTGTTGATGCCCCTGTACAAGTCGTTGGTGAGGCCCCACCTGGAGTATTGTGTTCAGTTTTGGAGGCCGTATCTTGCTAAGGATGTAAAAAGAATTGAAACGGTGCAAAGAAAAGCTACAAGAATGGTATGAGATTTGCATTACAAGACGTATGAGGAGAGACTTGCGGACCTGAACATGTATACCCTGGAGGAAAGGAGAAACAGGGGTGATATGATACAGATGTTTAAATATTTGAAAGGTATTAATCCGCAAACAATCCTTTTCCGGAGATGGGAAGGTGGTAGAACGAGAGGGCATGAAATGAGATTGAAGGGGGGTAGACTCAAGAAGAATGTCAGGAAGTATTTTTTCACGGAGAGGGTGGTGGATACTTGGAATGCCCTCCCGCGGGAGGTGGTGGAGATGAAAACGGTAACGGAATTCAAACATGCGTGGGATAAACATAAAGGAATCCTGTGCAGAAGGAATGGATCCTCAGGAGCTTAGCCTAGAATGGGTGGCAGAGCTGGTGGTTGGGAAGCGGGGCTAGTGCTGGGCAGACTTATACGGTCTGTGCCAGGGCTGGTGGTTGGGAGGCGGGACTAGTGCTGGGCAGACTTATATGGTCTGTGCCGGGGCTGGTGGTTGGGCGGCGGGGATAGTGCTGGGCAGACTTATACGGTCTGTGCCAGAGCCGGTGGTGGGAGGCAGGGATAGTGCTGGGCAGACTTATAGGGTCTGTGCCAGAGCTGGTGGTGGGAGGCGGGACTGGTAGTTGGGAGGCGGGGATAGTGCTGGGCAGACTTATAGGGTCTGTGCCAGAGCTGGTGGTTGGGAGGCGGGGTTGGTGGTTGGGAGGCGGGGATAGGGCTGGCCAGACTTATACGGTCTGTGCACTGAAGAGGACAGTACAAATAAAAAAGTAGCACATATGAATTTATCTTCTTGGGCAGACTGGATGGACCGTGCAGGTCTTTTTCTGCCGTCATCTTCTATGTTTACTATGTTTACTATGTAGGTACATCTCAGTCCTTACAAAATATTAAATAAAAATATTTTTTCTACCTTTGTTGTCTGGGAATTTGGCTGGTCCCAGTCTTTTTTTCCATGTTCCATGAGTCAACCTTACAAATTCTTTTCCAGGTTGGCCTTTCCATTTCTTCTCTCGCCTCTAGTCTTTTTCTTTTCCTTCTCTACTTCTGTTTGGCACTGATCTTTTGTTTTATGCCCCCACTATCAAATAGCTGTGTATAGAGCTACCAAGTGATCCAGTTCCAGAATGGAAATTTTTCAACCAGTCCTAGTGTGAACTCACATCCCAAATTCATGTGAGATTTGCAGTCCGTGATTCTACCCATCAAAATCTGTGCTTCAGTACATCCAAAATGACTTAAGAAAATACACTCAGACCCATGCAGGGTTGCTAATTTGAAGGTATCGGAGATGTGCATTTTCAAATACTGTCATATTCCTAATATCAAATTGAAAATAAAATACCTTTTTCTACTGTTTTCTACTCTGTGACCCTATCTCCTCCCCCTTTCCAGTAGTGCCTTCTCTTTATCCCTATCTCCTCCCCTTTCCAGTAGTGCCCCTGTGTCCCTATTCTCCTCCTTTTCAGTAGAGCACCTATCTTCCCCCACCAACTTTTCAGTAGTGCCCCAGTGTCCCCATTTCTTCTTTCTCCAGCACTGCCTCTTTGTGTTTCAATGCCCCTACCCTCTCCCTGTCCAGTATTGACTCTGTGTGCTTCTCCATCCCTGTCCAGCATTTACTCTGTCCTTCTCTCTCCCCGTGTTAACCTTTTTCCCTGTCTCTTTCAGCACTCCCCAGTGTTTCATTTTGAGGGGTTGGTTATAGGGACACTGTCTCTAGCACGTGTATATTTGTGCAGAGATTTTTTTTTTCTCCTGGTCAAGGCCAAATGCATCGCATTTGATCAACCGGAGAAGTTAGGCTTGTGAGGAGAGCAGATTTGTGTAAGCTGATCAAACCAGAAAGGAAAAATGAATCTTGTAACTTTGATTGAATCAGCCTGGACGTAACTGATCTGCATACAAATGAGCTTTTAACCAAGATAACAATATCTGAGACTACTGAAGTGTATTTATTAGAAGTGATGCTTGAGAAATGTAAAAGATCTTGTGGAAGCCCAAAGCCAGTGTTCAAACGCCAGCATTCATTGCTCTCCACATTCCAAAGAGCAATTTAGCCAAGTACCCTACCACTGTCTTACAAGTACCTTCCCCTGATTAAGAGCAACCTCCCCCCTCTGGGCCAACCTGCCAACAACCAAAGACAGCCAGTTGCATATGTGACACCTCCCTGTTAACTACCTTGAAAGTGCTTCGAAATTCCCCTCTCCCTCTGCCTCCCTTCTGTCTCTAGCCAAAGCCAGAAAAAGGAGCCTGATGATATTCTGGGCAAGGAGGGTGAGAAGCAATTAGTTGCTATGAGACAGGTTAAAGGAGGACCCTGATTCAAAGCTACTCTCCCCCCTCCCATCTCCTCTGCTCACTAACTTATCATCGAAACCGAACCCAATACTGATCTCAACAGCTGAAAGGCAAGCTAAATTTATTTATTTATATCATTTATACCCCACAATTTCCCACCGCTGGTAGGCTCAGTGTGGCTTACAACAGTTCAGTAACAAACAGGCAAGTACAATAAATGGAAAGGGATACGTGGGGCAGAAAGGTACAGGGATAGGAGAAAGTAGATAAGTCCACAAGATCTATAGAGGGGTCGGAGGCCAGGAATCATAGAGGCAAGACGGGATCTTTAGAGTAAGCTTACCCAAATAAGTAGGTCTTGAGAGACTTCCTGAAAGTCAGATGATCTGGAACCGTTTTTACAGATGTAGGTAGTGCATTCCACAATTGAGTACTGATATAGGAAAAGGTGGAAGCATATGTGGTTTTATACTTGAGACCAGAACACACAGGGTAATGGAGGTTTAAGTAAGAACGAGCAGTTCTAAGTGAATTCCTTGGTGGTAAGTTGACAAGGGCATCCATATATGCTGGAGCTGCTCCATAGAGGATCTTATGGACTAGGGTACAAATTTTAAAAGTTATTCGCAAAATAACACAAAAGACCAGAACACCAGATTCCACACCAAGGAACAAAGTCCTATCACGCATCCAATCATCAGAACACGGTCTTACTAGTAGCCACAGGGAATGTTTCTTCCTAATGAGAAAGCTCTGTACCATTCGGAAGTACTTTGAAATCAATCAATATGAATGGTTGGTATATGCGCTGCTACTATCATCTCTCGATTACTGCAACCTAATACACCTGGGCTGCACAAAGACCTTACTCAAGAGACTTCAAACCATTCAAAATATGGCAATCGGACTAATCTTCAGGCTATCAAAATTCGACTGTGTCTCCCCTTTCTACATCAAACAACACTGGCTCCCCGTTGAGGCGAGAATGTTTTTCAAACTGGCCTTCTTCCTATTTAAAACACTGCAAGGACTGATCCTCAGCTATCTACTACCTCATTTCTGCTTTGCAACCTCAACCAGATCTAGGAGACAAGAAACCACCAAATTCTTCACTTTCCCTTCATCTAAGGGCAAGAAAAGACTAGCGCTCTTCGACAAATCTCTTGTCATTCAAGCAACCAGACTTTAGAAAGACATTGCCGGAATGTATTCTCCTACACAATGTTATCTCATGTTCCGAAAGAAGATAAAAACTTTCTTATTTATGAAATATGTATTATAGTTAGATTTCTGCCTATCTCCAAAGCAACCATTGTAATTCTCAGAGGAATGTTCTGATCTCTATATCCCTATAAGAAGTTTATAATCCGCTTAGAACTGAAAAAGTGTTAGCGGGATAGAAGCCCAAATGTAATGTACTGTTAATGTTAGATTTGTGGGCAATAAATCTCATATAGTTAGGGATCTGATCTTACAGAAACAATTAGGCTGTCTTATGCCGAGACTTGGCTTACATCGGAAAGTGATTCACTAATTAGAGAAATTTGTCTACCAGTTTATAAAATTAAAGTTACTTGCAGAGAAAGAAAAAAAGGTGGAGGTACTGCTTTTATGTATAAGGATTTTATTTATGTATGTTCATTAGATACTTATATTTCATCTGAGCTTGAAGTGGCAGCTTATCAAGTGAAGGATAATTCCCTTGCCAGTACCTTTGCTTATATATTATTTTATGTTGCACCAGGAAAATGGACTAAGGTCCAAGGATTGTTCTATAATTTTGTTTTTCTAGAAAAAGTTGAATCTCAGTCAAAAGTGTTGGGCTTTTTGCTTATTTAAAAGCTTTGAACTATAATGTATTGAGGGGCATAATTGAACGAAAACGCCTATCTCCATGGGCGTTTATCTCCGAGAACAAGTCCGTGAAGGGGCGGACCGAACCGTATTTTGGGAAAAAATAGACGCCCATGTTTTATTCAACAATGTGTGAGCTGGGCGTTTTTGTTTTTCAGCGATAATGGAAAATGAAAGCGCCCAGCTCAAAAACGAATAAATCCAAGACATTTATTCGTGGGAGGGGCCAGGATTCGTAGTGCACTGGTCCCCCTCACATGCCAGGACACCAACCGGGCACCCTAGGGGGCACTTTTACAAAACAAAAAAAACAGGTAAAAGAGCTCCCAGGTGCATAGCACCCTTCCCTTGTGTGTTGAGCCCCCCAAATCCCCCTCAAAACCCACTGCCCACAAGTCTACACCATTACTATAGCCCTAAGGGGTGAAGGGGGGCACCTACATGTGGGTACAGTGGGTTTGGGGGGGTTGGACGACTAAGCATTAAGCAGCACAATTGTAACAGGTAGGGGGGGATGGGGCTGGGTCCACCTGCCTGAAGTCCACTGCACCCCCTAACAACTGCTCCAGGGACCTGCATACTGCTGCCAGGGAGGTGGGTATGACATTTGAGGGTGAAAATAAAAAGTTGTGAAATATCATTTTTTGTGGTGGGAGGGGATTAGTGACCACTGGGGGAGTCAGGGGAGGTCATCCCCGATTCCTTCCGGTGGTCATCTGGTCATTTAGGGCACTTTTTGGGGCCTTATTCGTGAAAAAACAGGGTCCAGGAAAAGTGTCCTAAATTCTAGCTAAAAACGCATACTTTTTTCCCATTATCGGTGAAATGCGCCCATCTTTGTTCGGCAGATAGCCACGCCCCAGTTCCGCCTTCGCCACACCTCTGACACGCCCCCATCAACTTTGTCCGCATCCGCGACGGAGTGCAGTTGAAAACGTCCAAAAATCGCCTTTCGATTATACCGCTTTAATCGTTTTTGTGAGATAAACGTCCATCTCCCGATTTAGGTCGGAACTTGGGCGTTTTTCTCGTTCGATTATAAGCAGGATTGTCTCCTAGAATCACACATGTAAAAGGACATCAATTAGATTTAATTGCATCTCCTGGTATTATGGTAGGTGAAGATATCTGTGTTTCAGATGGTCAGTGGACTGAGGTCCCGTGGTTAGACCATTTTCTATACTACTTTAATGTATATTGGAAGCAGATAAAATAATTCCTTCTAAGAAAATATCATTTACATCTGGGGGGCTATAGATCATGTCGAATTTTAGTCAAGTTTTGATAAGAATAATGCTTTTTCAGAATCTTTGGAGTTTGCTGTGGACTGGTTAAAGCTTAGTAATGAGATTTTAGATAGTATAGCTCCTCTAAAAGTTAAAGTAAAGACAGTAAGATCTTCTGATAAATGGTTTGATTCTGAGCTACTTGAACTGAAGAAGAAATGTAGAACCTTGGAAAGATGTTGGCAAAAACAATCATCTCTAGAGAATAAAATGAGTTGGAGAATATAAGGAATATAAAACTCTACTGAAATTAAAAAGAAAGGAGTACTATTCAAAATTAGATAATGGCAACTAAATTGTTTTGCACACAACTCATAAGGGGGTGTGGGTCAGGGGCGTTCCCAAAATTTAGGAGCAATGTTATAGAATAGGGTCATTTAAGTACATAAGTAATGCCACACTGGGAAAAGACCAAGGGTCCATCGAGCCCAGCATCCTGTCCACGACAGCGGCCAATCCAGGCCAAGGGCACCTGGCAAACTTCACAATCGTACAAACATTCTATACATGTTATTCCTAGGATTTTGGATTTTTCCAAGTCCGTTTAGTAGCGGTTTATGGACTTGTCCTTTAGGAAACCGTCCAACCCATTTTTAAACTCTGCTAAGCTAACCGCCTTCACCACTTTCTCCGGCAACGAATTCCAGAGTTTAATTATACGTTGGGTGAAGAAAAATTTTCTCCGATTTGTTTTAAATTTACTACACTGTAGTTTCATCGCATGCCGCCTAGTCCTAGTATTTTTGGAAAGCGTGAACAGACGCTTCACATCCACCTGTTCCACTCCACTCATTATTTTATATACCTCTATCATGTCTCCCCTCAGCCGTCTCTTCTCCAAGCTGAATAGCCCTAGCCTCCTTAGTCTTTCTTCATATAAGTCCAATTGCCATTTACAGCAGGTTTCAGCAGACTTAAGTCCTCATGCCTAAAGGTTGCTTGGTGCTAAGCGACCTTCATTGAAATGGTGCTTGGCGTGGATCTTTCCAGCGTCTAACTTTGAGCACTATTTAGAGAATTCTTCCCCATTTGTCCTTTCTGATGGCTTTGGAAATGAACACACTATACATGTGGCCTCACCAATGTGGTGAGGCATTATCATCTTTTATTTATTTATTTGGTCCACATGTATCCCACAGTTTCCCAGCTTATGCGGGCTCAATGTGGCTAACAAAGTTACTAGAAAATTACATAACACAACAGGTTAAATTTGTTCCAGTAAAAAATCTTACAAATTAAGTACAGAGTAGCTAAAAAGAGAGAATACGCATGGGAATACAGGAACAACAAAAGAGAAGCTGACAAAGGGTAAAGAGCGGGTTATGCCTCAGCTTGTGTACACCGGCATCTCTCTGGCTCTGGCCACCACTGTATCACATTGTTTCACTACCTTGAGATCATCAAACAGTGCTGTTTCAAAGTGACAGTCTGGGCCAGTGTATATCAGCTCTTCTGCACCTACTGCTCCTGTAGATTCCTACATCCCAAGTTCATGAATCTGCACTTCTTTAGCATTGAATCTTAACTGCCAAGCATTTAGAACTCCCCAAACTTCCTTACATCATTTCTTTTTGAGACTTAGCCAACCATGTTCTTGTAGTTCAGTTTAATTTATTGCTGATATACCAACTTTCAAGAACCCATCAAAGGTCCCTTCATGAGAGCTGATCTGCCAAGCTCACATGCCACAATGTGTTTGGACATCACCATGGACTAGGATAATCCCTAAAAAGCCATAACCCCAAAACAGTACCATGAACAAACCGGCAAAACTATCAGCTAACAGAACTCATATTACAAAAAAATAGTAGGGTGTGAAAAATCTTTGTTTACAACCCTGGGACAACAGCCCACTTCCAATAATGATCCTTTGTTATCTGGCTACAGGAAAATCTAGATTTAAAACCCCAAAGAATTGTGCAGCTCATTGTTTGCTGATGGTAGTGTTATCAGAGTGATTTATTTAATAATATTACACAGATGCCTTGAACTAGGAGCTGTGATTGAATGGAAGGGCCAACTGCTCCTGCAATATATCCTCTATGAAATAACAGTGGCACTGTGAATCAAAAGACAGAGCATTCTGTTAAAATACACAGATGGTTTGATCTTGTGGTCTTTTCTCCTTAGTTTCTCCTTGTATTCCCAAAGCTTCCTGGCTGCTCCCATTGCCATTGACTAAGGGTCTCAGGCTGTGGAAATGTTGATAGCTTTCCCACAGTGGAGTCCTGCAGGGACAGCCATTGCCCAGAGGCTATTGAAAAGGCTGGATGTGCGAAGGTCACATGAAGGTCAATTTCAATTACAGGAGAAGAGACCATATTGCAAGTCATTATTAACAGCTGAGAATTTGCAGCGATCCGTCATCTGGCTCTTCCAACAGCCTCTACGATTATTTGCTTCTAAACTTTTGAGTAATGTGATAGACAAGAGGGCTATATACAATACATTCTGTTCTGTGTAAATACACTCATGTGAAACTAACCAGGAATAGCTATGTACTATCATGAACTATGCTTTATTAAACAACAAAATGGAATCATTCTAGTGTAGCAGCAGTTCCCTTGGTGTATGCCTATATAGTGGTAAAACCCCACATCAGGGCTTCTTATCCTTTTTTGATTCCTGCACCCCTTTAACTGATCAATGAAACCCTCACACTCCCTTTCTAAACCACCTGCCCACCAGGGGTGTAGCCATGGGTGGGCCTGGGCCCACCCAATTTGGGCTCAAGCCCACCCAGCAGCGGTGCACATCTGACAGTCAGAATGGGGGAAGTAAGCTTGGCTCTGCTGTCCTGCATCTCCCTCTCCTCCCTTAATGAGCTTCTCTCCTCAGAAGGGCAATGGCAGTGATTCCTACATGCTGCTTGTGGCTGACCCGGAAGCCTCTCTGCCGCGTCCCGCTCCCTTGACATAATTTCTATTTCTGCCATGCGGTAGAAGGAAGGCTTTGGGGTCAGTCGCAGGCAGCATGTAGGAATCACTGCTGCTGCCCTTTTCAGGAGAGAAGCTTGTTAAGGTAGATGGGGAGGGGGGGAGATCCAGACCGAGGAAGCTAGGGAATGGAGAGAGAAAGGGAAGAGAGGGAGATTTGTTAGCCACAGGGAGGGAGAGAAGGAAAGATGCTGCATGGGGGAGTGAGGGGCAAGAGAGGGAAAGATGCTGCATGGGGTAGAGAGGGGCAAGGGAAACATGCTGCATGAGGGGAGAGGGGCAAGAGAGGGAGAAATGTTGGCTATGGCAGTGGAGGGGAGAAAGGGAGAGATGCTGCATGAGGAGGAAGAGAGATGTTGGACCTAGGATGCAAGGAAGGGGGTAGAGAGAGAGAGAGAGAGAGAGATGTGGGCAATGGGAGAGTGGGAGGAGGAAAGAGAGAGAGAGGTGTTGGACATGGCAGTGGAGGGGACAGAAGGAGAGATGCTGCATGGGGGCAGAGAGGGAGAAATTCTGAACATGAGAGAGGACAGAGGGATAGATACTGCATGGGAGAGGGGGAGAAAGATGTTGGATCCAGGGTGCATGAGAGAAGAGAGTGAGAGATAGTAGACAATGGAAGCGATGCACAGGAGGGGGAGGGGAGAAAGAGGGAAATGTTAGGTCCAGGGGTAGAAGGGATTGAAGGAGAGATGCTGGACAATGGGAGGGAGAGAAGAGAGGGAGAAATTCTGTGCCATGGGAGAAGGGGAGCAGGAAGAAAGAGAAAAGGGACACGAAGATGCTGGGGGGGGGGGGTCAGAGTGGAACAGGCCACAAGGATGGGGATGGAATGAAGAGGAAGCAGATGCTGAGCTAGAAGGGTGGAGGGAAGAAGATGCTGGGAATGGTGGAACCATGTGGGAAAGGCAGGGGGAATGAATGAGAGGAGGATAATGATTAAAGGGATTATAGCCTGCTTGCTGCCGGGTTTCTGGGATTCGATAGGGATACTGTCGAACCACCATTCCTGGTTCGGTGATAATGTCATGAGTTACAAGGTGAGTCTGGCCTGGCACTTCAGAAAACACATCTTCATTTCGGTGTATCATCTGCTCCAGGTCGGCCTTTTGTGAGTCAGAGAGCTAGTTGCCAAATGGAACCTGCACAGGTTCAAAGTCTATTGGAACCTTCGGGCCAAAGTAATCTCTGGACTAGGGCTGCCATCATGGGGCCCACTTCTTCAATGGGGAATGGAAGGCTGGGAAAGGAGTGAGATGGGACCGAGAGAGAGATAATGGGTGAGAGTAGGAGATAGAATTTGATAGGTAGCTGAAAAGTATAAAGAAGGAGAAGGGTGAGAGAGAGAGTGAAATTTGAGTGAACAGAGAGGAAGTAAAGAAAAAAAGAGAGGAAAGAGCTAAAAAGGAACAATCAATACATCAGAGGCAGGTGTAGTTAGGGAATGTAACAAGACAGGAGGGAGGAGAAAAGACAAATGGACAGCAACCACTTGAAGGAGAATTAGCAGAGTACAGAGAGTACCATTTCCTAAGCCCAACCTCTGACACATCCGTCTGGACAATAAAGGGCTGGTTAAAATCCGGGTTGACCAGCACTAGCTCTGAGCAAATAGCCTTCTTTAGGGTTTGGAAGGCCATATCCAACTCTTCGGTCCAGTGTACCTTCTCAGGAGCCTTCTGCAGGAAGCTGGTTAGTGGCTCTGCTTTCTTGGCAAATACAGGAATAAACCTGGCTGTAGAGCCACACCTTTTGGATCTGGGGTCTCACCTGTCCTCTCCCAACTGAGTACCCCAGATACTGTACTTCCTGTCCTCCCAAGAAACACTTTTTGGGATTTGCTGTTAATCCAGTGGTCCGTAGACTATCCAGTACTGCTTCTACTTGGATAAGATGGGTTCTCTAGCCTTCACTGTAGATGACAATGTTGTCCAAATAGGCAGCCACATAGTCACCATGGGGGTCTAAGTAGGCATTCCACAAGGCGCTGGAAGGTAGATAGAGCTCCATAGAGGCCACTACTACTACTACTACTTAACATTTATAAAGCGCTACTAGGGTTACGCAGCGCTGTACAGTTTAACAAAGAAGGACAGTCCCCTGCTCAAAGGAGCTTACAATCTAAAGGGCAACATGCGCAGTCAGCTTACAATCTAATGGACAACATGTGCAGACAGTCGATTGGGGCAGTCTAGATTTCCTGGATAGAGGTAAAATGATTAGGTGCCGAAGGTGACATTGAAGAGATGGGCTTTGAGTAAGGATTTGAAGATGGGCAGGGAGGGGGGCTCTGCGTATGGGCTCAGGGAGTTTGTTCCAAGCATAGGGAGAGGCAAGGCAGAAAGGGCGGAGCCTGGAGTTGGCGATGGTGGAGAAGGGAGCAGAGAGGAGGGATTTGTCCTGTGAGCGGAGGTTTCGGGTAGGAGCGTAAGGGGAGATAAGGGTAGAGCGGTAGTGAGGGGCTGCAGATTGCGTGCATTTGTAGGTTAGTAGGAGAAGTTTGAACTGTATGCGGTACCTGATTGGAAGGCCAAACAGGAGCTCTATGAATTGGAACAAACCTTGGAGTGTTGAAAAGGCCGTCTTCTCCTTGGCGTTTGGGGTGAGAGGTACCTGCCAATATCCCTTGGTCATGTCTAGGGTTGAAATGAATCGGGTCCCTCCCAGCTGCTCAATGAGTTCATCCACCCCCTGGGATTGGATAGGCGTCTAGCTTGGAGACAGCATTCACTTTCCTGAAATCAATGGAAAACCAGATACTTCCATCCGGTTTTGGTACCAACACAATGGGAGATGCTCAATTACTGGTGGACTCTTCAATCATTCCCAATCTTAGAATCTCAGTGGCTTCCTTCGCCACCGCTTGCTACCGGGCTTCTGGGATTCAACAGGGATTTTGCCAAGCCACCATTCCTGGTTCAGTGATAATGTCATGAATTGCAAGGTGAGTCTGGCCTGGCGCTTTGGAAAACACATCTTCATTTTGGCATATCAACTGTTCCAGGTTGGCCTTTTGTGAGTCTGAGAGCTGGTTGCCAAATGGAACATGCACAGGTCCGGATCCTATTGGGACCTCTGGGCCAAGTTGTCTCTTTACACTAGGGCCGTTGTCTTGGGGATCCACTTCTTCAGTAAGTTGACGTGAAAGATTTTTGCCAGGTCCTGTCTTTTCCATGACTTCATAAGGACCCTGCTACTTGCATAACAACTTAATTTCAGCCCATGGAGTTTGAGCTTACAAACCTTCAGGCTGAGGAGGGTCCAGCAGAAATGGAGGTGGAAGGAACCAGCCAGAGTGAATTGGGAGGAGTTTGTTCCCACACAGCAGAAGAAAGCATAAAGTTAAGTTTTTGATCCTTTTTCCTTTTCTCTACTTTGACTTAAAGATTTTAGAAGAAGACTTCTTGAATTGGTCTATGGCAGCAGTGAGCAGTGTGAGAAAGTAAACACTGACGGGGAGGTGGCTGTCCAGCCCTGGTGGAGGCCAGGAAACGCCAGGGCTGTAGGTTTGTTTTTGGACTGTGATATTACTTAAGTTATTACATCTCCTACAGCCAGATTTTGGAGTTAATCCAAACTAGACAAGAGGAACCTGGAAGCAAGGATCAAGGAAACTGATAGTGAAAGCTGTTTGACTGGGCAAGAAAGGTGGAGATGGGTCATTTCCACAGTCTAAAGGGGACTTGTGAAAGGGAAAAGACCCTGACCTCCCATGATTCTGAAAGGGGAGAGAAGGAAGAGGGGAAGGCTCCAAACCATACCCCAGTGGGAGGGTGTGCAAAACTTTGAGAGCACTGCAGTGGGAATAAACCGTCCAGTGATTTTGCTGAACATACTCTGGGGAAAGTTATTTGTATCGGAATCCTATCAGTCTCTCCTGTGAAGAGAGGTGGATAATAAAATTATCCCAGAGAGGCCCTTGCTTTTCTTCAGTTACTGACATATGTTAGTGGAAAGACACTATTTGTTTATAAAAGCCCCAACCAGGACGAGTGAAATTGGAAGAAGAAAACCTGCTGGAAGGATGGACTCCCAGCCAGCAACCCACATACCCGTGACAACATGTATAGCCTGGAGGAAAGGAGAAACAGGGTGATGTGATACAGACGTTCAACTATTTGAAAGGTATTAATCTACAAAAACTTTTTCCAGAAACGGGAAGGTGGTAGAACTAGAGGACGTTAATTGAGGTTGCAAGAGAGTGGACTCAGGAATAATGTCAGGAAGTAATTTTTCATGGAGAGGGTGGTAAATACCTGAAATGCTCTCCTGCAGGAGGTGGTGGAGATGAAAACAGTAACAGAATTTTAAAATACCTGGGATAAACACAAAGTAATCCTGTATAGAAGGCATGGAACCAAAGAAGCTTAGCGGTAATTAGATGGCAACACTAGTAATTGGGAAGCAAAGCCAGTGCTGGGCAGACTTCTACGGTCTGTGCCCTGATCATTGCTAGACAGATTCAGCTTCAGTAGCTGAAGAACAAGGCCAGTGCCAGGAAGACTTCTATGGTCTGCGCCTTGAAAATGGCAAGGACAAATCAAGATCAAGTATACATATGTGGGTATCACATCATATCTTATACTATGTGTTTATCTTGTTCAGCAGATTGGATGAGCCATACAGGTCTTTATCTGCTGTCATCTACTATGTTACACTATGTTACATAAATACATAATAAAAAACTGTACACACACCAAAACGTGTACATAATAACTCAATATCGAAACAAAAGAGGCAAATTACAAATAAAATGGTTAGTACATAATCACACCCAAGTGGTATATAACAAACACCTCACCACCTTGGTTCAGAACTGAAAAATAAATAAATATACCATAACAGCATATGCCTAATTATTCTTCACATATTCCCATAGACAGAAATTTCTTACCAACTCGCTCCAAAAGATGGCAGTCTGACACAGAAGTCCAGCAACATTGATTCTGGCAGCAATACTCACGGTTCCAAACAAAGATGCTATTATATGCATCCGGGTTAGAGGTCATGTAATCAGGCCATACATTAATTCAAACATTACAGCCAGACTTACTTAAGAAAACAGCTTTGCTAAAGTCAATCAAGGAATATTTATTAATGAAAAATATATATTGGAACAAAAGACATGCTAAAAATGCCTTTATAAGTGTCACACATAAAAACAGCTCATCCAAAAAAATGGCACCAAAAGCCAGTAAACAACATACAAACTAAAAGCCTGGCTGGATGCCATAAGAACCACTACAAAATTGCTTTCAAATAACCTGAAATAAAGAAAAACAACAATAAATAAGCACACTGATAAAAACACAGGCCGACGACGTCAATATGTTCCAATGATATCATTATTGTGTTCCAACATCGGGGACAGTGATCTCTCAATGAATATACATCAGTGGATTCCCATAGGAGCCGAAAAACATAGTTCAAGTACTAAACATGGTAAAAATTGAACAATAGGGCAATCTTATATCATCCACAGTGACAGGAGAAACATCTAAAAATATATTTTTAAAAAATGCTAAAATAAAGAAATAAAAAAAAGATTATGTATATATGATCAAGTAATATTACAGAAACAGAGGGACGGATACTGCGATTGAGGGCTACTGTATGAATGTGTTCATAAGAACATAAGAATAGCCATACTGGGTCAGACCAATGGTCCATCTAGCCCAGTATCCTGTTTCCAACAGTGGCCAATCCAAATCACAAGTACCTGGCGGAATCCCAATCAGTTGCAAGATTCCATGCTACCAATCCCAGTGCAAACAGTGGTTCCACCCATGTCTCTCTTAATAGCAGACTATGGATTTTTCCTCTAGAACTTGCCCAAACCTTTTTTAAACCCAGATATGCTAACCACTGTAACCACATCCTCTGGCAACGAGTTCCAGAGCTTAAATATTTGTTGTGAAAAAATATTTCCTCCTATTCATTTTAAAAGAATTACCAACTTCATTGAATGTCCTCTAATTGTACTTTTCTAAAGAGTAAAAAAAAACCAAAATAAACGAACAAAACAAAAAAATGATTCACTTTTATCTGTTCTACTCCACTCAAGATTTTGTAGACCTCTATCATATCCCCCTCAGCCGTCTCTTTTCCAACCTGAAGAGCCCTAACCTCTTTAGCCTTTCCTCATACGTGAGAAGTTCCATTCACTTTATCATTTTGGTCGTCTTTCGTTGAACCTTTTCTAATTCCATTATATCTTTTTTGGGATATGGGGACCAGAATTGCATACAATACTCAAGGTGAGGTTGCACCATGGAGCGATACAGAGGCATTTTAATATTCTTCATCTTAATTTTCATCTCTTTCCTAATAATTCCTACCATCCTGTTAGCTGTTTTGGCCACTGCCACACACACTGGGCAGAAGATTTCAGTATATTGTCTACAATGACACCTAGATCTTTCTCTTGGGTGCCAGCTACTAAGGTGGATCCTAGCATCAAGTAACAATGATTCAGTTTATTCTTCCCAATGTGCATCACTTCATATTTGTACATATTAAGTTTCATCTGCCATTTGGATGCCCAATCTTCCTGCAATTTTTCACAGTTTGCATGTGTTGAACAAAGGATCTCCGAACGTTAGAAGAATGGTCGAGGGTCTGGCAGTTAAAATTTAATCAATCAACAACTGGAAGTATCACAAACAATTCCCTGAGTCAAAATTATATATACATAAAAATGTACTCAGAGCAAACTCATATATCAAAAACAAGAAGCTAATTATACTCTCATTGAATACTCATAGACGTTCTAATAATGTGCTCAGTCCTTGCCTATTCCAGCCATTATATCCCCAAGGGAATATGTGGCAGTGTCACAGATGGAACCATCATAGCACATTAATTGTTCCGCCTCCTAAACATTGTATGTACATACAGTATAATGTAATCCAGCTTAAGTTTTCCAGAAATAATATAAGCATATATGATTGATCTTCAAATAATACCACACATACTTAATACATGTATGCATACACGCTATTAATGTTCATATGATTCCTTATAATAGCTTAATATGTACAAAAGGAGATTTTTGGAACTGTGCCTAGATCACTTGCTAAACATAGACAACTTCTAATAAATGTAGGTCCCTACAGAAGAGAGCAATTGTGCTTATATACGAGGATAGGTAGTGCTCGTGTTCAAACTTTACATGTCCCTGCCCTATTTGATTGTCTGTACATTTGTCCTTTAGATTGTAAGCTCCTTGAGCAGGGACTGTCCTTCTATGTTAAATTGTACAGCGCTGCGTAACCCTAGTAGCGCTTTAGAAATGTTAAGTAGTAGTAGTAGTACATGTGCTCCTCTCCTCCATTTTCAAAACACAATTTTCCCAAACGTTATTTGGCTGTGCACTATTGTATAAGGCATGGCGCCTAACTCTACTAGTACATCACGGAAAAAAGGGTGTGGTCATGGGCATGTTAAGGGCATTCCAAAAAGTTGCAAGCATATAATTACAGAATACGGCCTCAGTGTGCTTAACTTGGGTGCCAGCATTTCCACCAGGTTTCAGCAGGCGTAAACGCTGGCGTGTAAAGTCAGGCACAAGAATCGGTGCTAAGCACAATTGTATGAAGGGCGAATGGCCCCACAAGATCTTTTTGCTCCTCTCAACAGGAGCGTCTTTGTGTTCCAAGTTTTTGAACTATTTGTCTGAATGTAACTCACCGTGAGCTACTACCGAAAAAGGTGTGAGCAAAATCCAAATAAGTGAAAATGAACTTGGATTTTCAGTATCATGGGTCCCACTCTTTGGAATGCTGTGCCATTACACCTATGACTACAGCTGAGTTTCAAAGGAAGGAGTAAAGACATTTTTATTTCAGGATGCTTATGGTATATAATATAGCTAACTTCTTGGATTATCTCTGCCCTCGGCTGCCTCTGTGGGGACGGCCGGTTTGCCAATATTGTTTTGGCTGCACGTCTTTTCTCTCTCTTGCTGCTTTATATGATGTAACTTCCTTTCACTTTTTTTTCTAATCTGAATTATTTTTATTGTAAACCACTCAGTATGAATCTTTGAATGGGCGGTGTATCAAATATTGATTATACATGAAACTTGATTTTTTTTTCTGGCACCAAATTTTGAGCACTATTTATATGATTCCCTCCTCAGTGACTTTCCAAGATCATGAGGACCAGCGGCACTTGAACCGGGTTTCCCTGGTTGTAAGCCCGGTGCCTCTCTCAGCGTCCTCTACAGGGTTCTCCTTGGACACAGAATCTGTGAAGTTATGACTCCTTGTCCAGCAACCAGCTCCATGGGATACAGGCAGACTGGATCTGCTGTCTGCCCACAGGCGCCAGTTCTAGGCACCCAGACACCCCATTTCTGGTTCCCAGAGCTGCCAAAGGGGCCAAATCTTATTTTTATGCAATTTTTAAAAATATTTACAACCAAGATGAACTTGTAAAGAAAATTAAGACACCAAAATATTATTAGCAATTTAATAATAGGAATTACATAAAAAGTAAGATTCCTTCTACTAAAGTAATAAAACAGTCCACAAATTGGAGAGAAACAATTATCAAAGGGAGCAAAATAATGTAAAAGAAGTAATAACACTTGCAAGCCCAGGGCCCCTTTTATGAAGCTGTGGCGAAAGGGGGCCTGCGCTGACGTCGGCGCATGTTTACGATGCGCGCCGAGGCCCCCTTTTACCACAGCGGGTAAAAGAGAGATCTTTCTTTTTTTTAGAGAAATGGCTGTGTGGCAAGTGAAAGCCTTTGCCACGCAGCCATTTCGGGGAGGAGCACTTACCGCTCCCCATTGAGGTGGTGGTAAGGGCTCTTACGCCTACCCAGCAGTAACCGGGCATATTTTAGCAGCGCCAGAAATGGCATGCGCTGGGGGAGGGAACTATCGCCGGGCTGCTGCGCTAGCCTGGCGGTACTTCCCTTTTAGCGAGCAGTAAGCCTTACTGCCGCTTTGTAAAAGAGCCTCTCAGCGATTAATTATGAAGACATTTAAACGATATCACTTTTCTCCCATAGCGGAGGAAGAAGCAGGGACCTTATCACTTAAGAAGAAAGATAGTTATGGCAATTTTAAAAAACACACATTTATTTTCCTGATATATTATTACACATTTACACAGAAATTTCAAAGTAAATTGAGCGAGCCCTTATTTGCAAAGCTCTTGGTCTCATCAGCAAAAACTTCCCCCAACAGGCCTGTGTTGATCTTGCTACATCGGGAAAAACCCAAAGTTTAGAGTTACAAAATAATTTGACGGTATCTGAAAAACGTTCTCAGAATCATATCACGGTCCGTGTCTCTGCGAATAGCAATCACAGTAGATACTTGTACCCCAGAGTTTGTTCCCAGATAACTCCAGAGAACTTTCAATATTCTCTCTTAACTAAAGCATTTGGCATATGATAAACCTTTGGCAGGTTTGGTACTGTTGATAGACTTAACATCTATTTAATATTTTTCTCCAACATCTCTTTGGGGAGATGCCTTTCAGCTTTGGAAAGTTAATAAATCAAAGATTTCTTGCTCTTGTAATATTTTCAACAGCTTCCAGCTTTCTACGTATCAAAGTGTTATCTTTAATTTTGGCAGCCTTCAAAGATTCCAATTTAGATACTTTCCAATTAGTATTTTCCAACTTTTCACATTTTTTCTCCTGCTTAGCAATTTTTTAACATAACATAACTGACAAATCTAAAAGTTTATTATGATTACATTGCCCTAGAAATTGTACCAAAAATGATTTCTTTACATTCTCGATAGCAAGCCATGATGTTTCCAATGTAAATATTTGCAGTTTTTCAGACACAGCAATCGGAATATCCAAGTCCAGAGACCACAATTCTCACATGTAGATGCTACCAACGCTGTTCCAGCAGAAGCTTGCATAACTGCATCTCAAAGCAATTTCCCCTCTTTAGGGGAGCTGATTCAGAGGAAAACGCCTGAGGTCTATCCTGTATCCCACCCAACAATGGCACGGGGTATGGTAGCTGTCAGGTTCTCCAGGCTGAGGGAAACATTAGAGTCCTGGAAGGAAGCCAGCTTTCCCTACACCAGAACAACCCTCTCTTGGTCTGGAAGGGAAACTGAGTTGGTACCACGTGTCACGAAGGAATTAATCGGCCTGGCAATTAAGGAAGATGGGGTCACCTTCTAAGCATTGCTGGTGTGACCCTTTCCAGCTGATTTTCGAAAGAGAAAGACGCCCATATTTCGAACCAAATCGGGAGATAGGCGTCTTTCTCCCGTGGGTGCCCAAATTGGTATAATCGAAAGCCGATTTTGGGTGGCTTCAACTGCAATCTGTCACGGAAACGACCAAAGTTGATGGGGGCGTGTCGGAGGCATGGTGAAGGCAGGACTGGGGTGTGGTTATCGGCCGACGAGAGATGGGCGTCCTCGGCCGATAATCAAAAAAAGAAAGGCGTTTTTAGCGCGAATTTGGGTCACTTTTTTTGGACCCTGTTTTTTCATGAACAAGTCCCCAAAAAGTGGCCCACCTGCCCAGATGACCACCAGAGGGAATCGGGGATGACCTCCCCGGACTCCCCCAGTGGTCACTAACCCCCTCTAACCAAAAAAAAACCCACTTGAAAAACCTTTTTTGCCAGCCTCAAATGCCGTACCCACCTCAATGACAGCAGAATGTGTTGTATCCTGTGACAGCCTTTCCCTGGTTCTGATGTGCGTCTCAGGTGAGTGTGACACCTTTTCTGTTATGTGCACTGCAGAGTCACATCAGCAATGCATTGTGGTGGGTGTAGGGTATTGGGCTCCGTGATTCCACTAGCTTGTGTTAAATGCTTACGATGTTGGTAGGTGATAGGCTCTACTCCCATGGTGCTTTTCCCCCTGCCTACTGGGTCAGAGTGTGCCCTGTTTTGTTTCCGGTAGTCCATG
This sequence comes from Microcaecilia unicolor, assembly GCF_901765095.1. Classification (NCBI taxonomy): domain Eukaryota; kingdom Metazoa; phylum Chordata; class Amphibia; order Gymnophiona; family Siphonopidae; genus Microcaecilia; species Microcaecilia unicolor. The sequence continues at coordinate 12,202,351 of NC_044043.1, read as the reverse complement.
AGGTAGTGGCCATTTTTGTAAGCCAGTTTTAGATCCCTTTCATGTGTTAGTCACGTTACAGAACTTAGTTCTTCCCTTGAATGTTGCTGAAAGAGGGCATTGTACACCATTCTGCCATCTCAGACCTACTGCTAATCTCAGTACCAGCGAGACTCGTTGCCAGTGGGGCACAACCTCTGATCTGCAGTTAACTGTGAGTAAACGTGCTTATTCCAATAAAGGACGTTTTTGGAGCGATTAGCCTTCAGGTGTCAACTGGTGTGCCAAGGTTATACAGCAGCAACAAGTCCTAGAGGCCTGCATGTATGCAGGTCCCTGGAGCACTTTTAGTGGGTACCGCAGTGCACTTCAGGCAGGCGGACCCAGGCCCATCCCCCTCCCACCTGTAACACTTGTGCTGGTAAATGGGAGGCCTCCAAAACCCACTGTACCCACATGTAGGTGCCCCCTTCACCCCTAAGAGCTATGGTAGTGTTGTACATTTGTGGGTAGTGGATTTTGGGGGAGGGGGGTTGGGGGCTGTGCACCCGTGGTAAGGGAGCTATGCATGTGGGAGCAGTTTCTGAAGTCCACCACACTGACCTCTAGGGTGCCCAGTTGGTGTCCTGGCATGTCAGGGGGGCCAGTGTAGTACGAATCCTGGCCCCTCCCACGACCATGGGCTCTGTCTCTTCCTCCCCCTGATATATATCCCACCCTTCTACTTCCTCCTCTCTAGTTAGTCTAGGTACTGTTTCTAGCTCCAAGGGCCCTCCTTCCAATGACGGACAACTCTATGCCCAGGAAAGCATAGTCCCTCCCCTTTGGAGCTTTTCCTGGGGAAAACAGGGCTCCTATCTAGGGCGTCCTTACAATCTTCAGGTCCTCAAGTCTCTCTCCTCATACGTCTTGTGATGCAAACCCCATACCATTTTTGTCGCTTTTCTCTGAACTGCTTCAAATCTTTTTACTTGCTTAGCAAGATATGGCCTCCAAAACTGAACACAATACTAATAAGTTGTTGTTTTATTTGTTATTAGTATTACCTAGCCCCTGACACAGCACTTGAAACACGGCCAGTGTTGGGCTTGTTTGGATTTAATTTCAGACATCACAAGAATAAAGAATTTATAGAAACTTGTTTTATTGTGATCTGCTCTTTCTCATCACCCTAGCCTCCTTAGTCTTTCTTCATAGGGAAGTCGTCCCATCCCTGCTATCAATTTAGTCGCCCTTTGCTGCACCTTTTCCAATTCTACTATATCTTTCTTGAGATGCGGCGACCATGGAGCGATACAACGGCATTATAACATCCTCACACCTGTTTTCCATACCTTTCCTAATGATACCCAACATTCTATTCGCTTTCCTAGCCGCAGCAGCACACTGAGCAGAAGGTTTCAGTGTATTATCGACGACGACACCCAGATCCCTTTCTTGGTCCGTAACTCCTAACGTGGAACCTTGCATGACGTAGCTATAATTCGGGTTCTTTTTTCCCACATGCATCACCTTGCACTTGCTCACATTAAACGTCATCTGCCATTTAGCCTCCCAGTCTCGTAAGGTCCTTCTGTAATTTTTCACAATCCTGTCGCGAGTTAACGACTTTGAATCAGTGGCGTAGCCAGACCTGAGATTTTGGGTGGGCTCAGAGCTAATATGGGTGGGCACGCACTGTCTATATAAGTATGAGTAGTGTCTCTTGGGATCCTAGAAAATAATGCCTAAGAATTCACTTGATGATGGATTTCTAAGTACTCTGCCCAACAGCTGCCCTGCATCAGTATAACCACATACATACTTAATGGAAAAATTGATATTTTTAAATATAATTACATTATCCCACAATCTCTCCACTGCAAAATGCTATACACAAACTTGTGCAAAAACACACTCATATCCTTACTAAACCATAACAGCACTAATTCCAAGGACAGGACGAGCTACAACCTTATGCTTGAAAAGGCAGAACTGTAATTACACTAGGCTCTAAAACACCAATACACTACCTCGTGAAAAAAAAAAGCAAAACAAAAAGGGCTGCAAATACTACACGCTATCAGAATACTGCACCTTGATCACACATGAACAACACATGACACAACGGACATGACACAAGGAACTAGAAATCAAAAAATATGAAGGCAAAATACTGAACTGGAAAGTTAACTCAAGAAGTCAGACTCAGCATGCAGCAATACCTGAAAACTTTAAACTTACATGCAAAATATCACAGATGCACATTTCCAAAAGATGGCATATTCAAATTAATAAATTCTGAGTAAAATACTTTTTTCTACCTTTGTTGTCTGATCTATTCGCTTTGGTCCCAGTGTCTTCTGTTTTACGCAGTGTCTTCTTTCCATTTGATATTTTTTCACTCACCATGTCCACCATCCTCCTGTGTCCTTATGCATCCTGTCTACCATCTGTAGCCCTGCCCCATCCTTCCTCGAGTATCAGTATCTGCCCTCAACGTGTTCCAAACCAGCCCTTAAACTCAGCAGTTTCCACTCCATCCATATCCAGCATTTCTCCTCACTCCCCTCCATCCATGTGCATCTACTTCCTCTGTCTTCCCTCCATCCATGTCCAGCATTTCTCCTCTCTCCCTTCACCTCCATCCATGTGCATCTCCTTCCTTTGTCTTTCCTTACCTCCATCCTAGTCCAACATTTCTCCTCTCTTCCCTGCCCTCCACTCCATCCATGTCCAGCATTTCTCCTCTCTTCTATCCCCTCTATCCATGTGCACCTCCTTCCTGACTTCTCTCCCCTCCCTCCATCCATTCGTCCAGCAACTCTCCATTCTCCCCTATCTAGCAAATGTCCTCTTTCCCCTGCCCCCTCCATTCATCCATCCATGTTCAGCAATTCTCCTGTCTCCCCTGACCTCCCCTCCATCCATCCATGTCCAGCAACTCTGCATTCTCCCCTGCCCTCTCCGCCATCCATCCATCTCCAGTAAATTTCCTCTCTCCCCTTTCCGCTCCATCCATTCATGTCCAGCAATTTTCTTCTTTCCCCTGCCCTCCGCTCCATGTCCAGCAACTCTCCATTCTCCCCTGCCCTCTCCTCCATCCATCTCCAGCAGATTTCCTCTCTCCCCTTTCCCCTCCATCCATCCCTGTTGTCCAGCAATTCTCCTGTCTCCCCTGCCCATCCCCTTCCCCCTTCTATCCAGCGTCTCCCCCCTCCCCCTTTACAGCATCTCCCAGCCACCTGTAAAGAATGACAACGTGGATGCAGCAACTCACAGGTTTCCTTGCTGTGTAAGTGAACAGCGACGGCTGCGCGGGGGAGTGCAAACAGTGATCTTTACTTACAGTGAGTGGACGCAATAGGCTGGCCGCTGGCTCACTTCCGTTCCATTCCACTCCCGAAGTCGCAGCGACGAACGGGCAGGCAGCGCTGCGGTAGTAAAAGCAACAAGGAGACTGGTTCAACTCTCCGTCCTTCACTTCCCTCCCTCTGCGTCCCGCCTTCCTCTGACGTCATTTCCTTTCGGGCAGGACACAGAGGGAGGGAAGTGGAGGACGGAGAGTTGAACCAGTCTCCTTGTTGCTTTTACTACCGCAGCGCTGCCTGCCCGTTCGTCGTTGCGACTTCGGGTAAAAGTCGCCGTTCCAGTCGTTGTCATTTGGGCGGGCCTGAGCCAAGATTGGGTGGGCCTGGGCCCACCCAGGCCCACCCGTAGCTACGCCCCTGCTTTGAATAACTTTGTGTCATCAGCAAATTTAATTACCTCGCTAGTTACTCCCATCTCTAAATCATTTATAAATATGTTAAAAAGCAGCGGTCCTAGCACAGACCCCTGAGGAACCCGACTAACTACCCTTCTCCATTGTGAATACTGCCCATTTAACCCCACTCTCTGTTTCCTATCCTTCAACCAGTTTTTAATTAACAATAGGATATTGTACGCCACATTGAGCCTGCCCGTGGGTGGGAATAATGTGGGATATAAATGCCGTAAATAAATAAATAAATATTTCCTCCTATCCCATGACCCTCCAATTTCCTCTGTAGCCTTTCATGAGGTACCTTGTCAAACGCCTTTTGAAAATCCAGATACACAATATCAACCGGCTCCCCTTTGTCCACATGCTTGTTTACTCCTTCAAAGAATTGAAGTAAATTGGTCAGGCAAGATTTCCCCACACAAAAGCCGTGCTGACTTGATCTCAAGTAATCCATGTCCTTGGATATGCTCTGTAATTTGCTGAAAATCTACCTAAGCTCTATTCTATAAATACATGCATAGCACATAATGGACAGGTATAGAGTATCAAGGGAGACATATACCTAGGTGGACTCTGGGTGAAACAAGGGCAGAACTCACACTTACACATCTGCTATAATAAAACTCACCCTCAACGTTCTGAAGACAACGTTCTGAAGTCACTCAGTCACTCCCTGAAGGGTTCATGGATTCATGGTGGTGAAGCCACAACACTGACCATGTCTCTCTGCCCCGCCCTCGCATGATGGACCAATCAGAAAAAACACCCTCAACATTCTGAAACACAAAGGACCATCACAACACCGTTCCCAGGCAACACTAGGCAACGTAAGACGGACCAATCAGAGGAAACTACGTGACAATAAGGGAGGAGCATTCCCCAGCAGAATGGCTCATTATCTGTGCAGCACGGAGAGCACAGAACCACCGCTGGAACGAGAGAAGAATATTCCTGCTGTGGGTATGTGCAAAAATAGACCGAGGGGGGGGGGGGGGGGGGGGAGAAATTTTTAAATGCCTAATGCCAGTACTGAAGAGTGCCAGAGGGCCCATAGCAAAGACTATATTTGGGATCGCTTGACATGGAGTCAGAGGAGCTGGAAAACAACGTGCCCGTCACCATCTGGGACGTGGGCGAACAGGACAAGCTGGAAGGATTACCCGCGACCCAGCCAGCAGCAAACAGCGACCAAGGAAGGGGGAGGAGTAGGGAAACACGCTCTGCGTGTTTCCCTACTCCTTCCCTGCCTAGGAATCGCTGGAGACTGGCTGCCAAACTAACGAAACAACCGCACACCGACGCACCACCTCCATCATTCAAAAGGCATCCACTCTTTCTTCAACAGAAATGCAAACTAATAATACAAAACAAAGAATACCCGTTTTCTCACGCAGCTACAGGTAACTCCCCACCCCCTTCCTCTTCCCCTTTTGCCAAAGCGGCCGTGCCCAACCATCCCCAGCCTCAGGCAAGCCGTCTCCCACCTCGGGGATTCCCCGAGCACCCGGAAAAAGACGGCGCAGCTTCCTGCAGCGCATGTTCCAGCATTCCCCTGCAGCCGGCCTGAAATGGACCGAACATACCGGATCACCACCCGATGGCCCGTGCTCCTCTCCCTTCCGCCAACTTAAAACAACCATCCCCGTCCTCAGGCAAGCCGTCTCCCACCTCCAGGATGCCCAGAACCCCAGCCCAACGGAAAAAGATGGCGCTGCTTCCCACAGCACATTTCTCTTCCAGTGTTCCCCTACAGCAGCCCTGAAACGGCTAAAAAATACCGACAGACCAAGAACGTGCTCCTCTACCTTCCGCCCATCTAAAACAACACTGCTGCCTCAGCACAACACAAAAAAAAAAAAAAAAAGGAAAAAGCAATCCACCACTCAGCAAAGGCTGACCCCTCTACAACCACATTTACATTTCACCAACAGAAAGACCCCCCTCCACAAACCTCCTTGACAGACAAAACCACACACACACAATACAACAGACACACACCCTCAAAGCCACACACCAATCCATCCCACTTTGCCAGCATAGCACAGCACATCCCCCAACCCCCCAAGCAAAAAAACAAACAAAAAAAAAAGACACAGACACATCAACAACCTGCACACACACCCCACCCTCACACACACACACAAAATAACTCTGTGACACATACACACACACACAAAAGAAAAACCACATGCTTGCGCCCGTTTCATTGGTTTCGGAAACGGGCCTTTTTTACTAGTGTAACATAAAGAATACTATAAGATAAGCACATATCTTACACCAGTTCTATGTGCTCATGTCTAAATTATATCAAATTAAACTCAAAAGAAAGTGAATCTCAAGTGGGGGAAACCAAACATATATTCAGCAAAATATCCCAGCACTATCTCACATTTCAAATTCGTAGAAGAACAGTAAAAAAGAAGTGGATTTCCTCTTTGGGACTGTGATGGTGGGATCCCCCTTCCATGATATCCAGTGCATCACATTTTTTTTTTTTTTTTTTTTAGTTTGTATCCATCTGCAATGCTGATGTGGTGATGACATCAACATGCACAGTGCACTGAGAAATTTGTCCTGACATGCCTGCCTTGCATCTAAGAAAGACACAGTCGTGGTGACCCTGACACTATAACCCAGAGAGACATCTGGGCCAAGTCAGAGTCGTGCGGTACCTTTGGGCAAAGATATTTTGCTGATTCAGCAACAGACTGTTTGGAAAGCCTCAAGATGCTACCATGACCTGAAGGGGAAAAAAAAGAAAAAATAACAAAAGAAGGGAAGTATCCTTCAAGTCATGTTCCAAACATGACACAATTCAAAAACACTTTAAAGATGACTTGATGCATTCCTGCATTTGAGCACTGTAGTTGCCTGCCTCAGGAGTCTAATGACTTAGGGATTGAACAATATGTCAAATTGAAATGATGTCAAAGATCGTCCAACATTTTAGAAAAGCATCACCATCAACAGGTGATTTGCAAAAGGAAAAATACCAGGTGGCGCAATGAACACCAGACCAAACTTTATGACAAAAATCAGAAACACGAACTGCACAACACGGTTCACATGACTTGAAGGATACTTCTGATAAGACTGTGGATAAAAGATGCAACTGGAAGGCACAGATCAGCACTTCACAAGTACCAAGATCAACTACCTGCCTGCATTGTTAGATGTTTACAGGGACAGTCTGATATCATCCAACCAGGGTTAAATGCCTTTGTTTTATTCTAAAAAGCCTGTGATCACCCTTGGTTTTAGGTGACATTTCATTGAAGCAAGGAGTGTGTGTGTTAATCCATCTGCCATCTGTTTATTTTATCATTCCACATATTTGTATTATGAACTTTTAAATTCTAACCTTTTCTTCTGCGTACAGTCAGGGGCCGATATTCAGACCGTGGGAGCTAAACCGGCTAATTCCTGCCATCGGTGCTGAGCCCGGGGACTGGCATTGAATATCTGGTTTATTTGTGACCGGTTTAAAGATAACCGGCTAAGTTGATATTCAGATTTAACCAGTTAGCTTTAAAGCAGCTTAAGATATCCCACATTTTCACGTGACCAAATATGATCACTAAGCTGGCTTTAAAGATTGGCAGATAGCTGGTTATATTGGGCCATATGGCCGGTTATCCTCCCCTGAATATCGGCGGATGGCTGGTTAAGTGCTATTTAACCGATAAGCAGCTGTTCTGGCCAGTTAAATAATGCTGAATATTGGGGATTTAGTTTTTATTTAGAAAAGCAAATATAAAACAATTAGTTCCTTGCGGTCCTTGTAGCATATTGGTGAATAATAAGAGGGATTCTGAACTCAAGATCTGTTATCATAAAATGTTTTTGTTTCCAGAATTTTAAAGCCATCCTGGCTGATATTCAGCCAGTGGCGATCAATGTTTTTATGTCTGCAGCTGGCTATATTCCTGGATATTCAATGCCAGGCCATGTCCCGGCGTCAGCATTGAATATCCAGTTTTAGGCCGGCTGCTAAAACTTATGCAGTTAAGTGCAATATTCAGCCTTTGACCTCATAAGCTGAACTGCTTAAATATAGGACTGCTAGTTATGCAGCTCAGTTTCAGCAGTCATATGCGGTCAATGGCTGAATATCGGCGCTTACTTCAGGAAGCAGGTGAAAGCTTGGCTCTTCAACCAAGCCTTTAACGGAAGAAGTAACTAACTTGTTAGTCTCACTCACACACAAAAATTGACTCGGGCTGCACATACTGCAGCAGGACATGTTTATCCACTCCTACCCTAGCTGAGATAATATTTAACCATCTCTCTGACCTCACATGCAACTTTCTTCAAATCAATCACCTTACATTCTAATTCTTCCTACTTTCTTACTCATCTATATGTTACAACTTTGCCTTACCCTTCACTACCAATTGTAATGTTCTAGTACATATTGTGTTGTCATTGCAAGTAGTATACCATGCCATACTTTGTATTGTTGTTCGAATATTTTTACTGCTCTAATTGCCTCCAACTAATGTTTGATCTATTCTTACTGTACACCGCCTTGAGTGAATTCCTTCAAAAAGGCGGTAAATAAAGCCTAATAAATAAATAAATAAGGAATGAGCTGCTTGCTTTACCACAGACCATGGCTGCGAAAGGGCTCTGTAAAGAAAAGGACAAAACCAGACTGCATGAAGACAAAATGGCGGCCCCCACAAGCCCTGTTGCCTCCACGATAGGATCAGCCTGGAGGGGGGGCAGAAGTGGCAGCCGAGGTAACAGGAGCCATGGAAACTTTGTTGGACAAATGTTTAAGTCCTATTGACTCCAAACTGGAACAAATGCACAGTAATATGGAAAAGCTCAGTAATGATTTGGCAGCATACCAACAGAGGCATGGGGACCTTGAGGACAGAGTGACTAAAGTAAAGGATGTACAACCTGACCTGCAGAAACTAGTGGCCACATATGAGGATAAGAGCGAGGATCTGGAAAACACATCCAGAAGGAACAACCTTTGTTTTGTGGGCTTGACAGAAGAACTAGAGGACCGGAAGCTGCAAGTTTTTTTGGAATCCTGGCTGCCTCAACAACTAAAGCTTCCGGCTTCACTGGACTCGCTACATGTAGAAAGGGCCCACCGAGTGGGTCCTCACCAAAAGGCGTCCTCAAGACCCCGAGCAATCATCATGACATCTACTCAATTTTGCCCATAGGTCTGCCATCCTGCAAGCTGTTTCATCTATTCTTACTGTGAATTCCTTCAAAAAGGCGGTAAATAAATCCTAATAAATAAATAAATAACAGCATAAGTGCCAACACCACCCCTTGAACCCCCCACAAGTTAGCTGGCTAACTAGTTTAAGTTCTGCTAAATATTGCTGGTTTGACTAGACAACAAATTTAAGTGACCAAGAGCAATATTGCCCGGATCATTTACACATCTTTGTCCTACTACTGACATCTGCTGGTCAGAGATGATGTACTACTACCCTGGGTACTTCTGACAGAAGTAGGCTTATGGGCTTGATGTATCTTTGGTCTGATCCAGCTTGGCACTTCTTAGGATTTTATCCAGCTTATAATCGAAAGACAAAAACGCCTATATTGCGACCTAAATCGGGAGATAGGCGTTTATCTCCCAAAAACGAATAACGCGGTATAATCGAAAGCCGCACTTGGACGTTTTCAACTGCACTCCATCGCGGAAGGGTACAAAGTTGACAGGGGCGTGTTGGAGGCGTGGTGAAGGCGGGACTGAGGCGTGGTTATCACCCGAACAGAGATGGGCGCCTTTCGCCGATAATGGAAAAAAAGTATGCGTTTGTAGCTAGAATTTATGGCACTTTTCCTGGACCCTGTTTTTTCACGAATAAGGCCCCCAAAAGTGCCCTAAATGACCAGATTACCACCAGAGGGAATCGGGGATGACCTCCCCTGACTCCCCCAGTGGTCACTAACCCCCTCCCACCACAAAAAATGATGTTTTACAACTTTTTATTTTCACCCTCAAATGTCATACCCACCTCCCTGGCAGCAGTATGCAGGTCCCTGGAACAGTTGTTAGGGGGTGCAGTGGACTTCAGGCAGGTGGACCCAGGCCCATGCCCCCCCTACCTGTTACAATTGTGCTGCTTAATGCTTAGTCGTCCAACCCCCCCAAACCCACTGTACCCACATGTAGGTGCCCCCCTTCACCCCTTAGGGCTATAGTAATGGTGTAGACTTGTGGGCAGTGGGTTTTGAGGGGGATTTGGGGGGCTCAACACACAAGGGAAGGGTGCTATGCACCTGGGAGCTCGTTTACCTTTTTTTTTTTTTTTTGTAAAAGTGCCCCCTAGGGTGCCCGGTTGGTGTCCTGGCATGTGAGGGGGACCAGTGCACTACGACTCCTGGCCCCTCCCACGAACAAATGCCTTGGATTTATTCGTTTTTGAGCTGGGCGCTTTCATTTTCCATTATCACTGAAAAACAAAAACGCCCAGCTCACAAATTGTCGAATAAAACATGGACGTCTATTTTTTTCGAAAATACGGTTCGGTCCGCCCCTTTCACGGACCCGTTCTCGGAGATAAACGCCCATGGAGATAGACGTTTTTGTTCGATTATGCCCCTCCATGTATACCATAGCTGCAGTGCGACAAAAAAGAATGTGTTCAGATTGTGCCTTATGAAATACATAGAAGTTACTGTCTAAGCTACCTTACCATGCAAGGGTTGTGGTCTTCTTATGTGACTCAAGTAAGTTGGTCTCATCTGATTGGCAGAGTCCTGGTTTTCTTAATGTGCCTGCTCGGATTTGAAATTCTGGGCAGTGGGATAAGATGTAAGAGACAGAGGACTGGGCCAGTCTGTGACCGCTGACCTGGAGCATTTAGCTTTTACTCTGTTACGCTGCTGTGCTGCTTAGAAATGTGTGGATGAGACTATGATGGTTTTTCTTCTGATTCCCAGACTCTGCTTCCCCTTTTCCGTTTCAGGAATTGGTGCCAATACACAGTTACAAAGACGGTGTCCTGTCAAGTGCAAAATGGGTCTGAGACTGTGATCCAAAGAGTTTACCAGAGCTGCCGCTGGCCCGGACCTTGTGCAAACCTACTCAGGTAAACACTTTTCATGCAGTAGATAACTGTTCCCTGTTCTGTTGCTTTTTTCCCCTTGCCTTTCAATTTCAATTTTTTTTTAAATCAAGAAGTCTCTTCATAATAGGGGAGGTAGCTTAGTGGTTATAGAAGCAGGCTGCAAACCAGTGAAGCCAGGGCAGGTCACTTCACTCTCCACTGCCTCAGCTACAACTAGACTGTAAGACAATTTGGGCAGGGAAATAACTCGTATACCTGAATATTTATCTTGCCAAGGACCGGTGTTAGACATACTATGGCTCAGGGCAGAAATTTGGTAGGGTGCCCCAAAGTGTACCGGCAGGATATTCCTTTTTCATCCTGAAGCAGGTTTGGGGCCTTGTGTAACATGGAGGCTCAGTTGCATCCCCTAACACCATCTCTGAGCATGCTTTGATTTGGAAAAGGTAATAAATCTTCCAGGTCATACTTGTTCTTTTTGTATTTTAAAATAATCAGATGCTGCAGAGTTACAGTAGAATATAAAGCCTGGAATGTATACTTTCTGCATGGATAAGCAGAATAAAAAAAATCCACACATAGTTGATGTCATCAGCTGAGGGGTCAGTCTGGAATGGATCTGCTGTTCTAGAGGCCAGAGAAGCCTAGAAAGTTCTTTGGATGTGGGTGCCTGCTCTCACCTGTGTATGAGTTGCTCATCCTCTTCAGTCTACTTCCACTTGGAAATGCAGCAACAGATTTACTCTTTCTTGTCACTTAGGGGGCATTAAGACCTTAACATGCAGTTAGTGTATGCTAACAGGCTACCGCAGAATGTGTTAAAATGTGGTAAAAGCAGTTAGTTTAACGGGGTTTAAAATAAGGTTTGGATGGCTTCCTAAAGGAAAGTCCCTAGACCATTATTAAAATGGACTTGGGAAAATCCACTGCTCATTTCTAGGATAAGCAGCATAAAATATATTGAGCTTTTTCGGGATCTTACCAGGTATTTGTGATCTGGATTGGCCACTGTTTGAAACAGGATGCTGGGCTTGATGGACCTTTGGTCTGTCCCAGTATGGCAATACTTATGTACTTATATGTTTGCAATATTTTGTCTATTTGTGCCTGCCAGAGCTGGAAAAACTGAGGAAAATCATAAGAGATCTACAACCTATACTCCAGGAGGATGAATTACTGAAAGAGATATTCCCATCCCCACCAGTGTTGGCCTGCCAACAGCCACCCAACTTAAAACACAAACTAGTGAGAAGCAAGCTCCCGACAGAAACTCAAAAAGAAGAGAGCGGCACACATCCTTGCAATATATCCAGCTGCAAACTATGCCAAAACATTTCACAAAATCCCATAGTCATTCACAAAAGAAAAATATTCAACATAAAGGAATCTGTCACATGCTCATCTTCCAATGTGGTATATATCATTCAGTGTAAAAGGTGTGATGATGACACCTTCAAGTTGGGATTCTGAAGTCTTGAGTGATGCGAAAATGACTTATGTTCTGACTGAATTCTCTTTCCCCTAAATACACTGTTGCTACAAATAGTCACTTAGGTAAACACTTAAACTGGCGTAGGGCAGTTCTAAAACTGAGCTCCCATGGCAGCAAAAAGTGACACTTCCGTGCGTTAATGGCCTAAGTTTAGAAGTTTATAATGCTAATTTACAAGGGGAAATGTAAGTAGTATTGTGCACCAGTGCAAGGAGACATAACACATGGGAGGAGCTGCAAGTTCCGCACTTCCTTGTTAAAATTAGGTGCCCACAGATATGCCAGATTAATGGCTGGTTCAACTATTAGAGCCTAATTATAAGGAATGCTGTTCAGGGCCGGCATTAGGGGGTGACAAACAGAGCAATTGCCATGGGCCCCCATACCTGCCTTAAGCTAAAGGAGGTATAGGCTGAAGGCCAGCTTTTGGGTCCCCTTCCCGGTTTCTGCCCTGGGCCCCTGAATGTCTAACACCAGCCCTGTGTGCGGATGCCGGGTTCCACTAGTATTCTATAACAGAATCTGTGCACCCAGATGCCTTTACAGAATCAGGTCCAACTACACAGCATCAGAGTGTCTACAAGAAGGTGCCCACTTATACAATTGCACCTCAGACATGAGTTGTTTTTTTTTAACTATGACAGATGCTGCTGCTACCTGACTCTGCCTTTCTGATAGTTACAGGACCCTACTGAGGCCCGTCTACAAAATATCCTACAGAACGGTGACCACTTTGGAATGGAGGTGCTGCCCAGGGTTTACGGGAAGCAACTGTGAGCAAGGTAAGTCGAACTACCTCATGCCTTCCATGCTTGGTGTTTGGGGAGCATTTCTGGGAATATGCCGTGCTGGAGGGGGTTACAGATGAATTTTGGTTATGTTGATTTTTTGCATTCCTGTACTCATGCATGATGAAGGCAAGACTCATAATGTTGTGGGTTTTGGTTGTATCACAATTAGAGAAGGTAAGAATGAAACCAAAAGTGCTGCATTTATGAATCGCCAAGTAATCTCTAAGAAAGACAAAATGACTAGAAATGTTTCCTGTGCGGCTGGAACCACCAATAAACCCATGGTATGTTCTCCTAGTTTGTAGGGCCCCAAATATTGCTGCTGGGTTGGTATTGGGGGCCTCCAGGTTTGAACACACGATGCCATTGATGAAACAATTGCATTAGTTACCTATAGTGTGTCGAGTACAATATAAGATTTTGTCATTAATCCATCAGGCTTTGTATACGCTTGTACCTTGGTGCTTTCAGCAAAATACTGGTCACTTATCGACCTGGAAGGGCTTTGAGATCAGAAACAGCAATGAAACTTTCTATGCAGAGAAATGATACTTGCACGGTATGCAGAAACTCATGCGACAGCAGTTTCTATCTCAGGGCCAATGTTGTGGAGCAGTTTACCAAAACCTTTCCTTTGTGTCGTGAAGTAAGAACGTTTTGTTACAAAATTTGACAACTGACTTCTTTGTTAAAAATGTTTTACTGAGAGTTTGCCATTGTGAGGGATGTGTTGGGAAAGTACAGATTGTATTTTGTTATATTTTATTGTGTGTGTTATGTGTAATCCGGTTAGGTGTTGGCAGAATAAAACTTTTTAAATGAGTAAAATACAAAAAGAACAAGTATGACCTGGAAGATTTATTACCTTCACAAGGTTAATAAAGAGACCTGGATTTTCCCTTGCTTGTGCACAGTGATCACTAAATGTTTCTTCTCCATCTCTCCCCACTCCTTTGTTCTGACAAAGAAATAGTCCTACACCAGAAATGCTACAACAAACCCTGGATATAGATGTGACCTATTTAACAAGGCCAGTAAGAAAACTGAAGGTGGGCTGTGGAAGGGAAGAGCAGAGGAGGGAAATGAGAAACAGGAACACGATCATGATTTCTAATTCCCAGATGGAATTAATCAGGATCCTCAGTCAATGTGGGTGATCTGGACAGAGTATGGATCCTTTTTTCTACTACTGTATTTACTTATTGGCACTTAGACACCTGATCTACTATTTCCAAAAAGTACAGTCTTCCAAATAAGAAAGCAGAAATTATTGGCTTACATAAAATATTCTTTGCATGATTTTCAAAGGGTTTAATTGCCTCTGGACTGGCTTTAGAGTAGAAGCAGAGTGGATGCCTGAGAAGCCTCCTGACCAGGGCGCCAAAGTGCATGTGAACCAGAAGCACAGCATGGTCACCTGCCAACCTAATTTGTACTCTATGCTGAACAAGTACAAACCTACCCCTTCAAGCTGGGGGGGGGGGGGGGTGTTGAAGGGAGCTGCCCCATCTGTCTGGGGTGGAATGCAGCAGGGTGGTGGTGGGGAAGCACTTAAGTTAGGAGTTAGGCCTTCAAAACTGACTTATTTGAAAATTTACTAGAATTAATTGCTTAAGTTTAGGTGTCTAAAATGTGGGTGGGTATGGGGGCAGAGTTAGGGCAGGGTAAAAAGCTGATTTTCAGTACTAAACATTTTTAGGAACTCTGCTTTTTTGGCATCGCAGCTAGAGAACGACACGGGAATAAAATGTGTCCCCGCCCCATCCCCGTTGGTTCTATCTCTGTCCACATCCCATCCCTGTGGCTCTGTTCTCATCTGCAGAACGTCGAACATTGCCAATGACACCCGTAAATGCTTGATTTTAGCGAGGCCTAGGAGGGATCTCCCAGTCTACACGTCCATCAAGTCCAAGGTCCTCTAGCGCTCCCCCATATGTGCCATTTTCTTTGAAAATCTGGGGGAGCGACTGCCCCAACTAACTATGCCTTTGTTTCCCTTCCCTTTGTGTGCAGCATGTCTCTCCCTCTAGGTTAATATAGACTATCCTTCTGTTGAAAATTGTGTGGTAGTAGAATGTATCTATTTTAATGCTTGCTGTGTCTGTAGCAAAAAAGGTTTGATAGGAGATTTGATTGGGGAAAGACAACTTGGAGTGATCTTGATTACTGAAGGATGGCTTCCTGATTTAAATTCTACACTGATCTTATCAATTTGCCCTGTTGGTTATAGAATTACCCATTGTATTAGATCAGACAAGAAGGGGAGGAGGGTTAGTGTTAATATATAAGAATTTTTTCCCCAATATATTTTATTAATTTTTATCAAATATACAATAAACATAAAAGAAAAAGAAAACCAAACATAGAGAGGAATGAGGAGAAAATACAGAATCAGTGTCTTGTCTTTAACGTCGGTGAGCCCTTAGGTCCCGCAAGGCCCCAAAGGACCTCAGAGGACAGCCGTGCAACCCCGAATCTTCACCCGCGGCGGCCGCCGTTCACCAGGGGTTGAGCCCCCAGCTGCAGGCGGCCAGCAGGACTGCTGGAACCGCGGGGTTGACGGACTGACCTGGCTAGAGTCGGGAGTAACGGGCAATCAGCAACCAGCAGTCAGGCGCAGGGCAACTCCCTGGGCAGGCGGATAGCAATCAGTAGTTAAGTATAAGCACAGTCTCTGGATAGGCGGCTAGCAATCCGTAGTTAAGTATAAACACAGTCTCTGGATAGGCGGCTAGCATAGGCGGCTAGCAATCCGTAGCTAAGTATCAGCACAGTCTCTGGATAGGCGGCTAGCATAGGTGGCTAACAATCCGTAGCTAAGTATCAGCACAGTCTCTGGATAGGTCCACAAAGACGCAACACGGAACCACTGTGCAGGCTTCGGGAACAGAACCTGAAGCGCGGATGTCAGCTAGCCTCCGTGTTTAAATATCGCGCCACCCCGCCCCCGTGGGAGAAACCCACCAATCCGGCCCTGGGAGTCGGCAGAGCCCCTCGGATTGGCCCTGCCCGATCTCCCAGGCGGAGTCACCCCCTGGTCCTCCAATCCGGTGCAGGTAGGTGGAGCTCCAGAGCCCCCTGGCTTCGGAGCGAAGAAGACGCCGGCCCCCGCATCCCAGCGCCGCCATCTTGGGCGGCGCGAACCTCGTCCTGGCATCCTCCACCTGAGAGACCGGCGGTCGCCGTCGCCGGCCGCCGTGCCCAGCCTGACCCACCAGTCTCGCGGCAGCGCCGGCCCCCATGCAGGGACCCCCCGGCCGTCTTCCCGCGCCGCGGAGGCCGCTGACTCCCGCTCCCCGCAGCGGGAGAGCAGGTAGGCGCGCAGAACGCGACAGTCAGTATGCAAAACATTCTTATCTACATAATAAGAAATGAGATAAGAAATTATTCCGACAAAAAGGTTTGGACTATAATGCAGTTTATAAAGACTGTAAATAATGTTGCAAAGGAGTCCAGACTTTTTTCTTAGAAAATGTTGTCTGATATTTCCCTGCCATTGCAAATTCAAAATTTTTGATGCTGTAAAACTGTGTTCCACCAAAAGTGAACGTTTAATAGGTGAGCAGCTTTCCAGTTTTGCAATATATGTTTCTGAGCAATGGTAAGCAAGATGTCCAACAATTTTCTTGCAGATTTTGGGAACAAGATTTATAGATTATTATTTATTTATTATTGAAAGTGTAAGGTCACAATTAAGGGACAGAATCCTTTGGATAATACACCATGTTGCTTTCCAAAATTTGAAGATGAGGTCATATTCATACATCATGTGAAGTAAGGTGCCCACAATTTTGAAGAGCCTGATTCTGTTCCCACTCTTCTCCTGCTCGTGTGACTTTCCATGGGACATTGTTGTTCTTTCCACTTTTGTGGTTGTGTTCACCTTGTCGCCCAATTTTACCATATTGGCTATCTTTTCCTTCCTTTGCCCCTTTGCTTTCCTGACAGCTTTTCTAGCTTCTCTTAGCTTTTCCAGATATTTTTGCCTGTCTTCCTCTTTCTGTGGTGTCTTGTAATGTACGAAGGATAACTTTTTTCCCCTTACCTTTTCAGCTACTATGTTTGAGAACCAGAGCAGCCTTCTTTTCCTCTTACTTTTATGCAATTTTCTAACATAAAGCTTTGTCGCTTTTAAAATAGGTCCTTTCAGTTTTGACCATTGATGTTCTACTACCTTCAGCTGTTCCCATCCAACTAACCGTTCCTTGAGAAATTCCTCCATCACTGCAAAAATTTTTAAATTTATTTTTAAAGCTTTTTAATTTATTTGAAAACTTCCCATATGTAGATATGAATATCATGAAATAACAATTGAATATCACTAAAAGAGCTTCAAAAATGTTTTGTAGCTGGTAGAACAGAAATTATAAAGTGTATTTTGTGCTCCTTTTTCTACACTGTTCTGTACAATACAGATGGCCAAATTTCAGTGATGGGTTCATCTTAACTGTTATAATCTGCCTTGGGGAGCCTGGTGTTTTAAAAATGATGGAATATATTGAAATTAAATGGAAGTAGAATTAAAACTCTCCTTTCATTGGGGCACATAGAATTGCATCTTCATGTGTTTTGTAGAAGTTTACCTTTTAGATACATAAATGGATTATTCTGTTTTGAACATGATTCAGGAGCAAATGGTTTTATAATTCAATATAAAAATATTTTATTTCATGCAGATCTTTTGTTTGAACATAACTAAATGGACTATAAGCCCCTAATGCACTCCATTGTTTTTCTTATATTTTATTCTTGTGATGACTAATACTGTGCCAAAACTGAAAACCCCAATAATAAAAGGAGCTGATTGTGAACACTATCCACCCTAAAAGGTTGTTTTCTGGATGTACATGAGGAATTGTGATATTGAAATAGTAAGTGTATGTTTGTGTCCCTAGTCATGTATCCAAAGTTTATATAATCCTTTCAAGAAATCAAGTTAATCATTTAAATTATTAGTGGAACATAACCACAGAAGCATGGTATGCTCGCATTTTCAATATGGTAATACTAGGGCCCAGCTAAAGAACGGCCAGGTTATTTTGAGTTAGTCTTCACTGGACCAAACTTGCTTTCCTTGTGCCATCACTATCCAGCAGGTAGGCAGCGTCTTAAAAGGTGGAGGATAAAGGATTTAAAAAAAAAACCCAGTGGCAGAGCTGGTGGTTGGGAGGCGGGGCTAGTGCTGGGCAGACATATACGGTCTGTGCCAGAGCTGGTGGTTGGGAGGCGGGGTTGGTGATTGGGAGGCGGGGATAGGGCTGGCCAGACTTATACGGTCTGTGCACTGAAGAGGACAGTACAAATAAAAAAGTAGCACATATGAATTTATCTTCTTGGGCAGACTGGATGGACCGTGCAGGTCTTTTTCTGCCGTCATCTACTATGTTACTATGTTACATTAAACTCCCGACTTTGCTTGAGATAATGTGGCTTACATTTGAAAATACAGTGAGACACAATAATTGAATTCAGTTATATCATGGGAGCAAATAGATGGATATATCTGAAACATAATAAGGTTGAGATTAGTATGTATACTCAACTGGACATTTAAAAGTTTGTCCTTTAATGATGCCTTATGTTCAGAAATCATAGCCATAAGTATAGGGAGTTATTCAAAGATTATCCCATTCACACACCAGAACAGGCATCCATTACGTTGCAAAAGTAAACAACAACTTCTAAAGAGTACAACCAAAATTATTTCCATCTTCCAAAATTCCAGACAGGACCCAAAGCACTCCAAAACAAGTAAAGTCAGAAATAGCACAGTTTATACCTAGGTGCTCAACCACCATTAGGATTCACCTTTGGGTTTAAAAAGCAAAACTATGTGCATGTAAGATCTGGATAAACAATCAAAGTTTAAAGCAAGTGGTCATAATGTATAATACGTGGTAGCAATAATGAAACTGTGATGGAATATTCGCATAGCAGGCTGCCTGAGCCAACAGATTTACTTTCCACTGAACATAATTAACTTTGTATGAGCTTGGCGGCTAATAGTGTGCTGAACTACAATGTTGGTACATTTAGACTGGCTCTGGACTTCTGCATGAATAGCTGTGCCCTCATTATTCAATATCTGTCTTTTAAATAATAGTAATAAAAAATATCAAGTTCATTTTTATAATATACCACTGCAATCTACAAAACAAAGGAGCAAGTTCCCTTATGCCATCTTTTTCTTTTGATGTAGGCATGGGAAAAATATTTTTGTAATGCTCCCAGATTTCAACCTAATTCATGTTTAATATGTAATTAAACATGAGTGTAAATTTTAAGAGGCTTTGACATTAGCTTCAGAACTTTTAGTACAAGAAGAGTGCTGGGTAGACTTCTACTGTCTGTGTCCTGAGAAAGGCAAGGACAAATCAAACTCGGGTATAAAGTATCACATACCATGTAAAATGAGTTTATCTTGTTGGGCAGACTGGATGGACCATACAGGTCTTTATCTGCCATCATTTACTCTGTTACTATGTTACTCTTTGGGGTTCTACATGGAATGTTGCTACTAATTGGGATTCCGGAATCTTGTAACTCTTTAGGATTCCAGAACCTTCAGAACTTTTAGTTCAAGAACAGTGCTTGGTAGACTTCTACGGTCTGTGCCCTGAGAATGGCAAGGACAAATCAAACTCAGGTATATATACATATAAAGTATCACATACCATGTAAAATGAGTTTATCTTGTTGGGCAGACTGGATGGACCGTAAGGTCTTTATCTGCCATCATTTACTATGTTACTATGCAATACAAATGTCATAAGTAAATAAATAGAAACTCTGAATTTTGAGCACCTGATTCTCATAATATAATATCTGTTCTAATGGCCCTTTTACCAGAAGAAAAAAAATCTCTGCACAAATATAACACATGCTACAGTGTCGTGTCCCTATAACCAGCCCCTCCAAATAACACATTGATTACGATTTATAACAAATTACTACTCTACCTATGAAAAGTTATTCCATTATTATACTTCCTCTGTGTACATCCATATACTGCTCAAGCCGGCATGTTCAAAAATATGTGAGATTAAATAAAAATGCTATAAACAATACAGAACGACAATGTGCAAATTTAGATTGTGAGCCCTCCTGGGACAGAGAAATATCCAGTGTACCTGAATGTAACTCACCTTGAGCTGGTATTACTGAAAAAGGTGTGAGCAAAATCCAAATAAATAAATAAATGTGGATGCAACTCATAGAGTGTATAGCTATGATGGCTGTGCAGGGAAGGGGAAATAGAGATTGACCCAATTGGCTTCAACATTTTTGACGTCACTTGTCTCCTGTTTTATCTAACCTCCTTGGTCAGAACCACTTTAAGATCCATAGTCGCACCCAAGGGGGAAGTGACACAGGTAGGGTGGAGCCAGGAGAGCAGGAACTAGGAAGTATAAAAGCTCAAGGCACAGCTTGGTTGAGGAGGCCCAGATGGCAGCAGTGACACCCAACTGCATTTGCCTTTGCCACCTACATGTGAACTGCAGCCGAGACAGTCAGGTAGACCCAGTGCCACTGGGGACCTTGAAGAACTATATGCTTGATGCAGCCAGGGGTTGGCTGGTGAGTGGTATTGAGTGGAGGCCAATGCATGTCATGGCTTACAGGAGCAGGACCATGGAAGGTCTTTTGCTGACACCTAAGGACCTGTTTGTGTTATTTTCTCCTTGCCTGTGAAGCTAACAGTACCCATCCCTAGCACTTTTAATAAAATATTTTTATTTTGATGACCTTGACTGCTATGTGGCTTCAGTTTATCCTGGCTCCAGGGCCTGTCATTGTTCACATTATCATAGGGAAGAAAACACTTTTTGGGTATTATATGAAATTGTATGCTGCTACTTGTAGGAATTCCTCTGTAGTGGTAGACTTTCCAACCCTCAAGAGATATTCCTTCTTAAAAACCCGAAACAGAACTCTTTATAAATTTAAAAAAAAAAAACCCAAAACAACGATAGACTGGAAGAATTGCACAGATAAAAAATAAAGAACAGAACATATGAATACTACTGGAGGTCAACGAATGGAGGCAGTAGCGGGAACCATCTGCTAGTAGGTGATAGAAGACTGGGGCAGTGGGAAATAGTGGGCTATAAAATTTAAAAACAAGGTAAATCAATCTGTTCTTTAAGACTTGATTCTTCTGGACTGTGTCCCTCAGAGGCAGCAAGTGGAGCAGTACAAGCCCATCAAAGCGGTTGCCTGTCATCAGGGCTTTTTTTGAGGGGGTACTTGGGGGTACTGAGTACCGGCACCTTTTTCATTGTCTGCTAAAATTGACCCATGGACCCCAAGTTTTAATGAAAGAACTCAGGCTCTACACACCAATTCTGCCTTGTCATAGATTCTGCGACTGATTGCAGGGGGCCTGGTTATTGTGGGATGAGTCCCTCAGTGATCACCCCTCCCCTGAAGGGTGGCCTAGCATTTGAGTACCGGCACCTTTTTTGCTAGAAAAAACGCACTGCCTGTCATCCACATTTAGGGCCTCTTTTTACTAAACCGCACTAGTGATTATTGGTGTGGCAAATGAGATTGAATGGGCTTCCTCTCATTTGCCAAGTGGGAATCACTGGTGTAGTTTATTTTTTTTTATTTTTGTTACATTTGTACCCCACGCTTTCCCACTCATGGCAGGCTCTATGCGGCAGGCAATGGAGGGTTAAGTGACTTGCCAAGAGTCACAAGGAGCTGCCTGTGCCGGGAATTGAATTCAGTTCCTCAGGACCAAGGTCCACCACTAGGCCACTCCCCCACTCCTTTTTTTTAGTAAAAGAGGCCCTTAATCATGTCCATGCAATATCTGGTATTTCTTCTTGGGACACTGAATTCATCCTCTCTTCTGTGGTTTCTTGTATGAGGTAGAGTGCTGGTTGCAATTAGAGTCATATCTAATCCAAATCAGTATCACATCATTTGTTGCTGTTAGAATGGAATTGAAACACATGTTTTGAACACGTGAGGATGCCTGTTATACAAATGAATCAAAGTTTTCTTATGTAGACTAGAATTCTTGAAAATAAAAATGTTCATTTATCCAGAAAACAGCTTCTTGCACTTAACACGTTTTGGAATTAAGCTCTTCAATTGCCGTGGTGACTGGAGTAGGGTTACCATATTTGTCGTGACAAAAAAGAGGACACAAAATAAAACTGAACCCCACCCCTGCCATACCCCTGTGCCACGCAGTCACCACACCTTGACCCCACCTCAAGAAAGCAAAATTCTACAAACAGTGAAAATACTGCTAAAGTAACCAATGCATTTTCTTCCTTACTTTGCTAGACATAAAATGAAAGATGTACATTTCTAAGCATTTCATGAGCGTGTTCCCATTTCTTTTCTCTCCCATCCATGAGCAGTATATTTCCCTTGTCCTCTCCTCTCTATACCCTTCTATCCATATGCTGTATTTCCCCCGTTTCCCTTCCTCCCTCATCCTCCCCAATCTTTTTTCCAGCCTCCTTCCACCCACCTGTTTTTAAAGCTTCCTCACGCCCTCTCTCCACCCACATGGCTCCATCCACATCCCCTCCCCTCATGTACCTTATCAAACCCTGGTGGTCTTCTGGCTTCTTTGGGGCAGGAAAGAACCCCACTCTTTCCTACCCAGCGCACCGGTAGCCTGCTTGTTGCCAGTGCCACTTCAAAATGGCTACCGAGACCAAGCAGTGACCTTGCAACACTTCTGCTTGAAGTCTCGGTAGCCATTTTGAAGCAGCGCCGGCAGCAAGCAGGTTAACAGCAGCGCCGGGCAGGAAAACGTGGGGTTCTCTCCTGCCCCAAAGAGGCCACTAGACCACCAGGGTACAATAAGTGACGGGAGAGGAGGTGTATGGAGTTATGTGTAGGGATGGGGCTGTAAAAAAAGATTGCTGGAGGAAGGCTGGAAAAAAGATTGGGGAGGAGGAAGGGAAACGGGGGAAATACAGCATATGGATAGAAGGGTATGGAGAGGAGAGTGGGATAGGCTGTTCATGGATGGCAGGGAAAGAAAAGGGGGCATGCTCATCAATGCTTGCTTTTTTGGAAATATATATCTTTTCATTTTGTATTTAGCAGAGTATGGTCAAAATTGCATTTGTTACTTTAGCAGTATTTTCAATGCTTATAGCATCTGGTTTTCTTGGAGGGTCAAGGTGACTGTCCAGCTTATTTTTTGAAAGAGAAAGACGCCCATATTTTGACCCAAATCAGGAGATGGGCATCCATTTCCAGTGGGCGTCCTCAACTGCAGTCCATCACGGAGACAAACAAAGATCACGGGGGCATGTCGGAGGTGTGGCGAAGGCGGGATTGGGGCGTGGTTATCGGCTGAGGAGAGATGGGCGTCTTTAGCTGATATTTGAAACAAGAAGGGCGTTTTTGATGAGAATTTGGTCCGTTTTATTTGGACCCTTTTTTTTTCAGGTCCAAGTCCCAAAATGTGCCCCAACTGACCAGATGACCACCGGAGGGAATCAGGGATGACCTCCCTGGACTCCCCCAGTGGTCACTAACCCCCTCCCACCAAAAAAACCCACTTTAAAAACTTTTTTCCCCAGCCTGTATGCCAGCCTCAAATGCTGTACCCACCTCCATGACAGCAGAATGTGTTCTATCCTCTGACGGCCTTTCCCTGGTTCTGATGTGTGTCTTGGGTGAGTGTGACACCTTTTCAGTTATGCGCACTGCAGAGTCACATCAGCATTGCCTTGTGGTGGGTGTAGGGTATTGGGCTCCGTGATTCCACTAGCTTGTGTTAAATGCTTAAGATGTTGGTAGTTGGTAGGCTCTACTCCCATGGTGCTTTTCCCCCTGCTTACTGGGTCAGAGTGTGCCCTGTTTTGTTTCCGGTAGTCCATGAGGTAGTGGCCATTTGTGTAAGACACTTTTAGATCCCTTTCGTGTGTTAGCCACGTTACAGCACTTAGTTCTTACCTTGAATGTTGCTGAAAGAGGGCATTGTACACCATTCTGCCAGCTCAGACCTACTGCTAATCTCAGTACCAGGGAGACTCGTTGCCAGTGGGGCACAACCTCTGATCTGCAGTTAACTGTGAGTAAACAAGCTTATTCAAATAAAGGACGTTTTCAGCGAGATTAGTCTTCAGGTGTGAACTGCTGTGCAAGGTTATACAGCAGCAACAAGTCCTGTCCCTGGAGCACTTTTAGTGGGTACTGCAGTGCACTTCAGGCAGGCAGACCCAGGCCCATCCCCCCCCCCCCACCCGTAACACTTGTGGTGGTAAATGGGAGGCCTCTAAAACCCACTGTACCCACATATAGTTGCCCCCTTCACCCCTAAGAGCTATGGTAGTGTTGTATACATTTGTTCCTCCCACGACCAAATGGCTTGGATTAGGACGTTTCTGAGCTGGGCGTTTTTAGTTTCCATTATCGCTAAAAAAACGCCCATCTCAGAAAGGACCAAATCCATGGCATTTGGTCCGTCCAAACTGTGGAGGAGTGGCCTAGTGGTTAGGGTGGTGGACTTTGGTCCTGGGGAACTGAGGAACTGAGTTCGATTCCCACTTCAGGCACAGGCAGCTCCTTGTGACTCTGGGCAAGTCACTTAACCCTCCATTGCCCCATGTAAGCCGCATTGAGCCTGCCATGAGTGGGAAAGCGCGGGGTACAAATGTAACAAAAATAAAATAGATACTATTGGAGATTCTACATGGAATGTTGCTACTATTGGAGATTCTACATGGAATGTTGCTATTCCCCTAGCAACATTCCATGTAGAAGCCTGCGCGGCCACATTGGTGATCTGCAAGGGCCGACTTCTACATGGAATGTTGCTAGTGGAATAGCTAGATAATAAGGCAAATTTAATAATCTAAAGCTAGATCTTCAATCACCATATAATCTATATTTCTGAGATCCAGTAAAAGAATTTTACATATAAAGATTCAACAATCTTCCAAAATCATGTGTGAATTCTGTCTTATATCTTATATCTTATTCAAAACTGATTCTCCCAACACCTCAATGATGTTAATCACTGCAACTTCCACTGCAGTGATATAATTAACATCAAAATCTTCATTGGTTCTTACACATTAAACATTCTATATATTTTTATATTTTTTTGAAAACTTTTTTTCACTTATCTCATGTTATTTTATTGTTTTGTCGGACCCAGGGGAAAGTTGTCCGACATGCACGTTTCGCCCACACCTGGGCTGTCTCAAGGACCTTCCCCTGCAAGCACACAAGACCATATGTTAATTCCCCAGACTTCGATTCAAAATCGCCATCAGGAAGGGAAAACTTTAAAAAGAAATCTTTTAAACTTTAGAGAAAAAATATCATCTAAACTCACCCGGTCTTTTCATTAGCGTCAGCTCAGCAAAAGAAATTTAGTAGCCAAGATGGCGCCAGCGTTTTTTCATTCACATTAAATAACAGCTGATTGATGACTCATCAAACCCCGCCCCCAGGGCGTTCCACCAGCAGCAAGGGATCTCCTAGAAATGCTGCCGGTGGTAAGGTGGAACAGCTTAAACTAGATTAGAGTAGTCCATTCAATCTCTAAATGTAAACCTTTCGGTGCCACTGTTTGCAAAGAGAAAATATGGTATTGCTCTCTGAAGTTCAATACATTTTTTAATGACCCACCCTCCTCCCGATTATCTATACATTCCACAATGCGCCATTTAATGTCATCCCATTTGTGTTGTTTCTGTATCCAGTGATTTACAAGAGGAGCTTGAAGGTTTTGAGTTAAAATCCTAGATTTATGTTCGTTCAGTCTAATTTTAATTGGGCGAGAACTCCTACCAATATATATTAAGCCACATGGGCATATAATTGCATATACAACGTTTTTACTAGTACATGTGGTTTCAGAGAGACTTCTCAAAACTTTGTCTCTCCCTGGTACAGTCCAGGATTCTCCTTCAATAGCAAGGGGACACCACTGGCATTGTCCACATAATCTTTGACATTTTTGTACTGCCCTAGTTTCAAGGAGGTTCATAAACTTTTTTTTATTCAGGCGTTCTCCCAAACTTTTACCCTTAGTAAAGGATATAAGAGGTACATCAGTAAAGCAAGAGTATAATTGAAGGACATGCCAATGTGCCTTAAGAATCTGTACTATTTTCTGACTCACATCTGTAAAAGGTAAGACACATGTTAAGCATTCTTCTTCCACTCTCTCAGATTCTTGTATCAGCAGAGATCTTTGGGCAAACCTGGCTCTGATGTAGGCTTTTCTTATAGCAGAGCCAGGATATCCTCTCGCTATAAATCTAGCTTTCAAATCAGCTGATTGCTTTTTAAACTCAGCTAGAGTAGAACAAACCCTTCTAACTCTCAAAAATTGGCTTGCAGGTAAATTGTATTTCAGTTGAAAGGGATGAAAACTGCCAAACTGTAGAAGAGTGTTTCTATTAACAGGTTTTCTATATAGAGATGTCATTAATCTGTCTCCATTTTTATAGATTAAAAGGTCCAAAAACTCAATAGTGTTAGTTTGAGCTGTCATAGTAAATGAAATATTTACATCAATAGTGTTTAGCCATTGGACAAACTCATCCAGGGCTATCTTGGAGCCCGTCCATAAGAAGAAAATGTCATCTAAAAATCGTCTCCAAAATTTCACATATTGAAAAGGCACGGAGGGATAGATCAAATCTGATTCTATTTTTGCAATGTAGAGAGTCGCCACAGAGGGGGCTAAAGTCGCCCCCATCGCAACCCCCTGCGTCTGTAGATAAAACTCTTTATCAAACCAGAAATAGTTTTTACATATTACTAAGTCTGCCAGAGTCAAAATAAATTCTGTCGGTATCCTCTGGATCCCTGGGCGTGCCTCCGTTATTTCTCTGATAATTTGCAAGGCACCAGTCTGAGGAATTTTCGTATATAAAGATACGTTGTCCAAGGTAACCAACCAGGTATCAGCCGTCACATTATCTATAAGTTCTAATTGTCTCAAAAAATGTGAAGAGTCTTTAATATAAGAATCCATCTTTTTAACATGCTCCTTTAAAAACTGATCGATAAAAATCGATAGAGGTTCAAGGACAGATGACTTAGTTGAGACTATTGGACGTCCAGGGGGAGAGGACAAACGTTTGTGAATTTTAGGTAAGAAGTATATCTTTGGAGTCTGGGGGTTCTCTTCCATAAGAAATCTTCCTTCTTTGACTGTTAATATATTGATTTTCACCGCATTAGATACCAACTCCTTAATTTGTTCTTGTAAATCAGTCATTGGATCTCCTGGCAATCTACGGTATGCCATCTGGTCATTCAATTGGTTCATTGCTTCATTCATGTATTGTTGTTTATCCCATATAACCGTAGCCCCTCCTTTATCAGCTCTAATGATAATAATAGAAGGTTCCTCTATTATGAGTCATCAATCAGCTGTTATTTAATGTGAATGAAAAAACGCTGGCGCCATCTTGGCTACTAAATTTCTTCTGCTGAGCTGACGCTAATGAAAAGACCGGGTGAGTTTAGATGATATTTTTTCTCTAAAGTTTAAAAGATTTCTTTTTAAAGTTTTCCCTTCCTGATGGCGATTTTGAATCGAAGTCTGGGGAATTAACATATGGTCTTGTGTGCTTGCAGGGGAAGGTCCTTGAGACAGCCCAGGTGTGGGCGAAACGTGCATGTCGGACAACTTTCCCCTGGGTCCGACAAAACAATAAAATAACATGAGATAAGTGAAAAAAAGTTTTCAAAAAAATATAAAAATATATAGAATGTTTAATGTGTAAGAACCAATGAAGATTTTGATGTTAATTATATCACTGCTAGTGGAATAGCAACATTCCATGTAGAATCTCAAATAGTAGCAACAGTGGAGGAGTGGCCTAGTGGTTAGGGTGGTGGACCTTGGTCCTGGGGAACTGAGTTCGATTCCCACTTCAGGCACAGGCAGCAGCTCCTTGTGACTCTGGGCAAGTCACTTAACCCTCCATTGCCCCATGTAAGCCGCATTGAGCCTGCCATGAGTGGGAGAGCGCGGGGTACAAATGTAACAAAAATAAATAAAATATTTTCGAAACGAAAGATGAACGCCCATCTTTTTCGAAAATACAGTCTGTCCCGCCTCTTCACATACCCATTTTCGGACATAGACGCTCATGGAGATGGGCGTTCGCGTTCGATTATGCCCCGCCACGCGATGCAGTGGCTGCATTTTATTTTGTGTTCTCTTTTTTTTTCTCATGGCAAATATGGTAACCCTACATTTACGTGCATAAATAAAACGTTTCAGATTGCCTGGAACATACAGAGGCATATTTTCAAAGCTCTTAATCTATGGAACTTTGTAACTTTAAGTGCTTTGAAAATGAGCCGTATAGTCATTTGTTTATTAGAGCTGAGTGGATGCATTCCTGGAGGTAGATTGAGGGATGGTTCTGGAAATTTGTGTGCAACCCTTTGCTACCCAGAGGGTTTTAGGGTGGATTACATTAAGTATTTTAGGAATGTTTACGGGGTCAGAGCTGGGACCCGCAAGCTACTTGCAGCTCAGTGCTGGCCCCGAGTCTTCCCTCTGATGCAGGTTCATGGGACCAGGAAGTTGCGTCAGAGGGAAGGCTCAGTGCTGGCGCAAGCAGTAGATATGAGTCGCTACTTGCTGCCGGTGATGAACTAAAGAGCTTAAAAGGTACTGGTTGGGGGAATGGCATGAAGAGACCCCTGATTGCCTGGGAGGGTGGAAAGGAAGAAATGCAAAGGGGTGGAGCCAAAATTGGGTAATAAGTCTGAATTGTTCCACTGGAGCCCTTAAGTAGAGTGGGAAATAAATGTCTGAGGCTCGTCGAAGACTGATAGAAAGAACATCTGGAAGGGAGGGCAGTGCAGAGGTGACCAGCATCTGTCCTTGCAACCATACATCACTGTAGAGTGATGCAAATCCAAGATGATGCTGACAGCTTCAGCTCAGGGGAAGATTCAAGGTCACTGTGAATTCCCTCAGTAGATAGATGTCCTGAACCAGCAGCAGAGTTCGTCTGAACTATAGGTGGTCCCTGACTGGTTTGGGGCTTAGGATGACCTTGGGGGCAGGTACACACATTAGTTATGATATCTGTGACTACAAAAACAATATCTCTCTCAAATTCCTCTCTCAAAGCACACAGAATAGGTATAAAGGGACCCTGTGGAATGATCATGCAATCGTTATTGTCTTTGGACAGACACACAAAATCCACATAAGGAAAAATAACTGAAGGGGTCTGTTTAGAGTTGGAATAAAAATGCCCATTTACTGAGCCTCTCCCAAGCACACAAAAAGATAAAGTAAAGGTAGAGAAAACAATAAGGCACATAGTCCTTAAAAATAAAGAAAAGTGATGACAACAATTATGAAACGTGCTCACAGGAT
Organism: Microcaecilia unicolor; assembly: GCF_901765095.1. Classification (NCBI taxonomy): domain Eukaryota; kingdom Metazoa; phylum Chordata; class Amphibia; order Gymnophiona; family Siphonopidae; genus Microcaecilia; species Microcaecilia unicolor. Next base: position 12,172,944 of record NC_044043.1, on the reverse strand, counting down.
TTGTAGACTTTGATCTCTGTGGAGTGCTGTCTCCTCTGCCCTTCTGCATCTCCTGAATTGCTTTCATGGGTGAATGGATTTAGAAACCTCTCTACTCCTCGGTCAGTGCTGTGCTTTTTCAATTTACAAGCCCCAGTCTCCAATTTCTCCAGTAGAAGCGAAGCATGCTCTTATGCAGGCCAGTTAACTTCTCCACTCCAAATGTATCTTCTTATACACTTTACATGGGGACTGTGAAATAATGAAGGAAGACCTTTGGAAATTGGAAGACTGGGCATCCAAATAGCAGATAAAATTTAATGTGAACAAATGCAAAGTGATGCTCATTGGAAAGATATATTTGAATCATAGTTATTTGATGCTAGGGTCCACCTGGGGTTCAGCACCCAAGAAAAGGATCTAGATGTCATTGTAGATAATCTGCTGAAATCTGCTCAGTGTGTGACAGTGGCCAAAAAAGCAAACAGGATGCTAGGAATTATTATTTTTTGTTACATTTGTACCCTGCGCTTTCCCACTCATGGCAGGCTCAGTGCGGCTTACATATTGTATACAGGTACTTATTTGTACCTGGGGCAATGGAGGGTTAAGTAACATAGTAACATAGTAGATGACGGCAGAAAAAGACCTGCACGGTCCATCCAGTCTGCCCAACAAGATAACTCATATTTGCTGCTTTTTGTGTATACCCTACTTTGATTTGTACCTGTGCTCTTCAGGGCACAGACCGTATAAGTCTGCCCAGCACTATCCCTGCCTCCCAACCACCAGCCCCTCCTCCCAACCACTGGCTCTGGCACAGACCGTATAAGTCTGCCCCGCACTATCCCCGCCTCCCAACCACCAGCCCCGCCCAGAGTCACAAGGAGCTGCCTGTGCCTGAAGTGGGAATTGAACTCAGTTCCTCAGGACCAAAGTCCACCACCCTAACCACTAGGCCACTCCTCCACTTTCCTTATTAGGAAAGGGATGGCAAATAAGATCAAAAATACTATAACGCCTCTATATTGCTCCATGTGCAACTTCACCTTGAGTATTGCGTTCAGTTCTGCTCGCTGTATCTAAAAAAAAGATATAGTGGAATTAGAAAAGGTTCAAAGAAGAGCGACCAAAATGATAAAGGGGATGGAACTCCTCTCATATGAGGAAAGGCTAAAGAGGTTAGGGCTCTTCAGCTTGAAAAAGAGATGGATGAGGGGAGATTGAGGTCTACAAAATCCTGTGTGGTGTAGAACTAGTAGAAGTGAATCGATTTTTTACTCAGTCCAAAAGTACAAAGACTAGGGGAACACTTGAAGTTACATGTAAATACTTTTAAAACAGGAGGAAATCGTTGAGTGAAAAAATAGGAGTTACTCTAATAGTTTTCTTTCTGTTTTCAAAATAGTCTGGAATCGACAGTCCCATGGTCCTCCTAAAAACTGCAGCTCTCTAAGGTCCAGGCCATTTTAGGATGTAATTTAAAACTCCAGGACCAGTGAGGGGGAAACCTCTCCCTCTTCATGGAGATAGTTGGTCTTCCCCTCTTCACAGTGCAGCCACAAGTCAGTGGAAACATGCCAAATGCTTAGTGCTGACGTCTTTCGTTACAGCCACTGATTCCTCATGGGACTGGTTCGTAAAGGACCTCCTTTTGGGAGTGTTTCCGCTGGACGTCTGGTGATACCATTACTTAAAAGCTGTCCTTGTCATCGTTCTGGAAGTCTGGCTGGCTTTTGTTGTCCTAGCAGTAAAACGCATCGCATCCACATCTGCCCCATAACTCTACCAGATTTTACCTTGAGACCCGAACATAAAAGGGGCCGATTTAGCTCAAAGTGGAACCTGCAGTGTCAGGGAACTCTTATAACAACAGAACACGGGTCAGGAGCAGAAGGTTAAGGTGAAGGATTATGTTCAAACTTCAAAGCTTCAATAGAAACAGAAAAATGAGACCATAGTTTTGTTGAGCTGCTTTTCATTGTCAGCCCAAATCATTCAAAATCTTTTCCGCTCTGGAAAGTGAAAAGCGAGAGAAACTAAAACTTTTGTCAGGTGCAGTTTGAGAAATATTTGGGAATAATATGAAAATATTCAGCATGGTCTGCACAAGGAGGAGGCCTTTATTTCAATCTGCCCACAGATGTGCTGACAAACAGCGATTCACCCAAATACGTCTGTGCCTTTTTATTCATTTCTGTCAGCTCTTAGCATCAAACACATTACACTGGAGTGTGGTTCCACCTTGCAGCTCCTCCCATTCCCTTTGTATGGATGATTTCACACTTTTAAAACATTTCTGCTTGGTTAAATGAGGAAAGCTAGCTGGAATATACCCTAATAAACCAGCCTAACATTATGTTGATGTTTATTGAAATGTAATTATCAGCTCAACACTCAGGGCAATTAAGCGTAGTACAAAAATAAAAGTACACATAAAATGACATAGGAAAACCTAGGGTTACTATATGTCCGGATTTACCCGGACGGGTTTTGCCAGTCCACCCGTTTGTCCGGATTTCTCTGAAAAAGAGGACACATGTCCCGCCCCTTGCCCCACCCCCTGTCACATATTCCCCTCCCACCTGGGTCACATATTCCCCTCCCCCGCCCCCCCGTCACCTCCCCTCCCTTACTATCTACTGCCCTGGTGGTCTAGTCCCCTCTTTCCTGCCTGGAGCGCTGCCTTGCCCTGCATTCTGTTGCTGTGACGGTCTCGGGATTCAAAATGGCCGCTGAGACTTCAACTCTCAGCGGCCATTTTGAATTCTGAGACCGTCACAGCAACAGGATGCAGGGCAAGGACAGAGCTCCGGGCAGTAAAGAGGTCACTAGACCACCAGGGCAGTAGATAGTAAGTAAGGGGAGGGGAGGTGACTGGGGGCAGGGGAGGGGAATATGTGACCCGGGTGGGAGGGGAATATGTGACAGGGAGTGGGGCATGGGTGGGGCAAGGGGCGGGACAGGGGGCGGGACATGTGTCCTCTTTTTCAGAGGACAAAATATGGTAACCCTAGGAAAACCTGTATATCAAAGTGCTGCCTTTCCTGCCAGAATTTGTGGTTCTCACTTTTCATAAACCACTTTGGTGTATGTTAACAGTCTAGACCACAGGTTCTCAACTCGGTCTTCAGGACACATTAAGCCGGCCTGGTTTTCATGATATATGCAATGAATATGCATGAGATAGAATTGCAAACAGTGGAAGTAATGCATGCAAATGAATCTCATGAGTATTCCTCCTGGGTATCCTGAAAACCTGACTGGCTGGATGTGTCCTGAGGACTGGGTTGAGAACTCCTGGGCTAGACAAGTCGCATTATCTCTCATACTCCAATCTACCTTGCCTTACTGACAAAACACTTCATAATTCTATTTCATATATACTCTGAGCTCAGGATTCAGACCCGGTTCTTTGCTGTACATGCAGATTCTATCTGCCCAATATTCTGTGCTATTTATTTATTTTACAGAGCTTGATACACCGCTATATACTAAAATATGGCTTCCAAGCAGCTTACAATAAAAGACAATGATATGTTGCTAGGGGAGGCAGAATGAAATCTAGTGGTGAGCAGGATAGGCTAGAGAAAAGAGGTTAAATAGTGTGGTTACCTTTTGCTGAATATTCCTGGTCAGCGCTTAGTGGATAACTGGCTATATCACATTGCCATCTAAGTTGGGTGGCTAAATTGGGCCGCCAAAATAGCAGGCCTAACTTTGGCTGGTTAACATAGTAGACGACAGCAGATAAAGACCTGTATGGTCCATCCAGTCTTCCCAACAAGATAAACTCATTTTTTTATTTATTTGTTACATTTGTACCCCACATTTTTCCACCTATTTGCAGGCTCAATGTGGCTTACATAGTACCGTAATGGCGTTCGCCAAGTCGGTTGATAACAGATACAAGGTTATATTGTGGTCTAATGAGGTAGGTGTGTATCAGGCACCATGAGGGTCGAAGGGAATGTAGATTGTATATTGTCCAGTACGATGCTTGCATTTGACTTGCCATTCCTTATTCCGTTTCCCGTTACTTCAGTTGGATTATTCTTCCATTTTCTGAAGGATGTTCTTTTAGTTCTCATAGCTTTCTTCACCTCGCTTTTAAAGCATGCCAGCTATTCTTTGACCTTCTGACCTTTCTCACACCATTTTTTTAATATGTGGAACATATCTCGGCAGGGCTTCCAGGATGGTATTTTTGAATAACATCCACACCTGATGTAAATGTTTAACCTTTGCAGCTGCTCCTTTTTTTTTTAACCATTCTCCTAATTTAATCACAATCTCCTTTTTGAAAGCTAAATCCTAATGTATTGGATTTCCTATGGGGACTTACTGCAGTTATTATATCAAATCTGATTATGTTATGTTCACTGTTATTGTGAGGCCTCAGCACCATTACCTCCTGCACCAGATCATTCCACTAAGGACTAGGTCTAGAATTGTTCCTCCTCTTATTGGCTCCTGAACCAGCTGCGCCATAAAACAGTCTTTGATTTCATCTAGGAATTTTACCCAAGCATTCCCTGATGTTACATTTATCCAATCAATATTGGGGTAATTGAAATCACTCATTATTATTGTGTTCCTCAGTTTGTTAACCTCCCTAATTCCTGATAATATTTCTGCATATGTTTGTTTATCCTGGCCAAGTGGACAGTATTACACTGCTATCGTTATCTTTTTCCCCTTTCTACATGGAATTGGCGTTCCTAGGGTGGCTGATACCCGGGGCGGATTGCCGATGCGACTCCCCCCCGCGTGCAGCGCAACCCCCCCACCCCGGCGAAACGACACCCCCCCGGGTGCATCTTTACTTGTTGGGGGGGGGGGGGGTGCCACGCGCCTGTCGGCTTCGCTCGTTCCCTGCTCCCTCTGCCCCGGAACAGGAAGTAACCCGTTATGGGGCAGAGGGAGCAAGGAACGAGCGTTTGCTACAGATGCGCGGCACCCCCACAGCGGCGTGCACCCGGGGCGGACTGCCCCCACTGCCCCCTCCCCCTTGGTACACCACTGAATTGTCTAAATTGGGATTTCAAGATTTGTTTTGTGTCCTGCAGAAGTTTTACTCTACTCAATTCAAGGCCCTCAACGTATAATACTACACCTCCACAAAAACAATCCACTGTACCACTGTGCTATAATTTGTACCCTGGAATAAAAGTGTCCCATTGGTTATCTTTCTTCCACCAGGTCTCAGAGGTGCCTATTATATCTATTTTTTTCATTTAGTGCAATGTATTGTAACTCTCCCAGGATACTGAGCTTGATGGGCCTTCGATCTGTCACAGTATGGCACTGCTTATGTTCTTATGTTCCTGTTTACAGCTTGCTCAGCAGTTGACAGTGATAATTGCAATCTTTAAAATCTGTCTGCCCATTATTTAAAGACCAGGTAACAGAAGAGAAGGTCAGACGTACATAAACAGAAGCATCAGAAATAAAGCACAAAAGAGTCTCCAAGACTGGAACAAACAAGAGTCACTTTTGAATGACTCTCAGCCTTCCCTTGGGGTAGTAGAAGTTGCCTGTTGTTGGGGTTGGAAGGGTAGAGGGTGGTGGTGGTGGGGTTATTTTAGTTACTCGTTGTTATTGTTTTCTATTTGGGGATGGAGACAGAGCCCACGGAGATGGGATGAGAACAGAGACAGAACCTGCGGGGATGGGGTAGGGCTGGAGACAGAACCCACGGGAAAGGGACAAACTTTGTCCCCGTGTCATTAGAGAATTGTCAGCAGCCTGGTTCTACCCTGGTTACGGTGGAGCCCATCTTTTCAGAATAGGGTCCTCCTTCCCAGAATGTTGTTCAGTTGCTAACAAATCTGAAACCCTCCTCCCTGCACCATCTTATCCATGCATTAAGACTCCAGAGCACTGCCTGTCTCTTGGGTCCTGCATATGGAACGGGGAGCACTTCTGAAAATGGTACCCTGAAGGTTCTAAATTTCAGCTTTCTACTTAAAAGCCTAAATTTAGCTTCCCGAGCCTCTCTCCCACATTTTCCTATGACATTGGTACCCTCATGTACCAAGACAGCAGACTCCTCCCCATCACTGTCTAAAATTTTATCTAGGTGATGCATGAGGTCCGCCACCTTTGCACCAGGCAGGCAACTGATGAAGTGATCCTCTCATCCATCAGCCTAATAATTAGCCTAATAACCCTTCCCTCCTGTGCAGAAAACCCTGGACACACATATTCAGTGCTAGAGGATATTGCATCCCCTGCAGGGCAGGTCCTGGCTATGGGATCACTTTCTGCCTCTCCACGGTGGTGCTTTCCCTTCAGGTGACCTTATTCATTAATGGCAGCACAGATTTTGCCAGACTGGAGGTGGGACTTCTCTACTATGTCCCTGCAAGGCCTCCTCTATAAACCTCCCTGCTTTAGCTTATCCAAGTTTGCTACTGTAGCCTCCAGAGATCGATCTGTTCCCTGAGTGCTAGGAGCTCTTTACACCGAGTACACACATATTTTCATTTTGATTTAATTTAATTTGGTATTTGTAAACCACCTAACTATAAGGTTCAAGGCAGTGGACAAACTAAAAAGACTAGGAGTAATGCGTTGTTCCCTATCTAAAGCATATTGGTTTTATTTGGGTTGATTTTTAATTTTATAGAGCTACGCAGCCTAGCATCCTTCTGGCCATAGCCGTCGCCTTGTCGCATTGTTTCTTCACATTCAGATCCTCTGACACCAACACCCCAAGGTCTCTCTCCTGAGTCGAGCTTACTAATCTCTCCCCTCCTATCCGGTATCTCTCTTTTGGGTTTCCGCACCCCAAGTGCATCACTCTACACTTCTTGGCATTAAAGTTTAACTGAAAAATATTAAAGAAACTAAAGATGAGAGAGTCAGCTGCTTGGCTTGAGTTGACTTGGGAGGAAGGCGTTCTTTGCATATTCAGTGGGATGTTGCAGTTCAGGGGGTGGTGCAAGCCCCGGATCGGTGTAGAGCTATTGTGGTTCAGAATCACTCAGTGACTTCACCGATTTGGTGTCCATTGTTCAGTGTTCGTGGTTCCCTGCATGGCCTGTGTTTCGCCGGGATGTTGGCGTCTTCAGGGGAACTGGTGGGTCGGCGGCTGTGGGGAAGAGCGGCTCCCATTTGGGTTGGAGCTTGCACCCATGCAGGCTTTGACCCAAATGGGAGTTGTTCCTCCCTGTGGTTGCTGACTTGTCAGTTCCCCTGGGGACGCCAGTGTCTCGGCGAGGCATGGTCCATGTGGGGAACCATGAACATTGAGCAATGGATGCTGGATTGGTGAAGTCGCTGAGTGATTTTGAATTGTGAAAGTTTTGCACCGATCCGGGGCTCGTGTCATTTCTTGAGCTGCAGTGTCCCATTGAGTACGCGAAGAGGGCTTCCCTCCTGGGTCGGCTCAGGCTGGGTGGCTGATTCTTTTTTTGAGACTGTTGCAATCTGGTGCACCATGGTGGGCAGGAGTGGAGGTGGGGAGTGCTGTGATGGTAGAGTGGTGTTTTTGCATGTTGCAAGTCTTTGGGTTGCTGTGGTGCACCGATGGGGCTGAGCACAAATCATGGTTTTGTATTTTATAGATATTTTTGGCGTTGGAAATTTCTTACACAGAGAAATTTTTGCACACTTTTGTTTTGATGGTATACTTTCTTTGGTTTCTTTAATATTTTTCAGTTAAAATTTAATGCCAAGAAGTGTAGAGTGATGCACTTGGGGTGCGGAAGATGGATAAAATTAAGGATTGTATAATTATTTGGAAATGTTTAGTGGCCAAGAAGTGTTTGATGGGACAGAGGAATTTTAGTTTATGGAAGCTTCTCCATATCACATTGGTTATCTGGGTTGCCATTGTGAGATGAAAGTCAATCCACACTCTGTGCAGCTTTATCTCATTCTTTATTGGGATTCCATTTTTGAAGGACGTCAGAATGGTGTACTGTAAAATCAGGAAAATTAAAAGCAGAGCTCCATAATAGGAAAGAAACACTCAACCAAAGGATAATAAAGTACACATTCATTCAGAAACTGAGAGCTGACTATTGGGTGCTGCTGCTAGTGGCAGTAGTATACTCCTCTGAAGAAGATTTAAACTCTGATTTGTGGCAAAACATTTTGTCTTTGCCAGTTGGTCCCGATAGCCTGTCTCATACCCAACTGGTTAGACATTCATGGCCCTTGCAAAAAGCAAGGATTTAGAGACTGGGGCAAGTGACAGATCTAAAACCCGGTGCTAGCTTGCTATATAGTGAACTAGTTAATAAACTGGGTATTTTACAAAATCAGTTTCCTTCTTATAACAATAAACAAAGTATCGGAAACCAAGGTGATATTTACCTATATTAATAAAAACTAAGACAAAAAGAACCAAAAATAAAAAAATGATATTTAAATGAGTGCTCAGTTTTTTTAGGTGTATATACAATGACTCAAGGAATCAAAATGTAAATCCACACCTTATTGACATCATTGCACGCCCTGCCTCCACCAATGATAACACTACTCGAAAGAATTTTTCTTAAGAAAATACAAGGTAAAAAATATAATGATAACCGCTACTTAGCTTAAGCGGTGTGGAGTATTGTCCATCTGCTTGACGTGCATTGACAGGTAAATGTGGTATCCTGGTCACTGTAGTACTTTTTCAATGCAAAGTTTGTGAATTCAAGTGTCACACGAAAATCAAAGTCCAAAGTTCCCAGTTCCTCAGCTATATAGTGAGCCAGAATATTGATAAAAGCAGCCTTGCAGGCCAGGGCAAGAATTTTAAACTGAATTCTAAAATCAATAAGTAGCCAATTATGATGGGTCAATTAAGGGGCAACGTGTTTGCATTTCTTTGTGTGTGATAGAATTTGAATGCTGTGTTTTGGCTGGATTTTAGAGAGATGATTAGGAAGACCAGCATAGATCACTTTACAATAATCAAGTCTGGAAGTAATGAAAGCGTGAAGGAGCACCAAACGGGCTGGATCATCTATGTAGGTGTGCAGAATGCAGAAGTGATGCAGTGGCACAAAACAAGACTTAACTAGTGAAGTAATTTGAGAATCTAATGCTAGTGGATGTTCGAGAAGAGTAACTGGAAAGCTGGCAATAGAGGGGCGAGAGGAGAGAAGTAGTCCAAGATGCAACAGTTTTGCTTGGGTTCAAGATGAGAAGATGGGCAGTGAGCCAAGCAGCAACTGCATCGAGACACCAATGAACAGATGTAAGATCTCGGTTCCAGGGATAATGGTAAGAAAACAGCAAAATGCCTGCATAATAATAAGCATGAGAAAGAGAAGAGGTACACCAGAGATTCAAGTATGGCTGCAAGCCTTACAGTCAAAGTGGGAGTAAGGCAAGGGTTTTCTAAGCAGCAGTTTCAAACCTAAAACCATTAAATCTATAAGAAAGCATTAAAGATAACCTGCACATAAATATGTCTACATCTATATCCAAAGGGTACAAGATGGTCCTGGAAAGGAGATAGTAATCGATAGCGTGAATTGAAGCGACTAACTACCCAAGTGGAATATGCTGATACCTGCTGGTAAGAGGGCAGAGCATCACTCCTAGTAAAGTTTTCTTAGAAACTGGACCACCTGCATGCTGGCAGTAGATCCTAATATTTAATGACTTCCCCTTCCATTTCATGTAACTTTGAGTCTTTCCATAGTTTCAGTTTTTTTCAAAACTTTGTTTTTCTTTATTAAAAATAACATCCTGGATTAACTCAGTCCAATTAAGAACTGCTGATCAAGCCAAGGCTGCTATACATTAGGCTAGCCCCACAGAGATCTTTGACCGCTGTTTGAGGTTCACTGAAACCCAGCTTGCATCAAAAAATTAATTGTCAGGGCTTGCTTGGTTTTGCTTAATGAGATTTGGCTCCGATTTCAAATTCTACAGTCTAAGATTTTAATGCAAGTCATCCTGTAGATTTGATTTGACCCAGCTTGGGACTGTACAACTTGCAAGGTAGGAAGATTTTTCAAGACGTGAGCAGCTTTGCTGCCTAATGGATGCCATGTGGCAACAATTGTGTAGTACAGAAACAGTGAAAATTTTGTGTAATAAAGACCATACTGCCTATGCAGTCTGTCTATCCATGCCAGCTACTAAACTCTACAATCCCTTCCTGTCCCTCAATCACCCTCTGCTCTTGTCCTATGCTTTCTTGAATTCAGATGCTACAGGCTACCATCTCCATATGAGGTTGTCCATGTCTCCACCACCCTTTCTGTAAAGAAACATTTCCTTAGTTCAGTAGTTCTCAACTGGTGTGTCATGACATACTAGTGTATTCTGAAAACTTGGGAAGTGTGTTGCAGGGTTGGTACAAACAGCAGAGGCTCGGAGGGGAGAGCAGCAAACAGGAAACCCAACTCAGTTGCAGGAGATGCAGTTACACTAACCTTGATGCCATGCTCCTTCCTGGGGTTGCCAACAGCAAACCAACTTTAGCAGGCTTTCACTTCCAATGCACAGAGCCACTGAAAGTGAAGGCCTGCTAAGTGCAGTTTGCAGCCTACACAACCCGAGAAGGAGTGTGGCATCAGGGTTAGTGTAAAGACAGGGTATCGCAGAGGCAGAGGACCATGTGTCACTATGTGAAGATAAGCCAGCAGAGGGAGTAGTGAAGGTAGCAGGGCTCTTCCACAAAAACAGGGGCATAGCCAGACAACAGATTTTGGGTGGGCCTAGGCAAGACGTGGGTGGGCATCGTGTTCTCCCCTTCGCCCACCACCAAAAAAAATCTCAGCTGGTGGGAAAACGCTTCTTTCCACCTTAGTAGTCTGCAGCAGGCATGCGCTAAAAACTGAGCATGCGCAGGTGCCAGTATCATAGAGAATAGCGTTCTCATTACCATCAGGGGGAAGTCTTCAGCTGGCAGAGCTTGGGATCCCTACCAGCTACCGCTAAATGTGTGCTACTGTTGGGTGGGCCTGAGCCTTAATTGGGTGGGCCCCAGCCCACCCAGGCCCACATGTGGCTACACCACTGAAACAGCAGACATAAGTTCTAATGGTCAAAATCTTTATTCTTCAAAACCCAACACAGTACTGTGATTCGGCAAAAAGCCTGCATCAGGAATCTGTATGTAAAGTCGCTGATGAAAATAGGGGTCAAAATAACCATCTTTAAAAAGACAACAATCCTGTGGAAGCATACAGTGCAACATGCAGAACTGAAATGCTTCCACAGGATTGACGTCTTTTTTTAAAGACGTAGGCTTTTTGCCGAAACACAGTACCGTGTTAGGTTTTGAAGAATAAAGATTTTGACCATTAGAACTTGTGTCCTCTGTTTTTCTGTGGAAGAGCCTTGCTACCTTCACTACTCCCTCTACTGGATCAGGGTTAGTGTAACCGTGTCTCCAATGGCAGGGCTGGGTTTCCTGATGCTGCTTTCGTCTCCCAGCTGCTGAACATTGAAGGTACACTTTTGGAGAGGGGAGGTTCAGAGACAGGACACGGAACTGCTGGACCATAGGGGAGTGGAGGGGAAGGGAGGAGGGAAAGGGAGGTGCTGCACCATAAAGTTGAAGGAGAAGAGAGGGGACAGAGTGCTGTACTATAGTGGAGTGGAGGGGGGAGCAGACATGGAATTGCTGAACCATAGGGGTGGAGGGGAAGGGAGAGTGGACAGGGAGTTGCTGGACCATAGGGGTGGAAAGGAGGGGAAATTGGACAGGGAAATGCTGGACCATAAGAATGGAGGAAAAGGGAGAGAAAACGGAGTTGCTGGACCATAGCAGAAGGGAGAGGAGGGGAGGGAAATGCCAAATCATAGGGGAGTATAGGAGAGGGGAGTGGGGAGAGGACAGGGAGATGCTAGACTATAGGTTTTTGAGGAGAAAGCGGAGACAGTGAAATGTTGGGCTATAATAAGAGATAGGGAGAGGGAGGAGAAATGCTGAGCATGGTGGAACCCTGTGGGAAAGGCCAGGGGAGCGTGAAAGAGAAGGGACCACGGAGATAGTGAAGAGAAATAAGAAAGCTAGGAGGTGAGGGGAGGATATGGAAAGTTGAAAGGTAAGTGAAAAACATATGGAGGACTAAAGAAAGATAAGGTGATTGAGGAGGCAATCAGAAAAGAGAAAGAGGAAATGTGTCAGAGACAAATGAAGTGAGAGAATGGAGAAAGAGAGGAGAAAAGTGAAGAAAGGATGTGGAAACTCCCACCAGAAAGAGAGCAGAGGAGAGAAATTGGGACCAACTGCTTGGAAAAATAAAATGCCCAGGCAATAAAGGTAGAAAAAAATTGGTATATATATATATATATATTTTTTTTTTAGTTCCAATATTTTTGTTGTGTTTTATAAATGATAACCAATGGCTAAAATAAAGCAATTAGCCAGTTTAACAAGTTAACAGTAACAAGCATCAGCATACATGTTCAAGTTAGGGCAAGTCCGGGATTATTTCGATAACAGATCATAATCATAAGTCACAGGAGTAATACATAATTTCAATTCTGACAAAGGTTATTACGTAGTGAGTTTAGTAAAGGAGACCATATTTTGTTGTACTTAACAAGTGAGTTATGTTTTTCAGCCGCAGCATATTCATATTTAGCTAAAATACACACAGAATTCCACCATGATAAATAAGTTACTTTGTCAAGATCTTTCCAACAAAAGAAAAGTGTTCTAAGGGCTTGATGTAAAATTAAATCCAGTAATTGTGCTTGATATTTGTCTATTGATGATTGTAACATTAGTGATCCACATATAACTATATTATATGATAAAACATCTTGAATATTCAAGGTGGAAGATATTGTGTCCCATACAGAATTCCAATATTCTTGAATATATGGGCAAGAATAGATGATATGTTTAAGATTTCCAACATCTTTTTCACAGGTCCAGCATTTATTCGCACTGTTTTTTGGTTTTATTGTGTTCAATTTGGCGAGTTTAGCAGGAGTCCATAGGGCTCTGTGTGCTAAGTAGAACATAGATTGTGAAATGGATGCTGATTTGGTGGTATGAGTAATTTTAAACCAAAATTTTTCCAAAGTTTTTTCATCTAGTTGGGCATTTAGATCGCATTCCCATGATTGCATGGTATTAGTAGGTTCTTTGAATTTAGCTAACTGTAGTATTTTGTACCATTTAGATGCGACTTTTTTGGAAGTCATAAAAGACTTGCAAAGTTGCCAACAAGAAGGGTAATCAGTAGTTAATTTTTTTATATCTACGGAGTTAGTTACACAGTGTTTGAGTTGAACCCATTTGTAGTATTGAGAACTTTTAAGACCATATTTTATACTTATTTGGGCAAAAGGTAGCCAAGAATTATCTTTTATAACATCATTGAGAGTCCATATACCAGCTTTTTTCCAAGTATTCCAATTTATGTAACAATTGTTAATTTTGGATTGTTCCAAATTGGGATGTATATAGTATGTGTTATGGGATGTGTGACAACTGAATCAAGTTCATTGGTGTATTTTGAATTTATTAAATGGAATATGTTAGCTCTGGGAAATGTGTATCATGAATAGTAATGCATTTCTATTTTTATTTCTTCCATGTTGTGTTATATGCTGAAAATGTAAGGGAAAGAAGATTGGCCTTCATAAGTTACAAAAGGACTCAGAAAGAGGAAGATAGGCAAAAATATCTGGAAAAGCTAAGAGAATCTGGTAAAGCTGTCAGGAAAGCAAAGAGACAAATGGAAGAAAAGATAGCTGATACAGTAAAATTGGGGGACAAGACATTTTTCAGATATGTAAATGACAGGAGGAAGTGTCAAAATAGCATTGTTAGGCTCAAAGCTGAGGGGGAGGAATATATGGAAGCCGATAAGGATAAAGCTGAACTGCTTTGTGTTCTGTGTTAATGAATGCAAGGCCAGAGAAAGGACCGCAGAAAACAAATGCTAAGGGGGACGATTGTGTGGTAGACCAGGACCAATTCTCAGAAGACTGTGTTCATGAGGAGCTGGCTAAACTAAAAGTAGACAAAGCAATGGGACCTGATGGGATACATCTGAGGGTATTCAAGGAACTCAAAGTTCTGGTGGCTTCGCAGTCTGATCTCTTCAATGCTTCCTTAGAGTTTGGCGTGGTCCTGGAGGACTAGAGAAGAGTGGATGTGGTCCCTCTGCACAAAAGCAGAAGTAAGGATGAGGTTGGGAATTACAGATCTGTCAGTCTGACCTCCGTGGTGAGTAAACTTAGGGAGGATTGTGAGGTTTCTCGAATCAAGTGGACTGCAGGACCCGAGGCATTATGGCTTCACTAGAGGCAGGTCGTGTCAGACAAATCTGATTGATTTTCTTTGGGTGACCAAACAGTTGGACATGGGAGGGGCTCTAGATGTAGCGTACTTGGATTTTAGCAAAGCCTTTGACACGTTTCCTCACAGGCGACTGATAAACTGAGTGCCTACGGTGTGGGACCTAAAGTGACTGACTGGCTTAGAAACTGGCTAAATGGAAGGAGACAGAGGGTAGTGGTAAATGCTCTGAGGGAAAGGGATGTTATCACTGGTGTATAGCAGGGATTGGTCCTCGGGCTGGCCCTTTTTAACATCTTTGTGAGTGATATAGCGGAAGGACTGTCTGGTAATGTTTGCCTCTTTGTGGATAATTCCAAACTCTGTAATAGAGTGGACACCCCAAAGGATGTGGATGGCATGAGCAAGAATCTAGTGAAGTTTGAAGAATGGTCCGATAATTGGCTACTAAAATTTAATGCTAAGAAATGCAGGGTCATGCAATTGGGTTACAAAAATCCAAGGGAATAGTACAATATATGGAGTGAAGTGCTTCTGTGTGCAAAATAAGAGTGGGACTTGGGAGATGATTGTGTCTGATGACCTTAAGGTGGCCAAACAGGTAGAAAAGGCAACGGTCAAAGCCAGAAGGATGCTTGAGTGCACAAGGAAAGGGATGACCAGCAGGAAAAATAGATGATAGTGCCCTTGTACAAGTCTCTGGTGAGGCCCCATTTAGAGTACTACGTGCAGTTCTGGAGACCGCACCTACAGAAAGATATAAACAGGATGGAGTCGATCCAGAGGGCGATCCAGTCTCAGTCATAAAACATATAGGGACAAGCTTATGAACCTCTATATGTCTATGCTGGAAGAAAGCCGGGAGAGAGAGGATATGATAGAGATAAATACCTCAGAGGTGAGTCTTTTTCAAATGAAGGCAAACTCTGGAATGAGAGGGCATAGGATGAAGTTAAGAGGAAACAGGCTTAGGAGGAATCTAAGAAAATATTCTTACACAGAAAGGGTGGTCGATGCATGGAATGGCCTCCTGGTGGAGGTCATGGAGACGAGGACTGTGTCAGAATTTAAGAAAGTATGGGACAGGCATGTGGGATCCCTTAGGAAAAGAAGTTAGTGGTTACTGAGGAAGGGCAGACTGGATGGGCCACTTGGCCCTTATCTGCTGTCATGATTCTATGTTTCTATGATTCTATGTACAACAATGGTTTTCCTTATTTCTTAATATCCTCTTTTAAGTTTACACCAAGTGCTCCCATTGATGTAGGCTTGAGAGGTGAAACGTTCTCTTTTTTTTTTCTTCTTATTTTAGTATATATTTCTTTTGTCTTTTTGCTATAAAATTTCCATGTTCCTTATTAAACTTATAAAGAAATAATAATAATAATAAAAAGAAAATTGACATAAAATCAGTGATTAAAAAGTATCTGCATTTTTTTGAAAGTTGCCCTCTGAATGTCTTGAGGAAATTTGGGATACTTGAACTGATTGGTTTTATAGGGTGTTTGTTTCCCTTGACAAGCTCAGAACAGTTGGTTTCCTTACTGGGTACAGTGGGGGAAATAAGTATTTGATCCCTTGCTGATTTTGTAAGTTTGCCCACTGACAAAGACATGAGCAGCCCATAATTGAAGGGTAGGTTATTGGTAACAGTGAGAGATAGCACATCACAAATTAAATCCGGAAAATCACATTGTGGAAAGTATATGAATTTATTTGCATTCTGCAGAGGGAAATAAGTATTTAATCCCTCTGGCAAACAAGACCTAATACTTGGTGGCAAAACCCTTGTTGGCAAGCACAGCGGTCAGACGTCTTCTGTAGTTGATGATGAGGTTTGCACACATGTCAGGAGGAATTTTGGTCCACTCCTCTTTGCAGATCATCTCTAAATCATTAAGAGTTCTGGGCTGTCGCTTGGCAACTCGCAGCTTCAGCTCCCTCCATAAGTTTTCAATGGGATTAAGGTCTGGTGACTGGCTAGGCCACTCCATGACCCTAATGTGCTTCTTCCTGAGCCACTCCTTTGTTGCCTTGGCTGTATGTTTTGGGTCATTGTCGTGCTGGAAGACCCAGCCACGACCCATTTTTAAGACCCTGGCGGAGGGAAGGAGGTTGTCACTCAGAATTGTACGGTACATGGCCCCATCCATTCTCCCATTGATGCGGTGAAGTAGTCCTGTGCCCTTAGCAGAGAAACACCCCCAAAACATAACATTTCCACCTCCATGCTTGACAGTGGGGACGGTGTTCTTTGGGTCATAGGCAGCATTTCTCTTCCTCCAAACACGGCGAGTTGAGTTCATGCCAAAGAGCTCAATTTTTGTCTCATCTGACCACAGCACCTTCTCCCAATCACTCTCGGCATCATCCAGGTGTTCACTGGCAAACTTCAGACGGGCCGTCACATGTGCCTTCCGGAGCAGGGGGACCTTGCGGGCACTGCAGGATTGCAATCCGTTATGTCGTAATGTGTTACCAATGGTTTTCGTGGTGACAGTGGTCCCAGCTGCCTTGAGATCATTGACAAGTTCCCCCCTTGTAGTTGTAGGCTGATTTCTAACCTTCCTCATGATCAAGGATACCCCACGAGGTGAGATTTTGCGTGGAGCCCCAGATCTTTGTCGATTGACAGTCATTTTGTACTTCTTCCATTTTCTTACTATGGCACCAACAGTTGTCTCCTTCTCGCCCAGCGTCTTACTGATGGTTTTGTAGCCCATTCCAGCCTTGTGCAGGTGTATGATCTTGTCCCTGACATCCTTAGACAGCTCCTTGCTCTTGGCCATTTTGTAGAGGTTAGAGTCTGACTGATTCACTGAGTCTGTGGACAGGTGTCTTTCATACAGGTGACCATTGCCGACAGCTGTCTGTCATGCAGGTAACGAGTTGATTTGGAGCATCTACCTGGTCTGTAGGGGCCAGATCTCTTACTGGTTGGTGGGGGATCAAATACTTATTTCCCTCTGCAGAATGCAAATAAATTCATATACTTTCCACAATGTGATTTTCCGGATTTAATTTGTGATGTGCTATCTCTCACTGTTACCAATAACCTACCCTTCAATTATGGGCTGCTCATGTCTTTGTCAGTGGGCAAACTTACAAAATCAGCAAGGGATCAAATACTTATTTCCCCCACTGTATATATAAAAGAAACCCATTGTCACGCTTGGAAATATTTTCCCATTGAACATGGTCATTAGAATTATGGTAGCTATTTTGACTCAGCATCTCATTTAGTACATCTTTCGGCACCTTCATGTGAAGATATCTGGAATGCTAGCAATGAAAAGCAGCTGTCCTCTTTGGGAAGCTGTGCACAATGTCATAGTGTGTACTGTGGGAGAAGGACGAAACAGAATCAGAATATAAAGATCTCTCGATTTAATAATTTACGGGCTCATGCTCTCGGAATTCTATAACTTATTATATCCAAATGGCATTCTAATGTATTTTATAACAGGTTGTAAATGCTTTTGCATATTTACCTGCTGTACACCACCTTGGATGAATCTCTTCATAAAGGTGATTTTAAAAATCCCACTAAATAACTAACTAGATAATTAATTTTGAAAAGAAAATTGTATAACCTGACAGATTTTCTATACGGTATATTAATATGGTGTTCTGTTATGGGAAACTAGACATCAAAGAGATGAAGCCAAAGGGAACAAGTCTTTGGCAGGTTTGTAGGGTATAGAACTGTTGCATTACTGTTTCTTTTTGTTTCTTTCTTTTGCTTTGTTTTGTTTTAAATTGAGACTAATTCTATCCTTGAATAAAATAAGGGGAAAAACGTAATATGATTATTACAATTTCATTTTAACTAGTGATAGATGGGCAAACTGAAGTATGGGGGGAGGGGAGGGGGAACAGTAGAGGAAGGGATAAAGTATCAGTCAGATCTTGAAACTATAGATTCCTGGGGTGACTGCAGACAAATCCATAATCCCCCAGGCCACATCTCATGTCTCAATTTCCTGTAGAAATTTGCAGAGCTCTGCTAAGATTTTGTAAATGCTACACACAGGCACTAAGGAGATGGGCTAGATGTCATTTAGGATTACATCATATTTCTTTGTTTATTTGCAAAGCATTCTGCAGACCTATATTCTCATGAGATTGTTGCAATCAGAGAACACACTTAATGTTGTTCCTGACTTGCGACAGCTGAGACTTGAGACGAGAAGTGCTTTTCCTGTAGCTGCTCCAAAAGAATGGAATCGATTGCCACTATCTGTTAAACAGCAAAAAGGCACAGCATTGTTCAAGAAACATAAGTACATAAGCATCACCATGCTGGGACAGACCAAGGGTCCATTGAGCCCAGCACCCTGTCACTGACAACGGCCAAAAGAATAAGCAATTTGTCCCGCCCATCCTAGAAATACTGTATTATTCCCTCGTCCATTCAATAACATTCTATGGCTTTTTCTTCCAGGAAGCCGTCAACCCTTTTTTGAAGTCTGCTAAGTTAACCACCTTAACCACCTTTTCCGGCAGCGAATTCCAGAGTTTAACTACGCGTTGAGTGAAGAAACTTTTCCTCCGATTCGTTTTAAATTTACCACACTGCAGCTTCATCGCTTGCCCCCTTGTCCTAGTATTTTTGGAAAGCGTAAACAGACGCTACACATCGACCCGTTCCATTCCACTCATTATCTTATAGACCTCTATCATATCTCCCCTCATCCGCCTTTTCTCCAAGCTGAAGAGCCCCAGCCTCTTCAGCTTATCCTGATAGGGAAGTCGTCCCATCCCCTGTATCATCTTTGTCACCCTTCTCTGCACCTTTTCCAATTCCACTATGTCTTTTTTGAGGTGCAGCGACCAGAATTGAACACAATACTCGAGGTGCGGTCGCACCATGGAGCGATACAATGGCAGAATAATATCCTTATTTTTGTTTTCAATCCCTTTCCTAATGATACCCAACATTATATTTGCTTTCCTAGCCGCAGCAGCACATTGCGCAGACGTTTTTAACGTATCATCAACGATGACACCTAGATCCCTTTCTCAGTCCGTGACTCCCAACGCTGAACCTTGCATGACGTAGTTATAGTTTGGGTTCTTCTTTCCCACATGCATCACTTTGCACTTGCTCACATTAAATGTCATCTGCCAGTCTCCCAGTCTCGTAAGGTCCTCTTGTAGTTTTTCACAATCTTCCCGCGATTTGACAACTTTGAATAACTTTGTGTCATCGGCAAATTTGATTACCTCACTAGTTACCCTCATCTCTAGGTCATTTATAAATATGTTAAAAAGCAGAGGTCCCAGCACCGATCCCTGAGGGACCCTGCTAACTACCCTTCTCCATTGCGAATATTGACCTTTTAATCCTACTCTCTCTTTCCTATCTTTCAACCAGTTTTTAATCCACAGTAAGACACTACTTCCGATCCCATATCCCTCTAATTTTCTCTATAGTCTTTCATGAGGGACCTTATCAAACACCTTCTGAAAATCTAGATACACAATATCAACCGGCTTACCGTTGTCCACATGTTTGTTTACCCCCTCAAAGAAATGCAGCAGATTGGTGAGGCAAGAGTTCCCTTCACTAAATCCATGTTGACTTTGTCCCATTAGTCCATGCTTTTGAATGTGCTCTGTAATTTTGTTCTTGATTATAGTCTCTACCATTTTGCCCGGCACTGACGTCAGACTCACCGGTCTATAATTGATGCCTAAGGAAGCACACGAGGCGAGCTAGTTACTTGGAGGTGTTTAGCAAAAATATTCCCCTGACGCAGTCAGTTATCGGCGAAACAGGGCTTCCCTGTCGGGAGATGAAGATAATACGAGAGTGGATCAAGAAATGGTATTAATTGATGGAAGATTTTCTCGCTGTGTTCACCATCCAAGATAAGTAACGTTTTTTTCGTTACATTGCATTCAGCATTTGTGTCTTTACCCATGAGTGTTTGAAAAGGTACTATGGCATATATCGCATGAAAGTTATTTAGGTGGAGTTTTTTAAGACTTATGATTAATGAGGTGCCCTCTCTAACTAAAAGGTGTGTCCTTTAAAAAGAGGAGCTGCCGGTTATACTGAGGTCTTTTTTCTGCACGATTTTTCATGATTGTGAGTCCATAATCACCTTTGAACACTTCAATAGTTGTAGAATTTTTGAGCTTAGTGGAGATTATATTCTACATATTCCAACTTTTATGGTAATTAAAATCACCCATTATTTATTTATTTATTTATTGCATTTGTATCCCACATTTTCCCACCTCTTTGCAGGCTCTATGTGGCTTACAGAGTTTTGTTATGACATTGTCATTCTAGAATATCAGATACAATTAGTAATGAACAGAGTTTAAGTATGGGAGGAAAAAAGGAAAATGTTAGGCGGGTAGGTATAGAAGGTGGACTTTCATAACTGGGTAGGTTGGTGAGGTAGTTTAGTAAGGCATTGCCTAATTTATTTGCCTTACTAATTTCCTTTAACATGACTGCGTCCGTCTGCTCATCCTGGTTGGGTGGACGGTAGTACACCCCTATCACTGTCCTTTTCCCTTTTACACATGGAATTTCGATCCACAATAATTCCAAGAGGTCTTTTTTTTTTCCTGCAGAATTTTCAATCTATTTGATTCAAGCCTCTCGTTAACGTACAATGCTACTCCTCCCCCAATCCGGTCCACCCTATCACTACGATATAATTTGTACCCCGGTATGACAGTGTCCCACTGGTTATCCTCCTTCCACCAGGTCTCAGAGATGCCTATTATGTCTATTTCTTCATTCAGTGCAATATATTCCAATTCTCCCATCTTATGTCTTAGGCTCCTAGCATTTGCATATAGATACTTCAAGCTAGACTTGTTATTCCTTATCGCATCATGATGATTACTTGACAGTACTATTTTACTATCTTTTGTCTGGTTTTTATTATTTTTATTTAAAGGACATTGAATCTACTACAGTATCTTTTGCAACCTCACTATCAAGAAACCCTGTCTTCCCTGTTTGGGCGATATCTTTACAAGATACCTTATTCCGAACCATATGCTTTTGTGCAACTGTTGGCCTTCCCCCCGTTCCTAGTTTAAAAGCTGCTCTATCTCTTTTTTAAATGATGATGCCAGCAGCCCGGTCCCATCCCAGTTAAGGTGGCGCCCATCCTTTCGGAATAGGTTCCTCCTTCCCCAGAATGTTGCCCAGTTCTTGACAAAACTAAAACCCTCCTCCTTGCATCATTGTCTCATTCACGCATTAAGACTCCGGAGTTCTGCCTGTCTCTTGGGCCCTGTGCGTGGAACGGGTAGTATTTCAGAAAACGCCACCCTAGAGGATCTGGATTTAAGTTTTCTTCCTAAGAGCCTAAATTTGGCTTCCAGAACCTGTCTCCCACATTTTCCTATGTTATTGGTACCCACATGTACCAAGACAGCTGGCTCCTCCCCAGCACTATCTAAAATCCCGTCTAGGTGATGCGTGAGGTCCGCCACCTTTGCACCAGGCAGGCAAGTCACCAGGCGATCTTCCCGTCCATCAGCCACCCAGCTATCTATATGTCTAATGATCGAATCACCAACTACAACAGCTGTCCTATCCTTTCCCTTCCGGGCAGTAACTGGAGACATATCCTTGGTGCAAGAGGATAGTAAATTATTATTATTATTAGCATTTGTATAGCGCTACCAGACGCATGCAACGCTGAACACCTGCCATAGAGAGACAGTCCCTGCTCAATAGAGCTTACAATCTAAAAATAATACAGACAGACAAGACAATAAGGGGAGGGAAGTACAGGGTGAGAAGGAACAAGGGGGAGGCAAATGAGTAATGGCTAGGAGCCAAAAGCAGCAGTGAAAAGGTGGGTTTTCAGCATAGATTTGAAAACAGGTAGAGATGAAACTAGACGAAAAGGAACGAAGCCTGGAGTTAGCAGTGGAGGAGAAGGGGGAATCCAATTGAGGTGTACAGGTCCTGGCTACAGGAGTACTTCCTACTTCACCTTCTGGGAGACCTCCTTCCTCCAAGGCAGCACAGAGGCTACATGACTGGAGGAGGGACTTCTCTACAACATCCCTGTAGGTCTTATCTATGTATTTCTCTATCTCATCTCCCTCATTTCTACCAAGTTTGCTACTCTAGCCTCAAGAGAACGAACACGCTCTCTGAGGTCTAGGAGCTCTTTGCATCAAGCACACACATACGACATCACACCAACTGGGAGATACTCATACATGTGGCACTCAGTGCAAAAGACTGGGTATCACCCCTCTCGCTGCTGGACTGCTGACTCCATGTTAGTGTTTTCAAGTTTTTCAATCTTGTAGGAGTTGCTACAGTATTAAGAATGTTAGTCTGATATAAACAGTTGAAAAGTTATCTGTTTCAGTGGGCTTATGCAGTGGCCTGGAACTGATTTCTGGAGAGCAGTACCCATGGCCTGTAATTGTTTGATTAGTGGATCACTGTAGTCGTTTATGTTTGGTTTTTATATGTTATGTTTTTAAGATTATATATGCCTATCTAGGGAAAAATCCCCCAGCTAACATAAGTTAAAAATGACACACTGGTGGTTTCAAATTGCAGCTTTAAGGTAAAATGACCTGTTCTCCCAGACTCTGGTGAGCTTGAACAGGAAGGTATACATACATATCTATGAGCAGAGAAATAAACAACAATCAAGTATAAATTATTGAGAGAAAGATCAGTAAAGTCTATTACATAAAAATGTAAGAACATAAGCATTGCCATGTCCATCAAGCCCAGTAACCTGTTTCTAACAGTGGTCAATCAAGGTCACAAGTCCTTGGCAAGATCCCAGAAAAGTAAAACAGATTTTGTGCTGCTTATCCTACAAATAATCAGTGGAGTTTCCCAAGTCCATCTTAATAATGGCTTATGGACTTTTCTTTTAGGAAATTATCCAGTCCTTTAAACCCTGCTAAACTAACTGCTTTTACCACATTCTCTGGCAACGAATTCCAGATTTTAATTACAAGTTGAGTGAAGAAATATTTTCTTCAAATTGTTTTAAATTTACTATTTAGTAGCTTCATTGCATGCCCCCTAGACCTAGTATTTTTGGAAAGAGTAAACAAGTGATTCATGTCCATCCATTCCACTCCACTCAGTATTTTATAGATCTCTATCATAGCCATCTCCAAGCTGAAGAGCCCTAGCCGCTTTAGCCTTTCCTCATAGGGAACGCAGCCCATCCCCTTTATCATTTTCGTTGCCCTTCTCTGTACCTTTTCTAATTCCACTATATATTTTTTTGAGATGCAGTGACCAGAATTGCACACAGTATTCGAGGTGTAGTTGCACCATGGAGCGATACAAAGGCATTATAACATCCTCATTTTTGTTTTCCATTCTTTTCCTAATAATACCTAACATTCTATTTGCTTTCTTAGCTGCAACTGCACACTGAGCAGAAGGTTTCAATGTATCGTCAACAATGACACCTAGATCCTTTTCCTGGGCGGTGACACCTAATATGGAACCTTGCATTGCATAGCTATAGTTCGGGTTCCTTTTTCCCACATGCATCACTTTGCACTTGCTCACATTAAACGTCATTTGCCATTTGGATGCTCAGTCTCTCAATCTCATAAGGTGCTCCTGCAGTTTTTCACAATCCTCTTGCAACAACAACTTTGAATAACTTTGTGTCATCAGCAAATTTAATTACCTCACTAGTTATTCCCATCTCTAGATCATTTATAAATATGTTAAAAAGCAGCGGTGCCAGCATTGACCCCTTGGGAAACCCACTATCTACCCCTCTCCACTGAGAATACTGACCATTTAACCCTACTCTCTGTTTTCTATCTTTTAACCAGTTTTTAATCCACAATAGGCCATTGCCTCCTATCCCTTGACTATCTAATTCCCTCAGGAGCCTTTCATTAGGTACTTTGTCAAATACCTTTTGAAAATCCAGATACACAATATTGACCGGCTCACCTTTATCCACATGTTTATTCACCCCTTCAATGAAACGTAGTAGATTGGTGAGGCAAGATTTGCCCTGACTAAATCCATGTTGGCCTGTCTCATTAATCATACTTATGTATATGCTCTGTATTTTTGTTCCTTATTATTGTACCATTTTGCCTGGTACCGACGTCAGGCTTACCGGTCCATAATTTCACGGATCTCCTCTGGAAACCTTTTTAAAAATTGCCGTTACAGAGATCACGTGGTACCATGCTGGTGAGCAGACGCTGAATCGTGGAGCTCCTGCACTCCTTCATGTTAAAGCTGGATGCATAATGTGATAAAGTCACATCCAGGATAGTTGGGTTAAGGCAGTGTCAGTTTGAAATACAAGTCCCAGAAGGCATTGCAGGCAAGGAGCCAGGGGGTGAGATGAGGAACCCGGACCGAACTCCTAGCTGCAATGGGGGAAGACATGGGTGTAAGCTGGCAGGATGTGTAGATTGGCTGCCACTAGGGGGAAAGAGAGATAGGAAACCCTGTGTGCAGGAGCTCATCATTAGTCTAATGCTTAACTCATCTGGTATGGGTGTGGGAGAAGCTAATGGAAAGAGAATGATTGCTTGTGGTAGCAGAAGCCAGGGATTGATTAGGCAGGTGGGAAGGAGTCCCAGGGAGGAGAGAAGCAGTTGGAGGCTGAAAACCCTTGGGTAAGACAGGTCCCTAAAGTACTGAAGCAGGCTGAAATCCCTTCGGTGTGAGGAAGTCCCAAAAGTATTTGCAGGCTGAAAATCCTTGGTTAAGGGAGGTCCCTAAAGTATTGAATTTACCAGTGAAGCTGATGCAGGGTGAAATCCTTTGGGCATGAGGAGTCCCTAAAGTATTGAACTCTCCTGAAGGTAAAAACTGCTTCTTTGTGATTTAACTGTGATGATGAAATGAAAGAACTGCTTCTATTTGGAATTGAACTATTGTTTATTGTGCACTGGATAAAGAGCCCAGACTGGAGCTGACTGTGAGCCTATATTGAATCCTGGTATGTGCTGTTAGCCTACTGCTTAAAGGGGACTATTTGCCACACCCTTTCAGGTGGCTTTTATGTGCTTAAGATTGAAGGTGAATGCTGCTGTTGGAACTGTGTATCAGGTCTACTAGAAACCTGCATGGAATAAAATCCTTAAGATTGAAGTTGCTGGTGGACATTTATTTCTTGACTGTACCGGGAGCCTGTGGCTGGAGGAGATTGTTCTATCCTTGGCTGCACCTAGAGGTACCTGGTTACAATAAGTAGATTTGTATCTAAGTCCATTGCAGTCTGGATAATGCAGATTTAAATAGGTTCAGGATAGGCTGGTACTGTTTCTGGGTGGTAATTTTATGAGCTCCAACATGTATCCAGGAACTTCACCATAAATAATCCTGTGGACAAGAGTACAAACCTTGAAGGCAATACGTTTCTTGGTGGGGAGCCAATGTAGTTTTTCACGAAGGGGTGTGTGCTCTGATGCTTTTATACTATAAGCTCTCACCACACATCATTAGGGGGCCTAGAATGAGAGTTAATGGTGTTATCATGCACAAATGCGGTTAGACGGTAAGCCCTCTGGGAACGGTGAAATACCTTCTGTATCTGAATGATGTGAGCTGAATATTAAAACAAAAGAAAATATTCAGAAGATAATTGGTTAATCTGGTCTTTTGAAAATGCACAGAAAGTTAACTGGACAACTTTATTTGGTTAAGTTTCAGAGACTTAGAGGGGCATAATTGAACGAAAACACCTATCTCCATGGGCGTTTATCTCCAAGAACGGGTCCGTGAAGGGGTGGACCGAACCGTATTTTGGGAAAAAATAGACGTCCATGTTTTATTCAACAATGTGTGAGCTGGGCGTTTTTGTTTTTCAGCGATAATGGAAAATGAAAGCGCCCAGCTCAAAAACGAATAAATCCAAGGCATTTGTTCGTGGGAGGGGCCAGGATTCGTAGTGCACTGGTCCCCCTCACATGCCAGGACATCAACCGGGCACCCTAGGGGGCACTTTTACAAAAGCAAAAAAAAAAGGTAAAAGAGCTCCCAGGTGCATAGCACCCTTCCCTTGTGTGTTGAGCCCCCCAAATCCCCCTCAAAACCCACTGCCCACAAGTCTACACCATTACTATAGCCCTAAGGGGTGAAGGGGGGCACCTACATGTGGGTACAGTGGGTTTGGGGGGGGTTGGACGACTAATAAGCATTAAGCAGCACAATTGTAACAGGTAGGGGGGATGGGCCTGGGTCCACCTGCCTGAAGTCCACTGCACCCCCTAACAACTCCTCCAGTGACCTGCATACTGCTGTCAGGGAGCTGGGTATGACATTTGAGGGTGAAAATAAAAAGTTGTGAAACTTCATTTTTTGTGGTGGGAGGGGGTTAGTGACCACTGGGGGAGTCAGGGGAGGTCATCCCCGATTCCCTCCAGTGGTCATCTGGTCATTTAGGACACTTTTTGGGACCTTATTCGTGAAAAAACAGGGTCCAGGAAAAGTGTCCTAAATTCTAGCTAAAAACGCATACTTTTTTCCCATTATCGGTGAAATGCGCCCATCTCTGTTCGGCAGATAACCACGCCCCAGTTCCGCCTTCGCCACACCTCTGACACGCCCCCATCAACTTTGTCCGCATCCGCGACGGAGTGCAGTTGAAAACGTCCAAAAATCGGCTTTCGATTATACCGCTTTATTCGTTTTTGTGAGATAAACGTCCATCTCCCGATTTAGGTCGGAACTTGGGCGTTTTTCTCGTTCGATTATAAGCAGGTTAATGAGTTACCTTTTTGAACATTCAGTTAACTATAACCGGGTCAGTTATCCAGATAGGGCAGACTGTCAGTATTATCCAGTTAACTTGAAGCCACGCCCCTTCCTTTTCATAAATCATTGAATTTTAACTGCACAATTAAAAAAAAAAAAAAGTTGATCATCAGCCAAATGATGTATTTCTGTAGGGCAATGGTAAAGAGTGTCAATGCAAAGTCAACTATTTAAATGAGGTTGAACCGGATAACGATGTCCCAACTCAACTGCTCCTTTCAAGAGAAATTGTTTATTGTGTAGGTAAAATGATTTTTACAGCCTCAGAAATGCATCTCCACAGTGTTTGGTTACACTGAGAGTTTCCCACTGTGATGCATCACTGGTATTGGGTTTTATAGTCAGTATCGTATAGTGTGACAGGCATATGGTTGAATCATCAAGGTAGCAGGGCTCGCTGCCACCACACTCCTGCTGTGGACTGGTTATCTGCTGCTAGAAAATGAATGCGGCCATTTAGATATGGTTAAATTATCAGCTTGAAACACTAGTCTGATGCACAGACATAAAGACAGGAATTGTCCTACATGAGACTAAGGTCTGAGACCTGCTTAGTGCAGTGAAAGAGAAGAAGGAAATCTGAGTTCATCAAAGCGTGCAGCTGCCATTCATTTACAAGTTCATGAATCTCCACTGCGCTTGTTGAATTGTTCTACAGGTAGTGTGTGAGGACCAGGACCATACCGAGCTATATTTGCATTCTGTTCCCCTAATTCTATAAACTTGGTTGCCCAACTTTATGCTTAGCACATAAAGTTGAGGGCCCAAATTTATAGAATAAAGTCAGTTGTTTCATTTGGCTGGTAATTGGAGTTAAATCAGTGGCCTTAAAAATTGGGGCCATTTTGGATTCTAATGAGCTAAAGGAGAGCTGCCAATATCTTCCCATGTGGAGCCCCTACACTTCTGACCAGTATGTGGCAATGACATCCATCCCGACCAGCTCACTTTCAAACTTCATTGGGGGGATCCTCAAGTTTGTGACCATTTCTAAATGTATTCTCTTTTTATATTGAGAAATGCCTTGTCCTTCAAGCATGCAGGCAACGAGGCAGAGAACAACTCTGTGGCAGGGCTTGGGGACCCCCTCCAGCCAAAAAGAGGCCCTGAAGCTCTGTGCCTGCTGCTCCCCAGCCTCTAAGGGGGGCCCGGCACCGGGGTTTTCTGCTCCTGTCAGGATTTGATCACCCGGGTCCCATCAGGAGCAGGAGAGATACAGACCCCGGCGCTGGGCCCCCCTTGGAAGGCGGACCCAGGGGAACCTTGCTTCCCCTCTTTGCGGCCCTGCTCCCATCCACTTTCCCCTTTCTTTCTGAATAGCAGAAAAAAACCCAGAAAGACAATGGGAGCTGCCACTGACCCCCAGACCTTGCATTGAAGAACAATGGCTTAAACTGATGTTAATTGGCACCAATTGGCAGTTGTGCATCACCAAAAAGCTAGATGGTGTATTCATTAATTTTCACCATACAAAAGCCCGAGGCATCCCAAGGAGCACCATAAGGAGCTCCTTAGTCGTGCTCCTTCGTCAACGCAACCGAATTGGCACACGGTGCCTCCGGCGTGAGTCTCCCACTCTTCATCCATGCTACCAATGATGTCACTGGTAGGTGGGACTAGCTGTAGTCCAGCAGGGATCAATAGCAATGGTGGAAAGAAGAAAAGAAGGCAGCAAGGTAACCTGGATGACACAGGAACCATTCAACACCACAAACTGCGCTGCTTCAACTCTTGCACAGTTTGTGGTGTCAGGCATTCCTTTAGGTTGAAACCCTACAATAAAGTACATAAGTAAGTACATGCCACACTGGGAAAAGACTAAGGGTCCATCGAGCCCAGCATCCTGTCCCCGACAGCGGCCAATCCAGGCCAAGGGCACCTGGCAAGCTTCCCAAACGTACAAACATTCTATACATTTGTTCATATCTACCACTGATCTGCTTTGTTTGTTACCACTATATTCAAATACTGCACACTCTAATCAGCGAAAGACGTTTGTTTTGAAATGACAGAACATCCATAGTGGTTGCTAGTTGAACAGATAGCCCTGCTGAATATACAAACAAGCAGGGCCGTGCCAACACGGTAAGCGAGGTAAGCACGGCAGGAGGGCGCCGTCCTCTGGGGGGCGCCCCGCCGCACCATGCTTACCTCACCCTTCCGCTCCCATGTCCCAACTGCCCGCCCTCTTCTCCCCCCAACAAGATCCCTTTTAAATGTACCTCCGTCCGGCAGCGAAGGCGCAGCATCAGTGAAGGAGGCGGCGCTCCCGACGTCTCTACTAGTCTTCCCTTCGCTCAGTGTTCCGCCTTCTTCTGACGTCAAGGAAATGACGGACATTGAGCGAAGGGAAGACTAGTAGAGACGTCGGGAGCGCCGCCACCTTCACTGACGTTGCGCCTTCGCTGCCGGATGGAGGTAAATTTAAAAGGGACCTTGGGGGGGGGGAGAAGAGGGCGGGCAGTTGGGACATGGGAGCGGGAGGGCAGGGGAGAGAGGAGCATGGATGGGAGGGCAGCAATCATTTTCATGGGGGGGGAGGGGGCGCGCGCGCCAACTGTTCGTCTGCGGGGGGCGCCACAAACCCTTGGCACGGCCCTGCAAACAAGTGCCACTGTTTAACTTTGTACAAGACTAACCCAGTTGAATTCTACTCATTTAATTTTAGGACTCCAGATGTTTTAGGATCTTGGTAGGTACTTGTAACCTGGATTGGCCACTATTGGAAACATGATGCTGGGCTTGATGGACCTTCGATCTGTCCCAGTATGGCAATACTTATGTACTTATGTACATATTCAACAGTCCTACTTGAATAGCATGGCTTAAAATCTACATTAAAAGACTGGTATCAAGCATATAGAGAAAACACGTTTTTAAAGACACTTATTTGAGTACATAATAGTTTATAGTTTATTGGTTTTATTCTGCCTTTATCCAAAAAACGTGCATAATTATAAAGACACAGACATACAAAAAAACTAACATACATTAACCCACAAATATTCAAAACCAGTATGTAAACAGAGTCATCCCAGGTCATAATTTTAAATGCAGTAATATCATTGTCCCTTCCCCACTTCCTCATAGGCCAAGCTCCTTAATTGTCTCTTGAAGGAGGCATTGTCTTTCATCTTTTTAAGCAGCAAAGACAATTCGATCCATCCTCTAGGGCCAACCACAGAGAAACAGTTTTCCTCGTATCCTCATAATCTGAACTGCTGCAAATCAGGAAGCACAATATTTAGCAAATTTTAAGATTTAATGATCGCACAGGAACATAGGGTTGTAAAATCCTTTGCAAATAAATTGAAGAAACATGGTGCAAAGTTAAATGAACTAGCAGGAAAACCTTAAACCTAATCCGAAAAGCAACTGGTCGCCAATGTAATTTAATAAGGTGTGGGGAAATGTGTTCAAATTTAGGAAGTCCCAGTAAAAGGCGTGCTGCTGAATTCTGAGCAACTTGCAGGGAGTAAATACAGGAAGCCGACAGTCCTAAATAGGTCACATTCAATAATCAATTCCAGTCAAAATCATAGACTGTTCTAAAGTCCGATATAGTCAGAAAAGGTTTCAGCTTATTCAACATATGTAACTTAAAATAAGAACTTTTAATCAGTGGCTGGAGGTCTAAAAGTAAAAACGTCATACAGTTTTCTTTATGTGAATACTGACACACTTTAGTAACTCTATCCCTTGGTTTGCAAAACCCCAGCTTGTAGGCAGGAGGCGTGGAGAGTCAATCTGTCGTCATAAAGGGGAAAGGGAAATGGGACTTGATATACCGCCTTTCTGAGGCGTTACAGACTGGTCTGGTATCCACAGTATATGCAATGAATATTTGCATGCACAGCAGATGTATCTCATACATATTTTTAGACTGAAAACCAGACGAGATTGCGTAATTTGCTATCATTCTCCTTTTGTGTGTAATTATTCTGTACTGGAGTGCCCATTAAAAAGAGCTTTTCATTTTAAAGACAACTGTAGCCTCCAGTATTCTTTTTGCCCGTTTTTATTTATTTTAAAATTTATATTCCACATGGAGGGGCATAATCGAACGGGGACGAACATCTCTAAGGGTGCCCATCTCTAAGGACGTCCCAGCGAAGGGGCGGGGAAACCGCTATTATCGAAACAAGATGGGCATCCATCTTTCGTTTCATAATACCGTCAGGGGTGCCCAAATCTCAACATTTAGGTCGACCTTAGAGATGGTCAACCTAAATGTTGAGATGCTCGACCTTAGAGATGGTCGTCCACGGTTTTCGGCGATAATGGAAACCAAGGACGCCCATCTCAAAAACGACCAAATCCAAGCCATTTGGTCATGGGAGGAGCCAGCATTTGTAGTGCACTGGTCCCCCCTCACATGCCAGGACACCAACCGGGCACCTTAGGGAGCACTGCAGTGGACTTCACAAATTGCTTCCAGGTGCATAACTCCCTTACCTTGTGTGCTGAGCCCCCCAAAACTCTCCCCCAAAACCCACTCCTCACAACTGTACACCAGTACCATAGCCCTTATGGGTAAAGGGGGGCACCTACATGTGGGTATAGTGGTTTTCGGGTGGGTTTTGAAGGACTCACATTTACCAGCACAAGTGTAACAGGTTGGGGAGGGATGGGCCTGGGTCCGCCTGGCTGAAGTGCACTGCACCCACTAAAACTGCTCCAGGGACCTGCATACTGCTGTCATGGAGCTGGGTATGACATTTGAGGCTGGCATAGAGGCTGGCAAAAAATTAAAAAAAATTTTTTTAGGGTGGGAGGGTGTTGGTGACCACTGGGGGAGTAAGGGGAGGTCATCCATGATTCCCTCCGGTGGTCATCTGGTCAGTTTGGGCACCTTTTTGAGACTTGGTCGTGAAATAAATTGGACCAAGTAAAGTCAACCAAATGCTCGTCAGGGACGCCCTTCTTTTTTCCATTATCGGCCGAGGATGCCCATCTCTTAAGCACAGCCCAGTTCCGCCTTCGCTACACCTCCGACACACCCCCGTGAACTTTGGTCGTCCCCGCGACGGACTGCAGTTGAGGACGCCCAAAATCGGCTTTCAGTTATGCTGATTTGGGCGACACTGCGAGAAGGACGTCCATCTCCCGATTTGTGTCTGAAGATGGGCTCCCTTCTCTTTCGAAAATGCCCCTGATAATCTACCATCCATAGCGGATCACAAATAAAACATTTCAATATAACATAACAAACATACATCATCAACATATAAATTTACTAATAAAAAATCAAGTTACTGTGCTTATTTTTAATATTCTAGCCACAAAGTTATAAAGGAGTTCTCAACCCTCCCAGCCTCTGGTTTTTAGGATACCTACAATGAAGATGTATGAAATAAATTTGCATACAATAGAGACAGTACAAGCAAATTTATCTCATGCATATTCATTGTGGATGTCTTGAAACCCTGACTGGCTGGATGTGTCTCAGACTCAGTTGAGACCCCCTGCTTTTGGGGGACCCTTTACATTCAGTGTGCTATGGGGTGAAGTTAAGAGGGGAGAAATGTGTAAATTTGGCCACAGACACTACAAACTGATTATGTACCTGCCTAATGGTTAGAGAGAGGGCCCAGAGCCAGAAGAATCCAGTTCAAGTCCCACTGCAGCTCCTTGTGATCTTGGTCAAGTCACTTAATGCTGTGTTCCATAAACATTCAGATACTGTTTCATTCTATGTAAACAATAAAGTAAGACAGAAATTAGCTGAATAACAAAGAAATCAGCTGAAATTGCAAGTTGGGAGGGGGATTTATGCCCAATCCACTGTATATAAGGCACTGCTGTGCTGGATTTAGTCAGAGGGCTGAGATGATCAACTGAGTGGCTCGTTGCCACAGTGGTCTCCCTCCCTCTTGTAACAAATCTCTATTTGTTACTGTCTAATTACTTTATCTAATTACTTTGTCTAATTACTTTATCTAATTACTCTGTCTAATTACCTTGCCTGAATACTTAGCCAGGATTACTTTGTATGATTACTTAGCCTTATTAATTTGTCTAATTGTTTTATTGCCTTATTGCTTTATTGCCTAAATTGCTTTGTTGTCATCTATACTAGAATAAAGAATATCCCTTTGGAAGGAAAATAGCTTCTGTCCTTTCTGTCTTCTCTGATACAATATCTTTGGGTGGGTGTAAGGAGGTAGAAACCCTATTTTTCTTTATCTATCCAAATTGTATATTTCATATGGTAAGTAGAAATATCAGAGAAATAAATCCAAGGAGAAAATTATACAACTGCAACTTAAAATACCTGTCAGCCCCACCGAATACAGCACACTCCTGGACTGCCTAGACCCAGATCCTGGAATATATCCAGCAGACAGAATCTGGACGGAATTCACAATAATACCGGAAGATCTTATCTCACAAACGCTTAAAAGATTCGCCAAATCTCACTGCAAACTAGATATATGCCCAAACAACCTCATGAAATCGGCCCCTCAACAATTTATAAAAGACCTAACAAACCACATAAACTATATGCTACAAAATGGACTTTTCCCAAGGGAAAAAGGTAACATTTTACTCACCCCTATACCCAAGGATGCAAAGAAAAATGCAAATGAACTAACGAACTATAGACCAGTAGCATCCATCCCCTTAATTACCAAAATAACAGAAGGCATAGTGACCAAACAACTCAGACTATCTAAACAAGTTCTCGATATTACACGATTCTCAATCAGGATTTCGCTCTAACCACAGTACTGAAACCGTACTAGTCACGCTCATGAACAAATTCAAACAATTGATAGCAAACGGCAACAACATTCTACTGCTACAATTCGACATGTCAAGTGCATTCGACATGGTCGACCATGGAATTTTATTACACATCCTCGAATACTTCTGAATTGGAGGCAACATTCTCAATTGGTTGAAAGGGTTCCTCACTACACGCTCATATCAAGTGACTTCAAACTCGATTACATCAGCGACATGGAAACCTGAATGCAGAGTTCCACAGGGTTCCCCCCTCTCACCGACCATATTCAACCTAATGATGACACCCTTGGCCAAATTACTATCGAATCAGAACCTAAACCCATATATATATACGCTGACGATGTAACGATCTTCATCCCATTCCATCAAGATTTAAGGGAAATCTCCAATGAAATCAAGCAAAGCCTACATATTATGAATTCCTGGGCAGATGCATTTCAGCTGAAACTCAATGCTGAGAAAACCAAGTGCCTGGTACTCACCTCGCAATACAATAAGAATAAATTTACCACCATCAACACCTAAACTAAATCTACCAGTTTCGGACACCCTGAAAATCCTCGGAGTCACCATTGATCGACATCTTACACTTGAGAACCATGCAAATAACATAACCAAAAAGATGTTTCATTCAATGTGGAAGCTAAAAAGAGTTAGACCATTTTTTCCAAGGATTGTCTTCCGCAATCTGGTACAATCACTGGTACTCAGTCATCTGGACTATTGTAACTCACTCTACGCTGGTTGTAAAGAGCAAATACTCAAATAAACTCCAGACAGCTCAGAATACGGCAGCCAGGCTAATATTCGGCACACCAAAATACAAAAGTGCGAAACCCCTACGAGAAAAACTACATTGGCTCCCACTAAAAGAACGCATCATGTTCAAACTTTGCACTTTAGTCCATAAAATTATCCATGGTAATGCCCCAGCCTACATGTCAGATCTAATAGAACTACCACCCAGGAACGCAAAAAAATCTTCCCGCACACCCCTCATTCTTCATCCTCCCAAGTGTAAGGGTTTGAAATACATATCAATGCATGCATCTACCTTTTCCTATACGAGCACGCAGCTCTGGAATGCACTGCCACGTAACTTGAAAACGGTCTATGAACTGACCAATTTCCGCAAATTATTAAAAACCTATCTCTTTGACGAGATATATCACAAAGATCAACATGTGTAATTGTATAATCTTTTGACTTTTAGTACTGTCTTATAATGTCTTTTGCTTTAACACCATCATGTAATTCACCAACATGTAACACAAACCCTCTGTAAACCTAATGTATATTCACTTCTATTTCCAGTACCCATGATGTATTGTAAGCCACATTGAGCCTGCAAAAAGGTGGGATAATGTGGGATACAAATGCAATAAATAAATAATTACAACCCTCTCTGATACCAGGTTGTCAGAGGGGGCCATAACAAGCTCCACTTTAAACAGGTATCATCACATATTTTAGAGATTATGACATTCACTTGACTTTGCCTGTCTCAAATGCCACTTCCAGGCCCCCCAAAGAAGACTAGTGACCACTGTTCCCTGTAAGCTGACGGCAGTCCTTCAACTGCATTGCAGCCAGTGGGCTGTCTCTAGGGACAGGCAGGTTCTCTGGACTCCTGCAGAGTTTGCCTGTCTCTCACTGTGGGACCCTTTTACTAAGCATTGGTAAGCTCACCATGGGCTTACCGCATGGCAATCCGGAAAGTACCACCAGCCCAACGTGGATGCCGGCACTAGTTCCACCCTCAGCATGCGGCATTTCTGGCACTAGCAGAAATATTTGAAAAATATTTCCACAGGGGGTTATCGTCGGATTAGCGTGAGAGCCCTTACTGCCACTTCAATGGGTGGTGGTAAGTGCTCCCCCCTGTATGGCCACACAGTAAGTGCGATCTTATCGCATGGCCATTTCTATTTTCGGCCTTTTTACCCGCTGCAGTAAAAAGGGCATCAGCGCATAGCAAAAACAACTGCCACTGCTAGCACAAAGGCTCTTTTGCCGCAGCTTTGTAAAAGGGCTCCCCCTACTTAGTAAAACAGCACCCCCTACTGGCAGGACTGTAGGTGGCGGATTCCTTCTCAGCTTAATGTAGTATGCAACCCCAAAGCCATTGAAGTTGCAGCTTGGAATAGTAACCTCATTACCTGCCATGAAGAGCTTTTTCTGGAAACGAAGCGACTGCTGATGATAGGCACTCCACCAGAGTGACATTTCCCCAACACTAGGTGCCACTGTATCCTCATCCTATCATGATTTTGTCTGCTGCTTTCACATTACCCACATACGGGGCAGACCTTCTATGTTAGATGCTTGACCAGTACAGTATTTACTTTTCAAGCTCTTAGTTCTATGGCTATTGCTGCCTGTAAAGTGGCATACAGTAGAAATTCACATTATTTGCACACGTTTGGCTGTCTTTCTTAGTTTTAATCCAAACCATACATTCATAAATCTGCCTCAGTGCCAGAGCTTATCTAAGGTATTCATCACTCTCTAAGACGCTGTTGGTTGGCGGCTGGAGCTGATCAGAGTTTCTTGCTAGGTCCAGTCACTGACAGACCAAAGCGATTACCCAGAACAGTTGCTTCCAGGGGCTTTGATCTTTTCATTGACCTGAACAATGGCAATTATAAGTTCTGGTTATTGTAAACTTGCCACAAAATTCAAGGCATTCCATGTAGTGATGTTATGTCTAGACACAAAGTTCAGGTAAAAATTATGCAGAAAGTGGCTTGTTTAGTGGTTAAATAGCAAAAAAAAATGTGAATAAGCTACTTTTGTATCTTCCACCTTCGGTGGTTTCATGTATATTTAATTGGCTTTTGCCTAAATAATGCCTGCCTTGATATTTTATCAGCAGCTGGAATGGCTTTCTGTCCTAATCAACCATTTCTTCTTTTATATATCTGTCAAAGATACAAGCTCTGTGCGTTAACTATGCACTCCATTCTAATAAGATGCTAGGAACTATTAAGAAAGGGATAGAAAATATCATTCCATGGAGTGACCACACCTTGAGTATTGTGTGCAATTCCGGTCGCCGTATCTTAAGAAAGATATAGCAGAATTAGAAAAGGAAGGGCGACCAAAATGATTAAGGGGATGGAACTCCTCTCATATGAGGAAAGGCTAAAGAGGT
Source organism: Microcaecilia unicolor (assembly GCF_901765095.1). Classification (NCBI taxonomy): domain Eukaryota; kingdom Metazoa; phylum Chordata; class Amphibia; order Gymnophiona; family Siphonopidae; genus Microcaecilia; species Microcaecilia unicolor. Next base: position 12,136,074 of record NC_044043.1, on the reverse strand, counting down.
TAGGACTCTTCATCTTGGAAAAGAGATGGCTGACAGGGGGATATGATGGAGGTCTACAAAATACTTAGTGGCATAGAACAGGTAAATGTAAATCGAGTTTTTACTCTTTCAAAAAGTACAAAGACTAGGGGACACTTAAGAAAGTTACACGGTACTACTTTGAAAACAAACAGGAGGAAATCTCTTTTCACTCAATGAATAGTTAAGCTCTGGAACTCATTGCCAGAGGATGTGGTATCAGCGGTTAGCATATCTGGGTTTAAAAAATGTTTGGACAAGTTCCTGGAGAAAAAAAGTCCATCGACTGGAGAAAAAAGTCCAAAGAAACAGAAGAATAGATGGGTCACATTAGGCTCTGGTAGACTAAGACCTATGACACAGAGGCACTCACTCTCCTAACCTTTGCCCCTGTCTAATTCTTTTGCTGTGTTGCATCATTATGATGCTGGATGAAGTACTGTGGTGGAACCAGAGGCAATGAAAGTAGCAGAACCCAAGAAAGGTCCTCTAAACAATGACAGAAAATCCTTACTGCTCAGGGAGACTATTATCAGAGGCATTAACTTAGGAACACAGTTCAAGGGTTCCAACCTAGTGAAATTCTTCTAGGATCTTCAGCTACCAGATGTACCAACCAAATACTGAAAGTGATCCGAGAAGGGAGCAATGCTTCAGATACTGATGTTGTAATTCACCTGGGGACAAATGACCTGGCCAACAAGAGCAAGTTCAAGGAAACTGATACCACATCCTCTGGCAATGAGTTCCAGAGCTTAACTATTCATTGAGTGAAAAGATATTTTTAAAAGTAGTACCATGTAACTTTCTTAAGTGTCCCCTAGTCTTTGTACTTTTTCAAAAAGAGGTTAAGTCTCTTCATCTTGGAAAAGAGATGGCTGATAGAGGTCTACAAAATACTTAGTGGCATAGAACAGGTAAATGTAAATCGATTTTTACTCTTTCAAAGAGTAAAAATCGATTTACATTTACCTGTTCTATGCCACTAAGTATTTTGTAGACCTCTATCAGCCATCTCTTTTCCAAGATGAAGAGACTTAACCTCTTTCCTCATAGAGAAGTCGTCCCATCCTCTTTATGATTTTGCTGCCCTTCTCTGTACCTTTTCTAATTCCATTATATCTTTTTTGAGATGAGGTGACCAGAATTGCATACAGTATTTAAGGTGCAGTCGCACCATGGAGTGATAAAAAGACATTATAACATCCTCAGTTTTGTTTTCCATTCCATTCTTAATAATACCTAACATTCTACTTGCAATTCATATATTTACTACTACTACTACTATTTAACATTTCTAAAGCGCTACTAGGGTTACGCAGCGCTGTACAATTTAACATAGAAGGACAGTCCCTGCTCAAAGAGCTTACAATCTAATGGACAAATGTACAGTCAGTCAAGTAGGGGCAGTCAAATTGGTGCAGTCTAGATTTCTTGAGAGGTATAAAGGTTAGGTGCCGAAGGCAATATTGGTGGGCTTTCAGTAAGGATTTGAAGATGGGTAGGGAGGGGGCTTGGCGTAGGGGCTCAGGAAGTTGATTCCACGCATAGGGTGAGGCGAGGCAGAATGGGCGGAGCCTGGAGTTGGCGGTGGTAGAGAAGGGTACTGAGAGGAGGGATTTGTTCTGTGAGCGGAGGTTTCAGGCGGGAACGTAAGGGGAGATGAGGGTGGAGAGGTAATGAGGGGCTGCAGACTGAGTGCATTTGTAGGTGAGAAGGAGAAACTTGAACTGTATGCGGTATCTGATCGGAAGCCAGTGAAGGGGTGATATGAGTATATCGGTTCAGGCGGAATATAAGACGTGCAGCAGAGTTCTGAATGGATTGAAGGGGGGATAGATGGCTAAGTGGAAGGCCAGTGAGGAGAAGGTTGCAGTAGTCAAGGCGAGAGGTAATGAGAGCGTGGATGAGAGTTCGGGTGGTGTGCTCAGAGAGGAAAGGGCAAATTTTGCTGATGTTAAAGAGGAAGAAGCGACAGGTCTTGGCTGTCTGCTGGATATGCGCAGAGAATGAGAGGGAGGAGTCGAAGATGACTCCAAGGTTGCGGGCAGATGAGACGATAGCGAGGTTGCAATAGACACTATAGTAGACCAGGCGTCTTTAATGAAAAAGCAGAAAAAAGATTGCCAATTAATGCTGCCAATTGCTGAGCAAGATGTAAATAGGAACAAAAAAACATAGTTTGAAATGTCTATATGCAAACGCGTCTCAGAAATAAGATGGGAGAGTTAGAATATATTGCACTAAATGAAAAAATAGAATAGACATCTCTGAGACCTGGTGGAAGGAGGATAACCAGTAGGACACTGTCATACTAGGGTACAAATTATATCGTATTGGTAGGGTGGATCGAATTGGTGGAGGAGGTAGCATTGTATGTTAAGGAGGGCCTTGAATCCAATAGATTGAAAATTTTGTAGGAAACAAAACACATCTTGGAATCCCTATAGATTGAAATTCCATGTGTAAAGGGGGAAAGGATAATGATAGGAGTGTACTTTCGCCCACCTGGCCAGGTTGAACAGATGGATGTAGAGGCTAGCAAACTGGGCAACACAATAATAATGGGTGATTTCAATTACCGCAATTCACCAACAAATCTCCACACACTTATTCTGTATCACAAGAAGGGTCATACAGAGCAGTACTATCAAAGATATCAAAAAGTAGAGAAAAAGACTTCAGAAACAATGAGTCACACATCCACTTGTAAGGTAAACCTTCATATATGTGGGTGGCTCTCCCCAATCATTAGTCATAAAAAACTCCACCTTATTATCAATTTTCAGCAAAATGACCAAAAACGTCTAGAGATACAGAATTTTAAATTTGGAAAGCTTCAAACATAAATAACTTCTGATTAACTAAGAAGTACTTATCTTGGGAGCAATAGACTGAATTCTTGGAATCAGCTTCACCAATCCCGACAGGGGTTCCCTGTCTCACCACCATAGGTTGCTTCAGGGGAAATACTTTTTTATATAACCTCCTTCCAAGGTATCAATTCCATCTAAGATAGTTTGCTTTCACAGATTTTCAACCAAACTCTGTGCATGACTTCTCACAAAATGGCGACGGGCTTCTTCAAAAAAACGCCTTCAATATATACCAACGTGATGACATCATCACCTTCCCCATAGCTGACGTCAACATTCATAAAAAAAAAGCCTTCCACTTAATCGCAACATTTAACCCTTGAGATTTACTTATTTATTTGTAGCATTTGTATCCCACATTTTCCCAACAATTTGCAGGCTCAATGTGGCTTACATTTGCCGTAATGGCGGTTGCCATTTCCGGGTAACAGAATTACAAATGGTAATGTGTTAAGTTGCATACATACATGATACATGTAACATAACATACATGAACAGATCATGGTATAGATATATATCATGTGCATATATATGTTAAGGAAGAATAAATTATGGTAATACATGAAAGTTCCTGAGTAAGAAATTGGAAGAATAAATTATAGTAATACATGAACGTTCCTGAGTACGAAATTGGGTTGTATCATTCTTTAGGTCATCGACTATGGAGAGACCATATTCGAAACAGAGACTGAAGTGGTTATGCGTATTCATTAGTGGTAAGGAGGTTGATCAGTCAAGTGATAAGATTTCAATTATGTCTATGTCGTGTAAAGTCTTATTTTTTGGTGTTTAAGATGGGTGTGTATGGTATGCCTTCTTGAACAGATCTGTTTTCAGTAGCCTTCGGAAGATAGTTAGGTCTTGCATTATTTTTATGGCCTTCGGTAGTGCGTTCCATAGCTGCATAGAGAATAAATCCATCTTTGTTCATGTTGTCTGAGTATACGTCTCACATCCCCTCTTCTTCCGGTAATCTTCAATTGTTCCAAAACAATGCAACGGATCTCAGCAAAGGAATGTCGTTTATCTAAAAAATGCATCACTAGAGGTTCACATAATTTTTCAGCTGAAGAATTTTAAAAATCATAATCAGAAATGTATATTTGACCCTCTAGTAACTGCAAAATCCTGCAACACTTCAGTAAACAGGGCTCATTGGAGGTAATTTTAGAAAATCGTTTTCACGTATATGTGGCTTCTTAGAAAATGTCGATCTGCATAAAACTACGCACTTTGACATGATAGCCCATACTTTGTTTGTCGGTGTGTAGAGGGACAGAGTTTGGGTGCAGGGGTCATGTACATGCATAGATCATAACATGCTAATCCATGTGCATACTTAAAGAATATAGGTGCAATATTCGAAGTGATTTAACTGGCCAGAAACAGCTCCTGGCCGGTTAAATTGCTTGTTTGGGTTTAACCACTTAACTGGTTTAGTGCTATTGAAAATGTCTGGTTAGCATCCAACTGAAAACCGTCTATTTTGAGGGCGGAGTCAGCACTTGGCTGTTCCAGTGCCAATATTCAGCACGTAAATAGGATCGCATAAAAGTCAGTCCTATCTTTATGTGGTTTACCATAGCTGCGGAAGATCTGACTGTTGCACTTAACAGGCTATGGTTTTGCTGGTTGCATAAACCTTGAAATTCAATGCTGGAAGCCCGATGTGGCCCAGCATTGAATTTCTGAATTTAATGATGGCAGCGATCAGCAAAATCGCCGCGGGTGAATATCTACCCCTCTAGTTGCAGACAGGTATAAATTTCCACACCTGACTTAAATTAGGTGCCTGAAAACCGGCTTTACTCTCCACATGTCTAACTGGAGAACTCCCCCGGGGAAATTTCTGCAGTATGAAACATAATAGTAAGTACATTGGATTCCCTTTGCTTACTATTCAACTAGCAATAATCTAGTTTGGGGGATGTCATAATCCATGGACACCAATCATAGACAATCGCATCCGAAGCAAATTATTCCCACTGTGTTACCGTGATTTCAACTTCTTATTGTTTGTTTCTGTTGTTTGACATATTTAGTAACTTAATTCTCTGTTCTGTTTGTTTCCTGGCAGTAGATGCCTACATTTTAAAAGCTTGTTTTCTTTTTCCTAAATGAAAGTACAATCTGCAGTTTGCTTGGAGAAAGTTTTCATGGTTAACATGTGACAGGATTTTAGAAAAACAAAGCAATCAGATTTTTTTTTTAATGCTTTACGGTGTCCATTGTGGTGGGCCGTTCAAAAGCCTTGTTGGAATTAAGAAAGGGTTAATGTGACTGTGACCCTCTTTGGATCTATTGACTCTCAAGAGGTGATGCCTCCAGAGCTGGTTTGCTAGTTGTCAATATATTAACTGAGTAAAAGAGACAAAAGAACAAGAAATTACCAGGCAAATTTTCAGTAGCAGAAATGGCGTCTAACGGCTTGATATTCAGCCCACAGCAGTCAGTGGTTTTTAAGCTGCTGATAGCTTCGGGCTCAATTCAACCCAGATATTCAATGCTGGGCCATGTCCAGCCTCCGGCATTGAATATTCAGATACATACAGTCACCCCGAAGTTATGACGGTGTTTTTGCTGTCTTAAGTTCATCTGCTTACTGGGGGGCCTCTTTTACTAAACCGCGCTACGGATTCCCGCATGGCAAATGCACTGGCTGCCGGTTCAAGCCTGGGTCATTTTTAAGGCCTTTGTGTTTGTTTATCAAATTCTTTATGGATTGTCCTCAAGTTACATGCTGCCTTTGATAGAGTTACCTATATGTAATGCTTTTGAGCAGTTGCGGGACTATCTTATTCTTCATTTGCCAGGATGCAATGGACTAGTATATAAGTGAATGAACGCCGCTGGTTTTCAATACAATGTTTCTAAATGGTGGAATGCTTTACCTAAAGACATTCAGTGGGAGAGGCTTTATGAGAGATTTCGAATTACATTGAAAACTTTCTTTTTCAGAAACATTTGATACTGGACAGATGATGTTGAAATTTTATCATGCACTCGTATTTGGGTCAGTGATACAGCTATTTGATTAACATGTTTTGCTACTCTATTTTATTCTGATGATATATACTTAATGTCACCCTAATCTTGTAGGCCACATAGAAATGGATTTGCTGTCTGGATGTTGGATATAAGTCTAATAAAATGAAAATGAAAGTTTGTTGGATTCCTCATGAAATTTCTTAAGAGCTTCAAGTCCATGGATCCAGAAAATGAAGATATTGTCAATGATTCTCAGGTAGAGTACAGGCTTCTGGGTGTAGGAGCTGAGGAAATGTTGCTGTAAGTCAGCCATGAAAATGTTGGCATATTATGGAGCCATGTGGGTACCCATAACAGTGCTGTTGATTTGCAGATACAAGGCTTCTTCAGATCTCAAATAGCTGTGTGTGAGACAAAATGACAGAGTTTCATGACCAGGTCAGCAGTAGCAGCATCTGGGATGATGCTCCTGTTGGCTTGTAGTCCATCTCCCTGGGGGATGTTGATGTAAAGGGATTTGGTTGCCAGGATGGTATTCCCTGGGAAGTGGCCAATAGAATGGAGTTTCTTTAGGAAGTCAGTGGTGTCATAATGGTAACTAAGAGTGCTGGTAGCATAGGGCCTCAGAATTGAGTTCCACGTAGCGTGATATTCTAACTGTGATGATTCTGATGCTGGAAACCGTATGGCATCCAGGGCTTCATGGTTTGTGTATTGTGGATAATAGGTAGAATGCACCTGGTCAAAGCATCTGGTATGTATCCATGCAAATGTGTTTGTTCACTGTAGTGGGGAATCCCTTTAGGAGATTGCATAGTTCCTTCTTGCATTCTCCAATGGGGTCTGAAGACAGGGACTTGTAAAATGTGTTGGAGAGTTGTTTTTTCACTTCTCATGTGTAGTCCAATCTGGTCATGACAACCATGGCTCCTTTTTCAGCTTCTTTGATAATGATGTCAGAACTGGTTTTGAGGCTTTCTGTTCCATACGACTGAGATTATGTGGCAAGTGGTGTTGGTTGTTGATGATCTCAGATTGACCACGGCATCAAAAGCACTCTATATAAAAATCAAGTCTAGGTTCTGACCATCTGGGGGTATTCATTGGGATTTTCCGTTTTGTGTTTCTGAGTAAGTGACAATGGTGCATCAGCATCTTCCTCCATGCATGGCTCAGAAGGTGTTTGTGTGTTGATGTCTTGCTTGGTATTCCTTGAATCAGAGATGGTGGAAGTAGGCTTCTAGGTCACTGCAGACCTTGACTGTCTGTACAGATTTGGTCGGGCAGAAGGAGAGGCCCTGTACAAGGACAAGCTCCTCTGTAGGACTGAGTTTGTGTTTGGATAGGTTGATAATGTTGGTGCAGTTCAAGGTATCTGCAGTTTAGCCATGTGTGGCACCTAGGAGGCTGCATAGATTTGCCTCTTTCTTCTTCCTTAGAGTGGTGAAATGTTTGTGGTAAATGGCTTGTTTTCTGTTGGAGAAGTCCTCTTTAGTTTGAGGATGAAAGGCACATTGGATGTTTTGTTTCATGTCTGAGGGTTCTTTGTTGATCTTACTCTGGGGCTGATGCAGGAAGCAGCACGATAGAACTGTGTGCTGAAGGCTGAGCGCATGGCTTCTACTGCAAAATTAGTTCAAAAATATACCTCAGTGACGCATACTGGTAATCAATGAGCATGCAAATTACTGCTGCATTAAAAACGTGGCACTAATCTGCAGCTCATTGCTAAACTGTCCCCTGTTTTGTCAGTGTGTGAGTGGTGTCTGGCTCAGGTACTGACAGGAAGGGAGGCATTAAAAAGAAGAAGAAAAAAACAACAACAAGCCACCAAATCTGCACCCCAACCCACACTCCCTGCCCCCAACATAATATGACAGTCTAGTGGCTTAATCGAGGCAGGAATGATCCCCGAGTTGCTCCTGCCCTTGCTGGTTGCCATGACTTCCTGCAGCAGCCTCACAAGATTGCCACAGGAGGTCATGGCAGTCATTTTGAGATTGTGGCAGGGTTTGTAACGTAGGCCTGGGGAGAGAAGCATGTTTTTGTTAGGGGGTGGAGTGAGGCCAGAGTGGGGCCTGCTTTTGGTCAGGCGGGGGGTGCCGGTACCGTTTTCTGTTTTGGCTTCAGCTTTGGACAAAACTGCGTAGAAAATTTCAACTGTAGATTCATTTTCAGCCAAATCTGAAAAAACAGTTGTTTGTCCTCTACCCCTCCCTCCCCCCTGAACTGAACTGTTCCACCTTTCCCCTTGCCCCTGACATTAAAACCAATATCTCTGGTAGTCTAGTGGCCCCCTTCCTACCCCTAACCTCACTCCCATGCTTCCAACATTAAAAACAATTGTCTGGGGTCTAGTGGCATACCCCACCCATGAACCCTCCCCCAGGTCCCCCAGTTCCCCCCTCCCATTGTACCTTAAAGAGCTCTTGCCTCCATACCACCATCTTGGAAAATGGTGGTACCTGACCCCACATGATGATTCTTAGGATGCACTAAGCTGGGTCAGTTTGTCAAATAAGGGCATTTTTCCCTTATTTGGTAATCTAGGTAGAGACACACACCACACTATAATAACAACAGCTGATTATCTAGTCACAACTAAACTATTGATTTACAGTGCTCCAAAAGCTCCATAGCAGGATAAGTATCCTAGAACATAGATATCCCCAGCTAGCCTTTCTTTTTTGTCTTCCAGTAAATCTTCTCTGTAAAGGTGACGTGAGCCCATTGTGACCAAGTCAGCCCTAATTGCTCATATGTTTAGACAGTGTTGTTATTAAATATGAGCCCCAGTGTGGCTCTTTTGAATTTGGTCCTTTTGTTGTTGTTCCTGTAATTTTCCCAAGCTTGGCAGGCATGGATAATTGGAAGAGGGGGGGGGGGGGGGGAGGTTGCATTGTACAATTCCCGTCTCTGACAGCAGTCCAGTTGTTTTCAATTAGCATACAAATAGACATTAGTGTAATACATCTGTTGTTAATCCATACCGTTGTAGAAGGGAGATGCCAAACACATCATTTGTTAGCCACATCTATTCTTAATGTTCTTTATTCACTTTTTTGAGTCTTCTGTTAGAGTGTGTAATGGGTTCCAGGATACATTGAACTTTACCTTAGGTCCACTTGCCTCTCATGCAACCTATTGCCACTTAATGAATACCAGGATGCAAAATATGTCATTTTTGGAACTTGGCATCATGCAATTTGATCACATTTCTTTGGTCTTGACTTCTCTCTTCATTGGTTGCCAATCGATAAAAAGATTCATTTTGAGATTTTGATTTTGATTTTAGTTTTTAGGATTTAAAAAAATGAAGCACCTGCAATTTTGTTCACTTCTTTAAAAGTATATAAGCCTATTAGGGCTTCAAGATCTGCTGAAAAATTGCTTCTGCCTTAGGTCCTCCCACGTTATGGAACTCATTGCCCATTGACTTAGGAAAATTGATTCATATCTTTCCTTTAAGATGCAGCTTAAAGCTTACTTATTTCAGAAGGCATTTTCATTAGAGTTGAGTAAAAGCTGGGACAAGCTCTCGATTGTTATTTGTGACATGATGTGGGGTTTGTTTTGTACGATTTGTGACTGTTTTATTTTGTATTTTTTATTATGTGTTAAGTTTGGTTATTTGATTGTGTATGTTTTTATTGTAATCCACTAGGAACTGTGGACTGAGCATTTACCATAATTTAGGTACCCATGTAAATATTTAATTTATTACCTAGGAGTTAAGTATCTTTTCTTTGTTCCAGACCAATTGTGGTCTTTTGTTGACCTACACTGGTCTAAAGAAAGTGTCTGCATCACCGGTACCGACTTTGGATTCTGTTGCTCGGCATAAAGTTAATTTGATTTCAGTGTGAAGTCCGCGAACTGGATACTGTTAGAAAATATGGTGCTGAGCTATGTGAAGAGGCCAATAATTTAATTGGCTGAAGGAAACCTGATCATTCCATGTGTGATGTCAGGCTGACATTACTCTTCCAAGTGAGGTTCATGTTTCCATATGATCTGTTCAGTCCAGCAGTGCCTATGTCAATTTGCTGTTTTAATTTTACTACAAGAGTAGATATACCAATATTTAAAAGCTATTAAAAGAGGAAGATTTGAGAAGGGGTAGAAGGTGACAGCCAGTGTTGTTCAAAGTATATAAAATAATGAGTGGAGTGGAACAGGTGGATGTAAAGCGTCTGTTCACGCTTTCCAAAAATACTAGGACTAGGGGGCGTGCGATGAAACTACAGTGTAGTAAATTTAAAACAAATTGGAGAAAATATTTCTTCACCCAACTCGTAATTAAACTCTGGAATTCGTTGCCGGAGAACGTGGTGAAGGCGGTTAGCTTGGCAGAGTTTAAAAAGGGGTTGGACGGTTTCCTAAAGGACAAGACCATAAACTGCTACTAAACAGACTTGGAAAAATCCAAAATTCCAGGAATAACATGTATAGAATGTTTGTACGTTTGGGAATCTTGCCAGGTGCCCTTGGCCTGGATTGGCCGCTGTCGTGGACAGGATGCTGGGCTCGATGGACCCTTGGTCTTTTCCCAGTGTGGCATTACTTATGTACTTATGTCCTCTACTTGGCTCACAGAGCAGTGATTGAACCTATTGTGATGTCATAGTGGCTCATTCCACCAATAAGAGCCAACCTCATTAGTGATGTCACAATGGCTTGATTGTATAGAATGTTTGTACGTTTGGGAAGCTTGCCAGGTGCCCTTGGCCTGGATTGGCCGCTGTCATGGACAGGATGCTGGGCTCGATGGACCCTTGGTCTTTTCCCAGTGTGGCATTACTTATAAGTACTTAAGTAAAATAAATGTATATTTTAATACTTAAGTAGGAACACATTAAAAAATGTAGTTAAGTAACAGTAAAAAGGTTATTGCTTTGGTACTTTTTGCATAGAAAGTAAAAGTACCACAGCTACAATAAATGCAACTATTGTTAACATTTTTATCCCAACAGCTTTATTGCCCTACAATTCAATCCACTTTGCTTTCAGTAAAGCTGCATTTTTGAAAATGACTGTCATTCATTTGAGTGCACTTGTGAGTCATCAATCCAGCACAACTGAAAAGGTTTTTCAACTAATTCACTAGCAGAAAGTGGATTGTTCAGTCTGATAAAAGGTCCTTCAAATACTGCTGCTGTCTTCTTACTGGATTTGCAGGTTTTAATTGAGGGAATCTCTGAAACACTTATTTATTTTATTTTTTTTATTTGTACCCCGCACTTTTTCCCACTCATGGCAGGCTCAATGCGGCAGGCAATGGAGGGTTAAGTGACTTGCCCAGAGTCACAAGGAGCTGCCTGGGCTGGGAATCGAACTCAGTTCCTTAGTTCCCCAGGACCAAAGTCCACCACCCTAACCACTAGGCCACTCCTCCACTCCATATACTTATGTATAGCAAAGAATACTTTATCATCATTGTTGTCATTATCATCTGCATTAGAAGTCGTGCTGTCTAATTCATCACTTGCATCTTCACCTTTATTTTCATTATCATCATCATGCTGTCCAGTTACAAAGAAGGCTTTCACAACCAGGGGCATAGCTACGTGGGCCCACTGGGGCCTGGACCCCTGTAGATTTGGCCCTGGACCCCCCTGCTGATGATCCTCTCGACCCCCCCCTCCCGCCACCAACCCGCCGTCGCCGTCTGCTACCTTTGCTGGTGGGGGACCCCCAACCCCCGCCAGACGAAGTCCTCTTCTTCCTTCATTCTGCTTCGTGCAGGACGTCAGACTCAGAAACAGAATGAAGGAAGAAGAGGACCTCAGCTGGTGGGGGTTGGGGTCCCCCACCAGCAAAGGTAGGTGACGGCGATGGCGGGGGAGGGTTGGTGGCGGGAGGGGGGTCCGGAGGGTCGTTGGCAGGGGGGAGTCAAAGTTGGTGGTGGCAGTGGCGGGGGTGTGTGTCAGCAATGGCGGGGGTGTGTGTCGGCTGCGCCGGGGGGGGGGGGGGCTAAAATGTGCCCCCTCACCTCGGGCTCTGCCCCCCCCCCCCCCCCCCCCGCCGAAGTCTGGCTACGCCCCTGGCATCATTGTTGTTCTAATATTTTTCCATCTGATGGCACACTCTGTTTGAATACCTTGGAGAACTGATGCAAGAATGTCAAATGTTTAGGAACTCTTCAGGCTTAAGGCCAGACAAGCAGTCTTCATCTCTAAAGACTCTATCAATCCAATGGACAGTCATCCTAATGTAAAATTTACTTTAGTTACAACACTGGTGACAGCTTACTTAACCCTTAAGTGCAAAGTTTAGGAGAATGGCATTGGGAAATTACTTTGTGGCCAGTTCTGGTAAGTCTGCAGAGGTGTGAGGAACCTGCACAGCATAGATCAAGAATTACATCAAACCCAATATGCTTCTGTTTTTTGTTGGTAGTTCCTGCTTTTTATTCCAGCTCAGTCAAAACCTGGTGCCATGAGCCTTCATTCGCACTTCCCCAAAAGATTTTCTCGGATTTTCGTGGACCCTACCTCCCACTGCTTCTAGACTGATTATTGTATCAGGTAATCAAATTGCTAGAATGATTGGCTGTTCTCTGTGGAGAAGTATTCACTTATGGTAGAGACCTTTTGTTCTGTATTACAATACAATAAATATAGGTCTTATAGACTACAATCTCCCAATATTACCAGGAGAAGCAAAAGAAGCACTCAAGGAGGACAAAGCCATAGCGAAGAGATTAAATTAATTCTTTGCATCTGTCTTTGCGGAAGAAGATGTAAGAGATCTACCTATACCGGAAATGGTTTTCAGGGATGATGATGCGGAGGAACTGAAAGAAATCTCAGTGAACTTGGAAGATGTATTGAGCCAAATTGACAAGTTAAAGAGTGATAAATCACCTGGACTGGATGGCATACACTCCAGGGTATTGAAAGAACTCAAACATGAAATTGCTGATCTGTTGTTAGTGATCTGTAACCTGTCATTAAAATCATCAGTAGTACCTCAAGACTGGAGGGTGGCCAATGTGACGCCAAATTTTAAAAAGGGATCCGGGGTGATCCAGGAAATTATAGACCGGTAAGCCTGACTTTAGTGCTGGGCAAAATAGTGGAAACTATTACAAAGAATAAAATTACAGAACACGTAGACAAACATGGTTTAATGGGACAGAGTCAGTATGGAATCAGCCAAGGGAGGTTTTGCCTTACCAATTTGCTTCATTTCTTTGAAGGCATGAATAACCATGTGGATAAAGGTGAGCTGGTTGATAGTGTATTTAGATTTTCAGAAAGCTTTTGACAAATTACCTCATGAGAGACTTCTGAGGAAATTAAGGAGACATGAGATAGGAGGCAATGTCTTTCAAGAATTGGTTATTGGACAGAAAACAGAGGGTAGGGTTAAATGGCCATTTTTCTCAATGGAGGATGGTGAATAGCGGAGTGTTGCAGGGATCAGTACTATTTAACATAATTATAAATTATCCAGAAATTGGAACGATGAATGAGGTGATTAAATTTGTAAATATGCAGATGACACAAAACAATTCAAAGTTGTCAAAATGCATGTGGATTGTGAAAAATTGGAAGACTAGGCATCCAAATGGCAAATGAAATGCAAAGTGATGCACGTTGGGAAGAATAATCTAAATCGTAGTTATCTGATGCTAGGGTCCACTTTAGGAGTCAGCACTCAAGAAAAAGATCTAGGTGTCATTGTAGACAATATGGAGGGGCATAATCGAAAGGGGTGCCCAAGTTTTCCTGAGAGGACGTTCCGGCGAAGGGGCGGAGAAACCCATATTATCGAAACAAGATGGGCGTCCATTTTTCGTTTCAATAATATGGTCGGGGACGCCCAAATTGTGGAATTTAGGTCGACCTTAGAGATGGTCGTCCCCGATTTTCAGCAATAATGGAAACCGAGGATGCCCATCTCAGAAAAGACCAAATCCAAGCCCTTTGGTCATGGGAGGAGCCAGCATTCGTAGTGCACTTGTCCCCCTGACATGCCAAGACACCAACTGGGCAACCTAGGGGGCACTGCTGTGGACTTCAGAAATTGCTCCCAGGTACATAGCTCCCTTACCCCTTGTGTGCTGAGCCCCCCAATCCCCCCTAAAACCCACTACCCACAGCTGTACACCACTACCATAGCCCTTATGGGTGAAGTGGGGTACCTACATGTGGGTACAGTGGATTTCTGGTGGGTTTTGAAGAGATCACATTTACCACCACAAGTGTAACAGGTAGGGGGGGATGGGCCTGGGTCCACCTGCCTGAAGTGCACTGCACCCACTAAAACTGCTCCAAGGACCTGCATACTGCTGTCATGGAGCTGGGTATGACATTTGAGGCTGGCATAGAGGTTGGAAAAAATATTTTTTTTAAATGTTTTGAGGGTGGGGGAGTTAGTGACCACTGGGGGAGTAAGGGGAGGTCATCCCCGATTCCCTCCAGTGGTCATCTGGTCATTTTGGGCACATTTTTGTGGCTTGGTCGTAAGAAAAAAAGGACCAGGTAAAGTCGGCCAAGTGTTTGTCAGGGACGGCCTTCTTTTTTCCATTATTGTTCGAGGACGCCCATGTGTTAGGCACACCCCAATCACGCCTCCGACATGCCCCCGTGAACTTTGGTCGTCCCCGCAACGGAAAGCAGTTGAGGATGCCCAAAATCGGCTTTCGATTGTGCCGATTTGGGCGACCCTGTGAGAAGGACGCCCATCTTGCGATTTGTGTCGAAAGATGGGTGCCCTTCTCTTTCAAAAATAAGCCTGATGGTGACATTTTCTGCCCAGTGTGTGGCATCAGCCAAAAAAGCAAACAGGATGCTAGGAATTTTTAGGAGAGGGATGCATCACTCCATCGGGCAACATCACCTTAAGTATTGCATTCAATTCTGGTCACTGTATCTCAAAAAAGATATAGCGGAATTAGAAAAAGTTCACAGAAGAGTAAACAAAATGATGAGGGAATGGAACTTCTCCCATGTGAGTGGTGTGGAGCGGTTGGAGGTGAGTCAATTTTTCACTCATTCAAAAAGTACAAAGACCAGGGGACACTCAAAGAAATTGCATACAGGAGGAAATATTTTTCACTCAAAAAATAGTTATGGTCTGGAACTTGTTGCTGGAGGATGTGATATTTTTGGTTAGTGAATCTGGGTTTAAAAAAGATTTGGACAATTTCCTGGAGGAAAAGTCCATAGTCTGTTATTGAGATGGACATGGGGGGAAGCCAGTGCTTACCCTGGGATTAGTAGCATGAAATGGTGCTATTAATTGGGTTTCTGCCAGGTACTTGTGACCTGGATTGGTCACTGCTGGAAGCAGGATACTGGGATAGATGAACCATTGGTCTGACCCAGTATGGCTAGGAAATAGAGGCAAAAATTCAACAAAATTAATTAGACAAGACATTTCTAAAACAGATAAGTCATTTCGTACACCTAAAATCTAATGGAAAGGAATTCCACCAGTAGGCAGCAAGATAAGACATTGAAAAGGACATTATTCCCTTACGTTTAATTCCCTTTGCTGATCTGGAAGGGCAGGCTTCTATATGGAATGTTGCTAGTGGAAGAGCAACATTCCATGTAGAATCTCAAATAGTAGCAACATTCCATGTAGAATCCTCAATATTTATTTAGATTTTGCTCATACCTTTTTCAGTAGTAGCTCAAGGTGAGTTACATTCAGGTACACTGGATATTTCTCTGTCCCAGGAGGGCTCACAATCTAAGTTTGTACCTGAGGCAATGGAGGGTTAAGTGACTTGCCCAAGATCACAAAGAGCAGCAGTGGGATTTGAACCAGCCACCTCTAGATTGCAAGAAGACCAGTGCTCTAACCACTAGGCCACTCCACTCCACTTACAGTAGCAATGGCGGCATCAGAGCACCGATGCATTACCCACTAATGAGGCATGCTAGCATTTCACAGATGGCTGCTCATCGCAGTCACCCCTTCTGACTTCAAGACTCAAACTATTAGGTTGGAGACCTTTTATAATTCTCAGTTGCTACTCAGATGTACTGTAGTTAGATGTTGGTTTATTCACAGACAGGCTGAACTTAGAATTTGTCTTATAATTGCTACAAGCATAAAATATTAGGTAAATTATCATAGGGTCTCTCATTAATAGTCAAAGAAAGTGTTTAGATTTTGCTTGCGTTTGGTTTCTCTTTTTTCCTGGTCTTTTTGGTAAGATAATATATTAAGCAGCAAGCTACAAACATTCAAGATTGAGGAAAAGCAAACATCCAGACCGTTAATCCAGTCTGGGTTCAATTACACAGTAATCTTCTCCACGGACAAATACATAAGGTTATACAAGACAATATGTACCTCCAGAGTACTTAAGATTATGAGGTCACTTTATTTTTGGATTCCTAAGTGTGATGGATGGAATATAATATATCATTGACTTCCTAAGTGAATTTAGTTTCAAACAGTTCTAAATCAGTAACAGTACTCCCCATAGAGAAATGAAGCCATGGATTTATTTCTTTAATAAATTTGTACCTGCCCATCATCACACTCCTGGGCCGTTTACAAAAGCACATACGCAATTAAAACAAAAGAGAATAATCCACAGCAGAACACAATCAAATACACATTAGTCAGTAGCATTATAACCATGAGTAAATAAATGAGGTTTACCAATTTTACAAAATGTTAAAAAATTACATGACTGACATATCTCTAAAGGTAGAAGGTAGGGAGAGAGAGAGGTTCCCACACTGTGGACCTTGAACTGAAAAACATTTTCTATGGGTAGAACCTCAGCAGCTGCTGTGACAACTAATAAATCCAACACGGATGACCGTAACAACCATAAGTACATAAGTATTGCCATACTGGGAAAAACCAAAAGTCCATCAAGCCCAGCATCCTGTTTCCAACAGTGGCCAATCCAGGTCACAAATACCTGGCAAGATCCCAAAATGTACAAAACATTTTATACTGCTTATCCCAGAAATAGTGGATTTTCCCCAAGTCCATTTAATAACGGTCTATGGACTTTTCCTTTAGGAAGCCGTCCAAACCTTTTTAAAACTCCACTAAGCTAACCGCCTTTACCACATTCTCTGGCAACGAATTCCAGAGTTTAATTACACGTTGAGTGAAGAAAAACTTTTGTTGCCCTTCTCTGTACCTTTTCTAATTCCATTACATCTTTTTTGAGATGCGGCGACCAGAATTGAACACAATATTCGAGGTGCGGTCGCACCATGGAGCGATACAAAGTCATTATAACATCTTCATTTTTGTTTCCCATTCCTTTCCTAATAATACCTAACATTCTATTTGCTTTCTTAGCCGCAGCAGCACACTGAGCAGAGGGTTTCAACGTATCATCAACAACACCTGGATCCCTTTCTTGGTCTGTGACTCCTAACGTGGAACCTTGCATGATGTAGCTATAATTCGGGTTCCTATTTCCCACATGCATCACTTTGCACTTGCTCACATTAAACATCATATGCTATTTAGACGCCCAGTCTCGTAAGGTCCTCTTGTAATTTTTCACAGTCCTCCCGCGATTTAACGACTTTGAATAACTTTGTGTCATCCGCAAATTTAATTACCTCACTAGTTACTCCCATCTCTAGGTCATTTATAAATATGTTAAAAAGCAGCGGTCCCAGCACAGACCCCTGGGGAACCCCACTAACTACTCTTCTCCATTGAGAATACTGACCATTTAACCCTACTCTCTGTTTTCTATCTTTTAACCAGTTTTTAATCCACAATAGAACACTACCTCCTATCCCATGACTCTCCAATTTCCTCTGGAGTCTTTCATGAGGTACTTTGTCAAACGCCTTCTAAAAATCCACATACACAATATCAACCGTCTCACCTTTATCCACATGTTTGTTCACCCCTTCAAAGAAATGTAGTAGATTGGTGAGGCAGGATTTCCCTTCACTAAATCCATGTTGACTTTGTCTCATTAATCCATGCTTTTGAATATGCTCTCTAATTTTGTTCTTTATAATAGTCTCTACCATCGACGTCAGATTCACCGGTCTATAATTTCCATGATCTCCTCTGGAACCTTTTTTAAAAATCAGTGTTACATTGGCCACCCTCCAATCTTCCGGTACTACGCTCGATTTTAAGGATAAATTACATATTACTAGCAATAGCTCCGCAAGCTCATTTTTCAGTTCTGTCAGTACTCTGGAATGAATACCATCCGGTCCAGGAGATTTGCTACTCTTCAGTTTGTAGAACTGTCCCATTACACCCTCCAGGTTTACAGAGAATCCATTAAGTTTCTCTGACTCGTCAACTTCGAATACCATTTCAGGCACCGATATCCCACCAAATCTTCCTCGGTGAAGACTGAAGCAAAGAATTCATTTAATCTCTCCGCTACGGCTTTGTCTTCCCTGATCGCCCCTTTTACTCCTTGGTCATCTAGCAGTCCAACCGATTCTTTTGCTGTCTTCCTGCTTTTAATATACCTAAAAAAAAGTTTTACTATGTGTTTTTGCCTCCAACGCAATCTTTTTTTCGAAGTCCATCTTAGCCTTCCTTATTAGCGCTTTGTATTTGACTTGACATTCCTTATGCTGTTTCTTATTATTTTCATTCGGTTTCTTTCATTTTCTGAAGGATTTTCTTTTAGCTCTAATAGCTTCCTTCACCTCACTTTTTAACCACGCTAGCTGTTGTTTGGTCTTCCGTCCTCCTTTTTTAATACACGGAATATATTTGGCCTGGGCTTCCAGGATGGTGTTTTTCAATTTCACTAAAAGGAGCATGCAGGATGTGAGGGGAAGAGAGAGCAGGGCAGGCAACGTGGCAGCACCAGAGACAGGTGCTGGGCAAGGCTTCAGCTGGTGGGGGTTGGGGACCCCCACCAGCCATGTTATTTGCTGTGGCGGGGGGGGGGGGGGGGGGGGGGGGGGGGTAGTAGACCAGAATGTGCCCCCCTTGGGCTCTGGCCCCCTCCCACTGCGAGGTCTGGCTACGCCCCTTGTTTGGAAATATTGTCAGATGCTCTCATAATTTTAGTTGAGTTTGTGATTGAAAAGTTTTGTCCAGGATCTTTTGGATGCAAGTAGATGTTCCAAGAACTCCTTTAAGTTGCACAAGATCATGGAAGAGACAGTAGACATGAGAACAGAATGTTTCCAAATGAGATATCTAGAGGGAAAATGAAAGAGCACTGGCAGTTTCTGTGCTCTGTGACCTCGTTTCACACAATGACAGGAAGGAGAATGTTAGTCATCTCTTGAAGACACATTCAGGAATGCTGTGATAAAACATTTTATTCTATAATTGCAAACATATGGAATACACCACATCTTTTATTATTTTGTTCACCATTTAGTTGTTTTAAATAAGAGATGTAGGGCCAGATTCAGTAAATGACGCTGGAAAGAAATCTGCACTAAGCATTATTCCATAAAGGGCGCACCAGGCCTGGTACCTGTTTTGGCAACAGTATTTTAGAGGGAGACAGAGCAGAGGAGGTAGAAGAAGCCATTCTCATAAGAACATAAGCTTTGCTATACACTGGGACAGACCGAAGGTCCATCAAGCCATCATCCTGTTTCCAACAGTGGCCAATCCAGGTCACAAGTACCTGGCAGAAACCCAAAGAGTAGCAACGTTCCGTGTAGAACCCCAATGAATAGCAAGATTCTAGAATCCTAACGAGTAAGAAGATTCCATGTAGAACCCCAAAGAGTATCAAGATTCCATTCAGAATCCCAAGTACATAAGTGTTGCCATACTGGGACAGACCAAAGGTCCATCAAGCCCAGCATCCTGTTTCCAACAGTGGCCAATCCAGGTTACAAGTACCTGGCAAGATCCCAAAACAGAACAATCACCTCTGGTTGAAATGGCACCTTGAACACCAGGATTCATGGACCCAAATGTCAGCTAGTATGAATAGATCATTCTGCCGCTAAACTGCCCATTCCAATCGGCTATATAAATGCAAGATCCATAGTTAACAAAGCCGAAATTATCAGAGACTTGTTGTAGGAAGACCAACTGGGACTATTCTTTATAACTGAAACATGGCTGAGATACCACAATGTCTCAGCAATTAGGGAGATATGCCCACTGAGCTATAAAATCACACACCTAACCCAGGCCGCAAAGACAGGAGGTGGCATCGCTGTTCTATACAAATCATTCTTCATGCTCGAACTTACCTCTGAATTCATAACCTCATCACTAGAAATTCTGGCCTGCAAACTCAAGGACCACAATTTACAGGGAAATATTTACTTTACACTATTCTACTGCCCACCAAGCAAATGGATGGATGTACAGGATGCTTTTACGGTTTTTGTCTCAAACACATAAGAATGTAAGAGTAGCCTTACTGGGTCAGACCAATGGTCCATCGAGCCTAGTATCCTGTTTTCCAAACCGTGGCCAAGCCAGGTCACAAGTACCTTGCAGAAACCCAAATCATGGCCACACTCCATACTACAAATCCCGAGGCAAGCAGTTGCTTACCATAGCTGTCTCAATAGCAGACTATGGACTTTTCCTCCAGGAATTTGTCCAAACCTTTTTAAAACTCAGATACACTAACTTCTGTTACCACATCCTCCAGCAAAGAGTTCCAGAGCTTAACTATTCATTGAGTGAAAAAATATTTCCTCCTATTTGTTTTAAAAGTATTTCCATGTAACTTCCTTGAGTGTTTCCTAGTCTTTGTACTTTTGGAACGAGAAAAAAATTGATTTCCTTCTATTCATTCTACACCATTCAGGATTTTGTAGACTTCAATCATATCTCCCCTCATCTGTCTCTTTTCCAAGCTAAAAAAACCTTAACGTCTTTAGCCTTTCCTCATACGAGAGGAGTTCCATCCCCTTTATCATTTTGGTCGCTCTTGTTTGAACCTTTCCTAATTCCGCTATATCTTTTTTGAGATACGGCGACCAGAACTGAATGCAATACAAGGTGCGGACACACCATGGAGCGATACAAAGGCATTATAGTACTTTCGGTCTTATTCACAAGCCCTTTCCTAATAGTTCCTAGCATCCTGTTTGCTTTTTTGGCCGCCGCCACATAATGATTTCAGCATATTATCTACAACACCTAGATCTTTTTCTTGAGTGCTGACCCTCAAGGTGGACTCTAGCATCAGGTAACTATGATTTGGATTATTCTTTACAATGTGCATCACCTTGCATTTGTCCACATTAAATTTCATCTGCCATTTGGACACCCAGTCTTCCAATTTCCTAAGGTCTTCCTGCAATATTTCAGAGTCCACATGTGTTTTAACAACCTTAAATAGTTTTGTATCATCTGCAAATTTAACCACCTCACTCGTCATTCCAATTTCCATATCATTTATATATATGTTAAATAGCACCAGTCCTGGTACAGATCCCTGTGGCACTCCACTACCCTCCTCCATTGAGAGACATGACCATTTAACTCTACCCTCTGTTTTCTGTCGAATAACCAGTTCCTAATCCACACCAGAACCTTGCCTCCTAACCCATGACTCTTTAATTTTCTCAGGAGTTATCAAAAGCTTTCTGAAAATCTAGATACACTACATCAACTGGCTCACCTTTATAAAAATGTTTATTCACACCTTCAAAGAAATGATGCAAATTAGTGAGGCAAGACTTCCCTTGGCTGAACCCATGCTGACTCTGTTCCATTAAACCATGTTTGTCTATGTGTTCTGTAATTTTATTCTTTATAATAGTTTCTACTATTTTGCCCGGCACCAATGCTTTGAAGTTGAAGGGGATAATGTGCACCATTTATCCTGCTCTCTAATTAAGCACACCTGGCTTATTTTCAGCATTGTTGAAACATGCACTGAGAATGACACCGTGGTTCTATTAGACGACACAAACCTACACCCGGACAGCAAGAATCTATTGGATTTCCTAGACACATGGAACTTCCAATACTCAACAAATAACCCCTACTTACTGGTCAAGAACTCTTACACTTTGCCCCTTCTCTGCTCCACTCCCCCACCCACTCTCCAGAACCCGGCCAACTATTACTTCTTTCCTTGCTTCTCCTCAACCGGCAAACTGCTTTTGTATGTATCATAGGGCCAGATGCACAAAGCTTACCGTGCTGGAAACATTTGCTTTAGACTGGTTGTAGCCTGTCTAAAGCAAACATTATTTAGCGTGTATAATGCCCCTTTGCCTGGGTGCTTCTGGGTCTGGGGTCACTCACTCTCTTGGCGCATGGTGCTTCCACCTGGGGAAAGAAGTGTTGGCGGGTGGGGTCACTCTCTTCTCCCCCAGGAACCCAAAAGTCAAGGTCCCAAACCCCTGTGGGAAGTAAGGCTGGCAGTTAAGATAGGCTGTCTTGAGGGGACAGCGATACACTGTCTAGTCCAAAATGACCACTTCGTAGGCAGCAGCTTCAGGTTCAACAATTTATTCTTCAACTTGAAACCACAGGAACATTCCAACTGCTTAAACTCTCCATCATTTGGTGCAGTCTTTAAATAAATTGTTCTTCCAATATTCGCTAGAGGAACTTCTGTATTCTCCTCTCTTAGGGTATATTTTATAAGGTACTCTGAACCAGGATTATTTACACTTGGTACAGCTCCAGTCTGTGCCTATCCCCAAAGATAGTGTTCTAAAGGCTTGGCTTCTTTCTGTATCTCAGGTCCAGACCCTTGTGGTCTAGCTTCCACCCAGGGTGACCTTTGCATTGGCTCACTCTATGGGATGGGCACTCCCTCACTCCTATCCTATGCTCCTGGGCTGGGTCTCTCCACTGCATACCCAGAGGTCTCCTTCACAGTTACTGTTTCTCCTAGCAGTAACATTCCTTGTTCTTAGCCAATGGATTCACTTCTTTTAAATTGGATCCCCCTTCTCCTTCTTCGGATCATTCGGCAGGGGCTTGCAGGCGACCAAAGACCCACAGCTACAAACAGAAAAACCAAAAGAAACAAACCTAAACCCAGTGGTGTGCTGGAGCAGGCTCTCACAGGCTCGCAAGAGCCGGTTGTTAAGTTTTTAAGAATTTTGGGAGCCGGTTGTTAAAGTAGGGCCCTCCATGGCTACTTTAACAACTGGCTCCCAAAATGTGGGCTTGGGCCCCCTGCTGAATTCTCTTTTACTTTGCTGGTGGGGATGCTGAGCCCTGCCAGCCAAGTAAATAGACTGCTGCTGTTTCCCGCTCCTTGTTTCCAGCTCTGAGCAGCAGGCTGGGACTTCTCCAGCATGTGTGAGAAGTTTCAGCATGCTGCTCAGAGCAAGACGTTGGGAGTGATGGCAGTCCATTTATTGGCTGCCAGGAAAGGTATGCCTAGCGTGCCCGCACGAAGGGAGGGAGGAGAGAGAGGCAAGTGTTGCTCCCCCACCTCCCCCCGGCCACCCCTGGCCCTTCCAACTGCAGAGCTGGCTATGTCCGGAGAAAGAGCCTGTTGTTAAAAATTTACCAGCACACCCCTGCCTAAACCAGACAGATAGAACGACGGCCCCCTTTTATCTCCTCCTAGTCTCCTCCCCCCATGCCACTCTTCTCTCTCCTAGCACTATCTCTCTGCATTTAATGGTGTAAGACTGAAACACCATTTTTTGGCGGTTTTCTTTCCAAGCTATTACAATTTGGAATGCACTCTGATTGTTTTCTTTTTATTATTGTTTTTTGTAGCTCCTCATGGTGTTATGTTAACTGCCTTGAATCTCCTCCTGGGTCTAGTTTGGTCTGCAAGTCTTGGATTAGATTAAATTAGATTATTTCAAAGCTACTTCCTTTGGGTCCTTTTACTAAGCTGCATTAGGTAGTTACACATGCATAACGCAGCTTAAAATGGTGTACCATGGGTTCTCCGAGGACAAGCAGGCTGCTTGTTCTCACTGATGGGTTGACGTCCTCGGCAGCCCCCTCCATCGGAAAGTTTACTAGCAAAAGCCTTTGCTAGTCCTCGCGCGCCCATGCGCACTGCGCATGCGCGGCCGTCTTCCCGCCCGAAACCGGCTCGAGCCGGCCAGTCTTCTTTCGTCCGCGCTCGGTACGGTCGTGTTACGCCGTTCGTGCCCCAGAGAGTCGACCTCGCGCGTCCTTTTCGACGTGTTTTTGTCCTTTTTTCCTTCAAAAAAGTTCGGGAAGCGCTCCGGAAGTGTTCCGGAAGACCCTTTCGGGTTTTCTGCCCTTCCCGTATTTCTTAGTTTTTTGCCCCGTAAGTTTTCTTTCGTTGTCAGGGTAGGCCTCGTTTGGCCTCGGTCGAGATTTTTCTCCCTCTGAATTTTGGTGCTTCAATTTTCGCCATTTCGGATTTTGATTTCGCCGGCGTGATTTTTCCGCCCATGACATCGAAGCCTTCCAGCGGCTTCAAGAAGTGCACCCAGTGCGCCCGGGTAATCTCGCTCACTGATAGGCACTCTGCGTGTCTTCAGTGTCTAGGGGCCCAGCACCGCCCTCAGAACTGCAGTCTGTGTTCCCTGTTACAAAGGCGGACTCAGGTAGCGAGATTAGCCCAGTGGAACGTTTTGTTCTCGGGCTCTTCGTCGGCATCGGCACCGGAGGCATCGAGTGCATCGACGTCGTCAGCGTCCGGACCATCTTCCTTGGCTGCCGCTCCATCGACTGCATCGAGGCATCGGACCTCTGCATCGGCGCCGAGGCATCGGGCGACTGTATCGACGTCGGTGGTACCGAGACTTCGTCTGCTGATGTCATCGGACGGAGGTGCATCGTCAGGAGTGCAGGTGAGGGCTGTCCATTCCCCTGCTGGTGGCGGTGAGCCTTCGGGTGGGTCTCCTCCTACCCTGAGGGCTCCTGCGGTACAGCCCCCCCGGGATCGACCTTCTTCGGTCTCGGCCCCGAGGAAGCGACGGATGGATTCTACGTCCTCCTCGTCGGTACCGGGGAGCTCCGGTGACATGCTTCGGAAGAAGTCGAAGAAGCATCGACACCGGTCTCCTCCCCATGTCGGCACCGAGAGCTCTGGGTCGCCGAGGGATTCGGCACCCAGCAGGCATCGGCACCGAGAGGACCGCTCACCCTCTGTTCAGGAGGTGTCGATGCGCTCCACTCTGGACAGCCCGGAACAGCCTCCTCGCCCGGAACAGGTTCTGACGTCGACGCCTGCATCGACCTCCCAGCCTTTCTCTGCAGCCGCTCTGAACGAGAGCCTCCGGGCCGTTCTCCCAGAGATTCTGGGAGAGCTGTTGCGCCCTACCCCTCCGGTACCGGCGGTGCTTGCGCCTCCGGTACCGTCGAGCATGGCGCCGGCTGGCCCATCGCCCGGGGTGAGGTCCCCGACGTCGGTACCCCGTGCGGTGCCGACTGCGGCCACCTCCCAGGAGGGCTCCCCGACTACGTCGGCGGAGGGAGCTTCGCCGATGCGGGCGAGGGAGTCTACCTCTCGACGCCCCCATCGTGGACGTGGCTCCACGGAGTCGAGCCGGGCGCGGTTGCAGACGCAGGTCCGTGAACTTGTGTCTGACACCGAGGGTGAGGCCTCGTGGGAAGAAGAAGAAGATCCCAGATATTTCTCTGACGAGGAGTCTGAGGGTCTTCCTTCTGATCCCACTCCCTCTCCTGAAAGGCAGCTTTCTCCTCCTGAGAGTCTGTCTTTTGCTTCCTTTGTCCGGGAGATGTCTACGGCCATCCCCTTCCCGGTGGTTGTGGAGGACGAGCCCAGGGCTGAAATGTTTGAGCTCCTGGACTATCCTTCTCCACCTAAGGAAGCGTCCACTGTTCCCTTGCACCATGTCCTGAAAAAGACATTGCTTGCGAACTGGACCAAGCCACTAAGTAATCCCCACATCCCCAAGAAGATCGAGTCCCAGTACCGGATCCATGGGGACCCAGAGCTGATGCGCACCCAGTTGCCTCACGACTCTGGAGTTGTGGATCTGGCCCTAAAGAAGGCTAAGAGTTCTAGGGAGCATGCTTCGGCGCCCCCGGGCAAAGACTCTAGAACCTTAGACTCCTTTGGGAGGAAGGCCTACCATTCCTCTATGCTCGTGGCCAAGATCCAGTCTTACCAGCTCTACACGAGCATACACATGCGGAATAATGTGCGGCAGTTGGCGGGCTTGGTTGATGCTCTTCCCCCTGAGCAAGCCAAGCCTTTTCAGGAGGTGGTCAGGCAGCTGAAGGCGTGCAGAAAATTCCTGGCCAGAGGAGTGTATGACACTTTTGATGTTGCGTCCAGGGCCGCTGCTCAAGGTGTGGTGATGCGCAGGCTCTCATGGCTGCGTGCCGCCGACCTGGAGAATAGACTCCAGCAGCGGATTGCGGACTCGCCTTGCCGTGCGGACAATATTTTTGGAGAGAAAGTCGAACAGGTGGTAGAGTCTCTCCACCAGCGGGACACCGCATTCGACAAGTTCTCCCGCCGGCAGCCTTCAGCTTCTACCTCTACAGGTAGACGATTTTTCGGGGGAAGGAAGACTGTTCCCTATACTTCTGGTAAGCGTAGGTACAATCCTCCTTCCCGACAGCCTGTGGCCCAGGCTAAGCCCCAGCGCGCTTGCTCTCGTCAGCAGCGTGCGCCTCAGCAAGGCCCCGCGGTTCCCCAGCAAAAGCAAGGGGCGAGCTTTTGACTGGCTCCAGCAGAGCATAGCCGCAGTACAAGTATCAGTGCCGGGCGACCTGCCGGTCGGGGGGAGGTTGAAAGCTTTTCACCAAAGGTGGCCTCTCGTAACCTCCGACCAGTGGGTTCTGCAAATAGTCCGGCAAGGATACACCCTCAATTTGATTGCAAAACCTCCAAATTGTCCACCGGGAGCTCAGTCTTACAGCTTCCAGCACAAGCAGGTACTTGCAGAGGAACTCTCCGCCCTTCTCAGCGCCAATGCGGTCGAGCCCGTGCCATCCGGGCAAGAAGGGCTGGGATTCTATTCCAGGTACTTCCTTGTGGAAAAGAAAACAGGGGGGATGCGTCCCATCCTAGACCTAAGGGCCCTGAACAAATATCTCGTAAAAGAAAAGTTCAGGATGCTTTCCCTGGGCACCCTTCTCCCCATGATTCAGCAAAACGATTGGCTATGCTCTCTGGACTTGAAGGATGCCTACACACACATCCCGATACTGCCAGCTCACAGACAGTATCTGCGATTTCAGCTGGGCACACGTCACTTCCAGTACTGTGTGCTACCCTTTGGGCTCGCCTCTGCGCCCAGGGTGTTCACAAAGTGCCTAGCTGTGGTAGCAGCGGCACTTCGCAGGCTGGGGGTGCACGTGTTCCCATATCTCGACGATTGGCTGGTGAAGAACACATCCGAGGCAGGAGCCCTGCAGTCCATGCAGATGACTATTCGCCTCCTGGAGCTACTGGGGTTTGTGATAAATTACCCAAAGTCCCATCTTCTACCAGTGCAGAAACTCGAATTCATAGGAGCTCTGCTGGATTCTCGGACGGCTCGTGCCTATCTCCCAGAGACGAGAGCCAACAACTTGTTGTCCCTCGTCTCGCGGGTGCGAGCGTCCCAGCAGATCACAGCTCGGCAGATGTTGAGATTGCTGGGCCACATGGCCTCCACAGTTCATGTGACTCCCATGGCCCGTCTTCACATGAGATCTGCTCAATGGACCCTAGCCTCCCAGTGGTTTCAGGCTGCTGGGGGTCTAGAAGACGTGATCCACCTGTCCACGAGTTTTCTCGAATCCCTGTATTGGTGGACAATCTGGTCCAATTTGACTCTGGGACGTCCTTTCCAAATTCCTCAGCCACAAAAAGCTTACAACGGATGCGTCTCTCCTGGGATGGGGAGCTCATGTCGATGGGCTTCACACCCAAGGAAGCTGGTCCCTCCAGGAACGCGATCTTCAGATCAATCTCCTGGAGTTGCGAGCAATCTGGAACGCTCTGAAGGCTTTCAGAGATCGGCTGTCCCATCAAATTATCCAAATTCAGACAGACAACCAGGTTGCCATGTACTATGTCAACAAGCAGGGGGGCACCGGATCTCGCCCCCTGTGTCAGGAAGCCGTCAGCATGTGGCTCTGGGCTCGCCGTCTCGGCATGGTGCTCCAAGCCACATATCTGGCAGGCGTAAACAACAGTCTGGCCGACAGGTTGAGCAGGATTATGCAACCTCACGAGTGGTCGCTCAATTCCCGTGTGGTACGACAGATCTTCCAGGTGTGGGGCACCCCCTTGGTAGATCTCTTCGCATCTCGAGTGAACCACAAAGTCCCTCAGTTCTGTTCCAGGCTTCAGGCCCACGGCAGACTGGCATCGGATGCCTTCCTCCTGGATTGGGGGGAGGGCCTGCTGTATGCTTATCCTCCCATCCCTCTGGTGGGGAAGACTTTGTTGAAACTCAAGCAAGACCGAGGCACCATGATTCTGATTGCTCCTTTTTGGCCGCGTCAGATCTGGTTCCCCCTTCTTCTGGAGTTATCCTCCGAAGAACCGTGGAGATTGGAGTGTTTTCCGACCCTCATCACACAGAACGAAGGGGCGCTTCTGCATCCCAACCTCCAGTCTCTGGCTCTCACGGCCTGGATGTTGAGGGCGTAGACTTTGCCTCTTTGGGTCTGTCAGAGGGTGTCTCCCGCATCTTGCTTGCTTCCAGGAAAGATTCCACTAAGAGGAGTTACTTCTTCCATTGGAGGAGGTTTGCCGTCTGGTGTGACAGCAAGGCCCTAGATCCTCGCTCCTGTCCTACACAGACCCTGCTTGAATACCTTCTGCACTTGTCTGAGTCTGGTCTCAAGACCAACTCTGTAAGGGTTCACCTTAGTGCAATCAGTGCATACCATTACCGTGTGGAAGGTAAGCCGATCACAGGACAGCCTTTAGTTGTTCGCTTCATGAGAGGTTTGCTTTTGTCAAAGCCCCCTGTCAAGCCTCCTACAGTGTCATGGGATCTCAATGTCGTTCTCACCCAGCTGATGAAACCTCCTTTTGAGCCACTGAACTCCTGCCATCTGAAGTACTTGACCTGGAAGGTCATTTTCTTGGTGGCAGTTACTTCAGCTCGTAGAGTCAGTGAGCTTCAGGCCCTGGTAGCCCAGGCCCCTTACACCAAATTTCATCATAACAGAGTAGTCCTCCGCACTCACCCTAAGTTTCTGCCGAAGGTTGTGTCGGAGTTCCATCTGAACCAGTCAATTGTCTTGCCAACATTCTTTCCCCGTCCTCATTCCTGCCCTGCTGAACGTCAGCTGCACACATTGGACTGCAAGAGAGCATTGGCCTTCTATCTGGAGCGGACACAGCCCCACAGACAGTCCGCCCAATTGTTTGTTTCTTTTGATCCCAACAAGAGGGGAGTGGCTGTAGGGAAACGCACCATATCCAATTGGCTAGCAGATTGCATTTCCTTCACTTACGCCCGGGCTGGGCTGGCTCTTGAGGGTCATGTCGCAGCTCATGGTGTTGGAGCCATGGCTGCGTCGGTGGCCCGCTTGAAGTCGGCCGCCGTGGAGGAGATTTGCGGGGCTGCGACGTGGTCATCTGTCCGCGCGTTCGCATCTCATTGCTGCCTGCAGCGGGATGCCCGACGCGACAGTCGGTTCGGGCGGTCGGTTCTTCAGAACCTGTTTGGGCTTTAGGATCCAACTCCACCCCCCGAGGGCCCTGTTTGTTCTGTTCCAGGCTGCACTCTCAGTTAGTTGGTAAATTTTTTAGGTCAATCTCAGTTATGTCCTCGCCGTTGCGAGGCCCAATTGACCTTGGTTGTTGTTTTGAGTGAGCCTGGGGGTAGGGATACCCCATCAGTGAGAACAAGCAGCCTGCTTGTCCTCGGAGAAAGCGAATGCTACATACCTGTAGAAGGTATTCTCCGAGGACAGCAGGCTGATTGTTCTCACAAACCCGCCCGCCTCCCCTTTGGAGTTGAGTCTTCCCTTGAAGTGTATTGTCTTGCTACATACTGGACTGGCCGGCTCGAGCCGGTTTCGGGCGGGAAGACGGCCGCGCATGCGCAGTGCGCATGGGCGCGCGAGGACTAGCAAAGGCTTTTGCTAGTAAACTTTCCGATGGAGGGGGCTGCCGAGGACGTCAACCCATCAGTGAGAACAATCAGCCTGCTGTCCTCGGAGAATACCTTCTACAGGTATGTAGCATTCGCTATGCGCTCAGGTGTCCTGCGATAAGAGTCATTTTAGCATGCACTAATCCACTAATTTTACAGGGTTTTTTTTTTTGTGTGTGTGGGGGGGGGGGAATATCATGGGGCATTCCTGTGCTAATCACTTATTGCAGCTACATTACCGTGCATTAACTAATTAGCATAGGATTAGCGGGTGAGTCCTCACCACCTGTAAAATGGATGGCGGTAAGTGCTCATGCAGTAATTTTTATTAATGGCAGGGCTTTTTTTGAGGGGGGGGGTACTGAGTACCCGCACCTTTTCCATTTTCTGCTAAAATTGACTCATGGTCCCCAGGCTCTACCCACCAATTCTGCCTTGTCATAGATTCTGTGACTGGTTGCAGAGGGCTTGGCTATTGTGGGGTGGGTCCCCTCAGTGATCACCGCTCCACAGAAGGGTGGCCTGGCATTTGAGTATTGGCACCTTTTTTGCTAGAAAAAATGCACTGATTAATGGTGTATATTAATGGCAACATTAGTGGATGACCAGTAATATAAAAAATTGATCATTTTATAGCTGGTGAAAAAATGTCCTTAACGTTTAAGAAAATTCCACACAGGGGCATGCTAAAGCCACGTTTTCCCATAACTTAGTAATAAGGGCTTATAAGTATTTGTTATAATGGTCCTTTTTATTAAAAGAGGTGACTTGTGGTAATAGTTTCTTTAATGATAATAAAAAAAAGTACATGTGAGATTTTGATTTTTCAGTTACTTGCAGACAGACCTTTTATTGTTTTCTTACTGTGCTTATTTTTAATATTCTACCCTTAAAGTTATAAGTTCACTGTAGGGCAGGAGTTCTCAACCCTCCCAGCCTGTCAGATTTTCAGTCTATGTATGAGATAGATTTGCATGCACTGGAGGCAATGAGTTCAAATTTTTCTCATGCATATTTGTTGTGCTTATCTTGAAACACTGACTAGCTGGATGTGTCTCAGACTGAGTTGAGACCCCCTACTTTTGGGGGACCCTTTACATTCAGTTTGCCATGGGTTGAAGTTAAGAGAGGAGAAGTGTAAATTTGGCCACAGACACTACAAACTGATTATGTACCTGCCTAATGGTTAGAGAGAGGGCCGAGAGCCAGAGGAATCCAGTTCAAGTCCCACTGCAGCTCCTTCTGACTCTGGGCCCATTGCCTCAGCTACAAAATAATGAGGGAGCCACTGCAATCATACGGGATGAATTCAGGAGCTGTTTCTGGCCAGCTAAGTGGCCGGTTTGGGACTAACAGCAGATTTTCAAGTGTTCTGGGGGCGGTGTTGGCCAGGTTAACCTCATACATAGGATCGCATAAATATCAGTCCTATCCTTACACGGTAACCCATAGCCGGTTAAGTTCTGAATATTGGACTTAACTGACTATGTGTTAACTGGCTCCGGAAACCCAGAAATTCAATGGGAATACTGGTCTGCAAAACACTGAGTGCTGCCGGTTGAATAATGACCCCATAACTATTATAAAATGGTTAAATGTGAATTCACGACTGGTTGCTCCAAATACTCTTCTACATCGTAGTGAACTTTGGAACAGAAATTGAATTAACAAATAAAAAATTGTTCATCTTGCACCTGCACCCACACCCGCCACTTCAAGAGGAAGCTGCTACTTTTCAGCTCTGTTTTTGCCCTAACCTTAAATCTGATTCTGCATATCCAGTGTTGTTATCCCAACCAGTTCCAGGGCACTGGGATCCGTTTGAAGTTCTTCTCACCATTTCACCTCACACATAACGCAGAACTCGAAGCTGAATTATTAGTGTTGTCACTTGGACAAGTGTGTCCAATTCTAGGGGAGGGTGCAGGAGCCTGAGAGACAGAGTAAGAGGGATCCGCAACTAATCTGAGGAATTCCAATTTGGTCGACTTGGATTTTCAGAGGCATTCCAAAATACATATCTCCAGGGTGCCCTTACTAGGAGGGATTAAGTGGAGCCACCTGTTTGACATTTCTATTAACATCTCAGTTTTATTGCATATACGTACATATACTTTATGAAAAACATAACTGTCTTTTCTTGAATTTTGTGTGTGCATCCTTTCGTATATTTAACAGAACCCTATGGAAAGCAAAATTACGACTGTTTTCTCAAATCCTGTCCCTTCACTCTCCAGTTTTCTTCTTTTGTACAAATCCTTGCCTCCGCCTCACTGACGGCATGTCTTGCTAGAGTCTGCTTCAATACCAGCTCTCAGCACTGCCTTTTTGACTACTACGTGCCATGCAGTAGTAGATGTTATAAGTATATTGCCTCTGCCGCCCCCATCATACAGGAGATACATACTCTGGGCCCTGTTTACTAAGGTGCGCTAGCGTTTTTAGCACGCGCTAAAACACTAGCTCACCTACGGGTGTGGCTTAGTAAACAGGGCCCTAAGTGTTTTACCCAACACGAGACTCATTTTGGTCAACTATCAATGGGTTTGTGTCCTATATTTGTTTATTGGGATTTATTCACCTCCTTTATGAATTGATTCACCCAAGGCAGTGAACAGCAGGTACAGTTTAACATTAAAGTTACAATTTTGTTCACAGCATCACAATAGTAAAACAACCAAATATAAATACAATAAATGAGTTAAAACTGAAAACAGTAAAGTGAAATCTAATAGGGCTACCATGAAACAGTAGCAAAAACATACATTGAACAGCACTGAAATTCAAATACCAGCTCTGCCAAAGTCTGAGTGGGCTCTGGCCAGCACATCTAGCTCCTAATACTTCAGAAAAGGAATGGAGTGACGATGTTCTGTCCTCTGACAGCCTTACACTAGTTTATAGTGTGACCCTAAAATGTGTTTAATGCCTTTACTGTTGTTCTCACTTCTAATGATTTTTATTCCTGCAGTCCTCACTGCAAAGATATATGAGCAATGCATTGCTTGTAATGTACACTACAAATTAACATGTGTATAATTGATTTGCTTACACAAAAAAAGGTGTAACAGGTTTTTGTAGTCTCACCTAGGCAGTTGTATCAGAGGGAACCACCATACACAAACCAAGCTGAGAGGTGCCCACCTCTACCACCGGCTGCCTTTCAGGTGCTGTGGAGGACTTGCAGCTCATCTGCATATCCTTACAGCCTTCTCCGGGGTGACACCCAGGTCCACCCCGATCCAATCAGGGCCTCCGCTCTAGGTGCCGCGCGCCGGGCATTTTTCTCTTTGTATCTAATCTTTTTCCAGTTGCTAAAGTACCTTAATCGTTTATGGCCCCTATTCACATTCTCTTCCTAGCTCTGTCCCTTCCTAATCTTTTCCCTCACCCCCTACCTCTCTCCGCTACAGGAACTCACTTCCCATCCATTGACTTCATCACCTCACCTTCTCTCCTACCCTCTTCCTCCCTCTTGGCTTTTAATCTCCGTCTCTTTCTTCCCTCCATTTTGCCTTCCCCATTCCACCTAAATACCTCTCGCCTTCGACGCCTTCGTGGCCACACCTCTCCTCCGCTCTCTTTTACTCCTTCTCTTACTCTCAGCTGGTGACATCAATCCCAATCCTGGCCCTCCTCACCAACTATTATCCAAACTCTACAGATCTCACCGTGACCTCTCTAACCTCATCTCTATTCCTCTACTCCCCTCCTCTTCTCTGCCCTTCTCTTGCGCCCTATGGAATGCCCGCTCTATCTGTAACAAACTCCCCTATATCCAGGACCTCTTTATCTCGCGTCACCTCCATCTGCTCGCCATAACAGAAACCTGGCTCTGCCCTGATGACTCTGCTTCAGTCGCAGCCCTGTGCCATGGCGGTTATCTATTTTCACATACTCCTCGCCCTGCTGGCCGTGGGGGCGGTGTTGGACTACTTCTCTCTCCCTCCTCCAGATTTCAACCCCTTCTTCCACCTCAGTCTCACTGTTTTTCCTCCTTTGAAGTCCACTCTATCCGCCTTTTCTCTCCTCTGCCTCTTCGAATAGCGGTCATTTATCGTCCCCCTGGTAAGTCCCTTTCATCCTTTCTCAGTGACTTTGATGCCTGGCTTGCCTTCTTCCATGATCCTTCCTCCCCCTCTCTCATCCTTGGTGACTTTAATATTCCTGCTAATGAACCTTCCAACTCTTATATTTCCAAGTTACTCGCTTTAACGTCGTCCTTTAATCTCCAACTATGCTCCACTTCCCCCACTCATCAAAATGGTCACTGTCTTGATCTCATCTTCGGTCGACAAAACACAGTGGATCCAAAAAAGTCCTCTCACAATGAGTGTCTTCCTGAACAAGGTCTTTATTAACAATAGCAGAGTTGACCCGACACGTGACGTGTTTCGGCCGTGCGGCCTGCGTCAGGGGTCTAATATTCCTGTAGAAAACAATGCCTTGTGGGTCAAATAAAGAAATCGCACTAAAATTGCTAAAAACGATATCATGCACGGAAAAAACGCGCTGTGCTGCTCAATCATACACGATTTGAAAAGCAAATTTGCTTTTCAAATCGTGTATGATTGAGCAGCACAGCGCGTTTTTTCCGTGCATGATATCGTTTTTAGCAATTTTAGTGCGATTTCTTTATTTGACCCACAAGGCATTGTTTTCTACAGGAATATTAGACCCCTGACGCAGGCCGCACGGCCGAAACACGTCACGTGTCGGGTCAACTCTGCTATTGTTAATAAAGACCTTGTTCAGGAAGACACTCATTGTGAGAGGACTTTTTTGGATCCACTGTGTTTTGTCGACCGTTGGTTTCCCTGTGGTGAGCTCACCTTCTGTGGGTGTTTGATCTCATCTTCTCCTCCAACTGTTCACCTTCTAGTTTCCTTGCCTCTGATCATCCCTCCTCTGATCACCATCTTATAACTTTCACACTTAAATCTCCCCCCTCCCAGTCCCGTCCTATCCTATCTAATTTATCTAGGAATCTTCACGATATTGACCCTTCATCTCTATCCTCCCATGTTTCAAACCTCCTCTCTACTGTGGCACCATCCACGTCTGTCAACGAGGCTGTTTCTTCTTACAACAATACTCTATCCTCTGCCTTAGACACTCTTGCACCTTTGATGACCCGTCCTGTAAGGCGTACAAAACCCCAACCTTGGCTGACTTCTAATATCCGCTACCTACGTTCCTGTACCCGCTCTGCCGAACACCTCTGGCGGAAATCTCGGGCCCTTGCTGATTTCTTACACTTTAAGTTCATGCTGACCTCCTTCCAATCTGCTCTTTTACGTGCCAAACAGGATTATTATATCCAACTGACCAACTCTCTTGGCTCTAATCCTCGACTTCTCTTCACCACATTGAACTCTCTCCTCAAGGTGCCCCCTCCCCCAACTCCCCCTTCATTATCCCCTCAGACCCTTGCTGAATTCTTTCACAACAAGGTTCAAAAGATAAACCTTGCTTTCTCTACCTCACCACCTCTCCCTCCACTAGTCCGTTCCCCTCTCTCTCCTTCCCCTTTCCTCCTTTCCTGAAGTTACTATTGAGGAAACTACACTTCTCCTTTCTTCCTCAAAATGTACCACCTGTTCCTCTGATCCCATTCCCACCCACCTTCTTAATGCCATCTCTCCTACTCTTATTCCTTTTATCTGTCACATTCTCAACCTCTCACTTTCCACTGCAACTGTCCCTGCTGCCTTTAAACATGCTGTGGTCACACCTCTCCTTAAGAAGCCTTCACTTGACCCTACTTGTCCCTCTAATTACCGACCCATCTCCCTCCTTCCTTTTCTCTCCAAATTACTTGAACGTGCTGTTCACCGCCGCTGCCTTGATTTTCTCTCCTCACATGATATTCTTGACCCATTACAATCTGGTTTTCGCCCTCTCCACTCAACCGAAACTGCGCTTACTAAAGTCTCCAATGACCTATTACTGGCTAAATCCAGAGGTCAATATTCCATCCTCATTCTTCTTGATCTTTCCGCTGCTTTTGACACTGTCGATCACAGCATACTTCTCGATACCCTGTCCTCACTTGGATTCCAGGGCTCTGTCCTTTCCTGGTTCTCTTCCTACCTCTCCCTCCGCACCTTTAGTGTTCACTCTGGTGGATCCTCTTCTACTTCTATCCCGCTGCCTGTCGGCGTACCTCAGGGTTCTGTTCTTGGTCCCCTCCTCTTTTCTATCTACACTTCTTCCCTTGGTTCATTAATCTCATCCCATGGCTTTTCCTACCATCTCTATGCTGATGAATCCCAAATCTACCTTTCTACCCCTGATATCTCACCTTGCATCCAAACCAAAGTTTCAGCGTGCTTGTCTGACATTGCTGCCTGGATGTCTCAACGCCACATGAAATTAAATATGACCAAAACCGAGCTTCTCATTTTCCCCCCCAAACCCACCTCCCCGCTCCCCCCGTTTTCTATTTCTGTTGATGGCTCTCTCATTCTCCCTGTCTCCTCAGCTCGAAACCTTGGGGTCATCTTTGACTCTTCTCTCTCCTTCTCTGCTCATATCCAGCAGACCGCCAAGACCTGTCGTTTCTTTCTTTACAACATCCGTAAAATCCGCCCCTTTCTTTCCGAGCACTCTACCAAAACCCTCATCCACACCCTTGTCACCTCTCGTTTAGACTACTGCAATCTGCTTCTTGCTGGCCTCCCACTTAGTCACCTCTCCCCTCTCCAGTCGGTTCAAAACTCTGCTGCCCATCTCATCTTCCGCCAGGGTCGCTTTACTCATACTACCCCTCTCCTCAAGACCCTTCACTGGCTCCCTATCCGTTTTCACATCCTGTTCAAACTTCTTCTACTAACCTATAAATGTATTCACTCTGCTGCTCCCCAGTATCTCTCCACACTCGTCCTTCCCTACACCCCTTCCCGTGCACTCCGCTCCATGGATAAATCCTTCTTATCTGTTCCCTTCTCCACTACTGCCAACTCCAGACTTCGCGCCTTCTGTCTCGCTGCACCCTACGCCTGGAATAAACTTCCTGAGCCCCTACGTCTTGCCCCTTCCTTTGGCCACCTTTAAATCTAGACTGAAAGCCCACCTCTAACATTGCTTTTGACTCGTAACCACTTGTAACCACTCTCCTCCACCTACCCTCCTCTCTTCCTTCCCGTTCAGATTAATTGATTTGATTTGCTTACTTTATTTATTTTTTGTCTATTAGATTGTAAGCTCTTTGAGCAGGGACTATCTTTCTTCTATGTTTGTGCAGCGCTGCGTATGCCTTGTAGCGCTATAGAAATGCTAAGTAGTAGTAGTAGTAGATAAGTTGGGACTGGGGCGGGCCTGGAATGCTCTAGCAGGGCCACATAAACAGCTTCCACTCTCTCTTTCACATTCACACCATACTCCATGAATAAACCAAGGCTCTGTTCTGAACTAACTTTTAATTCTCCAAGGACAAGCAGGCTGCTTGTTCTCACTGATGGGTGACGTCCATGGCAGCCCCTCCAATCGGAAAACTTTACTAGCACAGGCCTTTGCTAGTCCTCGCGCGCCGATGCGCACCGCGCATGCGCGGCCGTCTTCCCGCCCGAACCGGCTCGTGTTCGTCAGTCTTCTTTTGTCCGTGCTCGGGACGGTCATGTTTTGCGCCATTTCGCGCCCCTCAAGTTGACCCTCGTGCGTCTTCGCGTTTTTTTGCTAAAAAAAAAAAAAAAAAATTAGAAGACCTTTACGGTATTTTCCCCTTTTCCCGTGTTTCCAGTTTTTGCCCCGCTAAGTTTCCTTTCGTTTTCGGGGTAGGCCTTTTTGAGGCCTCAGTTCGGGTTTTTTCTCTGCCTATTTTGGTGCCTTTACTGCCATTACGAGTTTTGATTTCGCCGGCGTGATTTTTCCGCCCATGTCATCGAAGTCTCCCAGCGGCTTCAAGAAGTGCACCCAGTGCGCCCGGGTAATCTCGCTCACTGATAGGCACGCGTCGTGTCTTCAGTGTCTGGGGGCTGGGCACCGCCCACAGGCCTGTAGTCTTTGCGCCCTTTTACAGAAAAGGACTCAGGTAGCGAGATTAGCCCAGTGGAATGTGTTGTTCTCGGGCTCTTCGTCGGCAATAGCACCGGGGGCATCGAGTGCATCGACCTCGGCATCGACTACATCGACTGCATCGAGGCATCGACCCTCTGCATCGTTGGTACCGAGACATCGAAAGGCTGCGTCGGTGGTACCGGGACCTCCACTAGTGCTGATGTCGTCGGACGGTGGTGCTTCGACTGGAGTGCAGGTGAGGGCTGTCCATTCCCCTGCTGGTGGCGGTGAGCCTTCGGGTGGGTCTCCCCCTACCCTGAGGGCTCCTGCGATACAGCCCCCCCGAGACCGACCTTCTTCAGCCTCGGCCCCAAGGAAGCGACGGCTGGATTCTACGTCCTCCTCGTCGGTACCGGGAAGTTCCGGTGACATGCTTCGTTTGAAAAAGTCAAAGAAGCATCGACACCGGTCTCCTTCCCACATCGGTACCGAGAGCTCTGGGTCGCCGAGGGAGTCGGCACCCAGTAGGCATCGGCACCGGGAGGACCGCTCACCCTCTGTTCAGGAGGTGTCGATGCGCTCCACCTTGGACAGCCCGGAACAGCCTCCACGCCCGGAACAGACTCTGACCTCGACGCCTGCATCGGCTTCCATGTCTTTCTCCACAGCCGCTCTGCATGAGAGTCTCCGGGCCGTTCTCCCAGAGATCCTGGGAGAGCTGTTGCGCCCTTCCCCTCCGGTACCGGGGGTGCTTGCGCCACCGGTACCGTCGAGTGAGGCGCCGGCTGGCCCCTTGCCCGGGGTGAGGCTCCCCGAAGACGTTGGCAGAGGGAGCTATGCCAGTGCGGGCGAGGGAGTCTACCTCTCGACGCTCCCACCGTGGCCGTGTTTCCACGGAGTCGAGTCAGGCACGGCTTCAGACACAGGTTCATGAACTTGTGTCTGATACCGATAGTGAGGCCTCGTGGGAGGAGGAGGAGGACATCAGATATTTCTCTGACGAGGAGTCTGATGGCCTTCCTTCCAATCCCACTCCCTCCCCTGAAAGGCAGCTTTCTTCTCCCGAGAGTCTGTCTTTTGCGGCCTTTGTCCGGGAGATGTCTATGGCCATCCCCTTCCCGGTGGTTGTGGAGGACGAGCCCAGGGCTGAAATGTTTGAGCTCCTGGACTATCCTTCTCCACCTAAGGAAGTGTCCACAGTACCCATGCATCATGTCCTAAAAAAGACATTGCTGGCGAACTGGACCAAGCCTCTAAGTAATCCCCACATTCCCAAGAAGATCGAGTCCCAGTACCGGATCCATGGGGACCCAGAGCTGATGCGCACTCAGTTGCCTCACGACTCTGGTGTGGTGGATCTGGCCCTAAAGAAGGCTAAGAGTTCTAGGGAGCATGCTTCGGCACCCCCGGGCAAGGACTCTAGAACCTTAGACTCCTTTGGGAGGAAGGCCTACCATTCTTCTATGTTCGTGGCCAAAATCCAGT
This sequence comes from Microcaecilia unicolor, assembly GCF_901765095.1. Classification (NCBI taxonomy): domain Eukaryota; kingdom Metazoa; phylum Chordata; class Amphibia; order Gymnophiona; family Siphonopidae; genus Microcaecilia; species Microcaecilia unicolor. Next base: position 12,096,815 of record NC_044043.1, on the reverse strand, counting down.
CTTACCAGCTCTACACGAGCATACATATGCGGAACAATGTGCGGCAGTTGGCGGGCTTGGTGGACAAGCTCCCTCCTGAGCAAGCCAAGCCATTTCAGGAGGTGGTCAGGCAGTTGAAGGCGTGCAGAAAATTCCTGGCCACAGGGGTATAATATACCTTTGATGTCGCGTCCAGGGCCGCTGCTCAAGGTGTGGTGATGTGCAGACTCTCATGGCTGCGTGCCTCCGACCTGGAGAATAGGATCCAGCAGCGGATTGCGGACTCCCCTTGCCGAGCGGACAATATTTTTGGAGAGAAAGTCGAACAGGTGGTAGAGCAGCTCCACCAGCGGGATACCGCTTTCGACAAGTTCTCCTGCCGGCAGCCTTCAGCATCTACCTCCTCAGGTAGACGTTTTTATGGGGGAAGGAAGACTGTTCCCTACTCTTCTGGCAAGCGTAGGTACAATCCTCCTTCTTGACAGCCTGCGGCCCAGGCTAAGCCCCAGCGTGCTTGCTCTCGTCAGCAGCGTGTGCCTCAGCAAGGCCCCACGGCTCCCCAGCAAAAGCAGGGGGCAAGCTTTTGACTGGCTCCAGCAGAGCATAGCCGACATCAACGTGTCAGTGCCGGACGATCTGCCGGTCGGGGGGATTTGAAAGTTTTTCACCAAAGGTGGCCTCTCCTAACCTCCGACCGTTGGGTTCTTCAAATAGTCCGGCAAGGATACACCCTCAATTTGGCCTCGAAACCTCCAAATTGCCCACCGGGAGCTCAATCCTACAGCTTCCAGCACAAGCAGGTACTTGCAGAGGAACTCTCCGCCCTTCTCAGCGCCAATGCGGTCGAGCCCGTGCCATCCGGGCAAGAAGGGCTGGGATTCTATTCCAGGTACTTCCTTGTGGAAAAGAAAACAGGGGGGATGCGTCCCATCCTAGACCTAAGGGCCCTGAACAAATATCTGGTCAAGGAAAAGTTCAGGATGCTTTCCCTGGGCACCCTTCTTCCCATGATTCAGGAAAATGACTGGCTATGCTCTCTGGACTTGAAGGACGCCTACACGCACATCCCGATACTGCCAGCTCACAGACAGTATCTGCGATTTCAGCTGGGCACACGTCACTTCCAGTACTGTGTGCTACCCTTTGGGCTCGCCTCTGCGCCCAGAGTGTTCACGAAGTGCTTGGCTGTAGTAGCAGCGGCGCTTCGCAGGCTGGGAGTACACGTGTTCCCCTATCTCGACGATTGGCTGGTGAAGAACACATCCGAGGCAGGAGCTCTACAGTCCATGCAGATGACTATTCGCCTCCTGGAGCTACTGGGGTTTGTGATAAATTATCCAAAGTCCCATTTTCTCCCAGTACAGAGACTCGAATTCATAGGAGCTCTGCTGGATTCTCGGACGGCTCGTGCCTATCTCCCAGAGACGAGAGCCAACAGCTTGTTGTCCCTCATCTCGCGGGTGCGAGTGTCCCAGCAGATCACAGCTCGGCAGATGTTGAGATTGTTGGGCCACATGGCCTCCACAGTTCATGTGACTCCCATGGCCCGCCTTCACATGCGATCTGCTCAATGGACCCTAGCTTCCTAGTGGTTTCAGGCTGCTGGGGATCTAGAGGACGTGATCCACCTGTCCACGAGTTTTCTCAAATCCCTGTATTGGTGGACGATTTGGTCCAATTTGACTCTGGGACGTCCTTTCCAAATTCCTCAGCCACAAAAAGTGCTGACTACGGATGCGTCTCTCCTGGGGTGGGGAGCTCATGTCGATGGGCTTCACACCCAGGGAAGCTGGTCCCTCCAGGAATGCGATCTGCAGATCAATCTCCTGGAGTTACGAGCGGTCTGGAACGCTCTGAAGGCTTTCAGAGATCAGCTGTCCCACCAAATTATCCAAATTCAGACGGACAACCAGGTTGCCATGTATTACATCAACAAGCAGGGGGGCACCGGATCTCGCCCCCTGTGTCAGGAAGCTGTCAGCATGTGGCTCTGGGCTCGCCGTCACGGCATGGTGCTCCAAGCCACATACCTGGCAGGCGTAAACAACAGTCTGGCTGACAGACTGAGCAGGATTATGCAACCTCACGAGTGGTCGCTCAACTCCCGAGTAGTGCGCCAGATCTTTCATGTGTGGGGGCACCCCCTTGGTAGATCTCTTTGCATCTCGAGCCAACCACAAGGTCCCTCAGTTCTGTTCCAGACTTCAGGCCCCCGGCAGACTGGCATCGGATGCCTTCCTCCTGGACTGGGGGGAAGGTCTGCTGTATGCTTATCCTCCCATATCTCTGGTGGGGAAGACTTTGTTGAAACTCAAGCAATACCGAGGCGCCATGATTCTGATTGCACCCTTTTGGCCGCGTCAGATCTGGTTCCCTCTTCTTCTGGAGTTGTCCTCCGAAGAACCGTGGAGATTGGAGTGTTTTCCGACCCTCATCACACAGAACGAAGGGGCGCTTCTGCATCTCAACCTCCAGTCTCTGGCTCTCATGGCCTGGATGTTGAGGGCGTAGACTTTGCCTCTTTGGGTCTGTCAGAGGGTGTCTCCCGCATCTTGCTTGCTTCCAGGAAAGATTCCACTAAGAGGAGTTACTTCTTTCTATGGAGGAGGTTTGCCGTCTGGTGTGACAGCAAGGCCCTAGATCCTCGCTCTTGTCCTACACAGACCCTGCTTGAATACCTTCTGCACTTGTCTGAGTCTGGTCTCAAGACCAACTCCGTAAGGTTTCGCCTTAGCGCAATCAGTGCATACTATTACCGTGTGGAAGGTAAGCCGATCTCAGGACAGCCTTTAGTTGTTCGCTTCATGAGAGGTTTGCTTTTGTCAAAGCCCCCTGTCAAGCCTCCTACAGTGTCATGGGATCTCAATGTCGTTCTCACCCAGCTGATGAAACCTCCTTTTGAGCCACTGAACTCCTGCCATCTGAAGTACTTGACCTGGAAGGTCATTTTCTTGGTGGCAGTTACTTCAGCTCGTAGAGTCAGTGAGCTTCAGGCCCTGGTAGCCCAGGCCCCTTACACCAAATTTCATCATAACAGAGTAGTCCTCCGCACTCACCCTAAGTTCTTGCCAAAGGTTGTGTCGGAGTTCCATCTGAACCAGTCAATTGTCTTGCCAACATTCTTTCCCCGTCCTCATTCCTGCCCTGCTGAACGTCAGCTGCACACATTGGACTGCAAAAGAGCATTGGCCTCTATCTGGAGCGGACACAGCCCAACAGACAGTCCGCCCAATTGTTTGTTTCTTTTGATCCCAACAGGAGGGGAGTGGCTGTAGGGAAACGCACCATATCCAATTGGCTAGCAGATTGCATTTCCTTCACTTACGCCCAGGCTGGGCTGGCTCTTGAGGGTCATGTCACGGCTCATAATGTTAGAGCCATGGCAGCGTCAGTGGCCCACTTGAAGTCAGCCACTATTGAAGAGATCTGCAAAGCTGCGACGTGGTCATCTGTCCACACATTCACATCTCATTACTGCCTGCAGCAGGATACCCGACGCGACAGTCGGTTCGGGCAGTCAGTGCTTCAGAATCTGTTCGGGGTTTAGAATCCAACTCCACCCCCCTAGGCCCATGTTTATTCTGTTCCAGGCTACATTCTCTATTAGTTGGATAAGTTGTTAGGTCAATCTCAGTTACGTCCTCGCCGTTGCGAGGCCCAATTGACCATGTTTGTTGTTTTGAGTGAGCCTGGGGGCTAGGGATACCCCATCAGTGAGAACAAGCAGCCTGCTTGTCCTCGGAGAAAGCGAATGCTACATACCTGTAGAAGGTATTCTCCGAGGACAGCAGGCTGATTGTTCTCACAAACCCGCTTGCCTCCCCTTTGGAGTTGTGTCTTCCCTTGTCTTTGTCTTGCTACATACGGGACTGACGAACACGAGCCGGTTCGGGCGGGAAGACGGCCGCGCATGCGCGGTGCGCATCGGCGCGCGAGGACTAGCAAAGGCCTTTGCTAGTAAAGTTTTCCGATTGGAGGGGCTGCCGTGGACGTCACCCATCAGTGAGAACAATCAGCCTGCTGTCCTCGGAGAATACCTTCTACAGGTATGTAGCATTCGCTTTAAGTGACTTATTAAGTAGTCAATATATGCAGTGCAGAAGCAGTATAAAAACAGGAGGCAATTAACATCAACATCAATTATGTACAAATCAATGAGACTCAAACCTCCTATTCCAAACTCTGATAAAGTCCTTTTCTTTCTCCCTTGATTAATCGTACTATTGAGGGCAGTACCAAGTAATTTCTTTTTTTTTTTTTTTTTTTTTTTTTGTTTTTCTGCAAATCACCATGTATTTTCTTCCTTGGATAATTTTTTTTTTTTTTTTTTTTTTTTTCCAAGATTTTTTTATTGATTTTAGGAAATATGTCAGGAAGTATTTTTTCACGGAGAGGGTGGTGGATGCTTGGAATGCCCTCCCGCGGGAGGTGGTGGAGATGAAAACGGTAACGGAATTCAAACATGCGTGGGATATGCATAAAGGAATCCTGTGCAAAAGGAATGGATCCTCAGAAGCTTAGCAAAAATTGGGTGGCGGAGCAGGTGGGGGGAAGAGGGGTTGGTGGTTCGGAGGCGAGAATAGGGGAGGGCAGACTTGTATGGTCTGTGCCAGAGCCGGTGATGGGAGGCGGGACAGGTGGTTGGGAGGTGGGAAAAACTGCTGGGCAGACTTGTACGGTCTGTGCCCTGGGAGAGACAGGTGCAAATCAAGGTAAGGTATACACATGAGTTTGTCTTGGGCAGACTGGATGCACCATGCAGGTCTTTTTCTGCTGTCATCTACTATGTGCTACCCAGGCGGTAAGCATGCAGCATGCTCATTGCCGTTCACCACTGGGTAAGCACCTCACAGTAGAAAATATAAAATATAAAACATTTTCTACCATGTATTTTTGGCACACGCCAAATTCAGAATTACTGCCTGGGGGGAGGTAGTAGCCGTGCTGTAATGTCGATTAGGCACATGCTGGACATGCGTAGGCCCTTACGTGCCTTTGTAAAAGGGCCCCTCAGTGCATTAAATGGGATCTATGCTAAAATAGTATAATTTAGTGGTATAATAACCGTAGCCCATGTTGATAACTACTCTCCGAGTATTGCAAGGAAGACTAGATAAAGAGAAGAGAGAGGCACTCAATGATCCTGAATGAGAAGGGATACACTTACAGAAGAACCAGAAGGATGCAGTGCTCATTCAATAGAGAACAAGTGAACGAGATGCATGGGAACACAGGACAGAAGAGACCTTTTGGATAGTGTAATGGATTGAGAACCTGGGGAACTGAGTTTGATTCTCACTCACTGCAGCTCCTTGTGATCCTGGCAAGTCACTTAACCCTCCATTGCTTCAATTATGAGCCTACTAGGGACAGAGAGATTACCTGCATATAAGGGAAAGGGAATGGGACTTGATATACTGCCTTTCTGTGGTTTTTGCAACTACATTGAAAGCAGTGTATGTAGTATATAACAGGTACTTATTTTGTACCAGGGGCAATGGAGGGTTAAGTGACTTGCCCAGAGTCACAGGGAGCTGCAGTGGGAATTGAACCCAGTTCCCCAGGATCAAAGTCCAGTGTACTAACCACAAGGCTATTCCTCCACTCCTTAGTCTTTGGGATTCTGGAGTCTTGCTATTCTTTGGGGTTCTACATGAAATGTTGCTGCTCTTTGAGATTGTGCAGGGGATGTTGTTAATGGGACTTGATATAGTGGTTTTTGCAACTACATTCAAAGCCGTTTACATAGTGTATACAGGTACTTATTTGTACCTGGGGCACTGGACAGTTAAGTGACTTCCCAGAGTCACAAGGAGCTGCAGTGTTAATCAAACCCAGTTCCCCAGGATCACAGTCCGCTGCACTAACCACTAGGCTACTCCTCCACTCCTGGTTTGGTAAACCTGTCTGGTTGTTCCACTTTAAGCATCTTTGATACTTTTTGCAATTACCTGATTTGTTTTTTATGGTCTGTCTGTGTCATCATTTTCACATATTTATTGTATATATTTTGACACGGGGGAAGATTTAAATAAATTTGGATCTTTATTTTTACTCTGCAGCAGTCTCCTTCCTTTATTCTTTTCAGTGCCTGCCAGAGAGACTTTGTTCTAAATGAATATCCAGTAATCGGAGGAGCTCTTCACTAGTCTGTGAGCTTAGAAAAAGGATTTAGAGGAGTTTTATGTATTTTAGACACTATTAAAATTGCTTGTGTATCTGCCTCTGGGGGTTACCCTCAGCCCCACTTATCTGAGAGCGCTGCCACATGTGTAAGAGGGTCTGTGGGCCTCCCCCAGTGCTGCTGATTTCTACAAATTCAATTTGTCCACTTTGCTGAGAAAATTTGAAGCAGATCTAGAATTTTGGCAATCTTGCTCCCGTCCTGGCAAGAAAATAGAAAATGCTTTTTATCCCTAGATTGTTGTACTCTCTACAAATGTTACCAATTATGCTTAGGCAGAGCGATATGGACCTTATCAATAAAATCATCTGACTCTATATATGAAATTGAAGGAAAGTAAGGATTGCATTAAAAAAAAAATGATTTACTGACTAAGCAAAGAGAGGCCCGTCAGCCCCTAAATTCAGGCTGCAGAACACTGACTATCCTTGACATTTCATTTGAGATTCTGTTTGAGGTATTTCTATCTTGTGCCTTCCATCATCATTTCTCTTTAAAATCCTAATTAAGTAATTTTAAAATCTGAAAGCTGGAAAAGTAGTTTACATATTATATACAGGTACCTATTTTGTACCTGGGGCAATTGAGGGTTAAATGTCTTTCCCTGAGTCACAAGGAGCTGCAGCATTAGTGTGGCCAGATTGCTCATTTTGGGTGGGCCCACAGTTAAGATGGGTAGGCCTTCCAAAACTGCCCTGCTGCCCTCTTTGTCCTGCAACTCTCTCCCTCTCCTCTGCTCCTAGATCCAGCATTTACATGCTTCCGCTTGTGGCCCACCATCTCCCCCTGTCTATCTCAGTATCCTTGCCGGTGGCAGCAACAACCTGCACCAGCCTCACAGGCTTTCCTTTGCCTCATCCAAGGAGATTTGATAGCAGGAGGTGGCATGATATCACAAGGTTGAAGCTGGTCTCCACTCACTCCACCCAAGGAGGTCTTAATTCTTCCCAATGCAGCTGCCACCATCTTGGTACACACAAAACAATTGAATTGATAGGGCAACAAGCTCCACCTACTTAGGGTTACCATATGGCTCCAGAAAAAGGAGGACGGATTGAGCCAGCCGGGTTTTACTTCCATTGCTTTCAAAGCAATGGAAGTAAAACCCGGCTGGCTCAATCCGTCCTCCTTTTTCTGGAGCCATATGGTAACCCTACACCTACTGGCTTCAGCCCACATAATGGGCCAGATAGGCTTATGCCATCTCCTGTTATCAAACTTCTTGGCCTCGTCCTGCCAGAAAGGAAACAAGAAGTGACATCAGTGATGGCAGGATATGGCTAGGGAAGCAATGGATGTGCTTTTCTACTGCCACCTGCGAAGATGCTGAGGTAGATTATGGGGAGAGCAGAAGAGAGGAAAGCAAAGTGCCTGCAGCTGAACTTTTCTGGTGAGCAGACAGAGTGGGTCTGTGCCCACCCAGACCCACCTGAATTTATGCTACTGAATTGTAGTGAGAATTGAACCTGGCTTTCCTGGTTCTCAGGCCACTGCACTAACCATTAGGATATTGTTTTACTCCTGCATGAGAAATCCAGTGACTCAGTGGTGGGGCTGTTTATGATTCCATGGGTGAACTCAGGCCCCCAAAAGGGAGGGAAGCCTTAGTCATTGCTCAGCAACAGCACCCAGCAGCCAGACTTGGGGGGATGGGGAGTCAATATGACATCAGGATTAGACATGGTGTGTACACACTCCCTGCCTTACTGAGTGATTGAACAACACTCCAGACCCTGTCAGCATCTGTGATGGGTAAAAGAAAGGGAAAGACTCACTCTTACCCACCAGATTCGGGTTAGGCCGCTTGCTTGCTGCAATTGACTCTGCCTGTGGGAGAGTTGCCCTGACATGAGTCACATATCGGGTCTTATTGAACCTGGAAGAGAGGCTGGCTCCTCCAGAACCAGGGAACGCAGTGTGAGAAAATGTGGCTGGGCAGTCTGAGGAAGCTTCACAATTACTTTGTTTCTGGCAGGGCAAAGCCATGACCTATTTCGTTTTTGTTTTTTGTGGTGGATTGAGGGAGAATGATGCAATAGGAGATTGCTAGTATACTGTAGGAACATCTCAAGAAACTTGCTTGGCTCGATTGAGTGGGAGTCGGAGTAGCCAGAAGCCAGCTAGTGTCAGTTTTGATGCCTGTAGGAAGCCATCAAAATTTGGATTTGTCTCGTCAACATTTTTTTCAAGCACTACCAAATAATTCCTGTGAACTGTTGGCCAAAGTGGAAGTACAGGGTGAGGATCTCTCTAAATGGAAAGATTGACTGGTGAAAGTAGAACATTTAGGAGAATTTAAACGTTTGGAATTATGTGCCATTAAGGAATAAGAAGTAAAAACCCATAAGATGGAATATCTAGAAAAACAGCTTCAGTGCAGTAACTTAAGATTTTTAAGCTTTCCCAACTTATTTCAACACCACTTAGTCACTGGGAGGAGAGCTGGGATGTCCTGCTTCCTCCCACTCGGGGACATCCCAGCTCTCCCTCCAGTGACTCCAGAGAGCTGACGCCAAACTCTAGTAATCCCCATATAGGGGGAGATTCTATATATGGCACCTAAACAATCAAGGCTGGAATCAGTGCCGACTAAGCGTATTCTATAATTGACACCTAGATTTAGGCACCAATTATAGAATAAGCATAGTTATTTCAGCACCTAAATCTGTGCGCATCCATCCATATACACCAACTAAAACATGGCATAAATCCCAATGCGTAGATTTAGGCGCACTGGGCCATATTCTATAACTAGGTGCCTACGTTTCGGAACACCCATTTCCCTGCTCATAACCACGCCCTTTTTTGCCTGCACACATTAGAAGTTCAGCACATATCATTACAGAATACGCTTAGCGAGTTGTGTGCCTAAATTCTAATTAGTGCTCAATATTGCTTTTTTAAGTGCTGTTACCAGTGCTCATTAGCTTGTTAAGCCAGTTAAGTCGCGGTGTTATAGAATCTGTACATAAGTACACAAGTAATGCCATACTGGGAAAAGACCAAAGGTCATCCTGTCCCCGACAGTGGCCAATCCAGGTCAAGGACACCTGGCAAGCTACCCAAAAGTACAAACATTTTATACGAGTTATTCCCGAACTTGTGGATTTTTCCCAAGTCCATTTAGTAGCGGTCTATGGACTTGTCCTTTAGGAAACCGTCCAACCCCTTTTTAAACTCTGCCAAGCTAACCGCCTTCACTACGTTCTCCGGCAACGAATTCCAGAGTTTAATTACGCATTGGGTGAAGAAAAATTTTCTCCTATTTGTTTTACATTTACTACACTGTAGTTTCATCTCATGCCCCCTAGTCCTAGTATTTTGGGAAAGTGTGAACAGACGCTTCACATCCACCTGTTCCACTCACACTCATTATTTTATATATATGTGGGCCGATGTTGGCGCCTAAATCGAAGCACACTATAAAGAATCCAGGGGATAATGGGGGATTACACTTCCAATGAACTCTAGTTTAATTGCCAAGGAGATGAGCAAGTCAAAATGTTCAGCATCCAAACTTCGTAAACTATCTTGCAGGGTCAGCACTTTCTAAACTTCTGTTTTTACAAGTGAATATTTTATTTACAAAAAAATATATTTTCACTTGCCTCCAGATGCCCTGCCAGAACCCACTGAGATTTGAACCAACTGAATCTGAACTATTTATGGTCATGTAATTCTTGTTTTGAGCAATATGGGAGGGGGAGGGTTTAGGGGAGGGAAGGGAGGGTCACAGCTGATGATGTTATATTTTCAGTTTTATATTTTACTTTACTGATGTTAATATAAAAAAAAAAATTCTCAATAAAAATATTGAAAAAAAACCAACAACACATGGGACAAGGTCCCAGTGGTTGTGTGATATAACTAGCATTTGCTGTTGTGTTTAAGCAATGTCTGGCACATAGTGAATAGACTGGGGTGATTCATTTCAGCTGAGGGTTCAGGGAGGGGCATACGAGGGAGACAGTTCTGGTGTCAGTTATAAGCCGTCCAGCCGATATTCAGCCGGCAGTGGTCAGCATTTGTATGTCCCAGGGGCGTAGCCAGACTTCGGGGGGGGGGGGGTCCAGAGCCCAAGGTGAGGGGGCACATTTTAGCCCCTCTCAGCACCACCGACCCCCCCCCCCATTGCTGCCCCCCCCCCCGCCGCTACTGTCACCAACTTTGACCCCCTCCCCCCGCCGATGACCCTCTTGACCCCCCTCCCGCCACCAACCCGCCATTACCGTCGCCTACCTTTGCTGGCGGGGGACCCCAACCCCCGCCAGCCGAGGTCCTCTTCTTCTGGCACAAGGCTTTGTTCTGTTTCTGTGAGTTTGACGGGGTTTGGGGTCCCCCACCAGCAAAGGTAGGCGATGGCGGGTTGGTGGCGGGAGGGGGGGTCCAGGTCAAAATCTACGGGGGCCCAGGCCTCCGTGGCCCCACATAGCTACACCACTGGTATGTCCACCTCTGGTTGTATTTCCGGGCTATGTCCGGACATCACCATTGAATATCCGGTTTTAGGTTGACCACTAAAGCTTATGCAGTTAAGTGCAATGTTTAACACATGACTGTATAAGCTGAACCACTTTAAAGATAGGACTGCTATTTATGTGGCCCAATTTAAGTGGGTATCTTATGCGGTCAAGGGCTGAATATTGGCACTTTAAGTGCCAACTCCACCTCTGGATTGCCCACAAGTTGCTTCAGTACAGGCGTTAACTGCAAATATTCAGTGATGCCAACCTAAGTGCCGCTTTAATCATTTTCAATATCGCTTTTTGATGGCACCTGATAGAGGTTGAGTCTCTGGTGATTTTGCTTGATTTAACATCAGCTTTCAGTACTGCACATCATGCATTGTTATCCTAGTCGTGTGATATAGGAGTAACTGGAATTCTTTTGGCTTGGTTTCTTCTCAGATCCAGTTGCGTTGAGCTGCAGTTTACCGTAAAAATCCATTCCTTCTCTCCTCTTTTTTTAGTATTTTCTAGGGTCCTGTGATTTCTATGGCAGAGTACTTCAGTTTGCGGATCATATCCAGTGACTGATCCCTTTTGATAGCAGTAAATTAATTACTCACATTATAGAATGCTGGGGGTTATGGTGGAGCATTTTAACACTCCTAAATTAATGTTGAACCCTGAGAAGTTAGACTGTATTGAATTCAACTGTAGGACAAGTGATGAACAGATATTAATGTTCGTTTATGGGATTCCTCTTAAAGAAAGCCCAGTGTTACATAGTTTGGGGACTTACTTAGATTCCCCCATAGGCTTTGAAAAACAGATCTTGCATGTGATTAGATGATCTTTTAAAATAAGAAAGGCCTTTTTTTTCATACTTCTGAGTTTGCATCTCTGATTGATGCTTTAAATCAATCACTCGCACTGTTGCAACTTTCTTTATTCAGGGCTGCCAAAAAGTAGCTCCATTACTTACAATTAATTTAAAGTACAATGGCCTGGTTATCAGTCATTTGACTAGAAAGAAAAAACATGACCATATCATGTTTCTTTTACAATCTATGCATTGGGTAACTGTAGAAAAGAAGATCAAATTTAAGACCGTGTGTCTGGTTTTAAAGGACATACATTACAGAAATCAACAGTTTCTGATGGATATTCTTTCCCCTTAAGCTCCGTTAAGACAATTGCCCAGCAGTGATTGTTGAGTGCATCACGTGCACTGTACCAGGCAGAGAGCGATTTAAAAAAAAATTATTTTGGCTCATATTTGTGGAATATATTACCCCTATCGATTCAAGAGATTCTGTAAACTTATGAAAATGTGGCTCTTTACTAATGGTTGAAAGAATTTGGGGTTTGGTACTCCTTTGATTTGTGGTATAACATTTTGTATGAATTTCTGTATTTTTTTACTGTTTTTTGCATGATGATAAATGTTTGTATGATTACTTTGTATGACTACTGTACCATGACTAGAGATTTCTTGATAGGCAGCTAATCAAATGTAAAATAAAAAAAATTAGATTAGATAAATCAAATCTCCAGGTAGTTTGAAACAAAAGCTCAGATCGCCAGATATCAGCCCTACTTCGAATTGACCTGGAAGTATAAAGGTGTGGAAACAAACTATCAGGCCTCAGAAAAAAAGTACTGAAAGATAATCCAATATTGAGTCTACTGTTTGGCCTAGAAACCAGCTGGACTGAAACTCATTTTAAATTAGAACATTGCCAAGTATCTGCCCTTGTACACAACTATAATTTCCAGTTTGGTTCGCTTGGATAGCGTATGTTTTCATTGGCTCAAGGAAGGTATTGGAACAGCACCATAAACCCTAAAGCAAAATCAAATTCAGCACCAAAAGAAACCCCCCCCCCCCCCCCCAAAGAATTCTGAAGTGCAAGTTAAATCAAATTGAAAAATAACAGGCAAAATCAAACAGAAATACCTTATTAGCAGAATAAATACACACACACACATACAAACTCAATCATCTTAAAGTGAAAAAAATCAAGGAGTCCTTTTACTAAGCCACGGTAAAAAGTGGCCTGTGGTAGTGCGCGTGTGTCTTATGGTCGCATGCTAGGCCATCTTTTATCGCGTCTGGAAAAGAGGGGGGGTTTTCAATGGGCCAGGAAAAGGGCTTGCGGTAAAATTGAAACCAGCGTCTGCCTATTTGCAGCCTGAGCCCTTAATGCCACCCATTGATCTAGTAGTAAGGGCTCACGTGCTACATGAGCAGTGACCAATTGGCACGAGTCAACTGCCGATTAATGCTGGAAACGCCGCATGCGGTAGGAAATAAAAAAAAAAAGAATTTGTCCTGGCGTTATGGGCATGTGGCAAATCTGAAATTACCACCAGGGGTGTGCGCTAGCCTGGTGGTAGTCTCATTTTGGTGCACGCTGCTTGCGCATAGAGCCTACAGCGCTTTTGTAAAAGGGCCCCCAAATGACTAACATTTTGGGGAGAAAAAAAACATTCTTACCCTTAGTCTGTGTAGGTCACCCAAATTTGGTCACGCAATTTTTGGTGCCAATCACAAATCTGTGTGCAAACTAATTAGCTAATTAGGCAATACCAATGAATTATTGGTGTGGTTAGGAGTTACTTCCAGATCTGCCGTATGCCTTAGGCATGCATGTTATAGAATAAGGCATACGTCGCCGCCAAAATAGATTGTCGCGATCTATTTCGCCGGCGATGTTCGATTATGCCCCTCCACGAAACTTAGGCATGCATGTTATAGAATAAGTTTCGTGGAGGGGCATAATCGAACATCGCCGGCGAAATAGATCGCGACGATCTATTTTGGCGGCGACGCAACAGCTGGCCGGAACCGTATTATTGAAAAAGATGGCCGGCCATCTTTTCTTTCGATAATACGGTTTGGCCTGGCCAAATGCCAGAGTTCGCTGGGTTTGAGATCGCCGGTTTTGTTTTTCAGCGATAATGGAAAAAAATGCCGGCCATCTCAAACCCGGAGAAATCCAAGGCATTTGGTCATGGAAGGAGCCAGCATTTGTAGTGCACTGGTCCCCTTCACATGCCAGGACACCAACCGGGCACCATAGGGGGCACTTCTAAAAATTTAAAACAAATACACAAATAGCTCCCAGGTGCATAGCTCCCTTACCTTGGGTGCTGAGCCCCCCAAATCCCCCCCAAACCCACTCCCCACAACTCTACACCACTACCATAGCCCTTATGGGTGAAGGGAGGCACCTACATGTGGGTACAGTGGGTTTTTTTTTTTGGGGGGGGGGGGGTTGGAGGGCTCAACACTTAGCACCACAAGTGTAACAGGTAGGGGGGGGTGGACCTGGGTCTGCCTGCCTGAAGTGCACTGCACCCATTAAAAACTGCTCCAGGGACTTGCATACTGCTATCAGGGAACTGGGTATGACATTTGAGGCTGGCATACAGGCTGGCAAAAAAGGTTTTTATTTTTTAATTTTTTTAGTGTGGGAGGGGGTTGGCGACCACTGGGGGAGTAAGGGGAGGTCATCCCCCATTCCCTCCGGTGGTCATCTGGTGAGTTGGGGCACCTTTTTGAGGCTTGGTCGTGAAAATAAAAGGACCAAGTAAACCCGGCGAAATACTGATTAACGCCGCTTTTTTTCCCATTATCCGCAAAAGCCGGCCATCTGGTAGCCACGCCCATGCCCCCTTGAACTTTCGCCTGCTCGGCAACGGGAAAGCAGCGAAGGTGTCAAAAATGCACCTTTCGATTATACCGATTTCGCCACTTTTGAGAGATCACTGGCCATCTCCCGATTTATCTCGGAAGATCGCCAGCGATCACTTTCGAAAATAAGCCTGATAGTGTGCAACTCCAAAAGGGGAGGGGCATGGATGGGTCAGGGCGTTACCAGAAATTCAGTGCAATGTTATAGAATACTTGCATTTGGATGCTTAACTGCAAGCATTTACACCAGCTTTCGGAAGGAGTAAGTGCTTGTGTCCAAAGTGAGGCACAAACCCCCAGATTCTATAAACGGCGACTAAAGTTGCGCATGCAAAAGAATACACAGCTGATTTTTGCGAGCAACTTAATTGCTTAACAAACCAGTCAGCACCAATTTGGCTGCTAATTATTGGCCTTAATTAGGATTTACATGCAGATCATATTCTGTAACGATCTGCGTGTAAATCCTAAGATGCGTAAATTTCTGGGGGTGTGGCTGGGGGCGTTTCGAGGGTGTTCCAGAATTTTACATTCATAAGTACAGAATTCAACCAAACTGCGCCTAATTTAGGGGCCAGCATTTACGTGTTCTTTTAGCAGTTGTAATTGACGGTGCATAAAGCTAGGCGTGCTTTATGTCATAAGCGCTATTCTATGAAGGATGCATACTCTTGCTGAAATATTTCCACTAGCACCAGAAATGGCACACGCTGGGGATGGAACTACCACCGCCACACGCATTGGGCTGGCTGTAGTTCCGGGCTGCTGCACATTAAGCCTTTATTAAAAGGGTACCCTTAGTCAGCGGCCTACCAGGGGCGGTGGGGGTGGTCCGCCCCGGGTGCACGCTGCTGGGGGGGGGGGGGGTGCAGAGAGCAGCCGCGCGCCTGTCGGCTCTGCTGGTTCCCTGCTCCCTCTGCCCCGGAACAGGTTACTTCCTGTTCTGGGGCAGAGGGAACAGGGAGCCAGTGGAGCCGAGAGCCGCGCAGCTGCTCTCAGCAGCTAAAAATGCACCCGGGGGGAGGTCATGCTGCACTCGGGGGGGGGGGGGGGGGGAGTGCGCATCGGCGATCCGCCCCGGGTAGCAGCCGACCTAGGATTGTCGCTGCCCTTAGTGCAGATCATAATGGCACCTAATCTTTGTCTTCTATTTTTACTGAGCAGGCACCGAGCGTGTACCGTATATGGCTAATTTTTAGCAGAATTAGATATGAACTGGATATCATAACACAGCTTTACAAAGGCAACCAAGGACTGCTGTAAAAATGGGTATCTCCTTGCTAAAAAAAACCAAAATGGTTTCACTGCCTTTTGTGAGTTGTTATGTTGAATAATAATTAACAATACTGACAAGAAAAAGATTTCATCATTGTCATCGTATCACTATTTTATACCATTTATTGAAGCAAGTCCATTGAAAATGGTTTACAAGAAAATAAAAGCCATTCAAAGCAAGAGCATTAGATGGAAGGATTAATCTTTCCACCATATATTAATCAGTTATTCATTTAGTATAATTAGCAATAAAGAAAAAAAAGAGATTCTTTAATCCTTTTCTAAAAATGATCACCGATTGAATTTCTCATAATTGCATAGGTTGTTTGTTCCAACACTCTGACGCTACCACACTATCCTGCTTATAATCGAAATAGAAAAACGCCTATATTGCGACCCAAATCGGGAGATAGACGTTTATCTCACAAAAACGAATAAAGCGGTATAATCGAAAGCCGAATTTGGACGTTTTCAACTGCACTCCGTCGCGGATGCGGACAAAGTTGATGGGGGCGTGTCGAAGGCGTGGTGAAGGCGGAACTGGGGCGTGGTTATCGGCCGATCAGAGATGGGCGCCTTTCGCCGATAATGGAAAAAAAATATGCGTTTTTAGCGAGAATTTAGGGCACTTTTCCTGGACCCTGTTTTTCCACGAATAAGGCCCCAAAAAGTGCCCTAAATGACCAGATGACCACTGGAGGGAATCGGGGATGACCTCCCCTGACTCCCCCAGTGGTCACAAACCCCCTCCCACCACAAAATATGCCGTTTCACAACTTTTTATTTTCACCCTCAAATGTCATACCCACCTCCCTGGCAGCAGTATGCAGGTCACTGGAGCAGTTATTAGGGGGTGCAGTGGACTTCAGGCAGGTGGACCCAGGCCCATCCCCCCCACCTGTTACACTTGTGCTGGTAAATGGGAGCCCTCCAAACCCCCCCCAAACCCACTGTACCCACATGTAGGTGCCCCCCTTCACCCCTTAGGGCTATAGTAATGGTGTAGATTTGTGGGCAGTGGGTTTTGAGGGGGATTTGGGGGGCTCAGCACCCAAGGGAAGGGTGCTATGCACCTGGGAGCTGTTTTACCTTTCTTTTTTTTTTTGTAAAAATGCCCCCTAGGGTGCCCGGTTGGTGTCCTGGCATGTGAGGGGGACCAGTGCACTACGAATCCTGGCCCCTCCCACGAATAAATGTCTTGGAGTTATTCGTTTTTGAGCTGGGCGCTTTCGGTTTCCATTATCGCTGAAACACAAAAACGCCCAGCTCAAAAAAAGATAAACGTCCATGTTTTTCGAAAATACGGTTCGGTCCGCCCCTTCACGGACCCGTTCTCGGAGATAAACGCCCATGGAGATAGACGTTTCTGTTCGATTATGCCCCTCTATAAACTTACTTTCTTCTTCCATCTACTTTTTGGACAATCAGAGGGAATCTAAAATTGAACATATTAAAGCGCAAACAGGAACATGGTGCCTCGCTGCTCCATAAAGCTTTAAACACCAACACCATTAATTTGAAGAGGGCTTCATTCTTTCATCGGAAACCACTGAATTTAGTACTAACAAAGGGGGCAAATTTAGGAAGCATTTTCTGCCTGTCAAGTATGTTTTACTTACAAAAAATGGCTTCTATAAACTTGAGCAGAGTATATATGAATAAAAAAATAGGGTATTATAATAGAGCTCTTATTTTTATGTGATCTTCACATTGGCATTCTTGGGGATGTAGTTTGACTGGAGCAGGGGCAGAATGGCTATAGACAGATGAGGGCTGATATTCAGACTGCAGGAGGTAGCCAGGCCGACTGGGAATATTCAGGTGCCGTTCCTGGCCAGTTAAATGGTTTTAAATATCGAGGGGGGGGGGGGGGGGGGAGCGGGGTATGAGCTTTATATGATATGCAATTTTTTGCACATAGGTCATTTTATAACTTAAAAAAATATATATATATATTTTTTTTTATAAAATGAGCACACATGTAAAAGTGCTCAAATGGTAATGACATTTGATAATTGCTCACTTGACCAGATCTGAATATATAAAAGGCTCTTATTTATTGGGATTTTTTAAACTGCCTTTATGAAAAAACTTGTCCAAAGTGGTGTCTTGCTGGACCGAAAACTTATAATTTTGTTAACAGTATAAACAATAGTAAAATTAACATGAATACAATTTATGATGTTAACTTGGATATGGCAAATTCAATCCTAGTAATAGGATTAACATGAAACAGCATCAGAAATATAAACATTTAACAGAACTGTAGAACATTCATAAAACAGAAATATGACAAATGTAATCAGAATACGAATGATACCTTAATAGGAAGCATGGCAGAATATTCACATAACATAGATATAATGTCCTATAACTCTCGGACTGTCCCTTGAGCTGTGCTGCACCCTCAAAATGATTTTAAGAAAGCTAGCACAGAGCAGATAAATGGTGCAAGACTAATAGCAAGCTCAGCTTCAGCTGTTTCCAACTCAATGCACATCCCCTTCCTGTTTTCAACTGGTGCTGACAAGACAGCGCCGGAGAAAATGCATGACCCTGGAAGCCAGAGTCACTGGCAGCACTGGTTGAAACTAAGCCTACTATTCTTTAAAAATATGTATAAAATAAAATAAATATCAAGTTTCAACTGATATTGTAAATTATTACTGAGGAGCACCACTCGCAGCAGTATTTGTCCAAAGGGAAATTCAGCAAGAGGTGCCCTTTGAACACAAATCACAGCAGCAGAGTATCACGCCAGGAAGACTCAAAGAATTAAAAGGTTACAGGTCCAGTTGGTAGGGGGAAGGCCAAATTTCTCTACTTTGCCAGAAATCTTTAGGGCAGAATTTGCAATATTAGTCTTTGAGGAACCTGGAATTCTTCTAGGTTATGCTGTTTATTGTACCAGTCTGTGAGGGATGCAGCACATGAGCTTTCCAGACCATGGAGATCCCTGCACATCTGAAGACAGGACCGCCATGATCTCAAAAGCCCCTGTACCTCAGTGTGTTTAGATAATTTTTGCACTCTGTTATAAATCTTTTCCACTTCTGGTTTACCACAAGCCAGTGCAATCTTACACCAAATACTTACTTACTGTAGGCGTTTATACACATTTTGAAAAACTCAAGGACACAAGCATTAAAACTCACCAGGCATTGCTATGGGATGACTTATTCATGAGACGATGTCATGTATTATTTAGGCTTATAAACTGCCCATCAAACTATCAGCTCTCTATTGAAGAATGGAGATTCAGACAGGTAGTTGTGACCTAGATTGGCCACTATTAGAAACAGGATACTGGGCTAGATAGACCTTTGGTCTGATCAAGTTTAGCAACTCACAATCTTGCAAACCGTATAAGGAGAGACTTGCCGACCTGAACATGTATAACTTGGAGGAAAGGAGAAACAGGGGTGACATGATACAGACGTTCAAATATTTGAAAGGTATTAATCCGCAAATGAACCTTTTCTGGAGATGGGAAGGCAGTAGTACTAGAGGGCATGAATTGAGGTTGAAGGGGGACAGACTCAGGAGTAATGCCAGGAAGTATTTTTTTCACAGAGAGGGTGGTGGATATGTGGAATGCCCTTCTGCGGGAGGTGGTGGAGGTGAAATCAGTAATGGAATTCAAACAGGCATGGGATAAATACAAAGGAATCCTGTTTAGAAGGAATGGATCCACGGAATCTTAGTGGAGATTGGGTAGCAACACTGATAATTGGGAAGCAAAACCAGTGCTGGGCAGAGTGGGTAGACTTCTACGGTCTGTGCCCTGAGAATGACAAGGACAAATCAAACTCAGGTATACATATAAAGTATCACATACCATGTAAAATGAGTTTATCTTGTTGGGCAGACTGGATGGACCGTTCAGGTCTTTATCTGCCATCATTTACTATGTTACTCTTTGGGGTTCTACATGGAATGTTGCTACTAATTGGGATTCCGGAATCTTGTAACTCTTTAGGATTCCAGAATCTTCAGAACTTTTAGTACAAGAACAGTGCTGGGCAGACTTCTACGGTCTGTGCCCTGAGAAAGGCAAGGACAAATCAAACTCAGGTATACATATAAAGTATCACATACCATGTAAAATGAGTTTATCTTGTTGGGCAGACTGGATGGACCGTACATTTACTATGTTACTATTGTTATGTAAAAAGAGATAAGTTGTTCATACTACAAAAATAATAAGACAATGAATATAAAAGTTCAAAACAATAAAATATTCATCTTTAGATAATCATAATATAGTAAATGATAAAGGATATACACCAACTGGCCCAAAGCTGTAGGGATCATATGGCCAATATGGTCTTGGTGAAAGGTGCTACAGTTCCGATGATGCAGCACAGTTCACTCTATACATACAACATTTGTCCATGTTGATGGCCATCAGCACAGGTGTGACAGTTTTTGATTGGTAGAGGAGAGACAGGAGTGGAGAATGGGCTACACTTACAGACAGTTTTTCCACAGTTTGTAATCCCTAGAAACGGGAAGAAAGGGCAGGGTCTTTCACCTATAGTGACCACCTTCCCTTCTGGCTGAGCAAAGTCATCACTGCCCAAACCCAGAACCCAAAGAGAGAACCAGAAAGCTGAGGAACTCTAACAAAGACACCTGCTCAGAGCAACTACCAATAAGGAGCAAGTCAGAAATAGGCTCGAAATCCAGCAGGGACTGGAGTAGGATCAAAAAAGTATCAAACTTCATGAATAGGATCTGACAAGAAGCAGGCAGTGAAAATGCAAGATGCCGCCAAGTAGTGCAGATCAAATTCTGGCAAGAAAATCAAGCAGTGACTAGGTTTATAAAAGAGTCTTGAAGGAACAAGACGGCATGCATTTGATATACTGCCTTTCAGTGGTACAACTCTGTCTCTAGATGGCTCACAATCTTAAGTTTTTGTACCTGAGGCAAAAGAGTTAAGTGACTTGCCCAGTGTCCCAAGAACCTGCACAGGGAATTGAACCCAGCTCCCCTGGCTCTCAGCCCACTGAGCTGTTAGAGGCTAGTCACTCCCTTATATCAGCATGTCTGTTTAATGTCCATCCTGCCTGCTGACATCAACTAGTAGACATTCAGAAGTTCCTACCAGCAAAACTCTCCCAGAAACTGAGCCCCCTACAGGTGGAACTCCACAGCAGAACACAGTAACATAGGAGTCAATATTTAAAATGATTTAAATGGCCAGGAGAGGAGGTACCATGAGACTGCTGCTGCTGCTAGAGATCAAGGTAGCCATTTGAGGGAGGCAGCCACAATGGGCAGGAGGGGATGCGCATCACTCATGCCCATTTCCCCACTGGACCACTAGGGAAACAAGCAGGTAAGCCCGCAAACAGAGGGGAAGAGAGGCTTGCTGCTCTGGGGGGGGGGGGGGGGGGAGGAATGGGGATCTAGTGGGGGGCTCCAGATTTTATTTCTAGGTGGGTGGAAGGAAGGAGTGGTCATTGGAAGGACCAGAAAGGGGGCAAGATCTTCTTATACAGGTCCTGGCCGATATTCAGCCGGGACCCACGTAAGTGGGATCTGACGAACTATCCTTGGCTATTCAGTGTCGGTGGCCGAACATGACCTAGCATTTAATATCCGGGGCTAATTCTGACTGC
This sequence comes from Microcaecilia unicolor, assembly GCF_901765095.1. Classification (NCBI taxonomy): domain Eukaryota; kingdom Metazoa; phylum Chordata; class Amphibia; order Gymnophiona; family Siphonopidae; genus Microcaecilia; species Microcaecilia unicolor. Next base: position 12,075,608 of record NC_044043.1, on the reverse strand, counting down.
TGCAGACTGAATATCGATCTGATAGTAAATGTTTGTACGTTTGGGAAGCTTGCCAGGTGCCCTTGGCCTGGATTGGCCGCTGTCGTGGACAGGATGCTGGGCTCGATGGACCCCTTGGTCTTTTCCCAGTGTGGCATTACTTATGTACTGATGATGGCAGATAAGGACCTGCATGGTGCATCCAGTCTACCCAGCAAGGCCAGAATGTGATATAAATATGCATATTTGTCCTGATTTGTCTTTTGCCATATTTGGGACACAGATCATAGAAGTCTGCCTGAGGCACTGGCCTTATTTCCCAAGTACTTGAAATGCAATTGAAGCCCACTCCAGCTTATCCTGATCTGTCTCATCTACCAGACACAGACTGCCCAGCACTGGCCTTACTTCCCCACTACTAGCGATGTCATCTAATCACCGATTACCGCCAGGTAAACATTGGCGCTACAAAAATAGAAAATATTTTTGTAGCGCTGGAAATGGCGCATGCTGGGGTGAGAACTACCACCAGGCTCCTGTGGTAGTTCTGGATTGGCACGTGGCAAGCCTGTTTATTTTATTTATTGCATTTGTATCCCACATTTTCCCACCTATTTGCGGGCTCAGTGTGGCTTACAATACATTGTGAATGATGGAAATACAGTTTGTTACAATGCGATTATAGGTTACATTGTGAAGAGTTATGGAAGACTAGAAGTCAAGTCAAAACATCTTTGGGGCATGGAAATTATTGAATGTGACATTGAGGAAATGATAGGATGATCAAATAATAGCAAGAGGGCGTTAGGGTATGACAACTTTATCTGTGGGTAGATTTTAGGTGTGGAGAGAATACAGGGGAAGAGAATTCAGAAGAGAGTGTATTGATGCATTTCTATTAGTGTGTATGGACTTCATGTGTTTTGATTCTTGCAGTAGATTTTCTCAAAGAGATGAGTCTTCAATAGTTTGCGGAAGTCGGTTAGTTCGTAGATCGTTCTCAGGTTGCGTGGTAGTGTATTCCAGAATTGCGTGCTCATATAAGAGAAGGTTGATGCGTGCAGTACTTTGTATTTTATGCCTTTGCACTTAGGGAAGTGGAGATTGAGGAAAGTTTGGGATGATCTTTTTGCGTTTCTGGGTGGCAGGTCTATTAAGTCTGACATGTATGCAGGGGCTTCACCGTGAATGATTTTGTGAACTAACGTGCATACTTTAAAGGTGATACGTTCCTTGAGTGGGAGCCAGTGTAGTTTCTCACGTAAGGGTGTTGCACTTTCGTATTTTGGTTTTCCGAAGATGAGTCTGGCTGCTGTATTCTGGGCTGTTTGAAGTTTTCTCAATATTTGTTCTTTGCAGCCTGCGTATAATGAGTTACAGTAGTCCAGATGACTGAGTACGAGTGATTGCATTAGGTTGCGGAAGACAGTGCTTGGAAAGAATGATTTTATTCTTTTCAGTTTCCACATGGAGTAGAACATCTTTTTTGTTATGCTGTTCACGTGAGTCTCAAGTGTTAGGTGGCGGTCGATAGTGACTCCAAGGATTTTTAAATTTTCTGATATTGGCAGATTTAGTTTAGGTGTGTTGATAGCGGTAAATTTCTTCGTGTTGTATTGGGAGGTAAGTATGAGGCATTGAGTTTTTTCTGCGTTCAGTTTCAGTCGGAATGCATCTGCCCAGGTGTTCATGATGTGTAGATTTTGGTTGATTTCGTGGGAGATTTCATTGATGTCTTGTTTAAAAGGAATATATATCGTTACATCATCGGCATATATGTAAGGGTTAAGGTTGTGAATTGATAGAAGTTTTGCCAAGGGAGTCATCAGTAGGTTGAAAATAGTTGGCGAGAGGGGGGATCCCTGCGGTACTCCGCACTCAGGTGTCCATGTGGCTGACGTAGTTGAATTTGATGTGACTTGATATGAGCGTAAGGTTAGGAACCCCTTGAACCAGTTTAGGACATTGCCTCCGATGCCAAAGTATTCAAGTATGTGTAATAGGATTCCGTGGTCAACCATATCAAAGGCACTTGACATGTCAAATTGTAAGAGGAGTATATTGGTGCCGGTTGCGATCATTTGCTTAAATTTGGTCATTAGGGTAATTAATACTGTTTCTGTGCTGTGATTAGACCGGAATCCTGATTGAGCGTCATGCAGTATTGAGAACTTGTCGAGATAGTTTGTGAGTTGTTTGGTTACCATTCCTTCTGTTATTTTGGTTATTAGTGGTATAGATGCAACTGGTCTGTAGTTAGTTATTTCGTTTGCATTTTTCTTTGTGTCTTTGGGTATAGGGGTGAGTAAAAGTTTTCCTTTTTCCTTTGGGAAAAGTCCGTTTTGTAGCATGAAATTCAGGTGGTTCGTTAGGTCTACTATGAATTGTTGAAGAGCTGATTTCATGAGGTTGTTTGGGCAGACGTCTAGTTTGCATTGGGATTTGGCAAATCTTTTGAGCGTTTTAGAGATGAGGTCTTCTGAAAGTAATTCGAATTCAGTCCAGATCCTGTATGCTGGGTATATTCCGTCTTCTGGGTCTAGACAATTTAGGAGTGTGGTATATTCAATAGGGCTGGTGGGTATTTTAAGTCGTAATTGTATAATTTTCTCATTGAAGTATTTCGCGAGGTCGTCGACCCCTGGTGTATCTTTGTTGTTGTTTGTAACTGGTGTGGTGTCTAGCAATTTATTTACAAGGTAGAAGAGTTTGTGTGTATCTTTGTAGTTTGGTCCAATCATTGTTTTGTAGTGTAGTCTTTTAGTCTGTTTTATGGTGTATTTGTATTTCCTGCGGAGTGATTTCCAGGCATTCAAAGTGTGTTCATCTTTCTTTTTGTTCCATGCGCGTTCTAGCTTTCTGACTTGTGTTTTGAGTTCTTTCAGCTCTTCGGTGAACCATAGATTTGATTTTTTTTCTATGTGATGTTCTGGTTTGGATTGGGGCAATTGTGTCTAATGTTGTCTTACATATGTCATCCCATTCTTGGAGGAATTGTATGGTGTCTGTATTTGTTAGCCATTCATTTTGGTAGACCTGTTGCCAGAATGTTGTGGGGTCTATTTTTCCTCTCGTGGTGTATGTTGTTCGTTCATGTTTGTTGACTGCGTTTCTGTGTATTTTTCGCCAGTGGAGGGAGACATATGCTTTATGGTGGTCAGTCCATGGTGTGGGTGTCCATCTTGTGTCTGTAATTAGGAGATTAGAGTCTGAGTTGAATTTGTGTGTAATGATGTCTAGTGTGTGTCCCTTTACGTGTGTTGGTTGATTATTAGAGTTTTAAGAATTCTTTACATTCTTGTGTGCCTGTTGAGGTGTCGTCTTCGAGGTGTAGGTTGATATCTCCTATTATGAGAATGTTTGAGGCAGAGACACATGTGTTCGAGACAGGATGCCGCGAGGGCCCCTATGTGTGCTGTTATAGAAAACACCCACTCTGCGCCTAACTTAGTTGCTGACATATACACAATTCCCTGTATTTGGGGGTTTCAAAGCTAGAGTTAAGGCCTTGCAGGTGGGTGTAACAAAGTGGGCTCATATGACTCCTGTGTTAAAGCAGTGTCACGTATGTGAATGTTTCCTGTCTGTGCTCACCTCGCCCTCTGGTGGCCAGAACCGGTGGCTGCTATGGACTGTCACCCGTTCCAGACTTCAGCCCAGTCCGGTCCGGATCTTCCAGGCTGCCAGACTTGCTTCTCTTGTTTGTGCCTGAACAGCACCCGTAGCTGCCTTGTGACTCCTGCAGCTGAACTTCAGCAGCTGATGGGCTTTATTAACCTGCTGGAAACTTCTGTGTTGGCCTTTGTATCGTCTAAGGTCTCTGGTATGTGGGTGTGCTCTTTGCACTTCTGCCTAGTTCTGTTTCTTGTCTGAAATCCTTGCCTGGTTCTAGTCTAGTCTTTGTGTAGTTAGCTTGTTCTTTATTGCTTGTTTCCTAGTCTTGTTTCTTATTTGTATTTCTTTGTCTGCTCCTTGGTTAGTCTGTGTGTAGGTTAGCTATTAGCTTTTGTTTGCTAGTTCCCTGCTTAGTGGCTGCTTGGCAGCTTTCAGTTCTTGCTCTGTTGTCTGTCTGTGTTTTTTTCCCTAGTGGCTGCTTGGTAGCTATCAGTCTTTGCTGTCACCTGTATTTGTACCCTTTTCAGTGGCTGCCTGGCAGCTTTCAGTTCTTGTCCTTTAGCCTGTCCACTTCCTGCCTAGTGTTGTATTGTCTGTCTGTGAGTCCTGGCCCAGTTCCTGCCTTGCTGCCCATGTATATTACTTTCCCCTCTGACCCTCAGTCCCTGTTCAGCCGAGTTGGTATCTAGTTCCTGCCCTGTTCGGTAAGTCCTGCCGGCTGCCTGCACCCAGGGGCTCAACTCCTGAGGAACGGCGGTCAAGTGCAGGTGAAGTCTAGTTGTTCCTGTCAGAGTTCTGCCTTGTCTCTGGTGTGGGGTGGTTTTGCCTGCCACTGCTGCTCCACGGCAGTGGCCCAAGGGCTCACGAACCTAGTTTCTGCCTTGAGAACCTGACAAGCAGTTACATTGGCTACCTATATGTTTCAGGATACAGTTTAAAGTTTTATGTTTGCTTCATCAGACTGTTTATGGGAATGTACCATGGTATTTACATTCTGTAAATCATCTACGGAGAAGCCCCGAGCAGTGGCGTTCCTAGGGGGGCTGACACCCTGGGCAGATCACCAATGCACCCCGCCCCCCGTGAAAGACCCCCCCCGCCCAGGTGCACGCCGCTGGGGGGGTGCCGCGCACGCCTGTCCTTCGTTCGTTCCATGCTCCCTTTGGCCCGGAACAGGCAGTAACCTGTTCCGGGGCAGAGGGAGCATGGAACGAACAAAGGACAGGCGTGCGTGGCACCCCCCCCAGCGGCGTGCACCCGGGGCGGACCGCCCCCCCCCCCTTGTTACGCCACTGGCCCCAAGTTACATGACAGACTTGATCGACTTACCAGTTAGAAATACATCCGAATCAACATGATCCTATCTAAATCTGCACTACCCAAGCTGCAAAGGACTTAAATACAAAAAAACTTACGCATCTAGTTTTTCCTACATAAGCACACAACTGTGGAACGCATTACCAAAAGCCTAGAAAACGACATACGACCACCTAAACTTCCGGAAATCACTAAAAACCAACCTGTTTAAAAAGGCATACTCCACATATCCAACTTAAATGCCTAATCTCTGCAACACAACCAAACTACAGCACGTAATGGACATAACACAACTCTTCCGTTCTCCGATTCCCTAATGTGGCTGTGTCACATGAACTTGATCTTACCACAACAAAGGCCTCTCCGGGGGGTGGGGAAATGTGGGATACAAATGTAACAAATAAATACACCAAATTTTACTTGGTGTGAATTCCTGTGACTAGATTTAGTCGTGTGGATGGGACCTAGGCATATTCTATAAACTGTGCCTAATATGGAAAAAAACAGAGTAGTAGGTAGAAACAAATCTAATCTCAATTGATGAAAGGAAGGTACCTCATTGCCAACTTACACTAGTATTCTGTAACAGATTTGATGGCGCCTAACTTGTAGCACATTTTATAAAATTGCCTCCAATTTCCTTTTCTGGTGTGTACTCCCTCACATGGAACTTCTGGAAAACAAAATAAGGACGTTTTAATGGCTTTGTATCAATCCATGCTGCGACCGCACCTCAAATACTATGTGCAATTGTGGTCACGGCATCTCAAAAAAGATATAGTGGAATTAGAAAAGGTACAGAGTAGGGCGATGAAAATGATAAAGGGGATGAGACACTTCCCTATGAGGAAAGGCTAAAGCAGCTGGGGCTCTTCAGCTTGGAGAGAAGACGGCTGAGGGGAGATATGATAGAGGTCTATAAAATAATGAGTGGAGTTGAACGGGTAGATGTAAATCGCTTGTTTACTCTTTCCAAAAATACTAGCACTAGGGGGCATGCGATGAAATTACAAAGTAGTAAATTTAAAATGAATCGGAGAAACTCTGGAATTCGTTGACAGAGAATGTAGTAAAAACAGTTAGCTTAGGGGATTTAAAAAAGGTTTGTATATCTTCCTTAAAAAAAAGTCCATAAGTCATTATTAAAATGGACTTGGGACAATCCACTGCTTATTTCTAGGATAAGCAGCATAAAATGTATTGTACTGTTTGGGGATCTTGCCAGATACGTGTAACCTGGATTGACCACTGTTGGAAACAGAATGCTGGGCTTGATCGACCTTCAGTCTGTCCCAGTATGGCAACACTTATGTTCTTATGGTGCTGGGTTTCTTTATCCTGGAGCATCAAGGACTCTTCTCTGGTCCCCTCCTGGTCCTTCAGTCTTGCTCTTTCAGCACTTCTCTCTCTTTTTGGAAGGACATGGTGGTAGGCTGTTTCCATGTTCCAGCAATCACCTTCTGCTAGTACAGCAGTTGTAAAGGGTCTGTTACTGCAGACCGGTTCAGTGGGCTCCCGCCACCATAAACCATAATTTATCAGTTTAAAAGGAGGTTTAGAGTTCTTGGAACCCCACCTCACCCCATACCTTGATGTGCATCCACTATGTTTCAGTAGGGAGCAGCAGCGATTTTCATATTCCGTCAGCTGCCGAGCCCAGAGCCTCCTTGCTGCTGTATCCCGCCCTTGGGGAAGCAGGAAGTGACATCAAAAGGAGGCGGGACACAGCAGCGGAGGCGGATCTGGGCTTGGCAGCTGACGGAATATGAAAATCGCTGCTGCTCCCTACTGAAGCACATCAAGGTATGGGATGAGGTGGGGTTCCAAGAGCTCCAAACCTCCTTTTAAACTCTGAAAAATTATGGCTTATGTTGGTGGGGGTGGGCAGGAGGGGGGCCACTGAACTGGTCAGCACAGGACCCCACAATTGCTGTACTCAAACAGCAGCAACTGCAAACACGCAGAGCTCCTTCCTCCTCTATCAGGTTTATGCCTAAGCTTTATTCTATAAGTACACACATACCTGCGATAATGTGTATTTTACAGGTGGGCGTGAACTCAGACAGTCTCTAGGTGAGGCGTGGGCAGGCTGTACGTTTTCTTGTGTAATTTATAGAGTATTATAATTTATGTACATATCTCTGGAACTTTTTTCAAATGAAAATTTTATTAGAAACCAAGCAGTATACTAAAACATAAACAATTACAACACAATAGTTTTAACAATTTTTCTTATTCTTTATCTTCACTGCTGGTGCTTTAATCCTTTCTACAGCGAGCCATCTTAATTGGAAAAAAAAATTATTTTGCTGTGTTGGAGGGCATCTTTGGCCCCAACGATTGGGATGTGGCCTGGCCAGATGATTGATCTCTTAAAGTTGGCGCGCCTTGCCAATGTGGACATATCGCTAGAGCAGGGTGAACGATTCTTGTGGACTTGGGAGCGATTTTTGGGATACTTTGCAGCGCACTGCGTACAGCAGACTTCTTAATCAAGCATAGTTCACCAGGCTACTTGGTATTTTAGGTATAGACCCTAGCGATGATGACCATTTCACGCCACAAGGGGAGGGGAGGGGTCTAGTGGGGAAATGAAGGAGGGATATGTGGGTGAGTGAGTGGGAGGATACGCAGGGAGAGTTTGATATTCAACCCAGTCACTGACCCCCCAACCCTCTCCCCCACCCCTTGGAAAGGACAAGAACGTTCAGACTTGGTGGATTCTTATCCAAGTCTGAACGTGATCAATGAAAGAATCAGAAGCAAAAGCGTCAAGTGATCAACTGCAATGCCCTGTAAGGCACAGCTCTCCACAGTGGTTCTCATATCTGCTGAAATTTCCTCCAACATGCAAGATGGTTTCATCCAGACTTGTAGTGTTAAATCACTGGAACTTAAGCTCACACGTTAATGCCAACTTTATGGCTAACGTAACTGCTTGCCGTAGTATTCTATAAAGGAAAGTGTCAGTAAGCATATACTTTCCCTCATAGAATATGCACCTATCAGGCACATTATTATCGAATTACCCCTAAAGTAGCAATGACAAAATGTGTGTCCTTTGCATACCAGTTCCAGATCTACCTTGAACCCTCACGTCAGCCTGACTCCTAGTAACCACACGATGAGGTATTCCCCCCCCCCTTGTGGTTTTCTTGGCATGATATATAAGTGGTTTTTGCCATTGCCTTCCTTTGAGGTATGGCGGATTAAGTGACTTGTCCAAAGCTACAAGGAGCTGCTATGGAACCTAAGCCTCCTAGTTCCCAGCCCACTGCTCTTAGGCCACTCCTCTTCTCTCCTTTGCATACAGGGAGATTTATTTTATGTATTTAAAAATATTTATATTCTGCATTATCTAAAAAGTTTAAGCAAGATGCATTTCTGATTTCCTTAATGTTTCTGAGGATGTGAGGGAGTATGCTTTGGGGGGGTGGGGGGGGAGAACTTTGCTGGGGACACGGGAACTCTCAGTTCACACATCCTTTTGTTCCACACTAGGGGCCCATTTACAAAGGTGTGCCAAAAAGTGGCCTGCGGTAGTGCCGGTGCCTGTATTGGACGTGCGCTGGACAGTTTCCCCACTATGTCTGGAAATAAAAAGGGGGGGAGGGGGGAATTTGGGCCGGGAAAAGGACTTGAGGCAAAATGAAAACCAGCGCATGTGTATTTATGGCCTGAGCGCTTAACACCACCCATTGACTTAGTGGCAAGGGCTCACACGTTACCCGCATGGTAACCATCCAGCACCAACTGCTGATTACCACCGGGAATGCCCCCGCAGTAGAAATTAGAAAATTATTTTCTACTGTGGGATTCCTCGTGTGCCAAACTCAGAATTACCACCAGTTCATGCCTGGTCTGGACAGCTAGGAAGCAAAGCCTAATTTAATCTAACTTCTCTATAACCTATAGGCCCAAAACTAACCATAACAGTATCGTCGATATTCAGAGACAATGCCGGTAGATCTAGGACAACACTTTTCCATCTTAACTGAACTGTATAATTATCCAAGTGTAACAGAATCTTCGGCTAAGTAAATCAGGAGACAAGAGGCAAATGGTTCCGAGAACGAGGCAGCTTTATTGCTAGCAATGAACAGCACCGAGATCAGTCTCAGGATACTGCGTCACGAGCGTCATCTGACACTTGTTCTTATACAGATTACTGGTCATGCGCATAAAACGCATCATACGTCACACATACACATGCGCAGTACAAGCACATGCGCAATACATTAGTAGTTCTGTAGTTCTCACAGAGAAAAGATACGTCAGTTTCACAGCTTTCATAGAAATTGTTACTTTGCAAGAAATGTAACTTATTGCAGTGTTCCAGCACATTTACACAATACAGCCTCTATGCATGGATCACGAGACTGTGCTGGCAGAGCCAGCTGCCTTCCCTACAATCCTAAATTGCTGACTACTACAACTTGTTATCTAGCTGCTGGTTAATAAATACATACTACTAGTAAAAGTTTAAACTGCACAGGTTTAGGTCTTAGTCTAGGCTCATTATATGTAAGCTTAGGTTTTGGTACAAAGCAAAGGGTGCAAGTGTGTATGCAAAGTTCAAATAGAAAATCCTGTTAGTACAAAAAGTCCACAACAGTCTACACAAAATAAACAGTGTGTTATGCAGTCTATCTAATGCATCTGCATCCTGTCTCAATCTGTTATCTATCTAGCTATCAGGAACTGACAGTTGATGGTTAAGGCACAATACAAGAAGATGCAAATGTTCAGTAAACATCCAAGTATAAAGTATGCCTCAAAGAAGGCAAAGTCCATAAGTTGTGTGCAAAGAGCAAAGTCCATAGGTAGTATACATAGAGCTTGAGGTTGTCCTGCCAGTCTAGTGATGGCCGCAGGATATCGGCAGTGCCCAAGTACCCAGCTCTGTCTGGACTCCACCCATGGACTGCCCTAATTGGATAGTACCACAGTGTCCTGCCCAAATATTCAGTGACACTATCCAGCCATGTGCTACTGAGTATCTGCGTTTGTCCCAGTAAGTACATTTTAACTAGTCAGGCGACCTTCCTGACTGGTTAAATCGCTTTGAATATTGGCCCCTTTATTTTTAGTTCAACTATTACAAAACGTGGGTGCCTCATTTAGTTGTTATGTATCTGATGCAGAATTAATGATCACTTTTGCAAAATCCCTAATTCTACCATAAAAACCTATTTCGTTGAAAAAAAACGTACTTGGGTAGAGGGAGCATAAAAGCAGGATGTATTTTATTTTTTTGTTACATTTGTACCCTGCGCTTTCCCACTCATGGCAGGCTCAATGCGGCTTACATGGGGCAATGGAGGGTTAAGTGACTTGCCCAGAGTCACAAGGAGCTGCCTGTGCCTGAAGTGGGAATCAAACTCAGTTCCTCAGTTCCCCAGGACCAAAGTCCACCACCCTAACCACTAGGCCACTCCTCCACTGTTGCTACTATTTGAGATTCTACATGGAATGTTGCTATTCCACTAGCAACATTCCATGTAGAAGTCGGCCCTTGCAGATCACCAATGTGGCCGCGCAGCCTTCTACATGGAATGTTGCTAGTGGAATAGCAACATTCCATGTAGAATGTCCAATAGTAGCAACATTCCATGTAGAATCTTCAATAGTAGCAACATTCCATGTAGAATCTCTAATAGTATCTATTTTATTTTTGTTACATTTGTACCCTGCGCTTTCCCACTCATGGCAGGCTCAATGCGGCTTACATGGGGCAATGGAGGGTTAAGTGACTTGCCCAGAGTTCCACTAGCAACATTCCATGTAGAAGTCGGCCCTTGCAGATCACCAATGTGGCCGCGCAGCCTTCTACATGGAATGTTGCTAGTGGAATAGCAACATTCCATGTAGAATGTCCAATAGTAGCAACATTCCATGTAGAATCTCCAATAGTAGCAACATTCCATGTAGAATCTCTAATAGTATCTATTTTATTTTTGTTACATTTGTACCCTGCGCTTTCCCACTCATGGCAGGCTCAATGCAGCTTACATGGGGCAATGGAGGGTTAAGTGACTTGCCCAGAGTCACAAGGAGCTGCCTGTGCCTGAAGTGGGAATCGAACTCAGTTCCTCAGTTCCCCAGAACCAAAGTCCACCACCCTAAACACTTTAACTTGTCCCATTAGACAAGGAGCAAAATGGTCTCCTAATATCCTGCTTTCATATTTATTTCAATTTTAATCGGAATTTATCAGATCATTGTATTGTATCAGCAGATTTATATTCCGCTCATTAGCATAAAGCTTCTAGGCAGACTACAATTAATAAGAGCTTCTCGTTCAAGAAGGATTTTCAGATCAAAAAAGTAAAAAAAAAACCTTACAAATACAATAACATCACAGTCTAACAACTAATGAAACAATTGCATTCTGCACTAAAGTTAATTCAGCCTTTGCCTTGAGAACAAATAAGTTTTAAGACCTTTTCTAAATAAAATATCAGATGAACTACAGCGTAATTTTCCGTTGGATTCTCTAACCAAATATATGACTCCTTTTTTATTGATTATTTCTCTTATGCAGGTGACAAAAAAAGTGCTCGGCTACGGTTGGAAAATTGAAAGTTATTCTGAACAACATTTTGAGCTAAAGGGGTCTTTTACTAAGCCGTAGTAGCGTTTTTAGCTCGGGGTAGAAATAAGCTGGCGGTAAACGCCGAGACGCCCTTTATATTCCTATGGGCGTCTCAGTGTTTACCTCCAGCTGATTTCTACAGCGAACTAAAAATGCTTCCGTGGCTTATAAAAGACCTCCTAAGAGTTCAACCGTCAAAACTCAGTCTGTGGGGATGCCTCGTCTTAACTCAGTATCACTAGCAATTCAGTTTCAATCCAGATAACGGGTTTTTTTTTTGTTTGTTTTTTTTCCATTCTGTTTCAATAAACTAGAACTCTCTCCTTTAGCCTTTAAGAAACTGGAAACATAGTGATATCTGTTGCTCCAGAATTATGGAATTCTCTTTCTCTGAAACTTATGCTGGAAAATGATTACTGGGGTTTTAGAAAAATATTAAAGACTGGCTTCTGTGTTTGTTTTGTTTGTAATTTGGTGATTGTTTCATTTCAAACCGCTCTGAGCTTCTGGTGTGGGAGGTAGGGTGGGGGGGTCAATATTCAGTTAGCATTGCTCAACATTTTGCCGACTGCCTCCAGTGTTGTGCCCAGAAATTGAATGCCAGGCCATGTTCAGGCTTCAGCATTGAATTTCTGGGTTTCCGGAGCCAACTACGCCATAGCCGGTTAAATGCGATATTCGGCTACGGGGCACCTCATAAGAGATAGAACTGACTTTTATGTGGTCCTGTTTATGCAGTGACCTTTTATTCAAAATCAATTTGCAGACTTTTATTTCAGCAAAATCTAATGTCAACGACACAACAATGAGCTGAAAAAAACACCCTAATGTTTGTATCTCTGCCCCTCAATATCAAAAACAATATGGTTCACTTCTAATTAAATGGTGGAAAAGACCTCAAATATCCTGGCTAGGCAGCAAGTATAAAGTTTTAATGCCAGCTCATACTGGACTCCGATCATCAGTGGCGATCCTAGGTCGGCTGCCACCCGGGGCGGATCGCCGCTGCGCACACCCCCCCCCCCCCCCGGGTGCAGCGGTGTCTGTCCCCCCAGGGTGCAGCACGACACCCCCCCGGCGCAATAACCCCCCCCCCCCCGGTGCATCAAGCCCCCACCCCCCCCCCCCCGAGTGCATTCTTGGCTGCTGGAGGGTGCAGAGAGCAGCCGCACGCCTGTCGGCTCCACTGGCTCGCTGCTCCCTCTGCCCCGGAACAGAAAGTAACCTGTTCCGGGGCAGAGGGAGCAGGGAACCAGCGGAGCTGACAGGCGCACAGCTGCTCTCTGCACCCTCCAGCAGCATGCACCCGCGGCAGACCGCTCCCACCGCCCCGCCCTTCCTACGCCACTGCCGATCATATCATTGAATTTATTGCTTATTGCTTAATTAATTTCTCCTGTGAATCTGTATTGTGGTGCACTTCTCTGTCTTCTAACCCTGCCCCCCCTCCCAAAAACACAAAACCAAAAAACCTCTTTCCTTTCTTGCCTAGCTCTGATAGTAGAGAGGATAGGCTTTTCTAACCTCTTCTTGTCCTGTAGCATTCTAACTTTGTGGACAGGTTCTGCCAGTTCTAGACTAAAAAAAAAACAGTCTCCCAACTGGTTATAAATTTGCATTTTACATTGATGAAACTGCTATAATTATTGGGAATATTTAGATTTACTAAAGGAAATTGAGTGTTGAATCAACAGAAATTGTTTGATCAGACTGTATCATTTCTGGTCACTAGAGAACTTTTTTGGATACAGCACTTAGCTGATTCACTGAGATACTTGGAATGCCCTCCCGAGGGAGTTGGTGGAGATAAAAACTGTAATGGAATTCAAAAATGCGTGGGATAAACACAAAGGAATCCTGTTTAGAAGAAATGGATCCTCAGAAGCTTAGCAGAGATTGGGTGGCAGCACCGGTGGTTAGGAGGTGGGGCTAGTGGTTTGGAGGCGGGGCTAGTGCTGGGCAGACTTCTACGGTCTGTGCCCTGAAAATGGTAGATACAAATAAAGGTCAGGTATACATATAAAGTAGCGCATATGAGTTTATCTTGTTGGGCAGACTGGATGGACCGTACAGGCCTTTTTCTACCGTCACCTACTATGTTACCACGTTACTATGTAAAAAAACTCCAAATTTCCTATAGCTTAATTCTTCTGATTATTAATTGTTGTGATTGTCTTTTAATCCTTTTTTTATTATTTTTTGTTCAATTAAATAAAAATACACCGTGGCTGTAGAACTCCTTAGTACGAATCCAACAGGCTCCTTCATTTAATATAGTTCAAATACAAAAATGTTGACTTAATGAACGGCACTTAGCTTAATTCTTCATTCATACACCCATCGGGGCTCTCCGTTTCACTCTTCCAATGAGCTTGTTCAGGGGACTAAGTGCTCTCAGGACCTGCGGAAAACATATAATAATGTCAGCCAATGCTTCCAATATCTTGAAACAGAAACAGCAGAGTATACACTCACTATTATCATATAGTAGCATAGTATAGTATAGTAGATGACGGCAGAAAAAGACCTGCATGGTCCATCCAGTCTGCCCAAGACAAACTCATATGTGTATACCTTACCTTGAATTTGTACCTGTCCTTTTCAGGGCACAGACCGTATAAGTCTGCCCAGCAGTATTTCCCGCCTCCCAACCACCAGTCCCGCCTCCCATCACCGGCTCTGATACAGACCGTATAAGTCTGCCCTCCCCTATCCTTGCCTCCCAACCACCACCCCCTCTTCCCCCCACCTGCTCCGCCACCCAATTTCAGCTAAGCTTCTGAGGATCCATTCCTTCTGCACAGGATTCCTCTATGCATATCCCACGCATGTTTGAACTCCGTTACCGTTTTCATCTCCACCACCTCCTGCGGGAGGGCATTCCAAGCGTCCACCACCCTCTCCGTGAAAAAATACTTCCTGACATCTTTCCTGAGTCTGCCCCCCTTCAATCTCATTTCATGTCCTCTCGTTCTACCGCCTTCCCATCTCCGGAAAAGATTTGTTTGCGGATTAATAAATCTTTTCCGGAGATGGGATGCCAGTCTTTCAATATAGCGTTTCACCAGCTGTGTGACACCGACCTTAAAACTGGAACTGGACCCTTTAAATAGACTTTGACATATCTCATTTGAATAAATCAATTAAACCTCGTATGTTCTCTATAGTTCCTGAGAGCACTTAGTCCCCTGAAGAAGCTCATTGGAAGAGTGAAACGGAGAGCCTTATTGGGTGTATGAATGAAGAATTAAGCTAAGTGCTGTTTATTCAGTCAACAGTTTTGTATTTGAATTATATTAAATGAAGGAGCCTGTTGGATTTGTTCTAAGTGAGGAGCTCTACAGCCATGGTGTATTTTTATATAATAATAAAACGGATTAAGAGACCATCACAACAATTAATAATCAGAAGAATTAAACTATAGGAAATCTGAAGGTTTTTTGACCAGCGATATGATCGGAGTCCAGTATGAGCTGGCATTAAGACTTTATACTTGCTGCCTAGCCAGGACATTTTAGGTCTTTTCCTCCATTTAATTAGAAGTGAACCATATTGCTTTTGATATTGAAGGGCAGAGATACGAACATTAGGGTGTTTTTTTCTGCTCATTGTTATATGCAGTGACCTTGCCAGCTAAGTGCTGAATATCGGCATTTAACCGACCAAATGCCAATTCTGCTCCTGGAATGCCCCCGAAATAGCCTGTTTTCAGTTTGGCACTAACTAGTTATTTTTAGCAGCACTAACTGAAAATGAGTGGTTACCCCTGAACAGGCGATGTAACTGGCTAGGGCTATCAGCCCACCGACTAGTATTCAATACTGACAAAACTATTGCTTGCTGGTTTTCTGGCACTCACACCCCACCTGCAACTCCAATTACACATCTCGGTTCAAGTATTACTCCAGTCTCTAACTTTCTGGAATTCAATGCTCTCTTTTCTAACCCAAATCTCCCAAATGGCCAAAAGCTCATTTTTTCTTTTATGTCAATTGCACACTGTCCGACACCTTTTCCACACTAACCACTTTCATGCGCTCACCCTTTTGCCTTTCACCTCCCGTTTAGATTACTGTAATGTCATATATGCTGGTTTACCCCATTCTTCAATGAAAAAACTCCTTATCTCTCCAGAACACCGCAATTAAACAACTCTCTCGTACTCGCTTCTCAGATCATGTAACACCTTTACTCAAACAGTTTCATTGGTTACCTGTCAAAAAACAGAGTGGAGGAGTGGCCTAGTGGTTAGGGTGGTGGACTTTGGTCCTGGGGAACTGAGTTCGATTCCCACTTCAGGCACAGGCAGCTCCTTGTGACTCTGGGCAAGTCACATAACCCTCCATTGTCCCATGTAAGCTGCATTGAGCCTGCCATGAGTGGGAAAGTGTGGGGTACAAAGGTAAAAAAAAACCAAAACACTTAATCTATAAAATTTCTTACTTTGAAGGCACTCAAAATTGGTCTCCCAGATTATATTGAGCATTTAACAATACCTTACTCCCAGACAATGCTTCTCCATTCTATTAATGATCACTGTCTCGTTCTTCCCAGTCCTTAAAAATGCTCATTATGAATCCACTAGAAATACAGCTTTTTTCTTTCCCTCTCCCGCTGCCTGGAACTTCCCACTCATGTCCGTAGTGACCCCTCTTTAAAATCCTTTCTGTTTCAGCAGGCCTTTTGATGACGCAGGGTGAGGGATCAGCCAGTGGAAGAGTTTTCTTTTAATATGTTAATTTCCTATCTTTTCTCTCCTCTCTATTGTGTAATTGAATATCTTTCCTATGATTTTATGGCGTTCCTTTCCAAATTTTTATTTATTAATGCTATTTCAGGAATTTATATAAACCGCTGTTCTCTGCCTCAACAGTTATAGTCTGAATAAACATAAATCACTTTGAATATTGATCCCTGGATGATTATTATTTTTGTTGGTGTTATTATTGTTTTGTAATTATTATGGATTAGCCATTGAACCTTGTATTGCTGTACAGAATATCCACACCTTCTGTGACTGCGACCACAAGTGATATCATTCAAGTGAATTCGTGAGACATTCTCAGAGGGTTTTTTTCTTATTCTCTCTTTTGTGGGTCTTAGCATTAAGTTTATTGCCGGATGGTTACTTTGGATGGAAAACATGTGGCTGTAATATGTTAGAAATGGTTTAAAGCTGCCGTAGATAAGAGTTTGAACACAATGTGGAAGGGCTGCTTTTCCCAGCGGAAGATTCTGTTGTGTTCCAGACCTCCTGTTGCCCTCTCAACAGCAAAGGCCATTAACGTTACTTTCCCCACTCTTTCAGCCTAAAGAAACCCATAAACAATGTTTCTTTGGAAACATTATCTAGGGACACCAGTAAAAAAAAATGTTTTAGTTAATTCTTTTGGCAGCAGAGACAAATACAGTCGTTGAACTCAGCCTTTCATATTTTGGTCTTTTATTTCATTCCTCATAAGATATTAGCATTTAAAGCTTTGTTTCATGAAAGTTTTTTGTGAATACTTCATTCCACTGTTATGAATCGAAGAAAACCAGGACACAGATGCTGATCCTCATCCAAACCCTAGGTAGACAATCTATGTTGATAGGGGCAGGGCCTAGTGTGCATGCTGTACTCAAACCTTTATGGACAAGCAGGTCAATATAATAAGTAATCAAAGGTGGGTCTCATCTGTTTTACAATGGAAAATGTAATTTTAGCAAAAAGCCCTGTTATTAGTGTAAAAGCTATTTTAAGACTCAACATGTAATTAAACTCTGGAATTTGTTGCCAGAGAATGTCCTAAAAGCAGTTAGCTTTGCAGGGTTTAAAAAAGGTTTGGATGGCTTCCTAAAAGAAAAGCCCATACGCCATTTTTAAGATGGACTTGGGAAAATCCTTATTTCTAGAATAAGCAGCATAAAATGTATTGTACTGTTTTGAAATCTTGCCAGGTACTTGTGACCTTGATTGGTCACTGTTGGAAACAGGATAATTGGGCTTGATGGACCTTCGGTCTGTCCCAGTATGGCAACGTTTATGTACTTATGTAATGCAAGGGAACCCAGGAGTAAGACCTGAAGCGGCAGTAATAGAAGGGAAAAAAAAAGTGAAAGCTGCTATTTTGAGCAATTTAAATGGTGCAGCTGCTTTAAAATGCAAGTTGGATTCAGCATCTTTGGGCCCCCAGCATATCCCTCCCTCGATTGGTTTACTATGATGTCTTAAGAAGCTTATCGTCAGAAAAGGATCACCCGACCTGTCCATTTGAAACTTCCCATCTGCCATAACATCAGTTTTTTTATCTGTGATCTTACACAGTAACATAGTAAGTGACGGCAGAAAAAAACCTGTATGGTCCATCCAGTCTGCCCAACAAGATAAACTCATATGCGGGTTGCAAAGAAAAAATTATAAAGAAACTTCAGACCGCTCAAAATACAGCAGCCAGGCTTATATTTGGAAAAGCGCGTTTTGAAAGCGCCAAACCCCTCCAAGAAAAACTGCATTGGCTCCCAATCAAATAATGTATAACTTTCAAAATCTGCACTGGTTCGTAAAATTATTTACGGCAATACCCCGAGCTACATGGCAGACCTCATAGACCTACCAACCAGAAATACAACAAGATCAGCATGAAAATACCTAAATCTTCAGTACCCAAGCAGCAAAGGCCTCAAATACTAATCAACGTATGCATCCAGCTTTTCCTATTTAAGCGCACAACTATGGAATGCTCTGCCAAAAATAGTAAAAACAACGTACGACCACCTAAATTTCCGGAAAGAACTAAAAACAAACCTGTTCGGGAAAGCATATCCCACCGATCCAACATAAAAGACAGAGTACCTGCAACACAACAAAACTAAAGATCGTATTGGACACACCCAATTTCCTCCTTCCTCCCCAAGCTCCCCATTATATCAACCATACATGAACCCTATTCTAACGCAATAACACCTTGTATTTGTTCATACTAGAACTGGCCAATGCCATTACGGTACTCTGTAAGCCACATTGAGCCTGCAAATAGGTGGGAAAATGTGGGATACAAATGTAACAAATAAATAAATAAATAAATATATGTGCTACTTTATATGTATACCTGACTTTGATTTGTATCTACCATTTTCAGGGCACAGACCGCAGAAGTCTGCCCAGCACTAGCCCCGCCTCCCAACCACTAGCCCTACCTCCTAACCACCGGCGTTACCACCCAATCTCTGCTAAGCTTCTGAGGATCCATTTATTCTGAACAGAATTCCTTTATATTTATCCCACGCTTTTTTGAATTCCGTTACCGTTTTCATCTCCACCACCTCCCGCAGGAGGGCATTCCAAGTATCCACCACTCTCTCCGTGAAAAAAGTTCTTCTCCCTTTTCCATTCTTATGGTACCTTTATATTTATCCCATGCATGTTTTAATTCTGCTTCTGATTCACTCCTGTAACCACTGCTGAAAGGTCTTTCCCAGCAGTCCATTACTCTTCCACTGAAAAAGGTACACCGCCTCCGATGGTCAAATGTATAAAGGATACAGAGAAAAATGTCATGTTCTCCAAAGCACAACTGTCCTTATAACCGAACTGTTAAACCCTTGCGCTTCCTTTTGAAGCCACCATGTTGATTTTGACTACGTTTTCCATCATAAAAACATTTCCTGAAGTTTCTTATTTCTCTTCTCTATGTGGCTTAATTCTAAGCTCGTCTGTGTTTTTGTACAGTGCTGTGTACACCTCATAGTGCTATAGAAATAAGAAGTAATTGTAGTAGCAGTAGCAACAGTAACGCCACACGTTATTGATTGGGCAGTTACAAATAATGACAGAGATTTTGCTGTCTCGTCTTATGATGGCATTGCAAGTGGGTCACACATACAAAGTGTTGGCTACATATGATCTAGCATATAAAACAGGGGTGGGTAACCTCGGTCCTCGAGGGACACAAGCCAATCAGGTTATCAGGATTTCCCCAATGAATATGCATGAGATCTACTTTCATACAGTGGAGGCAGTGCATGCAAAAAGATCTCATGCATATTCATTGGGGAAATCCTGATATCCTAACTGGGTTGCAGCCCTCGAGGACTGAGGTTGCCTACCCCTGATATTAAAGGATGCAGAGCTATAAGAAAAACAGTGAAAGGTTGAAAGCTGAAATGCTGAATTTCATAAAACTGAAAGAAAATTCTTCCCTTCTTCTGACACATATGCTTTTTTCACTCCTTCAGTTGTTTTATGGCACAAATTCAAACCCCAGTATGATTCATGTATTATAATTGACCAGCTTTCATTTGAAGAAAATTAGGGATGTGTTTTTTCGTCTACTTCCATGGCGTAAATGCACAAGAGAAGGTCCTCTTTCAGTTTAAAGGAAGCTCTGGAACCAGAGGGCATTAGACAATGCTTGTCAATCTTTTGGGGCTATTATCTCATTGATAGCAGCCAAATAACACCGTGTGAACCTCCTGGAGGTGCAGAATAATGATGCACTGAGGGAGAGCCCACTCGTCGTGACCTCAAATGTGGGTTTTGTGACCCCAATTTGGGGTCCCAACCCACAGTTTGGAAAGCTCTGGCATAGGATGAAGGTGAAAGGGGCCAGACTGAGGAGTAATCTGAGGAAATACCTCTTCACAGAAAGTGTGGTGGATGCGTGGAATGGCCTCCCAGTGAAGATGGTAGAGACAAGGACAGTATCTGAATTCAAGAAAGCGTGGAACAGAAGCAGAGGATCTCTAATGACAGATTGGATAGGCCATATGGTCTTTATCTGTTGTCATTTTCAGTTTCCATGTTTCTTTGTTGGCCCATATGTGGAAATTTGTGTTCTAAATATTTTTGGCTTGGCTGTGCAGACAACACACAAAACTCAAGCTAGAGTATCTACAGCTCCCCGGGGATAATTTATATGTTCTGAACCGCACATGCTTGGAGATTTTCTGCTGCTTCTCATGATATCATAAAACAATGCCCACCCAGTACTGAAATGCAGGCTGTTTTCATGCTGAGATCAAAAGGTCTACCAGGCCACAGTTACTTGTAATTAAAAAATTAAAAAAAAAAACAAAACAAAAGGCAAGCAACTGTATCTGTTGAGGAGCAACACAAGTTAACAATGCCAATTTGGATTCATACACTACAGAATGCTGAGAGATGTTGCTGTTATTCCTCTTGTTGCAGCAGCCACATATCTCGCATCTCAGTGGCATAGCTACGGGGGGCCTTGGGAGCCAGAGCCCCCCTAAATTGGATCCAGGGCCCCTGGTTTGGCTGGCAGGGGTCCCCAACAACCGCCAGCTGAAGTCTTTCTCCAGCGCTACTCTCTGCGCATTGCCTGCCCTGCTTTCTCTCATGTCGTGAGGATGCTCGGTTTTAGTGAAACTGAGCGTGCACGCAACTTGAGGGGAAGCAGGGCAGGCAATGCACAGAGAACAGTGCTGAAGAAAAGCTTCAGCTGGCGGGGATTGGGAACCCCTGCCAGTCAAGGTATGTGGGGTTGTGGCAGGTAGGTGAGCCAAACTGTGCTCTCCCCCTTTGGGCTTCAGACCCCCCCTAACATTGAGGTCTGGCTATGCCCCTGCCGCATCTGTAACCTCCAAAGTTTCCTAGCCCACCATCTCTATTCCTGGAGCATCCCAAGCTGGAATCATGCCCTGTGCTACGTGCCTCCTAGTGTCCCGTCCAGACTGGAAGCATTTTTTGTGTCTCCTGTCTCCCTTGCACCCTGTGCAGCTGCTCCATCTGCACTGCCCTCAGGACGGCCCTGATCTATCTCACTGATGCCAAGCATGGGAAATCTGTCTTTGCCCTTTGGAGACAGAGCTGACAGATTCCCCTCCCCCCCCCCCCCCCCCCCCCCCCCCCCCCCCCGGCTAGATGCATATGGTAGGGCTGGGACACTTTGGGGGTGACAGCTGCAGGAGCTGTGATTTCTTTACAGCTGGATTATATTTATGTTTATATTTATTGGGAATTTGATATACCGCCTTTCACTACATTACAGGAGATGTTGCATAAGGGAGAGACAAGAAAGAGGAAGGTAGTGACAAATTAATTGCAGGGATGGGTGGGGATAGAATGGGTCTTAATAGATACTGGTGAGTATGGGTTAGATTCTAATGGGGATTGGTGACATTTTCTGTCCCCGTGCAACTCTCTACTTTACATGCATTCTGGCTAACATCTCGGCATGAGCATTCACTTCAACAATAGGGCTTGTGTAAGTGACCATGCCTTAAATGTAGGCACATTTTCTGCCACTTGCATGTCTCTATCATATCTCCCCTCTCCTGCCTTTCTTCCAAAGTATACATATAGAGATCTTTAAGTCTGTCCCCAAAAACGTTATGACGAAGACCACTGACCATTTTAGTAAACACCCTCTGGACCAACTCCATCCTGTTTATATCTTTTTGAAGGTGTTGTTAAGACTCTTGAGGCTTGTTAACTTGAGGCGCCAATATCTTGGAGTATAACCTTGCCACACAGTCACACCTGGAGTCTCTATTATTTTATGAAGCCTCTTTTATTTGAATAAATCACAGATAATTTACTCACAGACAGATGTTCAGATGTGCTGCTTCAGGGCACAGAGACTCCTGTTGGAGGTAGAGATCTGAGAAGAGGTAGCTTTATGGCAGGAGAGAAAGATAGTTGAACAGGTAGAACTGGTCCAAAGCTGGGTGACTGGAATATGCGATATCTCATTAGGGAGGAGATATTTTCAAGGTATAAAACCAGGTTCGTTACAGGGAGTTTCAGCAGGAGAGAGCTGTCTGGAATAAGATGGTGCATGCTCCATGTCTCTGGCAAGATGGTGGATTGCCTCATGGCTGAAGGGGCAAAGGGGTGTTGAGGCTTCACAAAGGCTCAGGGAGGAGCAGATAGAGACCAATGGGGACAGAGCCTGCCATCGGGTAGCAAGGGGTGGTCCTAGAGGATGACTCTTGATTGGAGGGAAAGGTCATACCTGGATGACCTCTCAGGACAGAGATAGTAAGACTGAACAGGAAATGATAGCACGTAGACAGAGGAGCCAGGCTTGGCTGAGAGAGAAAAGAGGTCTGGGCAGCCTCACCACCAGTGGTAACCGTTCTTACACAGATAAGCAAGTGTGGCTACACTGCCTGTGAACTACATTACCCACAGTGCATTGCTCATGTATCTTTGCAGTGAGAAACTGCAGCAGTGAAAGTCCTTAGAAATGAGAATAACAGTAAAGGCATTACACACATTTTAGGATCAAGTCAGCCAGCAGAGCCTCTAGAACTTTCCTAAGTTCCATCAGTACCCTAAGATGTATGCCATCCTGCCCCATCACTTTGTCCACCTCTAGTTTAGCCAGCTCCTCATGAACACAGTCCTCTGAAAATCAATCAGAGACTACCACCCCTCTATTCCTATTTGTGTTTGTCTTCTGCGGTCCTGATCCTGGCCCTTCAGCTGTGAACACTGGACAGAAATATTTGTTAAACAATCCCACCCTATTTTTATCAGCTTCTACATATTCCTCCCCTTCACCTGAGTCTTACAATACCAATTTTGCACTTCCTTCTATCACTAACATATCTAAAAAATGATTTGTACCCATTTTACCGTATTGGCTATTTTTTCTTCCATTTGCTTCTTTGCTTTCCTGACTACTCTACCAGCTTCTTTTAGCTTTTCCATACATTGTCTTCCTCGTTCTGCGATCTCTTGTATTTTATAAAGGCTAACCTCTTTTTCCTTACATTTTCAGCTACTACTTTGGGGAACCAAAGTGGCCACCTTTCCCTCTTACTTCTATTTACTTTCCTTACAAAAAGCTTTGTTGCCCTTACAATAGCTCATCTCAGTTTTACCCACTGCTTTCCAATTTCCAGATGTTCCCAGTTCCTCAAGATAATCCTCCATCTGAATAAAGTTAGTTTTTTTTTAATCTAGAACCTTCGCTTTTGAATGAACCCTCTCCACACCTATCTTAATATTAAACCACATCATCTGGTGATCACTGGATGCCAAATGATCACCTACTATAATCAGTAACACTCTCCACATTAGTAAGCACGAAGTCCAGTATGACCCCCATCTCGCATGGGTTCCATTACCAACTGCTGGTTGGTTCAGGTTTTGATACTTTCAAAATTGGACTATTGTAACTCTATTTATATCGGTTGCACAAAGTTGCTGAAGTCTAAATTACAATGAGTACAGAATGCAGCAAGAGTTATTTTTGCAGCAGACAAATATGATCATATTACTCCTTTGATATTCCGCTTGCATTGGTTACCATTGGAGGCAAGATTTCAATTTAAGGTACCAAGCATTGTATGGATTGATTCCTGCTTCTTTAGGTGTTCATCTTGTTTTTCTAAATGATTTAATTTCTAGATCTATGAAGAATCAATTTTTACTAAACTTTCCCTCATTTCGCCTGAAATGACAATGTTAACAAATCTATGTAAGCCACATTGAGCCTGCAAATAGGTGGGGGAATGTGGGATACAAATGCAATAAATAAATAAATTAAAAATAAAGGCAAAGAGGATTTTTCAATCTACTTTTTCCTATCAGGCTGCACAGTTTTAGAATTCTCTTCCTTCTTTTCTTTTAAGAATTTATGGTTATCTTCAGTTTAGGAAAGCTCTTAAGACATTTCTTTTTAAGAAATTTTATTAATTGTGGTAATGGTGTATTTTTTGAAAATTCTTGTATAACTTGATTTAAAATATTGTAATTCCTGATGTTTGTTTAGCTTTTGTCTGTTGTTAACCACAGTGAACTTTTAGTATTTTGCAGGTTATAAGAATGTAGTAATCATCCTATTTAATAATTTCTCAATCTGCGTTCCTAGATGGCTGGCTGGCTAGCAAGGGCATTTTCGAAAGAGAAGGATGCCCATCTTCCGACACAAATCGGGAGATGGGCGTCCTTCTCTCAGGGTCACCCAAATCGGCATAATCGAAAGCCGATTTTGGGTACACTCAACTGCTTTTTGTTGCGGGGACGACCAAAGTTCATGGGGGCGTGTCGGCAGCGTACCGAAGGCGGGACTGGGGCATGGTTAAGAGATGGGCGTCCTCAGCCAATAATGGAAAAAAGAAGGGCATCCCTGACGAGCATTTGGCCAACTTTACTTGGTCCCTTTTTTTTTACGACCAAGCCTCGAAAAGATGCCCGAATTGACCAGATGACCACTGGAGGGGATCGGGGATGACCTTCCCTTACTCCCCCAGTGGTCACCAACCCCCTCCCACCCAAAAATAAAAATAAAAAAACATTTTTTTTCCAGCCTCTATGCCATACCCAGCGCCATCACAGACGTATGCAGGTCTCTGGAGCAGTTGTTAGTGGGTGCAGTGGACTTCAGCCAGGTGGACCCAGGCCCATCCCCCCCTACCTGTTACACTTGTGGTGGTAAATGTGAGCCCTCCAAAACCCACCCGAAACCCTCTGTACCCACATGTAGGTGCCCCCCTGCACCCCTTAGGGCAGTTGTGGGGAGTGGGTTGGGGAGCTATACAGCTGGGAGCAATTTGTGAAGTCCACTGCAGTGCCCCTAGGGTGCCCGGTTGGTATCCTGGCATGTGAGGGGGACCAGTGCACTATGAATGCTGGCTCCTCCCACGACCAAATGCCTTGGATTTGGTCGTTTTTCAGATGGGTGTCCTTGGTTTCCATTATGGGCGAAAACTGGGGACGACCATCTCTAAGGTCGACCTAAATGTTGAGATTTGGGCGTCCCTGACCGTATTATCGAAATGAAAGATGGACGTCCATCTTGTTTCGATAATACGGGTTTCCCCGCCCCTTTGCCGGGATGTCCCTAGAAATGGACACCCTTAGAGATGGCCGTCCCCATTCGATTATGTCCCTCCACGTGAAAAAAAAAACTTAGAGGAGCGTCTTCAAGGGTCAAAAATTTACATCCTGTTCAAAAACACCATCCTGGAAGCCCAGGCCAAATATATTCCGCGTATTAAAAAAGGAGGACGGAAGACCAAACAGCAGCCAGCGTGGTTAAAAAGTAAGGTGAAGGAAGTTATTACAGCTGAAAGAAAATCCTTCAGAAAATGGAAGAAGGAACCCTCATTCCCTTTCCTCCTTTCCTGAAGTTACTATTGAGGAAACTACACTTCTCCTTTCTTCCTCAAAATGTACCACCTGTTCCTCTGATCCCATTCCCACCCACCTTCTTAATGCCGTCTCTCCTACTCTTATTCCTTTTATCTGTCACATTCTCAACCTCTCACTTTCCACTGCGACTGTCCCTGCTGCCTTTAAACATGCTGTGGTCACACCTCTCCTTAAGAAGCCTTCACTTGACCCTACTTGTCCCTCTAATTACCGACCCATCTCCCTCCTTCCTTTTCTCTCCAAATTACTTGAGCGTGCTGTTCACCGCCGCTGCCTTGATTTTCTCTCCTCACATGCTATTCTTGACCCATTACAATCTGGTTTTCGCCCTCTCCACTCAACCGAAACTGCGCTTACTAAAGTCTCCAATGACCTATTACTGGCTAAATCCAGAGGTCAATATTCCATCCTCATTCTTCTTGATCTTTCCGCTGCTTTTGACACTGTCGATCACAGCATACTTCTCGATACCCTGTCCTCACTTGGATTCCAGGGCTCTGTCCTTTCCTGGTTCTCTTCCTACCTCTTCCTCCGCACCTTTAGTGTTCACTCTGGTGGATCCTCTTCTACTTCCATCCCTCTGCCTGTCGGCGTACCTCAGGGTTCTGTTCTTGGTCCCCTCCTCTTTTCTATCTACACTTCTTCCCTTGGTTCATTAATCTCATCCCATGGCTTTTCCTACCATCTCTATGCTGATGACTCCCAAATCTACCTTTCTACCCCTGATATCTCACCTTGCATCCAAACCAAAGTTTCAGCGTGCTTGTCTGACATTGCTGCCTGGATGTCTCAACGCCACCTGAAATTAAATATGACCAAAACCGAGCTTCTCATTTTCCCCCCCAAACCCACCTCCCCGCTCCCCCCGTTTTCTATTTCTGTTGATGGCTCTCTCATTCTCCCTGTCTCCTCAGCTCGAAACCTTGGGGTCATCTTTGACTCTTCTCTCTCCTTCTCTGCTCATATCCAGCAGACTGCCAAGACCTGTCGTTTCTTT
Organism: Microcaecilia unicolor; assembly: GCF_901765095.1. NCBI lineage: Eukaryota > Metazoa > Chordata > Amphibia > Gymnophiona > Siphonopidae > Microcaecilia > Microcaecilia unicolor. Next base: position 12,048,998 of record NC_044043.1, on the reverse strand, counting down.
CTTTACAACATCCGTAAAATCCGCCCCTTTTTTTCCGAGCACTCTACCAAAACCCTCATCCACACCCTTGTCACCTCTCGTTTAGACTACTGCAATCTGCTTCTTGCTGGCCTCCCACTTAGTCACCTCTCCCCTCTCCAGTCGGTTCAAAACTCTGCTGCCCGTCTCATCTTCCGCCAGGGTCGCTTTACTCATACTACCCCTCTCCTCAAGACCCTTCACTGGCTCCCTATCCGTTTTCGCATCCTGTTCAAACTTCTTCTACTAACCTATAAATGTATTCACTCTGCTGCTCCCCAGTATCTCTCCACACTCGTCCTTCCCTACACCCCTTCCCGTGCACTCCGCTCCATGGATAAATCCTTCTTATCTGTTCCCTTCTCCACTACTGCCAACTCCAGACTTCGCGCCTTCTGTCTCGCTGCACCCTATGCCTGGAATAAACTTCCTGAGCCCCTACGTCTTGCCCCATCCTTGGCCACCTTTAAATCTAGACTGAAAGCCCACCTCTTTAACATTGCTTTTGACTCGTAACCACTTGTAACCACTCGCCTCCATCTACCCTCCTCTCTTCCTTCCCGTTCACATTAATTGATTTGATTTGCTTACTTTATTTATTTTTTGTCTATTAGATTGTAAGCTCTTTGAGCAGGGACTGTCTTTCTTCTATGTTTGTGCAGCGCTGCGTATGCCTTGTAGCGCTATAGAAATGCTAAATAGTAGTAGTAGTAGTAGCATAAGGAATGTCAAGTCAAATGTAAAGCGCTGATAAGGAAGACAATGAGGGACTTTGAAAAATATATTGCGTTGGAGGCAAAAACACGTGGAGGGGCATAATCGAACGTCGCCGGTGATCTATTTTGGCGGCGGTGCAACAGCTGGCTGGAACTTTATTATCGAAAAAGAAGGCCGGTTTAGTCTGGCCAAATGCCAGAGTTCGCCGGGTTTGAGATCGCCGGTTTTGTTTTTCAGCGATAATGGAAAAAAATGCCGGCCATCTCAAATCCAGCGAAATCCAAGGCATTTGGTCATGGGAGGAGCCAGCATTTGTAGTGCACTGGTCCCCCTGACATGCCAGGACACCAACCGGGCACCCTAAGGGGCACTTCTAACAATGTTTAAAAAATACACAAATAGCTCCCAGGTGCTGAGCCCCCCAAATCCCCCCAAACTCACTCCCCACAACTCTACACCAGTACCATAGCCCTTATGGGTGAAGGGGGGCACCTACATGTGGGTACAGTGGGTTTTGGGGTGGTTTGGATGGCTCAACACTTAGCACCATGTGTAACAGGTAAGGGGGGGATGGACCTGGGTCTGCCTGCCTGAAGTGCACTGCTCCCATTAAAAACTGCTCCAGGGACTTGCATACTGCTGTCAGGGAGCTGGGTATGACATTTGAGGCTGGCATAAAGGCTGGTAAAAAAAGGTTTTTATTTTTATTTTGTTAGTGTGGGAGGGGGTTGGTGACCACTGGGGGACTATGGGGAGGTCATCTCCCCATTCCCTCTGGTGGTCATCTGGTTAGCTGGGGCACCTTTTTGAGGCTTGGTCGTGAAAATAAAAGGACCAAGTAAACCCGGCGAAATACTTTTTTTTCCATTATCCGCGATCTGGTAGCCACGCCAATGTCCCGCCTTCGCTATGCTGCTGACACACCCCCTTGAATTTTCGTCGGCGTGGCGACGGGAAAGCGGCGATGGTGTCAAAAAAGCCGCTTTCGATTATACCGATTTTGTCGCTTTTGAGAGATTGCCGGACATGTCCCGATTTATGTCGGAAGATCGCTGGCGATCACTTTCGAAAATAAGGCTGATAGTAAAAATGTTTTTAGGTACATTAAAAGCAGGAAGCCGGCAAAAGAATCGGTTTCACCGCTAGATGACTGAGGGGTAAAAGGGGTGATCAGGGAAGACAAAGCCATAGTGGAGAGATTAAATTAATTCTTTGCTTCGGTCTTCACTGAGGAAGATTTGGGAGAGATACCAGTGCCAGAAATGGTATTCAAAGCTGATGAGTCGGAGAAACTGAATGAAATCTCTATAGACCTAGAGGATGTAATGGGACAATTTGACAATTGAAGAGCAGCAAATCTCCTGTACTGAGAGAACTGAAAAATGAACTTGCAGAACTATTGTTAGTAATATGTAATTTATCCTTAAAATCAAGCGTGGTACCGGAAGATTGGAGGGTGGCCAATGTAACGCCGACTTTTTAAAAAGGATCCAGAGGAGATCCAGGAAATTAAAGACCGGTGAGTCATACGTTGGTGCCGGGCAATATGGTAGAGACTATTATAAACAACAAAATTACAGAGCACATTCAAAAGCATGGATTAATGAGACAAAGCCAACATGGATTTAGTGAAGGCAAATCTTGTCTCACCAATCTATTACATTTCTTTGAAGGGGTGAACAAACATGTGGATAAAGGTGAGCCGGTTGATATTGTGTATCTGGATTTTCAGAAGGCGTTTGACAAAGTACCTCATGAAAGACTCCAGAGGAAATTAGAGAGTCATGGGATAGGAGGTAGTGTCAGTACATGGTCAATATTCTCAATGGAGAAGGGTAGTTAGTGGGGTCCCCCAGGGGTCTGTGCTGAGACCGCTGCTTTATAACATATTTATAAATGACCTAGAGATGGGGGTAACTAGAGAGGTAATTCAATTTGCTGACAACACAAAGTTATTCAAAGTAGTTAAATCGTGGGAGGATTGTGAATAATTACATGAGGACCTTACGAGACTTGGAGACTGGGCATCTAAATGGCAGATGACGTTTAATGTGAGCAAGTTCAAAGTGATGAACGTGGGAAACAGGAACCTGAATTATAGCTACGTTATGCAAGGGTCCACGTTAGGAGTCACTGACCAAGAAAGGGATCTAGGTATCGTCTTTGATGATACGTTGAAACCTTCTGCTCAGTGTGCTGCGGCGGCTAAGAAAGCAAATAAAATGTTAGGTATTATTAGGAAAGGAATGGAAAACAAAAATGATGCCTTTGTATAGCTCCATGGTGTGACCGCACCTCGAATATTATATTCAATTCTGGTTGCCGCATCTCAAAAAAGATAAAGTGGAATTAGAAAAGGTGCAGAGAAGGGCGACAAAATGATAAAGGGGATGGGACGACTTCCCTATGAGGAAAGGCTAAAGTGGCTGGGGCTCTTCAGCTTGGAGAAAAGACAGCTGAGGGGAGATATGATAGAGGTCTATAAAATAATGAGTGGAGTGAAACAGGTAGACGTGAAGCGTCTGTTTACGCTTTCCAAAAATACTAGGACTAGGGGGCTTGCGATGAAGCTACAAATTAGTACATTTAAAACAAATCAGAGAAAATTTTTCTTCACTCAACGTGTAATTCAACTCTGGAATTCGTTGCCAGAAAATGTGATAATGGTGGTTAGCTTAGCAGAGTTTTAAAAAGGTTTGGACGGCTTCCTAAAGGAAGAGTCCATTATTAAATTGGATTTGAGGAAAATATTTCTGGGATAAGCAGCATAAAATGTTTTGTACTTTTTTTGGGATCTTGCCAGGTATTTGTGACCTGGATTGGCCACTGTTGGAAACAGGATGCTGGGCTTGATGGACCTTTGGTTTGCCCCAGTATGGCAATACTTATGTACTATGTACTTATGTAAGTTCGTAACCGTATGCAAATGAGCTACTACGTAATCGGCTCGCCTCCAGTCTTCCCTGTCCTGCCCTTGCAGAAAGAGGAAATTACGTCAGAGGAGGGCAGGACACTGAGAGGGAAGGGAAGGTTGGAGGTGAGCTGAGCCTGCCACCGCTGCGACTTGAGGTAAAATAAACGTTTTTTAAGGCAGGGCGGCAGGAAGGAAAGGAGGGCTGTTGTGAGAGAAGAGAGTGGGCAGGTGAGGGCTGGGGTCAAACTGGAACTCAGGTGCTTAAAAGGGGGGGCAAGTGGAGGCTGGGGCGAGTCACTGTACATGGAGGGCAGAGGAGAATCGCTAGACATGGAGGGGAGGGGAGGGCAGAGGAGAATCGCTAGACATGGAGGGAAGGGGAGAATCGCTGGACATGGAGGGGAGGGGAGTGCCGGCGAGAGAGGAGACATTGCTGGACATGGATGGGAGGGGAGGGCAGGGGATACTCGCTGGACATGGATAGGAGGGGAGAGGAGACGAGAAATCACTGGACATGGAGGGGAGGGCACACAGGAGAATCGCTGGACATGGATGGGAGGGTAGGGGAGAAATTGCTGGCCATGGAGGGGAGGGCAGGGGAGAAAGGAGAAATTGCTGGGCATGGAGGGGAGGGCAGGGGAAAGAGGAGAATTGCTGGATATGAATGGAGGAGAAGGCAGGGAAGAGAGATTTAAAACATAATTGCGATTAGACGATAGCCTTGCTAGGGCCCGTTTCATTTTTCACGAAACGGGATTTATTGCTTGTATAATAATAATAATAATAGAGAATCCAGCATCTCCCTGCTTCTAAAAGACCCCACAATAGGGGTACCCCAAACAAAATCTGTTCTATCCTCTGACAGCCTTGGACTAGTCTATAATGTGACCCTAAAATGTGTTTAATGTTTTTACTGTTGTTATTACTACTACTACTACTACTACTATTTAGCATTTCTATAGCGCTACAAGGCATACGCAGCGCTGCACAAACATAGAAGAAAGACAGTCCCTGCTCAAAGAGCTTACAATCTAATAGACAAAAAATAAAGTAAGCAAATCAAATCAATTATTGTGTACAGGAAGGAGGAGGGTAGGTGGAGGCAGGTGGTTACAAGTGGTTACGAGTCAAAAGCAATGTTAAAGAGGTGGGCTTTCAGTCTAGATTTAAAGGTGGCCAAGGATGGGGCAAGACGTAGGGGCTCAGGAAGTTTATTCCAGGCGTAGGGTGCAGCGAGACAGAAGGCGCGAAGTCTGGAGTTGGCAGTAGTGGAGAAGGGAACAGATAAGAAGGATTTATCCATGGAGCGGAGTGCACGGGAAGGGGTGTAGGGAAGGACGAGTGTGGAGAGATACTGGGGAGCAGCAGAGTGAGTACATTTATAGGTTAGTAGAAGAAGTTTGAACAGGATGCGAAAACGGATAGGGAGCCAGTGAAGCGACTTGAGGAGAGGGGTAGTATGAGTAAAGCGACCCTGGCGGAAGACGAGACGGGCAGCAGAGTTTTGAACCGATTGGAGAGGAACGTCCTGGCCAGTTAAATAGCGCTTAGCGGGCTAACCGCTAAGATTCAGTGTGAGATAACCGGTTATCTCTGCTGAATATTAGTGCTTAGCGGCTAGCTGATAACTGGCCATGTTGTGTTACTTAGCCGGCTATCGGTGAATATTGAAGCACTGGCTGGCTACGTTTAGTGGGTAAATCGGACCGCATAAATAGCAGTCCTATCTTTGCCCGCTATTAACTTAACTAGCCAGTGATTAGTATTCACATAGCCGGTTAAATTAGAGCTGCCCCCCCCCCCAAAAAAAACCAAACAAACATCAAAACAGATATTCAATGCTGGCTTGGCATTGAGTGTCTGGGGTCAGCACCGGCAGTGGCAGTTAACTGTGCTGTCTGCCACTAGCTGAATATCGGGGGGGGGGGGGGGGGGGGGGGAGTCTTTTTTAAGTGTTTATTCGGTCTATCCTGAAAACCAGACTGTTTTTTGTGTGTGTATGTATGGTGAGGGGGGGGGGGGGGGGGGGACCCAAGAACCGGTTGGTGTAGCACAGAATTTAATATTTGTAGCAGAATTCCAGCTACCAGCCATACTTGCAGATGTATTTACATTTTTTTCAATCTAGAAAGCAACATTTGACTTGTACATGGAAGCATATTGGGGTCATTTTATAAATGAATGTTCGTTTGTGTGTGGCTACATACTTGTGTAAATAGCCTTATAAGATATAGGCCAGCACTTGTATCTTCATAAAATAGCAGCCAAGTAGGTGGAATCCTCTTCTAAAGTTCCTCTCTGGGAGTATGTGGAAGAAGCTTCCAGCTTTGTCTTAAATCTGCTGCTTTGTCTTTCTGGGATTAGATTGTTGGTGTTTGTGGACCCTGTGTTTTCCTTCAAAGTCCCTCCCTCAGAACTGCCCTCACCATTAACTGGAAATTCTAAGTCGCAGACTGTTTACTCACATGTTGAGCTTTACAAAGCAGATTGGAAGCAGACGCCTGAGCCCGGGGTCCCCCAAGTGAGTTAAATGAACGGCAAATGTTATGTCTTGTTTGTAAACCTAGACTAAGGAATCTTTTGAAGTCAATAAACAGTTGAAAGGCAAAACAAATAAAATGTGACTTTAATATTTTCATTTGCATTGTGCTTGTTTTATGTTATGATTTCATTGCACTACTTCCCTGGGCTCTGTTTCCTCACCACCCAATATGAAGATACCCATAGCCTAAATAAACTGCGTTCTTATGGTTCCTAGTGGCAGGTCCAGCTTTGGGACTCACTTTCAGTAAGGGGGTAAGGCATATTTGGGAGGGATACTAGATCAAGTAATGTGGTTCCCTTTGCTCCCATTCCTTTCTCCATATATTCCAGGTTTGTAATTGATTAAAGCAATCTCTTGATACATTTATGAGTTCTGGTAAATCCCTGCAGTGAATTGGTTGATCTTCAGATGAACTGCTCTATGAGATGTTAAGATTTTACAACTCTGATAACATGGGAACAGCATAATGCCTTTCAAAATGTAGCACTTTATTTGTTCAGCTAGCCCGGGGGGGAGATGATCTGCTGAAATCTCTGGATTGTAAGGCAGCTTCTTTGAGGGAAAAGGACTACGCATACGGAGCAGGTCCTGCTCCTTTGAACGCTCCTTCAGATGTATCCCATAATGTCCCTTTCCGTTATCAATGTGTTATACAGCTCTTATGCTTTTTCTCCTCTTGTTACAATGTGTTAGCAAACCCTTTTAAGTCATTTGGGGTCGTGCTACTCCCCTTTTCTTCATCTGAACCGTCAGCTCTTACAAGTTCCCAGAGCAATTTCCTCATCCTCCATCAATAATGGTTCTCACTAGGGAGTTTTGCTTTCATTCAGTCTTGGTGCATAAGTTAAAACGTTTTTTAGCTATTGCTCCTGATTATAGGTCTGGATGGGGTATTTTGGGAAATCTTCCTCCCGGAGTCTTCCATATAGTGTTGATCAGCTTTCTTGATTCTGTTTCCTATCTAGAGGCAGTAGTCCTAAACATAGGAGCCAACTTTTCAAAATTATTGGGGTGCTAAGCCCAATGGAAATAACCCCTCCCTGGACACATACAAGGAATTTTCTCAATATTGGGGGTGCTCAAGCACCCACAGCACCCATAGAGTCGGCTCCTATGGTCCTAAAAGAAGTTGTGGTCACTGAACTAACTCCAGCCTCTTTTGCTGTATTCCCCATCCTTGCCCTCAGCGAGGAAGCTGTAGTTCCAGGCCATGGGTAGAGTTGCAGTTTCCTTGAGCTCAGAGCTAGGCTTTTCAGATACGATTGTGTGGTTCTAGCACGTGCTATATATGTCACTGGTGTCATGCTGCCTTGTGCCTCTGGGCTTCATTGGATTTGCTCTTGGTCGGTGAGGTCAGCTTTGATGTCAGGTACATGTACAATGCTCCTTTCTTCCTGGCAGATTCGCATGTTCTGCCCTCCATTTTCCTCCAATGGTGGGAACGGCAGCCATTTTATGTAGATAGTAGATGACAGCAGAAAAAGACCTGCACGGTCCATCTAGTCTGATTGTATGCTGCAACTCCAAAACTCCTAGAAAGTCTTGTTCACCCCAACTTTGGGTTCCATGCCATTAGGATCCATGTGGGGTACCATTTCTCCCAGTGCACTCCCCTCCTTTTTATGGTTTAAGTTACACTCATGATTTTGTTTTTGGTTATCTATTGATGTTTTTACTGTTACCCACCTAGGATTGCAGATAGCACAGGCTACACACAAAACAAATCATGTGCACTTTCTTCTCCAAGGGAGTAGGTTCTCTTCAAGAGGAAGGTATTTCCCTTCAAGACCCAAGTGTAGATCAGAGACTACTAAAGTGCTCTAACTAACTTTACTGATGAAAAAGCAAATAGGAGTGGCCTAGTGGTTAGGGTGGTGGACTTTGGTCCTGGGGAACTGAGTTCGATTCCCACTTCAGGCACAGGCAGCTCCTTGTGACTCTGGGCAAGTCACTTAACCCTCCATTGCCCCATGTAAGCCGCATTGAGCCTGCCATGAGTGGGAAAGCGCGGGGTACAAATGTAACAAAAATAAACTAGATACTATTGGAGATTCTACATGGAATGTTGCTACTATTGGAGATTCTACATGGAATGTTGATATTGGAGATTCTACACGCAAACTATTGGAGATTCTACATGGAATGTTGCTACTATTGGAGATTCTACATGGAATATTGGAGATTCTATATGGAATGTTGCTACTATTGGAGATTCTACATGGAATGTTGCTATTCCACTAGCAACATTCCATGTAGAAGGCTGCGCAGGCTTCTGTTTCTGTGAGTCTGACGTCCTGCACGTACGTGCAGGACGTCAGACTCACAGAAGCAGAAGCCTGCGCGGCCACATTGGTGATCTGCAAGGGCCGACTTCTACATGGAATGTTGCTAGTGGAACTCTGGGCAAGTCACTTAACCCTCCATTGCCCCATGTAAGCCGCATTGAGCCTACCATGAGTGGGAAAGTGCAGGGTACAAATGTAACAAAAATAAAATAGATACTATTGGAGATTCTACATGGAATGTTGCTATTCCACTAGCAAATCACAATACCAAAGATTAGAACTAAGTGAGTACAAACAGTTCACCAGCCCAATGTTTGGTTAGAATTATTATAGGGAGCCCTCGGAAGGTACTACTTTTCGGCAATTTCACATTATTTGCCTAGTAGCATAGTCTCTCTTCATCGGGTCATCCCTTAATAAACTATTGGTGGATGCTGTAATTGTAGCACACACACTGCCAAAAGTGCTCAAAAAATATATATATCAAACGTGCTCTAAACGTAATAAATGAAAAAACTTAAACTTAACTTGCATGCCGTTGCATGTCTCCCATTGTTGGTGTCCACTTAGGCTTCCCCTAAATTGCGCCCGACGCCGCGGGTTTCAATATTTTCATCAGGGACTCGGGTTAACATAGTCCGCCTTGAATCCACAACAAGCTGTGCACCCAGATTCTCACAGTGCACTAAATTGTTCTTCGTAGGCGCTATTTGATGACTGCAAACTGCCGACGTGTCACGTCGATGTCACTAAGGGGAAACAAGTCCAATATTAGAAAATGCCCCCTAGTGTTTGTCACAAAGATACTGAATCAATATCTATATGTGTGCACATCTATCCATGTGCACAAATATATGCATATATATTTATGATGATGATTGAAACATTTCGTTAATCCAGCTACAGGGGAATATATAAAGTATGGGCATAAATACATACGCCCACATATCTCTCTCTTAGAAAATTTGTAGATCTTGAATAAATTGTATTTGGCATCAAATCATGGAATTCCATTCCACAGATTCGTTCAGCCCCTGAGGACTGACTGTGCGTAACCTGTGTATCCACCATTGTTCTCTCCTTGTTAACGCTGTGATCCGGTCTCGACCTCCACTTGACTCTGGAACTTGTTCTATAATAAACCATCTAAGGTCCATGAAAGTATGATGGTATTGCATGCAATGAGGTACAAGAGGAGCCGATACTGTTTTTGTTTTTAATTTACTCTTATGTTCTATGAGTCTTATTCGCATAGATCGAGTGGTACGCCCTACGTACTGTAAAGAGCACGGGCAATATATTATATACACAACAAAAGATGAAAGACAGGTGGTTTGTTGTTCCATATTGTATGTGTGTTGGGTATTAGCATGTGTCCATTGAGTCATCTTACTGGTTTGAGCACAAAATTGGCACTGACCACATGGTTGATGGCATCCTGTTGTCAGTGTTGGAAGCTCTGAAGAGAATTGTGTATGAACCAATTGATCCTTAAGATTTCTGCCCCTCGTGTAAGCTATACAAGGATGTTCTTGAAACACTGGATGGAATGTAAGTACTTGCCAATGTTTAAAAATCAAATGTGCAACCGTAGGGGCCAAAGTGGAAAAACCCAATACACACACTATTTTCTCTATTTGTTCTTTTTCTTTTTCCAGTAGTAATAATGACCGTTGGGCATACCATGCTCTCTTGTACGCTTGTTGTATGCATTTCTGTGTATATCCTCGAGCTTGAAGTTTTAAGGTAAGCATACGAGCTTGATCCTTAAATGCCTCATCCGTAGAACAAATTCTGCGGAGGCGTAAAAATTGACCTATCGGGAGGGACCACTTTAATTTTTGTGGATGATGGCTATGCCATGACAGAAGGGTATTACGATCAGTGGATTTGTGGTACACAGTAGCATGTAATTTTCCCGACATTTTGTAAATGCATGAATCCAAGAATGAAATTTTGGTAGTACTACTATTGAGCGTAAACTTTAGATTAATGTCTAAATTGTTGAGCCATTGTAAAAATTGCTCCAATCTATCTTGAGTCCCAGTCCACAGGAAAAATATATCATCGATAAAACGAAGCCAATTAGTGATGTTTTCCTTGTACCATGATGACTGGTACACATTGACTTCCTCAAATTGGCTGACATATAAGTTGGCAACACTGGGAGCAGCTGCAGTACCCATAGCTACTCCCTTCTTTTGCAAATAAAATGTATGATCAAATACAAAATAGTTATTCTTGAGTACCAATGTGGCAAAAGCCATTAATAAATCAGTAGAAATTCGTTCATCTGTTCCACGATTATTGAAGGTCTTGCGCACTATTTCCAGGGCAGCCTCCTGTGGGATATTTGAATATAAAGCCTCAATGTCCAGTGTCACCAGAAGGGCTGTTGATGGTACCTGTCCCATAGTGTCTACTTGCCTTAAAAAATGGGCCGTGTCTTGAATATACGACTTTGCCAATTTTACATAAGGTTGAAGAAAGTAGTCCAACATCTTTGATAACGGTTCTACACGAGGGGCAGAAATCTTAAGGATCAATTGGTTCATACACAATTCTCTTCAGAGCTTCCAACACTGACAACAGGATGCCATCAACCATGTGGTCAGTGCCAATTTTGTGCTCAAACCAGTAAGATGACTCAATGGACACATGCTAATACCCAACACACATACAATATGGAACAACAAACCACCTGTCTTTCATCTTTTGTTGTGTATATAATATATTGCCCGTGCTCTTTACAGTACGTAGGGCGTACCACTCGATCTATGCGAATAAGACTCATAGAACATAAGAGTAAATTAAAAACAAAAACAGTATCGGCTCCTCTTGTACCTCATTGCATGCAATACCATCATACTTTCATGGACCTTAGATGGTTTATTATAGAACAAGTTCCAGAGTCAAGTGGAGGTCGAGACCGGATCACAGCGTTAACAAGGAGAGAACAATGGTGGATACACAGGTTACGCACAGTCAGTCCTCAGGGGCTGAACGAATCTGTGGAATGGAATTCCATGATTTGATGCCAAATACAATTTATTCAAGATCTACAAATTTTCTAAGAGAGAGATATGTGGGCGTATGTATTTATGCCCATACTTTATATATTCCCCTGTAGCTGGATTAACGAAATGTTTCAATCATCATCATAAATATATATGCATATATTTGTGCACATGGATAGATGTGCACACATATAGATATTGATTCAGTATCTTTGTGACAAACACTAGGGGGCATTTTCTAATATTGGACTTGTTTCCCCTTAGTGACGTCGACGTGACACGTCGGCAGTTTGCAGTCATCAAATAGCGCCTACGAAGAACAATTTAGTGCACTGTGAGAATCTGGGTGCACAGCTTGTTGTGGATTCAAGGCGGACTATGTTAACCCGAGTCCCTGATGAAAATATTGAAACCCGCGGCGTCGGGCGCAATTTAGGGGAAGCCTAAGTGGACACCAACAATGGGAGACATGCAACGGCATGCAAGTTAAGTTTAAGTTTTTTCATTTATTACGTTTAGAGCACGTTTGATATATATATTTTTTGAGCACTTTTGGCAGTGTGTGTGCTACAATTACAGCATCCACCAATAGTTTATTAAGGGATGACCCGATGAAGAGAGACTATGCTACTAGGCAAATAATGTGAAATTGCCGAAAAGTAGTACCTTCCGAGGGCTCCCTATAATAATTCTAACCAAACATTGGGCTGGTGAACTGTTTGTACTCACTTAGTTCTAATCTTTGGTATTGTGATTTGTGTGTTTTGATTTTTCCAAGGATTTTGAGTTTTTGGAGATTTCTAGTGGTTTCAGCTATTCCACTAGCAACATTCCATGTAGAAGGCTGCGCAGGCTTCTGTTTCTGTGAGTCTGACGTCCTGCACGTATGTGCAGGACGTCAGACTCACAGAAGCAGAAGCCTGCGCGGCCACATTGGTGATCTGCAAGGGCCGACTTCTACATGGAATGTTGCTAGTGGAATAGCAACATTCCATGTAGAATCTCCAATAGTAGCAACAGTGGAGGAGTGGCCTAGTGGTTAGGGTGGTGGACTTTGGTCCTGAGGAACTGAGTTTGATTCCCACTTCAGGCACAGGCAGCTCCTTGTGACTCTGGGCAAGTCACTTAACCCTCCATTGCCCCATGTAAGCCGCATTGAGCCTGCCATGAGTGGGAAAGTGCGGGGTACAAATGTAACAAAAAAAAAAATAATACAGGTTTGAGGTAGTATTTTTTCCTTACAGCATTATGTAAACACTGCTTCAGTACAGCGTCACACCATACAGCATCTTCATCTGTGTCTGTGATCCCTTTCACGCTTGTCAGTTTGTTTGGGTTAGTGCCTTCCTCAATGCTGGACCAATCTAATCCCTTCTGAGAGAAACTTCACAGGACTTTTCCCTCCTGTAGGGGATTCTCTTCCACACAGATGTTCTCCACAAGGGAATCTTTTCCTCATAATATTTTGCTGCTGCTTCTCTGTCCCCTCCCTCCTTTCGCTTGTTTTTCAAGCTAGTGGCTTGAGTGGAGAAGGCTAGTGGTTAGTGCAGCAGACTTTGATCCTGAGGAACTGGGTTTGATTCCCACTGCAGCTCCTTGTGAGTCTGGGCAAGTCACTTAACCCTCCATTGCCCAAGGTACAAATAAGTACCTGTATATACTATGTAAACCACTTTGAATGCAGTTGTAAAAACCACAGAAAGGTGGTATATCAAGTCCCATTTCCTTTCCTTAGTTTATCTTCTACATTCAGGTAGTGCAGTGGGCAAAACCTCTGATTTTCACAGGCACTTTACTCATGGACAGAACTTGAAACTAGGCCCAAGGCAGAGTGCTAAAAAAAGAAAACTAAGAAACCCTAGGTAGCAAATCTCCTTACTACACCAAGATGATATGGTCCTGAGGCAGGAGCATACTGGACTATTGAGGCTCCTGAAAGATTCCTTACCGATATATTTAGATTATGTAATTGTTTTACCTCACCTGAAGTAATTTGGTGGATTGGTGAGTACCACATTTCATAAATTAAATCTCCCAGATTCATTCTTCCATGGAAGAGTATTTGTAGAACAAGACTGGAGAGAATCTCCCACCAAGCCAATTCATCAAAATGCCAAGATGGCCTTGTAAATTCTGTTTCAGTCACTTCGATGGTGGGAGGTGAGGTCTAGTGGTAAGACCATTTAACTATGTGTCAGGAAACATTTGGAGATGTGATTCAGAGACTCTCATAAGCCACTTCATCTGCCTGTATTTCAATTTATCCAGCTGTAAATGAATGACATTAACCATAATTTCATTCATTTGTTTAAGCATTTAGCTCACACATTTTCCAAATAATTATAACATTGTACCTCCTGCTACCCTCATGTCTCTTTGGAAGCTTCCACACAATCTACAAGGTAGAAATTTAAGGAGTTTAACTTACATTAGTTTGAAGGAGATTTTAAATTCCTTAAAAAATCCCTAAAATAAAACAAGAGGGTGGCAGTGTTTGCATCTTTTTTCTTCTGGGGCAATTGTCTTTTTATTTTGTGCAAGCCTTTCCTGTCTAAAGCATGGGTGTCATGTATTTTACTCTTAACTGGGCACAGATTGGATGACTGTATGTTTCTGTTTTAATTGAAATCCGCTTTGGTATTGTTGCAGCATTCTATACAAGCGTTGTGTCAGAGGAGACAACGAAGCACGCTCACCTTCACAATGGTCTTTCTAAAGACCTCCCTTTGTTGAGGATTTGCCTTCATCAAATAGTTCTCAAAAGCATTCGGCATTAAGCATTCTATACAAGCGTTGTGTCAGAGGAGACAACGAAGCACGCTTACCTTCACAACGGTCTTTCTAAAGACCTCCCTTTGTTGAGGATTTGCCTTCATTAAATAGTTCTCAAAAGCATTCGGCATTAAGCATTCTATACAAGCGTTGTGTCAGAGGAGACAACGAAGCACGCTTACCTTCACAACGGTCTTTCTAAAGACCTCCCTTTGTTGAGGATTTGCCTTCATCAAATAGTTCTCAAAAGCATTCGGCATTAAGACTCCTGATGCAGGCCTAACGGCCGAAACACGACGTTGTGTCGAGTCTTTATACCTCAATAAACATGAAGGCAAATCCTCAATGCTCCCTAACTAGATCTCAATTGACTTATGCAGCATTCTATACAAGCGTTGTGTCAGAGGAGACAACGAAGCACGCTCACCTTCACAACGGTCTTTCTAAAGACCTCCCTTTGTTGAGGATTTGCCTTCATCAAATAGTTCTCAAAAGCATTCGGCATTAAGACTCCTGATGCAGGCCTAATGGCCGAAACACGACGTTGTGTCGAGTCTTTATACCTCAATAAACATCTTTATTATTATATATCCTTTCAGTCTTTGGAATCCTTGGTCGTCCTCCCACTTTTATTTTATTTCTTGTTGTTGTCCGTGGGGCGTCTAGAGTTCTCCGCCTTCTGGCGGATATTTTTTCTCTAAAAATAAAATAAAATATATATTTATTTATTTATTCCCCCGACTTATAAACAGCTGGGTCAGTGTTCAGCTGCTCAGTCAGCATATTGTTGAAATGCACATGGCAGTGATTATCCAAAAATATCCAGACGTTCAGCGTCATTATCTGGATAGTGACTGACACTTAATATCTAGATGAGGCAGTTAGCATCTGAACTTATCTGGACATTGGCAATATTCTGATAACTTTTCTGAATTACTTGGGACAGCCTTCTCCTATGTTATCTGGATAAGTTATCTGGAGAGCAGACTGAATACTGCCAGCATCTGGATAAGTTCCGAGAGTACTATAAGTACATAAGTACATAAGTAATGCCATACTGGGAAAAGACCAAGGGTCCATCGAGCCCAGCATCCTGTCCACGACAGCGGCCAATCCAGGCCAAGGGCACCTGGCAAGCTTCCCAAACGTACAAACATTCTATACATGTTATTCCTGGAATTTTGGATTTTTCCAAGTCCGTTTAGTAGCGGTCTATGGACTTGTCCTTTAGGAAACCGTCCAACCCCTTTTTAAACTCTGCTAAGCTAACCGCCTTCACCACTTTCTCCGGCAACGAATTCCAGAGTTTAATTACACGTTGGGTGAAGAAAAATTTTCTCCGATTTGTTTTAAATTTACTACACTGTAGTTTAATCGCATGCCCCCTAGTCCTAGTATTTTTGGAAGGCTTCACATCCACCTGTTCCACTCCACTCATTATTTTATATACCTCTATCATGTCTCCCCTCAGCCGTCTCTTCTCCAAGCTGAATAGCCCTAGCCTCCTTAGTCTTTCTTCATAGGGAAGTCGTCCCATCCCCGCTATCATTTTAGTCGCCCTTCGCTGCACCTTTTCCAATTCTACTATATCTTTCTTGAGATGCGACGACCAGAATTGGTAAATAAATCTTAATAAATAAATCAACTATGTATTGATTATTGATGTACATTGTCTCACAGGGATCAATATTCAAAAGCACTTATTCAGATATCAGCCCCTATTACCTGGAAAAGTACTGCTGACTGGGATAATCGGAGCACTGTCCGGATATCACCTCAGAATATCATTACAGACTTCCTCCTAATTATGCAGATAATGCAGGATGGAGAATGGACAAAGCCAGGGTAGTCTCTCATCTCTCCCTATACTCCTTCCCAGAAACTCCGTTCACTAGGCAAATCTCTCCTAATTGCACCCTTCTCCTCTATCGCTAACTCCAGACTCCGTTCCTTTTATCTCGCTGCACCTTATGCCTGGAATAGACTTCCTGAGCCATTACGTCTAGCTCCATCCCTGGCCGCCTTCAAATCCGGGCTAAAGGCCTACCTGTTTGATGCTGCTTTTAATTCCTACCTTGTCACCTGCTTGTAACCTTATCTTGTCTTCCTCTCTTCAATAGTCCCTTTTCTCTATGTGCCCTATCTGTCTGTCTTACCCTTATCCTTATTGGTCCTGTCTATCTGTCCTGATTTAGATTGTAAGCTCTTTTGAGCAGGGACTGTCTTTTCTTCATGTTCAATTGTGAAGCGCTGTGCATGACTGGTAGCGCTATAGAAATGATTTGCTGATGACACAAAGTTATTCAAAGTCGTTAAATCACGACAGGATTGTGAAAAATTACAAGAGGACCTTACGAGACTGGGAGACTGGGCGGCTAAATGGCAGATGATGTTTAATGTGAGCAAGTGCAAGGTGATGCATGTGGGAAAAAAGAACCCGAATTATAGCTACGTCATGCAAGGTTCCACGTTAGGAGTTACGGACCAAGAAAGGGATCTGGGTGTCGTCGTCGATAACACACTGAAACCTTCTGCTCAGTGTGCTGCTGCGGCTAGGAAAGCGAATAGAATGTTGGGTATTATTAGGAAAGGTATGGAAAACAGGTGTGAGGATGTTATAATGCCGTTGTATCGCTCCATGGTGCGACCGCACCTTGAGTATTGTGTTCAATTCTGGTTGCCGCATCTCAAGAAAGATATAGTAGAATTGGAAAAGGTGCAGCGAAGGGCGACTAAAATGATAGCGGGGATGGGACGACTTCCCTATGAAGAAAGACTAAGGAGGCTAGGGCTATACAGCTTGGAGAAGAGACGGCTGAGGGGAGACATGATAGAGGTATATAAAATAATGAGTGGAGTGGAACAGGTGGAATAACATGTATAGAATGTTTGTACGTTTGGGAAGCTTGCCAGGTGCCCTTGGCCTGTATTGGCCGCTGTCGTGGACAAGATGCTGGGCTCGATGGACCCTTGGTCTTTTCCCAGTATGGCATTACTTATGTACTTATGTACTTACCACTGTCTTGAAGAAGTTCACCCAAGGTACAATACAGTGTAATAAAACAGCGTATCGATAGCCTAGTGCTTATAGCACTGGGTTGACAACTGGGGAAGTCTAGTTCAAGTCCTGGTGCTGTTCCTTGCGATTTTAACTCTCCTTGGCTGCAGCTACAAACTTAAATGGCAGCTCTGCAAACTGCATGTGTGTCATTACG
Source organism: Microcaecilia unicolor (assembly GCF_901765095.1). Taxonomy (NCBI): domain Eukaryota; kingdom Metazoa; phylum Chordata; class Amphibia; order Gymnophiona; family Siphonopidae; genus Microcaecilia; species Microcaecilia unicolor. The sequence continues at coordinate 12,031,515 of NC_044043.1, read as the reverse complement.
TGTGCAGAAATGCTGATAATCGGCACTAATATGTGTATGTGCATTATGTGTCATTCTATGAAGTAATTCAGCAATGCTCTTAGTACAGAAGAACTTGGCTGTGCCACTCAACTTGGCTACTCCTCCACTAGCAACATTCCATGTAGAAGCCTGCCCTTGCAGATCAGCAATGCGGCTGCGCAGGCTTCTGTTTCTGTGAGTCTGTGCAGGACGTCAGACTCACAGAAAGAGAAGCCTGCGCAGCCGCGTTGCTGATCTGCAAGGGTAGGCTTCTACATGGAATGTTGCTCGTGGAATAGCAACATTCCATGTAGAATCTCAAATAGTAGCAACAGAATCTCAATAGTAGCAACATTCCATCTAGAATCTCAAATATTTATTTAGATTTTGCTCATACCTTTTTCAGTAGTAGCTCAAGGTGAGTTTCATTCAGGTACTCTGGATATTTCTCTGACCCAGGAGGGCTCACAATCTAAGTTTGTACCTGAGGCAATGGAGGGTTAAGTGACTTGCCCAAGATCACAAGGAGCAGCAGTGGAATTTGAACTGGTCACCTCTGGATTGCAAGACCGGTGCGCTAACCACTAGGCCACTCCTCCACTCTTATTCTTTGGGGTTCTACATGGAATGTTGCTACTCTGAGATTCTGCATGGAATCTTGTTACTCTTTAGGATTCTAGAATCTTGCCTTTTTCAGTAGTAGCTCAAGGTGAGTTACATTCAGGTACTCTGGATATTTCTCTGTCCCAGGAGGGCTCACAATCTAAGTTTGTACCTGAGGCAATGGAGGGTTAAGTGACTTGCCCAAGATCACAAGGAGCAGCAGTGGGATTTGAACCTGCCACCTCTGGATTGCAAGAGGGGTGCTCTAACCACTAGGCCACTCCTATTCTTTGGGGTTCCACATGGAATGTTGCTACACTTTGAAATTCTGCATGGAATCTTGTTATTCTTTCAAATTCTAGAATCTTTATTTAGATTTTGCTCACACCTTTTTCAGTAGTAGCTCAAGGTGAGTTACATTCAGGTACTCTGGATATTTCTCTGTCCCAGGAGGGCTCACAATCTAAGCTTGTACCTGAGGCAATGGAGGGTTAAGTGACTTGCCCAGAGTCACAAGGAGCTGCAGTGGGAATCAAACTCAACTTGGCTACTCCTCCACTAGCAACATTCCATGTAGAAGCCTGCCCTTGCAGATCAGCAATGCGGCTGCGCAGGCTTCTGTTTCTGTGAGTCTGACGTCCTGCACGTATGTGCAGGACGTCAGACTCACAGAACGAGAAGCCTGCGCAGCCGCGTTGCTGATCTGCAAGGGTAGGCTTCTACATGGAATGTTGCTCGTGGAATAGCAACATTCCATGTAGAATCTCAAATAGTAGCAACAGAATCTCAATAGTAGCAACATTCCATCTAGAATCTCAAATATTTATTTAGATTTTGCTCATACCTTTTTCAGTAGTAGCTCAAAGTGAGTTACATTCAGGTACTCTGGATATTTCTTTATCCCAGGAGGGCTCACAATCTAAGTTTGTACCTGAGGCAATGGAGGGTTAAGTGACTTGCCCAGAGTCACAAGGAGCTGCAGTGGGAATCAAACTCAACTTGGCTACTCCTCCACTAGCAACATTCCATGTAGAAGCCTGCCCTTGCAGATCAGCAATGCGGCTGCGCAGGCTTCTGTTTCTGTGAGTCTGACGTCCTGCACGTATGTGGAGGACGTCAGACTCACAGAACGAGAAGCCTGCGCAGCCGTGTTGCTGATCTGCAAGGGTAGGCTTCTACATGGAATGTTGCTCGTGGAATAGCAACATTCCATGTAGAATCTCAAATAGTAGCAACAGAATCTCAATAGTAGCAACATTCCATCTAGAATCTCAAATATTTATTTAGATTTTGCTCATACCTTTTTCAGTAGTAGCTCAAGGTGAGTTACTTTCAGGTACTCTGGATATTTCTCTGTCCCAGGAGGGCTCACAATCTAGGCTTGTACCTGAGGCAATGGAGGGTTAAGTGACTTTAAGTGACTTGCCCAAGATCACAAGGAGCAGCAGTGGGATTTGAACCTGCCACCTCTGGATTGCAAGAGGGGTGCTCTAACCACTAGGCCACTCCTATTCTTTGGGGTTCCACATGGAATGTTGCTACACTTTGAAATTCTGCATGGAATCTTGTTATTCTTTCGAATTCTAGAATCTTTATTTAGATTTTGCTCACACCTTTTTCAGTAGTAGCTCAAGGTGAGTTACATTCAGGTACTCTGGATATTTCTCTGTCCCAGGAGGGCTCACAATCTAAGCTTGTACCTGAGGCAATGGAGGGTTAAGTGACTTGCCCAAGATCACAAGGAGCAGCAGTGGGATTTGAACCGGCCACCTCTGGATATCAAGACCGGTGCTCTAACCACTAGGCCACTCCTATTCTTTGGGGTTCCACATGGAATGTTGCTACACTTTGAAATTCTGCATGGAATCTTGTTATTCTTTCGAATTCTAGAATCTTTATTTAGATTTTGCTCACACCTTTTTCAGTAGTAGCTCAAGGTGAGTTACATTCAGGTACTCTGGATATTTCTCTGTCCCAGGAGGGCTCACAATCTAAGTTTGTACCTGAGGCAATGGAGGGTTAGGTTATTGTTGGGATTAAAACAGTAACAGTAGTTGCATTCATTGTAGTCTCGGTACTTTTACTGAAAAAGTATTATCATAGGCAATTACCTCTTTGCTTTAAGTCAAGTAGAAACTTTAATGCATGCTTCTCTGTACTTTTACTTTATTTAAATATTACACCATGCATTTAGTTTTACTAGTACTTTGAAGAACACTGATGGCATTCTGGTTGCATATGTACAGTTTGGAAACTTAAGTAAACATACCTAGCGGACACACATTTCTCCAAAGTATTAATGCAGCCAAAAGTGTATGTGTTGTAGAATTGTGCATATAATTTCAAGCCATTGAAAAACCCACATGTGGATTCAGTCAATCTACACTGCACAGTTTTCAGCTGAGCCTATGAACATTTAACCCTGAACCTTTAAAGACAGAACACCTGTGGGCTAATCTTTCTGGTATTGTTTGTACCCTGAACTCCTGTTAAGGCTGGATAGCTTTTCTCTGTAAAAATGAAACACCACCCAGTTTCCAGCATTTCTATGGACAAAGTGCCTAAGCCCATCTGCCGTGCAGAAGTATGAGCTAATGGCCTAAATCAGTGAATTAATTCCTACAAATCCTTGAAATGCTGTGGTTTAGTGAATTGCTAGTGGTACAGTCTTGGTCTACTCATTTTAACCACTTGCATCTCCATCCAGCCAGTCTTAATTGCATAATATCAATAATAACAACAGGTCAGATGTTCTAATTATTATCTTCTTAGGCGCTCAATGGGAAATCCTCGTTCTGTTAGCCTTTCAGAAAACTTTCCTGCAGTGTTTATTAACTTAAATATGCTCCTAAGTAATATGTTCCAGAGAATGCTGCACAGAGAGGTAAATTAGAACATAAGAACATAAGTGTTGCCATACTGGAACAGACAGAAGTCCATTAAGCCCAGCATCCTGTTTCCAACAGTGGCCAATTCAGGTCACAAGTACCTGGCAAGATCCCAAAACAGTACAATACATTTTATGCTGCTTATCCTAGAAATAAGCTGTGGATTTTCCCCAAGTCCATCTTAATAATGGCTTATGGACTTTTCTTTTAGGAAGCTATCCAAACCTTTTTTAAACCCCGCTAAGCTAACGGCTTTTACTATATTCTCTTTGGACTAAAGGTGAAATGTGTACTGAAACCACAATTAATATTGCCCATTTTGTTGGAATCTTGTCTGTCCCTCCATGATCATGAAGTCTAGAATTATTGACTTTTTAATTCACTTTCCTAACTTTCCCTAGTAGAGAGATGTGGTAGCCATGTGAGTCCACTTTTAAAGGTAATCAATAAACACCTCAGAATCCTGACTGAATCCTTCAAACAAAAAGGCTACAACCCCAAAATAATCTCCAAGAATGTTGCCTCCTCCCTTAAAACACCCAGGGAGAATCTGCTGCAGTACAAGGAAAAGAAAGCCGCAGACAGAATCCCCCTTGTAGTGACATACAACTCAGAGCTAGAAAAACTGAAAAAAATCATAAAAGATCTACAGCCACTGCTCCAGAAGGATGCACTACTGAAAGAGATATTCCCTTCCCTACCAATGCTGGCCTTCCGACGGCCACCAAACTTAAAACACAAGCTGGTGAGAAGCAAGTTCCCAACACAGGCTGAAAAAGAAGAGTGCAGCACACATCCTTGCAATATATCCAGCTGCAAAACATTTCACAAAATCCCATAGTCATTCACAAAGGAAAAATATTCAACATAAAGGAGTCCTTCATATGCTCATCTTCCAATGTGGTATACATCATTCAATGTAACAAGTGTGATGAAGGTGCTATATTGGAGATACAAGCCAGATGCTAAAGAAGAGATTCAATTTACATAGACGACATATGAAAAATGCCAGTGCCAACCAGGATGTCACCTCTGTGGGACAGCACTTTACAAAACCAAAACACTGTATCAATGATTTTATAGTGAGAAAACTAAAAGGCAACTTTAAGACAATACAGGAACATAAGACCTTTGAAGTCAGAATGATTAAATATTTTGACATCCACCAGACAGGACTTAACAAAGATCTGGGTTTTCTAGCCCATTATAAACCATAAAATTCGACTGCTTTGTCGCCCTCTTATCACCATTCATATCTCCCAGTGCCTCATCCACCCGGCTCTCCCTGTCTCTCACCTAACCCACCCCACCCTCATCCTGTGAGACTGTTACTGGAATGCTTTGATGTTTCACTTATATATACTGTTATTTATCAACATTTGCTTATTTCCGATCTGATGAAAAAGGGTTACCTTCGAAAGCTAATCAAAAAATGTATTAAGTTAGTCCAATAAAAAAGGTATCATCTTATTTTCCTTTTTATGTTTTATCATTTATTATTATTTCTATTGACTAACTATCTGCTTGCACTTGTGCAGTTAACAGTTGAATAGACTTTTTGGCAATCTCAGAGGACAGCATGAATGATGGTGGGATTTGTTCTAAAAGTACTGTACCTGTTGAATTCCTTCATCTCTTTCTGTCAGAAAGTGCACTCCTCATACAATACACCAGTGGCGTACCGTGCTTGGCTAACACCCGGGGCGGATCGCCGCTGCTCGCACCCCCCCAGGTGCCGTGCAACACGGCACCCCCCTGGCGTCGGCACCCCCTCTGGTGTGGACCCTAACCTCCCCCCCCGGAGCAGCGCCTCTCACTCCCCCCGACAGTCCCCACCTGCCTACCAGCTGAGCTCTGGCCGGCACCTCCAATCTGCAGCGCTGCTGACTTTAAATGAAGAAAACCGTCTTGTCGTTGGCCCTTCACTCACTGAGTCCCGCCCTCGAGGAAATAGGAAGTTATATCAGAGGGCGGGACTCAGTAGTGAAGGGCCAACGACGAGACGGTTTTCTTCATTTAAAGTCAGCAGCGCTGCAGATTGGAGTGCCGGCCGAAGCTCAGCTGGTTGGCAGGTGGGGACTGTCGGGGGGAGTGAGAGGCACTGCTCCGGGGGGGGGGGGGGGGGGTTAGGGTCCACACCAGGGGGGTGCCGTGTTGCACTGCACCTGGGGGGGTGCGCGCAGCGGCGATCCGCCCCGGGTGTCAGCCAAGCACGGTACACCACTGGTGTATTGTATGAGGAGTGCACTTTCTGACAGAAAGAGATGAAGGAATTCAACAGGTGCAGTACTTTTAGAACAAATCCCACCATCATTCATGCTGTCTTCTGAGATTGCCAAAAAGATATCAAAGATTACAGCATAACAACGTAAAGATCGCCAAACCAATTTGCGACACACAACACGCTTTGTTTTGGAGATCTTTACGTTGTTATGCTGTAACCTTTGATATCTTAGCCTATCATTTGTCGTTATCATCATCAAAACACATATACAAATAAACGTTAAATAAAAGCAAACGGTATATAAACAGAGAATCGAATGCTAAAAGCTAAAACAATATAAAATATTACAAAATAAAAACTAATGAAATATACTCAAAAACATATACAAATAGACAGTTAAAAAAACAAAAATATGTATACATCAATAGCTAAATGCAAGCCCTACGTCAAAAATGTATATAAAATACTCTTATGTCAATCTTAGAGTGTGAATATTGCATGCAAAAAATGTGCACAGTTAATTACAGATGGCTACAAAATAAAAAATACATAAATAGAAATGGAACATAGCACATATAAATAATTAAAAATATCTATATATAATACATAGACAATAAACTTTTTGTAAAAATCTATACGCTTAAAAGCATTTGTGTGTCTCTGTGCACATAATACTGATAAACCTAAGCATATCATACATGTCTGTGTACCTTCTCTGGGGAATATGTCTAAGTAAAAAATGTAAAAGATATGAAACTAGTAGTGATGAAACCCATAAAAAGTTAGAGAAAAAAAGAGAAATAGAGGATGATAATTTGAGTCCATGAATAAGAATTTATTAATGAGACTAGGGTCCATGAATAAGGATTTGTTAATAAGATTAGGGTCAGAAATGGGGGGAAAACCCACATTTCCAATAAATGAGATGAAAAATGAAAAAAATGCATAAATATGTAGCAAAACTGGTCAGTTGGGGCACTTTTTTGGGACTTGGACCTAAAAAAAAGGGTCCAAATAAAATGGACCAAATTCTCCTGACGGCCGGCTTTCTTTTTTCCATTATCGGGCGAAGCCGGCCACCTCAACGCACGCCCCCGTCCCGCCCCCATCCCGCCCCATCCCGCCCCCGTCCGGCCTTCGCTACCATGTCGACACGCCCCCTTTCAACTTTCGCCAGGCCCGTGACAGAACGCAGTTGAAGCCGCCCAAAATCAGCTTTCGATTATGTCGATTTGGGCGGATTCAGGAGATCGCCGCCCATCTCCCGATTTGTGTCTGAAGATGGGTCGGTGATCACTTTCGAAAATGAGCTGGTTTATATGAATACCCGAGTTTGATTTGTCCTTCACTAGCTGCAATACATTTTCTGGGGCCAAACCATTTAAAATTTGAAACACAAAAGAGGCCATTTTAAAAGTCACTCGTGCCTGTACAAGAAGCCAATGGAGGGCAATCAAGAAAGGGGAAAAATGATCATACCTCTTTTTCTTAAAAATGAATTAGCTGTGGTATTATGTAAGAGCTGTAGTTTTTTCATGACAGCATCTGAAATCCCAGAATATAATCAATTAGAATAATCCAGTTGAAATAAAACTAAAGCCTGAAGTAATGCAGCAAACTGGCTTTTGTAAAAATAAAGGTGAGCAGTCCTCAATTGTTTTAATTAAAAAAAAAACCAAAATTCTTAAGTCCGTTAAAAAAAAAAGTATCCCAATCTTAAAAATTGCCATTGCTGCAGTAACATATAGCAGTCAGTGGTGGGATAAAGTGAAAGTTACATACCATATCCCCTAAACTACTACTACTACTACTTAACATTTCTAGAGCGCTACTAGGGTTACGCAGCGCTGTACAATTTAACAAAGATGGACGGTCCCTGCTCAGGTGAGCTTACAATCTAAACTCTCCAATATAACCAGTAACTCCTCCACACTTTACTTAGCCCCTGGCTCTTACTGGGGGTTCCCCTGGTGGCTAGTGGGGGAGAGGGGGGAACGGGACAGGAGCAATCCCTGGATGTTCCTGCCCCATCAGTGCTCGGTTCAAAATGGGACCTCTCTTACAGTACTACCCCTAGAGGTCAAGCTGACAAATACGGGCCCTCCCAGTCAGGGTGATGGAGATAAAAACAGTGACAGAATTCAAAAATACACGGGTAAGCACAGAGGACGCCTAAATGGCAAGAAGATGGAATGCCAAATCTATCTAGAGCATTTCCACCCAAAGACAAAGGATTTTTTGCACTCCATAAAAGACACGGGGATGGGTAAAAATGCACAAAGCAACAGCTACAACCCTAATCACTTCATGGGCTGAATAGATGGACAGCGTTGGTCTTTCATATGTTACTAAAGCTTAGCATGTTGTAAGTGCCACATGGTCTAAAGGTATAAAATAGGACATGCAGCATTGGCATGTGCTAAGATTTAATAAAAGGGTCTCTATGTTACTAATTCATCCCTCCTGATCTCTAAATCCTCAATCAAATGCATAGCCGCCGAGAGGGGGGACAGGGGGGACAAAATTCCCCAGGCCCGGGACTCCAAGGGGTGCCCGGCGCCGCAGTTCCACCTGCCCTCCGTCATCGACCGTCTGCCACTGGGTCGGGCCCCCTGCATTGAAATCACAGCGTCTCTCACCATGTGAAAGCACTGCAGGCAGCAGATCGCCTCCCTTCGAGCCTCCTTCCCTCCCTGTGTCCCACCCTCGTCTGACGTAACTTCCGCGAGGGCGGGGCACAAGGAGGGCCGAAGGGAGGCGATCTGCTGCCTGCAGCGCTTTCACACGGAGGTGAGAGGTGCTGTGATTTCAATGCAGGGGGCCCGGCCTGGTGGCAGATGGAGGGGGGCGGGTGGAGGGGGGAGCGGTGGCAGCGGCGACCTTGGGGGTTGGTGGAGGGGGGAGCGGCGGCGACGACTTGGGGCGGGGGCCTACCCCCAGGCCTGGCCCAGTCTCTCGGCGGCCCTGATCAAAGGGGACAGCTCCAGTCTTTACAACAACTAACTTGGCTCACTGTAAAAACTTTTGCCCTCTGCCAACTTACTTACCCAGGTTAAATCAGGATCACCGAGAAGGAGGCGGGGGGGGGCAAGATTCCGCTGGGCTCGGCCTCCAAGGGGGGGATCTGGTGCCAGAGTCTGTCTCTCTCCTGCTCCTGAAGGGACCCAGGTGATTGTATTAATGCGATCACCCTGATCCTGACAAGAGCTGGAGACAGACTCCGGCACCGGGTCCCCCCTAGATGCTGGGAAGGAGCAGACACAGGATTCCAAATTGGGTTCAGCTTCGCGGCCTCTGGTTTGGCTGGCAGGGGTCCCCAGGCCCTACCAGCAGAAACCTTCCTCCAGCACTGTTCTCTGCCGCATCGCCTGCCCTTCTTCCCCTCATGTCGCGCAAGCTCGGTTTTGATGAAACTGAGCATGCGTGACGTGAGGGGAAGCAGCCGCAGGGCAGGCAATGCGGCGGAGATCAGCGCTGGAAGAAGGCTGCTGCTGGCAGGGTTTGGGGACCCCTGCCAGCCAAGGTATGTGGAGTTGCAGCGGGGGCAGGGAAGTGGGGCAAAATGTGCCCCCCCCCCACACACACTTTGGGCTCCAGTCCCCCCCCCCCCCCCCCACAATTTTTGAAGTCTGGCTATGTGGCATCCTGGGGGGGGCAGCAGTGGCAGAGACAGTCCTGCCTGGGGGGGGGGGGGCTGCCCCGTGCCCGGCTCAGTCTCTCAGCGGCCCTGGGTAAAATTGTGGCAAGATCGGTGGACATTTTTATGTACTCTGCCACTGGGCCATGGGAATGCCTGGGCCAAATCTTAATATACTCATTAGTTAGATTACAAAGTAATGAATGGTACAAAACTTCCTACTCCAGGAAATCTCTTTCACTTCATGTTCATAAAGAAATGCCTTGGATTGATTTAGCAATGACCTTTCTCTTAAGCAGTGTACGATTTTTATCACCTGGCTGAGTTCCACCACTTGTTTGTCTGGAACGCACTCCCTCAGGTAATAATTTAGAAAGCATTTCTACGCGGAGCCGATGCAGCAGATTTCAGTTGTCGGTTTGGGTTTCTCGTTTGGCTAAGATACAAAGAAACATGAATTAAAGAAAGGGATGTGTTTTGTCATAAAGGCTAATTAACTGTTCAGGAAAAGGGGCAACCGATTTATTTGTGTTACAACACACCAGTCCCTAGCGATGTCTGAGAATTTGCATTGAATTAATATCTGTCAGCAGGAAGACGTGGGTCCAGCAACAATGAGATTTGTGAAAGGAGAACCTCAGTTGATGAAGATAAGCAGGATGAATGTATGGATTCTTAGCAGAAGAGATTTCTGCTATTCTGTGTCCATGAGACAATCCTAGGGGTGCGATGCAGACCACAATTAATTATTGTTGTTGGCTGATAGCTAGTTCGTGAAAGCACTGGTGGAGGAGGATTCTTGCTTCATCTGATAATACTCTGTGGTTTGGACCCTCTGATTTGGCAGGGGATCCCATTCGAGTCTATATGGGAAAATTATAAGGGAAAATGGTGACTTGAGGGATAAATTAGACAAACTGGAGACAGTTACTTCCTCAGTGTTACTGTGACAGGACTTAGGCTCCTCAAAGCAATTTTCAAGGGTTAAATAACAGCAGACAGCAAGGAACTTAGAGGGTGCCCCAAGTAATCTGGGGAGAAACAGTAGGAGCCCGAAGGGCCCTACAAGAAGGAGTCCTATTTATAAAAATGCAATTTACTACTTATACAGAAAAAGCCTTCTTTCAGCGATTTACAATATGGAGAGGGAGGCTCAGGACTCCAAACCACACACAGACAGGCGATGTAATGGAGACAGAAAGGGGTTTAAAATGGGCAATGCAGGAAAGAGAGAAAAAAGGATTAAAGGAAAGAAGGGGCGTTTGACTGGATGGTGTTAGCACTCTTCCCAATCCAGGAGAAAACCAAGGAACCTTGTTGGAGTAGGAAAGTTGAGAGGTCAGTACCAGTCCCTGAAATGTGTTTTAGCTCCCCCTGAGCATAGCCATGGATTGGAGGAGTAGCCTAATGGCTAGAGCAGCAGGCTGGGAACCAGAAGGTCCAGGTTCAAATCCCATAGCAGCTCCTTGTAGCCTTGGGCAAGCCACTTAATCCTCCATAGCCTTGGGATGGCCAGCAATGGTGTTGGCAACCATCATACTTATGGCAGACCATTCACGGTTTGGTACAGGTGAGAGAGAGCATAGCCGTAAGTCCATGACCTGCAGTTGCAGAACATTGAGGGCCCCTTTTACTAAGCTGCGTGTGCCAAATTGGAGTTACCCCCCCCCCCCCCCCCAGTTACCACGTGGCCCTTGCGGTAATTTCAATTTTGGTGTGCGTCTGAAATTTTTTAAAAATTTTCTGGCGCACATAGCAGACGCGTGCCAAGTGGCATCTGATGCGTGCAGGTCATTATCACCCAAATTCTTTACCGCTAGCTCTGTGGCTGGTGGTAAGGTCTCAGACCCAAAATGGACGTGCGGCAATTTTGATTAATTCATTGCCAGAGAATGTGGTAAAGGTGGTTAGCTTAGCGGAGTTTAAAAAATGTTTGGACAGCTTCCTAAAGGAAAAGTCCATAGACCGTTATTAAATGGACTTGGGGAAAATCCACTATTTCTGAGATAAGCAGTATAAAATGTTTTGTACATTTTGGGGATCTTGCCAGGTATTTGTGACCTGAATTGGCCACTGTTGGAAACAGGATGCTGGGCCCAATGGACCTTTGGTCTTTCCCAGTATGGCAATACTTATGTACTTATGATTTTGCTGCACGTCCATTTTTGGCAGAAATGTTAAAAAGGCCTTTTTTACAGGTGTGCTGAAAAATGATTCTGAGCGTGCCCAAAACCCACGCCCAAACTACCGCAGGCCATTTTTCAGCACGTCTTTGTAAAAGGACCCCTGAGGCCCAGTGAAGAAAAGAATTGTGTCCCCATGATGTTTGTGGTTCAATAGCCTACAGGTGAGAATAATTGTGGTGATAGGTGCTGAGGAACAAGGGGAAAAAACCTTTTCAAGGCCGCAGCTCAATCAAAAGCACTGTCTCTAAACCAGGACTGGTCCATGGAGTAGAGCGAGGATATACAGGGTGAGGCAAAAAATATCTACTATAATAAAACTCACCCTCAACATTCTGAAGACAACGTTCTGAAGTCACTCAGTCACTCACTGAAGGGTTCATGGATTCATGGTGGTGAAGCCACAACACTGACCATGTCTCTCTGCCCCGCCCTTGCATGAAGGACCAATCAGAAAAAACACCCTCAACGTTCTGAAACACAAAGGACCATCACAACACCGTTCCCAGGCAACACTAGGCAACGTAAGACGGACCAATCAGAGGAAACTACGTGACAATAAGGGAGGAGCATTCCCCAGCAGAATGGCTCATTATCTGTGCAGCACGGAGAGCACAGAACCACCGCTGGAATGAGAGAAGAATATTCCTGCTGTGGGTATGTGCAAAAATTTACATTTACATTTCACCAACAGAAAGACCCCGCTCCACAAACCTCCTTGACAGACAAAACCACACACACACAATACAACAGAAACACACCCTCAAAGCCACACACCAATCCAACCCACTTTGCCAGCACAGCACAGCACATCCCCCAACCCCCAAGCAAAAAACAAAACAAAAAAAGAAACACATCAACAACCTGCACACACACCGCACCCTCACACACTCACACACACACCCTCACACACACAAAATAACTCTGTGACACATACACACACACACACACAAAAAAACACATGCTAGCACCCGTTTCATTGGTTTCGGAAACGGGCCTTTTTTACTAGTATATATATAATCCCCCCCTAGAGTTTTTTGCCATTTGAATTTCAATGACAAATTTTACATACTTATTACTTAACATATTACTATTGAAACAACATTTAATTATCTTAAGCTATGTTGATGTTACTGGCATTATAGCGTTACTACCAGTGTTCACCCCCAGCTTTAACTGAAAGAAGGAGGGATTCAGTATGATGAAAAGGATTGGAGGCCAGGGGAGGTGAGACATACATGTGAGGTCAATCAGTCCCTGTGGCAAATGAACTGAATAAAGCAAAAAAAAAGGAGGTAAAAACCCTCACGATACCGTGAGATATAGAACCCCAAAAAAGTGAGGAAAAACCAAGTTAGGATACCAAAAGACGCTTATGAACTGAAGACATATTGCGATTAAGCTACTGATGTCATACATACCTTGAAACAGCTTTAATAGCGAAACTCTGGTCACAGTAGGTGGACTGACTGACTTCTCCTCACAAGTGGTTTAGAACTTTAAGCTAAGTCTTTATAATAAGTCAAAGTTTTTTCATTATTTGGATCCAGTATTCCTGTGAAGTTTTTAACAAGATAGAATTGAATAAAGGGTTTTTTTTAATGCCGATGAAGAAAGTTGACCCATGTTGTTTCCTCCTTGTCCTATAAATAATTATACTGGGTGGAGGTTTGGTCACAGAGGCTTTTTCCCTTCCTCATTATTATGGTCTTGCACCTCACAGGAATTTATTAGTACAGAAAGTACTTTGCAGTGCATATCAAGAGAGCTTGATTTTGTCGTGTAGTTAAGTTTCCATTATATATATGATCTACATGCGTAATTAGTTTCATACTATTTTTCAGCTTATATATATATTAATGATAATGCTTCTGTTATTATTGATAACTTAAGGTTTGTTAATTATTCTGAAGATCAATAAAACTTATTGAACACACACACACAAAGAATGGAAGGTAATATGTTTATATTGTGGCTAGCATTGCTCTTAGTACGTCATTCATTCTGTGTTATGTGATACCAGCAGTTTGCCTCTCCTCACGTGATTCCGGTTAGATTGCTCAGATGAACTATACGTTGTAATACTAGAGTCAGAAACACTGGCAATATGATGGACTGTACCGATCAATTTAAAGCTATTTTTGTTGTGTCAAGATATTATTAAAATGCAAGGTCAGTATGTAATAAACTAGAAATTATAAAGGTGGGGAATGCAGATTATGGTTTAGTGTGGTTAAACCAGGTCGAAGGCCTAGACTAAACATTCTTTTTCCACCTGGATACAGTATCATCAAGACGTGCCTGCTGTCATGGCTAGAGGCATAAGAAATAAAACATCCTCGTCTGATTGGAGTCAGACCAGCTGGTCCTCAAACTCCAGAGGACCAAACCACAATGCATATAGTAACATAGTAAATGACGGAAGATAAAGACCTGAACTGTCCATCCAGTCTGCCCAACAAAATAAACTCATTTTACATGGTATGTGATACTTTATATGTATACCAGAGTTTGATTTGTCCTTGCAATTCTCAGGGCAAAGACCATAGAAGTCTGCCCAGCACTCTTTCCTGCTTATAATCGAAATAGAAAAACGCCTATATTGTGATCCAAATCGGGAGATAGACGTTTATCTCACAAAAACGAATAAAGCGGTATAATCGAAAGCCGAATTTGGACGTTTTCAACTGCACTCTGTCGCGGATGCGGACAAAGTTGATGGGGGCGTGTCGAAGGCGTGGTGAAGGCGGAACTGGGGCGTGGTTATCGGCCGATCAGAGATGGGCGCCTTTCGCTGATAATGGAAAACAAATATGCGTTTTTAGCGAGATTTTAGGGCACTTTTCCTGGACCCTGTTTTTCCACGAATAAGGCCCCAAAAAGTGCCCTAAATGACCAGATGACCTCCCCTGACTCCCCCAGTGGTCACAAACCCCCTCCCACCACAAAATATGCCGTTTCACAACTTTTTATTTTCACCCTCAAATGTCATACCCACCTCCCTGGCAGCAGTATGCAGGTCCCTGGAGCAGTTGTTAGGGGGTGCAGTGGACTTCAGGCAGGTGGACCCAGGCCCATCCCCCCCCCCCCTACCTGTTACAATTGTGCTGCTTAATGCTTAGTCGTCCAACCCCCCCAAACCCACTGTACCCACATGTAGGTGCCCCCCTTCACCCCTTAGGGCTATAGTAATGGTGTAGACTTGTGGGCGGTGGGTTTTGAGGGGGATTTGGGGTGCTCAACACCCAAGGGAAGGGTGCTATGCACCTGGGAGCTCTTTTACCTTTTTTTTTTTTTTTGTAAAAGTGCCCCCTAGGGTGCCCGGCTGGTGTCCTGGCATGTGAGGGGGACCAGTGCACTACGAATCCTGGCCCCTCCCACGAACAAATGCCTTGGATTTATTAGTTTTTGAGCTGGGCGCTTTCATTTTCCATTATCACTGAAAAACAAAAACGCCCAGCTCACAAATTGTCGAATAAAACATGGACGTCCATTTTTTTCAAAAATACGGTTCGGTCCGCCCCTTCACGGACCCGTTCTCGGAGATAAACGCCCATGGAGATAGACGTTTTCGTTCAATTATGCCCCGTGTACTAAAAGTTCTGAAGCATCTGTTCTTTCAGCACAAAAGCTAGATGATTTTTGCACAGATCAGAAAAATTCACACCCCTTCTATATTTAGACCGGCAGATATTCAGCCCACTGGAGGCAGACCAACTAAGTTCTGTGATTGGCCCTGAGCCCGAATATTCAATGCTGGGCCGTTTCTAGTGAGTAGCATTGAATATCGGTGGGGGGGGGGGGGGGGGGGGGGGGGGGGTTGGCTGGCTGGCTTAAACTTAACCAGCCAAGTTAATATTCAGCACTGGCTGGTTAAGTTTATAACAGACAAAGATAGGTCTGCTATTTAGGAGGTCTGATTTGGCTGCTAAACTTAGCTGGTGAAGAGCTGAATATTCGAGCTAGCCAGTTGTATCGTGCAATATAGCTGGATAGCTGCTATACGCAATGTGCTAATATTCAGTGGACATAACCGGCTACCCTGTGCTGAATATTAGTGCTTAGCCGGCTAAGTACTATTTAACTGGCCAGGAGCTGTTCCCGGCCGGTTAAATAGCACTGCATTTTGGCTGGAGAGAGTTATAGCTTTCATAATGTTACCTGGGCATGATCATCTTCTTCCAAAGAGGATTCCAGTGGAATGATATCTCAATCTTGTAACTCTGGGCAAGTCACTTAACCCTCCATTGCCCCATGTAAGCCGCATTGAGCCTGCCATGAGTGGGAAAGCGCAGGGTACAAATGTAACAAAAATAAAATAGATACTATTGGAGATTCTACATGGAATGTTGCTACTATTGGAGATTCTACATGGAATGTTGCTATTCCACTAGCAACATTCCAAGTAGAAGGCTGCGCAGGCTTCGGTTTCTGTGAGTCTGACGTCCTGCACGTACGTGCAGGACGTCAGACTCACAGAAGCAGAAGCCTGCGCGGCCACATTGGTGATCTGCAAGGGCCGACTTCTACATGGAATGTTGCTAGTGGAACTCTGGGCAAGTCACTTAACCCTCCATTGCCCCATGTAAGCCGCATTGAGCCTGCCATGAGTGGGAGAGCGCGGGGTACAAATGTAACAAAAAAAATCTAAATCTAGGTCACTTTGAGAGAGCTCTGAACATGAATATCCATCTCACTTATGGTTCTGAGTCTGAAGTAGGCACCGTTCCTTTTATCTTGCTGCACCATATTCCTGGAATCGACCTCCTGAGCCGGTACGTCAAGCTCCATCTTTGGCTGTCTTCAAATCTAAGCTAAAAGCCCACCTTTTTGATGCTGCTTTTAGCTCCTCTTACTCACTTGTTCAGTACCCATGTTTTATCATTCCCACCTTAATAATTCCCTTATCCATCCTAATTAGATTGTAAGCTCTGTCGATCAGGGATTGTCTCTTCATGTCCGGTGTACAGTGCTGTGTTCATCTTGTAGCGCTATAGAAATGATAAATAGTAGAAGTAGATAGCAGAGAATCTATCAGATACTGAGATTAATGAGTGCCTTTTAATGCCAATGACCTGAAATGGCATTATACCCTGTTGTTGCTGTTGTAGGTGTTGGACTGATTGTGGATCTTGTCAAAATTTATTGAACATCTTTAGGAACGAATGTAGCTGTTCAGATACAGGCAGTAAAATGGATGGAAAAACCCAAATAGTAGCAACATTCCGTGCTACAAATCCCAGGGCTAGCAGTATCTTCCCCATGTCTATCTCAATAGCAGACTATAGGCTTTTCCTCCAGAAACTAGTCCAAATCTTTTTTTTTTTTAACCCAGATACGCTAACTGCTGTTATTGCATACTCTGGCAATGAGATCTAGGGCTTAACTATTAATTCAGTGAAAAAATATTTCCTCCTATTTGTTTTAAAAGTATTTCCATGTAACTTCATTGAGTATCCCCTAGTCTTTTTGTACTTTTTGAAAGAGTAAAAAATTGATTCACTTTTACCCATTCTACACCACTCAGGATTTTGTAGACTTCAATCATATCTCTCCTCAGCCATCTCTTTCCAATCTAAAGGACCCTAGCCTCTTCAGCCTTTCCTCATATGGAAGGAGTTTCATCCCCTTTATTATTTTGATTGCGCTTCATTGAACCTTTTCTAATTCTGCTATATCTTTTTTGAGATACCGCGACCAGAAATGAATGCAATAATCAAGGTGACGTCATACCATGGAGCAATACAGAGGCATTATAGTATTCTTGGTTTTATTTACCATCCCTTTCTTAATAATTCCTGGCATCCTGTTTGCTTTTTTGGCCACCTTCGCACTAAGCAAGCAAGTGACCAGGTGATCCTTACGTCCACCAGCCACTTAGCTATCTACATGCCTAATGATTGAATCACCAACTTCAACAGTTGTTCTAACCTTTCCCTCCTGGGCAGAAGCACAGGGGCTGCCTAACTGGAGGTGGGACTTCTCTACAACATCGCTGCAGGCCGCCTCAGTGTACCTCTCTGTCTCTCTCAGCTCTTCCAAGTCTGGTATTCTAGCCTCAAGAGAACGGACTCCTTCTCTACTACTACTACTACTTAACATTTCTAGAGCGCTACTAGGGTTACGCAGTGCTGTACAATTTAACAAAGAGAGACAGTCCTTGCTCAAAGAGCTTACAATCTAATAGACAAGTGAACGGTCGGTCCGATAGGGGCAGTCAAATTGGGGCAGTCTGGATTCACCGAACGGTAAGGGTTAGGTGCCGAACGCAGCATTGAAGAGGTGGGCTTTAAGCAAAGACTTGAAGACGGGCAGGGAGGGGGTGTGGCGTAAGGGTTCAGGAAGGTTATTCCAAGCATAGGGTGAGGCGAGGCAGAATGAGCGGAGCCTGGAGTTGGCGGTGGTGGAGAAGGGTACTGAGAGGAGGGATTTATCCTGTGAACGGAGGTTACGGGCGTGAACGTAAGGGGAGATGAGGGTAGAAAGATAGTGAGGGGCAGCAGACTGAGTGCATTTGGAGGTAAGAAGAGCTTGGAGCTCTTTGCTTTGAGCACACACATATAACCTCTTGCCAACTGAGAGATAATCATACATGTGACACTCAGTGCAAAAGATTGGTTAGCACACCTCTCACAACTGGACTGCTGGCTGCATCTTAGTATTATTGAGTTGTTTAATTAATTAAAACCTGTTAATGTACTAGGGATATTAGACATATAAAGAGCCTTAAGTTTATATGGTATATTGTGTGATTTATTTAAGTTTGCTTCTCAGAAAGTAATGAAATGTAATCAAAACTCTGTAATGAAAGCTCTCCTCTTATTATCCTAATTAGAATAACTGACTATAAGTTAAGACTATAAATGAAGTGATGTGCTAGAGGTGGGTGGGTGGGTATGAACTAGGCCTTATTGGGCCTTCTAGAGGCTATCTGTTAATGCTGTAGACTGTGAAAGTTAAATTTCTACCCCTGGCAGAAAGTTCAGGTTTAAAACTATGGGGAAAAGGGTTTTACACTATGGAAACTAGTTAATAAAGTATGCTTCTTTCTTTTCTTT
The DNA here is from genome assembly GCF_901765095.1 of Microcaecilia unicolor. Lineage (NCBI taxonomy): Eukaryota > Metazoa > Chordata > Amphibia > Gymnophiona > Siphonopidae > Microcaecilia > Microcaecilia unicolor. Next base: position 12,012,922 of record NC_044043.1, on the reverse strand, counting down.
TTTTTTTAATTCAAACTGTATTTATCAATAAACCTACAATTTCTCTTATATCCGCAATCTTTAAATGACCAAAGCAGAAAGCAAAATAATCCTTTCTTATTCAGAGAAATGTCCTGTTCTCTCAGAATTTCTTAGCAGTGGTGTTCCTGGGACAGCTTCCACCCAGGGCAGATTGCCGCTATGCTTCACCCCCGCGCATCACCCCCACAGGCATGACGTGCCCCCCCAGTGCATCACCTCCAGCCCCCCATAAGTGCATCACTTTTACCTTCTGGGGGTGCAGGGACAAGTCGTGTGGCTGTCGGCTCCACCAGTTCCCTGCCTTGGAACAAGAAGTAACATCAGAGGGAGCAGGGAACCGGCAGAGCTGACAGCTTTGTAGCTGCTCCCTGCACCCACTTGCAGCATGCACCCCGGGCTGACTCCCACTACCACCTCACCACTGCTTCTCAGAAAGAAAGGTAACAATCTGTTACCTGGGACCTTTCCTCTCTCTATAGTTTTGATTCTAAGGAGACTGCTTCATACATACCCTTTGAAAGTTAACACAGTATTGCAGATTGCAGTACCTTAATTAACACCTAATTCAGGCCAGTAGCACCACTACCTCTCCTCTAGGCAAAGAACAGAAAATATCTTTCTTCTTTTAAGACAGAAAGTATGAGCCCTGCTCTGCTACTATCCTTTTTAATGCTCTAGACTGTTGTAGTTAAATTTCTACCTCTGGCAGAAAGTTTCAGTTGAAAACTATGGGAAAAAGAGTTGTACACTATGGAAACTAGTTAACAAAGTTTTTTTTTTAAATGAAGACTGAACTAGGCATCTGTTAATGCTGTAGGCCATGACAGTTAAGTTGCTACCTCTGGCAGATAGTTCAAGTTTTAAAATGTGGGAGAAGAGTCTGGGTCTCACTTCATTCATCTACACAGATGACATCAAATATTGACTACTGTAGACCCCAATAATGGACAGGACATTCTGGCACTCAGGTCCAGATTCTATATATGGCGCCTAAAAAATCTGTGCTGAAAATATTTCGAACTAAGTGTATTCTATAAGTGGTGTCTGGATTTAGGCGCGGTATATAGAATACGTTTATTTGATATCCCAGCGCCTAGAACTACATGCATCTATTTACACCAATGAAAACATGGTGTAAATCCAGCCATGTAGATGTAGGCTTAGAAGGCCATATTCTATAACTACATGCGTAAATTTCAGAATGCCTACAAAACGTCCATTTCCCGGCCTATAGGCACGACTCTTTTTTCCTGCACACAGCAGTTAGGCGCACTGTATTACAGATTACACTTAGTGAGTTGTGTGCATAAATTCTAATCATTGCCATAAGTACATAAGTACATAAGTAGTGCCATACTGGGAAAGACCAAAGGTCCATCTAGCCCAGCATCCTGTCACCGACAGTGGCCAATCCAGGTCAAGGGCACCTGGCACGCTCCCCAAACGTAAAAACATTCCAGACAAGTTATACCTAAAATGCGGAATTTTTCCAAGTCCATTTAATAGCGGTCTATGGACTTGTCCTTTAGGAATCTATCTAACCCCTTTTAAAACTCCGTCAAGCTAACCGCCCGTACCACGTTCTCCGTCAACGAATTCCAGTCTAATTACACGTTGGGTGAAGAAAAATTTTCTCCGATTCGTTTTAAATTTACCACACTGTAGCTTCAACTCATGCCCTCTAGTCCTAGTATTTTTGGATAGCGTGAACAGTCGCTTCACATCCACCCGATCCATTCCACTCATTATTTTATACACTTCTATCATATCTCCCCTCAGCCGTCTCTTCTCCAAGCTGAAAAGCCCTAGCCTTCTCAGCCTCTCTTCATAGGAAAGTCGTCCCATCCCCACTATCATTTTCGTCGCCCTTCGCTGTACCTTTTCCAATTCTACTATATCTTTTTTGAGATACGGAGACCAGTACTGAACACAATACTCCAGGTGCTCATTATTGCTTAAGTGCTGTTATCAATGCTAATTAGCTTGTTAAGCCACCTAAGTGCTTTGTTATAGAATACACTTGGATTTTGTTACGGATCTTTAGGAGCACTATATAGAATCCAGGGCTTAATGCTAATTTAGACACTATTGCAGGATGGCTCCTTGAACCTGTTTATCTTGATTGTCTACTATTACCTTGCTTCCCTTCCCAAATATTTCATTCTCAGGACCAACATTTACTTATCATACCAACCTATCAACAAGTATCCCACCAACACACCCGCTCCTCAATATTCTCAGTTCAGGGACCATGCCTTTGGAATTCCCTACCCTCTTCATTACTCAATACAGACTCTTTAACGATTTTAGAAAGAACTAAAAAGATTCCTATTCTAAGATGCATTTATAGGTGATTAGACACCTATTATTAACTGTTCATTTCTTTTCAGAGTACTCAAGAGCAACCTAGTACTCCCCCACCTCTTTATTCTCTAATTTTGTTCATTGATAGTGAAGGGTAAAGCAAAGATGGAACATAGAGATTGGTAAGAAAGTAGGAAGAGTTAGAAAGTAAGGTGACTGATTTGAAGAAAGTTGCACATGAGGTCAGAAAGATGGTTAAATATTATCTCAGCTAGGGTAGGAGAGGATAAACATGTCCTGCTGCAGTATGTGCAGCCCGAATCAATCCTTGTGTGTGTGTGTGAGAATAACAAATGAGTTACTTCTGAAAGGCCTGGTTGAAGAGCCAAGCTTTCACCTGCTTCCTTAAGTATAGGTAGATAGTCTTGTGTTAAGTGGAGCTTTTCAGGCAGTTCTTCCCTCACTGTCAATGTCTGTCTTATATCACTCATAATGATATTATTAAAATTGGAAGCCGCCTAGACGGTGCCTCCGACTGGCGGGTTAGTAAAATATAATAAACTTGAAAAGCTCATAGACCACTAAATTCCACATCAGGGTTCAGTGCAGTTTACATTAGATCTCTCTGAATGGCTGATATTGCCATAGAGATGGTTGACTTCTTAAAAATTCTGGGAATTAACCTTGAATGTCATCCAAACTTTCAAAGACACATTTCACTACTGATGAAGAATTGCTTCTTCAAATTAAAACTAATAAGCTCTATATGCTCTTTGTTAGATCATAAATCAATCTGTATCTTAATTCACTGTTTAGTAATTAGTCATGTAGACAACTGTAACACTTTTCTACAGGGTATTTATATACAGGATTTGAAATGCCTGCAGTAAATACAGAACACAGCATCATCTATGGTGCATAAGGAAGGAACCATGTCATCTCCGCCACCTCCCCCCCCCCCTACACACATACATACATACACTTCAGAAAGAACATTGGATGCCCATAACCTGCAAAATTCCCTTTAAGATCCTTCCACTGATACATTAAATTCACTTTTATAGACTCCCACTGTTCTTATCACAACATCTAACTGCCTACGTGCCAGGTAGAACTTTACTCTCAGTGAGTTAGGATTTATTAATCGTCCCTTCTTTTCATATTTATGTATTTATTTTTATTTATTTGTTACATTTATATCCCACATTTTCCCACCTATTTGTAGGCTCAATGTGGCTTATATAGTACCAGAGAGACGTTACAGACTCCGGTGTAAACAAATACAAAGTGATGTTGTGGTAAGATAACATAGTAACATAGTAGATGACGGCAGAAAAAGACCTGCACGGTCCATCCAGTCTGCCCAAGAAGATAAATTCATATGTGCTACTTTTTTATTTGTACTGTCCTCTTCAGGGCACAGACCGTATAAGTCTGGCCAGCCCTATCCCCGCCTCCCACCACCGGCTCTGGCACAGACCTTATAAGTCTGCCCAGCACTATCCCCGCCTCCCAACCACCAGCTCTGCCACCCATTCTAGGCTAAGCTCCTGAGGATCCCTTTCTTCTGCACAGGATTCCTTTATGTTTATCCCACGCATGTTTGAATTCCGTTACCGTTTTCATCTCCACCACCTCCCGCGGGAGGGCATTCCAAGCATCCACCACCCTCTCCGTGAAAAAATACTTCCTGATATTCTTCTTGAGTCTGCCCCCCTTCAATCTCATTTCATGCCCTCTCGTTCTACCGCCTTCCCATCTCTGGAAAAGGTTTGTTTGCGGATTAATACCTTTCAAATATTTGAACGTCTGTATCATATCACCCCTGTTCCTCCTTTCCTCCAGGGTATACATGTTCAGGTCCGCAAGTCTCTCCTCATACGTCTTGTAACGCAAATCCCATACCATCCTCGTAGCTTTTCTTTGCACCGCTTCGATTCTTTTTACATCCTTAGCAAGATACGGCCTCCAAAACTGAACACAATACTCCAGGTGGGGCCTCACCAACGACTTGTACAGGGGCATCAACACCTCTTTTCTTCTGCTGGTCACACCTCTCTCTATACAGCCTAGTAACCTTCTAGCTACGGCCACCGCCTTGTCACACTGTTTCATCGCCTTCAGATCCTCAGATACTATCACCCCAAGATCCCTCTCCCCATCCGTACCTAGCAGACTCTCACCGCCTAACACATACGCCTCTCTTGGATTTCTACTCCCTAAGTGCATCACTTTGCATTTCTTCGCATTGAATTTTAATTGCCAAACCTTAGACCATTCTTCTAGCTTTTTCAGTTACTTTTTCATGTTTTCCACTCCCTCCGGGGTGTCCACTGTGTTACAAATCTTAGTATCATCCGCAAATAGGCAAACTTTACCTTCTAACCCTTCGGCAATGTCACTCACAAATATATTGAACAGAATCGGCCCCAGCACCGATCCCTGAGGCACTCCACTACTCACCTTTCCCTCCTCCGAGCGAACTCCATTCACCACCACCCTCTGGCGCCTGTCCGTCAACCAGTTCCTAATCCAGTTCACCACTTTGGGTCCTATCTTCAGCCCATCCAGTTTATTTAAGAGCCTCCTGTGGGGAACCGTGTCAAAAGCCTTGCTGAAATCTAAGTAGATTACGTCTATAGCACGTCCACGGTTCAATTCTCCGGTCACTCAATCAAAGAATTCAATGAGATTCGTTTGGCACGATTTCCCTTTGGTAAAACCATGTTGTCTCGGATCTTGCAACTCATTTTCTTCCAGGAAATTCACTATCCTTTCCTTCAGCATCGCTTCCATTACTTTTCCAATAATCGAAGTGAGGCTTACCGGCCTGTAGTTTCCAGCATCTTCCCTATCACCACTTTTGTGAAGAGGGACCACCTCCGCCGTTCTCCAATCCCTCGGAACCTCTCCCATTTCTAAGGATTTATTAAACAAATCTTTAAGAGGACCCGCCAGAACCTCTCTGAGCTCCCTCAATATCCTGGGGTGGATCCCATCCGGTCCCATGGCTTTGTCCACCTTTAGTTTTTCTAGTTGTTGATACACACTCTCTTCCGTGAACGGTGCTATATCCACTCCATTCTCAAATGAACTTTTGCCAGTCCATCGTGGTCCTTCTCCCGGATTCTCTTCAGTAAAAACAGAACAAAAGTATCTATTTAGCAAATTTGCCTTTTCTTCATCATTATCTACATAGCGGTTTGCAGTATCTTTTAGTCTCACAATTCCCTTTTTAGTCATTCTCCTTTCACTAATATACCTGAAGACATTTTTGTCACCCCTCCTTACCTTTCTAACCATTTGTTCTTCCGCTTGCGCTTTCGCCAGACGTACCTCTCTCTTGGCTTCTTTCAGTTTCCTCCGGTATTCCTCCAGTATTCATGTGGCACAGCCACACTAGGGAATCATATAACGGAAGATGTGTTATATTCATTACGTTCTTTAGTTTTGTTGTGTTGCAGAGATCAGGCATTTATGTTGGATCGGTAGGGTATGCCTTTTTAAACAGGTTAATTTTTAGTGTTTTCCGGAAGTTTAGGTGGTCATTCATAGTTTTCAAGGCTTTTGTGTTCCACAGTTGTGTGCTTATGTAGGAAAAACTGGACGTGTAAGTTGATTTGTACTTGAGTCCTTTGCAGCTTGGGTAGTGCAGATTTAGGTACGTTTGTGTTGATTCGGATGCAGTGGCATACCTAGGGTAGTTGACACCCGGGGCCGGTCATTTTTTAACACCCCCCCCCCCCAAATCCAGTACTAGGCATACCGAGAATACAAAACACTCAGGACCTATATAGAGAGCAATTCTACCATACCATAAGCAGTAATTTGTACGAGTCACACAAGGAAAAGGAAAGCATCTTAAACACTACAGTGAGCACTAGAACATCAATTCACCTATTGTAAAACGAAAACAGACAGATTAGTACAGATCGTCGATCCTGTACAGTCAGTGCCAACCGAAAGCCTTGTCTTTTTCACAAACACAGATACACCCTAATCCACTATAGAATAAGTAATCATATACTTTCTATTTAGACAAAAATTAAACTGAACCCCCGATGCCAGACTCTGCATACAATGCAACACCACAGAAACAGAAAATGTCCCCTAGTACTGTGCAAAATATAAAGACAGCAGATGTAAATTTGGAAAAAAACTAACAAATACCAATCACCACTTTACAAATTAACAAATAGAAATAAAACAAATATAGAAAATAAAATAATACCATTTTACTGGACTAATACATTTAGCTTCCAGAGGCCAAAATCTCCTTCCTCAGGTCAGTACAGTATAGTGCTGTTACAGTATCTTATCCTGACCTGAGGAAGGGGGTTTTGTTCTCTGAAAGTTAAGTCAAAATGTATTAAAATTAGTCCAATAAAAAGATTACCTTATTTACGTGTTCTATTTATAAACAACACAGCTACAATACTATATCCTAAAGCAAAATAATAAAAATATATATTTACAGTTTGTTGTCTCTGGTTTCTGCTTTCCTCATCTTCTTTTCACTGTCTTCCTTCCATCCAGGATCTGTCTTTGCTCTCTCTCTGCCAATCCAGTGTCTGCCCTCTCTAATGTCCCTTCCATCCACTATCTGCCCTCTCTCTCTCTCTGCCCCTTCCATCCACTGTCTGCCCTCTCTCTCCCTTCCATCCACCATTTGCCCCAGTCTGCCCTCTTTCTCTCTCCCCCTTCCACCCACCATCTGCCCTTTCTCTCTGCCCCTTCAATCCATCTACCCTCCCTCTCCCATCCATCCAGGGTCTGCCCTCCCTCATGCTCCCCACTTCCATCCAGGGTCTGTCCCCTCTCTCTCTCTCTGCCCCCCCCTTTTCAGCCCCCAGTTCCACCTGCCCCTAGTTCCAGCCCCAGCCCACATCTCCCACCTTCCCCCCTTTTCAGCCCCACTATCCCACCAGTCCCCAGCCCTTTTCTCCCTTCAGTCCTGAGCTTCAGCCCCCAGCCACTTCTCCCTGTCCCCTTTTCAGCCCCTAGTTTCAACCCCAGCCCTTTTCTCTCACCAGTCCTGAGCTTCAGCCCCAGCCAGTTCTCCCTGTCCCCTTTAAAGCCCCCAGTTTCAGCCCCTGCCCTGTTTCAACCCACAGTTCCAGCACTAGCCCCCTTATCCCAAATACCCTCCTTTTCAGCCCCCAGTTCCAGCCCCCTTCATCCACCACATGCTTTGCATCCCTCCTTTTCAGCCCCTTTTCTCCCTCCTGCCCCCTTGTCAGACCCCAGTTCCAGCTTCAGACCCCTTCTCTCCTCTGAGCACCCCCACCCCTCCCCAATCTCCTTCTCCCCTGTGAGCACCCCTCTCAGCTCCCCCACCCCTCCCCAGTTCCCTTCTCCCCTCTGTGAATCCCTCTGAGCTCCCCCACCCCTCCCCAGTTCCCTTCAACCCTCTGCGAACCCCTCTGAGCTCCCCCACCCCTCTCCAGTTCCCTTCTCCCCTCTGCAAACCCCTCTGAGCTCCCCCACCCCTCCCCAGTTCCCTTCTCCCTTCTGAGAACCCCACCCCACCCTTCCCCAATTCCCTTCTCCCCTCTGAGCTCCCCCACCTCCTTCTCCCATCTAAGCCCCCCCCCCCTCCGTGGAGAGCGACAGAGCCCTCTTCTCCTGCCACCACCCTGCGTTTGTTTTTAATCCATGCAGCGACGCAGGCAGCGCCTCGTGTCTGCCCTGCTGTGTGCTGTGAAAAAAGAAAATTGCTTCCCTGGCATCGGGCCTTCTCTCGCTATGTCCTGCCCTCGAGGAAATAGGAAGTTACCTCAAAAGTGGGCGGGACATAGTGAGAGAAGGCCCGACGCCAGGGAAGCGATTTTCTTTTTTCACAGCAGGGCAGACACGAAGCGCTGCCTGCGTCGCTGCATGGATTTAAAAAAAAAATGCAGGGTGGTGGCAGGAGACGACGGAGCACCCCCCCCCCACCCGCCGACACCCGGGGCGAACCGCCCCCACCGCCCCCCCCCTTGGTATGCCACTGTTCGGATGTGTTTCTAGTTGGTAGGTCGATCAAGTCTGTCATGTATCCCGGAGCTTCACCATAGATAACTTTGTGAACCAGAGTGCATATTTTGAAAGCAATGCATTCTTTGATTTGGAGCCAATGTAGTTTTCGCAGAGGGGTTTTGCACTTTCAAATCACGTTTTTCCGAAGATAGGCCTAGTAGCCGTGTTTTGAGCGGTCTGAAGTTTCTTTAAGGTTTGTTCTTTGCATCCCGCATAAATTCCATTGCAGTAGTCTACATGGCTTAGTACCATTGATTGTATCAGGTTGCGAAATGTTCCCCTCGGGAAGAATTGTTTCACGCGTTTGAGTCTCCACATTGAGTGGAACATTTTCTTTGTTGTGGTTGTCACTTGGCTCTGTAATGTTATGTTGTGGTCCATTGTAACGCAGAGGATTTTCAGGCTGTCTGAGATAGGGAGGGTGTAATCTGGGGTGTTGATAATTGTGGGGTTATCTGCGCTGTGTGGGGATGAGAGGATGAGACAGTGTGTTTTTTCTTTGTTTAGTTTTAGTTGAAATGCATTTGCCCAAGAATCCATGATGTTCATGCTGATCTTGATTTCGTTGGTGATTTCTGTCAGTTTAGATTTGTAAGGAATGAATATTGTGACATCGTCTACATAGGTGAAAGGGTTAAGGCCTTGGTTGGATAAGGACTTGGCTAGTGGGGTCATCATTAGGTTGAAGAGGATCCATGATAGCAGTGATCCTTGTGGTACTCCGCAGTCTGCTTTCCACAGTGATGATATGTTTGAGTTTGATTTTACTTGATATGTTATTGTAGTTAGGAAACCCTTGATCCAGCTGTTTCCACCAATCCTGAACTTATCTAGTAATCTTATTAATATATTATGGTTTACCATGTCGAATGCACTAGACATGTCGAATTGGAGGAGGAGGATGTTTTTGCCTATTGCTATTTCCTGCTTGAATTTGGCTAGGAGAGTGAGTAGTACGGGGTTGGTGGTTAATAGGCTAGGATGAGGGAGGACAGACTTATACGGGGTCTGTGCCGGAGCCAGTGATGGGAGGCGGGACTGGTGGTTGGGAGGCGGGAAATACTGCTGGACAGACTTATACGGTCTGTGCCCTGAAAAAGACAGGTACAAATCAAGGTAAGGTATACACATATGAGTTTATCGTGGGCAGACTAGATGGACCGTGCAGGTTTCTGCCGTCATCTACTATGTTACTATGTTACTATGTTTCTGTGCTGTGGAAGGGGCAAAAACCTGACTGTGATTCGTGTAATATTGAGAATTTGTTTATATAATCTGTAAATTATTTGGCTACCATGCTTTCCATCAGTTTTTTTTATTTTTATTTTATTTATACTTTTAAATACAATTGTCAAGGATTACCTTGTTCAGTAAAGCAGGTAGAAATGAAAACTTATTATTTTAGATTTCAAATTTTCACATAACATTAAATTAAATATTCATAAAGAATATAATATGTTAAACATTTATACATATAATATAATTTGAAACCTTCCTTAGACCCCAATAAAAAAAGAAAAAGAAAAAAAAGGGGGGGGGGGAAGAGTTAGAGAAGTAATTATAAGGAAATAAACAATTTTAAGTAAAGCTGCATTGACTCCATTTCACTTGTTTCATTTCTACAAACGATTTTAGCTGTTCCGGTAAAAAGAATGTATATTTAGTTTGGCCCAGTTTCACTATACACTTACACGGGTATGCAAGAAAAAAAGGAAGCACCTATATCAATTGTCCTTTTTTTTAAAGCAAGAAACATCTTCCTTTTTTGTTGTGTAGACTTGGTGACGTCTGGATAAATCCATACTTTGGAACCATGAAATTGAGCTTTCAAATTTCGAAAATAAAGTTTCCGGATATTATTATAGTCTTGCTCAAACACTACGGATACCACCATTGTAGCTCTGTAAATTATAGTATCTGAAGATCGTTCCAAAATATCTGAAATATTTTGGAGATCAACATTATCTTTTTCAGGGCCTTGTGCTCCTTCTCTAATTTTGGGGATGTAATATATTTTGTTCAGCGGGGGTATAGCCTCTGGAGGAAAATTCAAACTTTCTGTCAGGTATTGCTTAAAGGTATCTATCAGAGTTACCCCCGCTAAAACTGGACAATTCAAAAATTGGAGATTCAGGCGCCTGTTGAAGTTCTCAATTTGTTCAAGTTTGCGTCTCATATCAGTACAATTCTTGGCAGTCACATTTTTAAAGACTTTTAAGGTATCTACCTCTTGTTGTATTGACTGTACTTGCATTGTCAAATCATTTTTTACAGAGTCTACAGTTTTCTTTAGGTCTTCAAACTTAGAATTTAAAGTTAAGACATCACCCGAGGTCTTCTGAAGTGTCATAGTGATCTGTTCCAACATCACTTTCAATATTTGTAGAGTCACCTCCTCAGTTTGCGCCGTGGAAGTCAAGCTTCCTCCGGTTCCCCGAATCATTGTTTGCATGCCTGGGCCCTCCCTGGTAATCCCTAACGACACGCCTTCCGAATCGTCGGGGTTTCCCGCCAGGGCCGCTCTCAACGCTGGACTGGGAGGAATCAACGTGAGAGATGGTGGAGACAGGGAGACTTCCTCTCCCGGCGGGGAGTCCGCTTCCCCGGGCTTCCCCGCTATGGGATCCGCTCCCCGTAAAGGTCTGGTAGTGCCAGGGAAGAAACGTTCTATCGAGGTCTGAGCTGGCGAGGAGGCTGGGGTAGGCGGAGGCACTATCCTCAGCATTCCCTTGCGTTTGGTATGAGGCATTTCAAAAGAATAACTAAGAAACTTTTAGCTCAGGTCGGCAAGAGCGTTTCAACAGCCATCCGGTGTAGCAGCCATCTTGAATCCCCCCCCCCCCCCCCCATGGTGCCATGCTTTCCATCAGTTTGACTGACAGCGCAATGGGTGCTACTGGACGGTAGTTAGTGATTTCATTTGGTTTTTTCTTGGTGTCTTTTGGTATCGGAGTGAGTAGGATATTGCCATTTTCCATAAGGATGAGACCTTGCTGAAGCATGTAGTTTAGGTGGGATGTGAGGTCTGCTATGAAGCGGTCAGGGGCGGATTTCATTAGGTAGTTGGGACAGGTAACTAGTTTACAGTGAATGTTGGGAGAACCTGCTGATCGCCTGTGCAACTGCATCAATGGTAAGGAGGGCGAATTTTAACCAGGTTCGGTCAGCTGGGTATACTCCAGTGATTGGGTCCAACTCATTAAGGAAGATTTTGATGTTAGGTTTGTCATGAGGTAGCGTGTTGCGTAGGTTTGCAATTTTTTCATTGAAATACTTAGCAAATTTGTCTGCAGATGGGATGTCTGTATTGGATGTAGTGACCAAGTTGATGTCTAGGAGTTTGTTCACGAGTTGGTAAAATTTCTTCGTGTCTTTGTAATCTGTCCCTATTTTAGTTTTATAGTATTGTTGTGGATTCTGGTTGAGGTGTCACGGACTCGGCAGTGGTTTCAGTGGTAAAGTGGGATTGATAGAATAGTGCTATGCCTCCGCCTCTCTTTTCCTCTCTGGTCCAGTGTGTGATTTTATATCCTGGAGGGCACAGGTCTAGGATTATGGGGTCCTTTTGGTCGTGGGTCCAGGTTTCATTGATGAAGAGTAGGTCAAGATCTTCTGCCATGATCCAGTCTGTTAGTATTGCTGTTTTGTTTACTACGGACCTGGTGTTGATGTAGCCCACTTGGATTGTTTGAAATGGGCCTTCTGCATTTGGTGTTGTGTGGACTTTTATTAGTTGTCGTTTCTTTGTTGAGGTGAGTTTGTTTGGACCTTTCTTTGCATTCTGTAGTGGTTGTCCGCATGTTGGTGTTCTTCCTTTGTTTAAGTTGTCAGTTTGATGAGGTGTGGTGTATCTGTTCAATCTTTGATGATTGTATAGTATGCATATAATGTTACTTTCTGCAAGAGGGGTGGTTAGTGTTAAGGAGTAGATTATTAGGAGTAATTTGAAGGTATTTATTTTGGTTTCTTTTCGTTGTGGGCTACTAATTAGACCAAGTTCTGATGACTGGATGCGTGATAAGACTTTTTTTCTTTGGTGTGGGGTCTGGTGTTCTGGTCTTGTGTTTTATTTCAGGCTTAGTCTTTGGTTAATATCGTGAGGTCATATATGTGTGTGTGCATGAAGTGTGCATGACTTGGTTTTTGTTTGTGTATGACTGTTTGAGATCTTGTCTGCCTGCACTATTTCTAAGTATGTTTTCCTTGGGTTAGGCGATGTGTGGCTGTGTGTTACCTTTTGGTTGGGCTGTTTTGAGCCACTTTCGTTGTCTGCCTCGTCAGTTGATGAATTTGATCTGCGGTTCAAAATTCCCTTAGATCCTGCCGTTGATTTTCTTGCCAGCTGTTCTGACCGGTTTCTTTTGTTTGTTTGTTTTTCTTGATTTGGTGAGGAATCTGCTCTTGTATGAGGGGAGGCTAGAGGTGTAGAGACTACTCGGTATGAAAGCTGTGCTGGGACTTGCTTGCAGTTGCTTCCCTCTCTTCACTGACTTAAGAAGAGGGTCTGCCTTTCAAGCTGTTGAGATCCGTACTTATAATCTGCTATGAACATATAATGAATTAATTGCATAGTGTGGTGGGCCCCACCCTCTGGAACAATCTTCCCTTTTATTTATGCAAGGAAAAATCACTTTTGAAATTTAAAACCCAATTAAAATCATACTTGTATGGGAAAAGGTATCAACCCTGAACAATGATTAGCAACTCTGGAACTCTGATGATGCAATGCTCCATAGCTCACAGATCTCTCTCTCTCTCTCTCTCTCTCTCAATTATGTCTGTATTTTTTTTTCTCTTTTCTATTTGCACATTTTCCTCCATCAGAGGTCTGTCTGGCAATCAGACTATTTAGGAGGTAATGTCCTATTGTGGATTGAAAACTTGTTAGAAGTTAGAAAACAGAGAGTAGGGTTAAATGGTCAGTATTCGCAATTGAGAAGAGTAGATAGTGGGGTTCCCCAGGGGTCTGAGCTAGGAGTGCTGCTTTTTAATATATTTATAAATGATCTAGAGATGGGAATAACTAGTGAGGTAATTAAATTTGCTGATTAGACAAATTTATTCAAAGTTGTTAAATTGCAAGAGGATTGTGAAAATTTGCATGAGGACCTTACGATACTGAAAGACTGGGCATCCGAATGGCAGATGACATTTAATGTGAGCAACTGCAAAGTGATGCATGTGGGAAAAAGGAACCCAGTTACGTGATGCAAGGTTCCACATTAGGAGTCACCAACCAGGAACAGGATCTAGGTGTCACCGTTGATACGTTGAAACCACCTGCTCAGTGTGCAGTGGCAGCTATGAAGGCAATAGAATATTGGGAATTATTAGGAAAGGAATGAAAACAAAAATGAGGAGGTTATAATGATTTTGTATTGCTCCACGATGAGACCGCACCTCAAATATTGTGTGCAACTCTGCTCACTGCATCTCAAAAGAGATATAGCGGAATTAGAAAAAGTACAGAAAAGGGCGATGAAAATGATAGAAGGGATGGAATGACTAAAGCAGCTAGGGCTCTTCAGTTGGAGAAGAGACAGCTGAGGGGGAGATATGATAGAGGTCTATAAAATATTGAGTGGAGTGGAACGGGTAGACATGAATTGCTTTACTCTTTCCAAAAACACTAGGACTAGAGGCATGCAATGAAGCTACTAAGCAGTAAACTTAAAACAAATTGGAGAAAATATTTCTTCACTTGACAAGTAATTAAACTCTGGAATTCGTTGCTAGGGAATGTGGTAAAAGCAGTTATCTTATCAGGGTTTAAAAAAGGTTTGGATAATTTCCCTAAAGAAAAGTCCATAAACCATTATTAGGATGGACTTGGAAAAATCTACTACATATTCTAGGAAAAGCAGCATAAAATCTGTTTTGAGATCTTGTAACCTGGATTGGCCACTGCTGGAGACAGGATTCTAGGCTTGATGGACCTTTGGTCTGCCCCAGTATGGCAACACATATGTTCATCTGTATTGTGGATATGGTTATTTCTTGCACTTCGTTAACCTTATTATCCCCCCCCCCCCCCCCCTGTTTACTAAGCTATGCGGCAATGCCAACACAGCCCATTCAAACAAAGTCAATGGACTGTGTCGGAATTATTATTCATTTATTTAGATTTTACTCACACCTTTTTCAGTAGTAGCTCAAGGTGAGTTACATTCAGGTACTCTGGATATTTCTCTGTCCAAGGAGGGCTCACAATCTAAGTTTGTACCTGAGGCAATGGAGGGTTAAGTGACTTGCCCAAGATCACAAGGAGCAGCAGTGGGATTTGAACTGGTCACCTCTGGATTGCAAGACCGGTGCGCTAACCACTAGGCCACTCCTCCACTGGAATTAGCATACAGCCAGCTGCTAGTGTGGCTTTGTAAACAGGGGGGTATGTTAGGTACTGTAGGTCATGTATGTTTTAATTAGGTATTATATTATCAATGTTTAATTGATAGCCACCATGTACACTGGGATCGTGCGGGATATAAATATTTTAAATAAATAAATACATTCTTGTGCCCAGTGTTGAATAAATATAATTTTAAAGAAAGGAACTGGGAGTTTGTAGGCCACAATTTTGTTTAGTTGTGTTGTTTTATTTGGCTTGTTTCTGTTTGGGGGCAATATCAGTAGCGTTCACTATTCTTCAATGGTAGGTCTATCAATAAATAGTGTTCATTATTAAACAACTAGTAAAAAAGGCCCGTTTCCGAAACAAATGAAACGGGCGCTGGCATGTAGTTTTTTTTTTCTCCTGTAGTTTTTCCTTTGAAGAGAAAAGCACTGTATGAAGCGGCGCTGTCTTTTCCCGGGGTGATTGAGGTGGGTTAGAGGTTGCCTTATGCCGGGGATGTTTTTTGTTGGTTGGCGGGAGAGCAGCACTGTCTGGGGCCGTCGGATTTAACGGTATTTTTGGTCCTTGTGGCAAGCAGCGGCGTCTTGTTTTGGGTGGTGTGGTTTGCGGAAGGGAGAGTATGTCACTCTTTCGGTTCGTTATAGGGCAGCAGCGTAGGAACGATGCAGGAGGAATGCAGGACGAATGCGCAGCGGGAAGCAGCGCGGTGTGTGCATCCTCGAGGTGGGTGACGGGTTTTTTCAGGCGGGGGATGGTTTTGCACGTCCTGGGTTGCTTGGTTCGTGAGAAGGTGAAGGGGGGGGGTGGTGTTCCAGTTATGTGCACGTGCGTGATAATGTTTTTTTTTCTTTGTTGCCTCCGGTTTTGTATATTGAAGGAGTTAGCGGTTTTGTATATTCAAGCAGTTTGCCAGCCAGTCTGTACCGAATCCTAGGCTGGGGAGGAGTAGGGAAACACGCTCCGCGTGTTTCCCTACTCCTCCCCCCGCCTGGGTCAGTCTGTGATGCAGGCTAGGTCGGGTTTAATTTTTGCAGGTGGTGGCGCACGTTGCAGATGGCGAGGGGCACGCTGTACTCCTGTTTCCCCGGGTCCAACAACAATATTTGTGTACATACCCAGTGCTGGGATATTCTCTGTTTCCAGCGGCGTTCGTCTGCTCTCTGTGCTGCTCAGACAATGAGGCATTCTACAGCTGAATGCTCCTCCCTTCTTCTGTTTTTTTTGTTCTGATAGGTGAGTTCTATGTCGCATTCCGTTGCCTGGTAACAGTTCTGCTTTGTTAGTGGGCAAGCCCCTTCTGATCAGTGTTGCCAGGTGGGCGGTTTTACCGCCCAATTGGGCGGTTTTCCGCGACCTGCCGCGGGAAATTTTTGCCCGCGGCGGGTCGCGGTTTTTTGGGCTTCTTTTTTTTCTTTTCCGCGGTTTTTCGGGCGGTTTTTTTGGCCGCGGGGGGCGGGGTTAGTGACGTTTTGGGCGGGGTTAGTGACGTGTTGGGCGGGGCCGGTGACGGGGGAGGCGGGGCCGGTGACGGCGGGGGCGGGGTTGATGACGAGGGGGGCGGGGGTGATGACGCGGGGGTGGGGGTGTCAGGAGCGGGGTTTGAGTTTGGGCGGGTTTTGGGCTGGATTTGGGCTCATTTTAGTGGGAAAAAAATTTTCCACCTGGCAACACTGCTTCTGATAGGTCCCTTCTGATAGGTCCGTGTTATGTCGGATGGCTTCACCACCATGAAACCATGAACCCTTTATCGTGTGCTGTGACTTCAGAATCTTTGTCCTCAGAATGTTCACGGTGCGTTTTATTATATTAGATAGTGCATGCTGTTGACAATACAGGAGAAACCACACTTTCTGGTTTTTATTTTCCTGTCATTTCAGGTTAATTCTTAGGAGAATAATTTATCGAAATTTTTTATGGGGCCCTTTTACAAAGCAGTGCTAGAAAGAGGCCTTACACACCCGTACACAGGTCTTTCCCAGACACTAAGGCCATTCTTAGCCCAGCAGTAAAATAGCCGAGTTTTGAACTTTTATATTAATGGTCACCTGCTAATGTTGACATTACCACGTGTCACCTGTTTTGTAGGTGCTAAGGGCTCACATACTAATGACTGCAGAAACGCCCACTCTCTGCCCCCAGATATGCCCCCTCCATGGTAAAACTAAAAAACAATGCATAGCATGTGACGTGTGAGAGCTAGCCTGGAACTTACGGCAGGACGCCTGAGCACGCCCCATGGTAAGCCCTTCTAGGCTGTGGAAAGCAGGCCCTGGCACTTGCCGCAGCTTGTTAAAAGCTCCCCTATATATTTTAATCTGTATTCTTCCAGGGATTTGCCTGCGCAAAGCTTTTGTGATCCACTTTGTACCATGTGGTAAGTTTAAAACAAATTGGAGAAAGTTTTTCTTTACTCAGCGCGTGGTTAGACTCTGGAACTCATTGCCGGAGAAGGTAGTGACGGCAGCTGGCCTTGCTGAGTTTAAAGGGGGTCTGGACAGATTCCATTGATCGTTATTACATTTGGGGGTTTTGCCAGGTTCTTGGAGCCTGGATTGGCCGCTGTCGGAGACGGAGTGCTGGGCTTGATGGACCTTTGGTCTTTTCCCAGCGTGGCAGTGCTTATGTACTTATATGTACTTATGGAAATTGCGGAATATAACTGCAATATTGTATTATACGACGTGATATGGGAAGGCATGAGCATAGAATGTGTTATTGCTCACTGCCAGCAAAGAACTAAAGGATTTCAAGGTACGGAGGGGGTCAGGGGAGTGGGGTTAAGTGACTCACCGATCTCCTGGAGGGAGAGATGCCAGGAGTCTTCAGCTGGCAGGGTTTGAGGATCCCCACCTGCCACATCGCTGCTTGGTGGCCCTGAGTCTAAAATGGAAGGGCTTGTACCAACCCAGGCCCACCAGTGGCTACACCACAGTTCAGTGACATTTGATTCAGTTTGAGTAATATCAGTCAGGTCGTGAATGTTCCATTGTCAGTAAGAAAACGTTATAGCAACAGAAGAGTAGAGTAAGGTAAGCAGCACGGGAATGATTGAAAACTGTGGTGTTTTGGATAGAGGAGGGGAAAGAATTTCTCTCCAGATTTCTGCTGATTGTAGCTGAAGTGCTAGCAAAGAGTATGTGACCTCAACACCACCTAGCTCAGAAGAAAAGTGTTGTCATTTAGAAACACTGTTGACTCTGCACCCCCAGCCTCCGTCTGGAATGCACTTAATTTAGGAAAGAAAAACAGAAACAAAAGGGAAGAGAAGAGAAGGATCCCAGAGCTAAGATTTACAAGGAGATGGGGCACTGGGAAGTGAATTAAAGGATTAGCTTTTGTGTGTATCATGGGAATGATAATGTACTAATTTAATTTAAAACTGGCAAACAGGTTGAAATATTGAGAACAGTGTTGAAACCATATCTGTAAGACCGTAAGGGCCTGATTTAGAAAGGCTTTTTCCCATTCCTGGTAAATCAGACCCAAAGTGTAAAATAATAATGAAAGAATATCCACTGTGGTGACAGATTATTGTGTCTTGTTTAACTTTCTGACACCTTCAGACAGTCTTGCTTATCTTAATACTTCATCACCTTCCTCAACTATGTATATTCTGCGATATTAGAGAAAAGTTATTCCAGTCTGGATGATACGCTTAGATCATTAAGGAGCCAATTTACGAAGCTGCTCTAAGTTTTTACACCTAACACATGTTGGCAGCCATAGATAACCAACAGTAACTGCAAACTCTCTTCTTTAAGTGTTGGGGTGTTCCCAATACTTTGGGGAGGGCATCAGTTATATAAAGGGTGTCTATGTGAAGACTTTTTTACAATGTAAACTAGATACCTACTTTCCTGTATAGAATACCAGTGTAGAGAGATCAAAATAGTGAGAGTTGGACTTTACCTTCCACAGGGCAAACGACGAGAACTCCAAAATGTATGAATAATAGAGAATGTATTGATTAAAAAGCGAACTAAACACAGCACTGTGTTTTGGCCTTAAGGCCTGCCTCAGGAATCTGAGCACTGTTTCTGGTATGAAGTTATCCACTGATTCAACTGACGTGTTGGTCAACAAACACAGGTTTGGCCTTAAAAAAAAGACCTTTGGGGGATCTACTGATAAAGTTTTCTTATGGCACGACTCTCACTATTTTAATCTCTTTTGTGTTCCCTGTGGGACTCATGTGTTCTTCTGCTATGGCGGATTGTTTTCGCCTAGAATGCCAGTGTAACCAGACATATGGGTGTAGGTTCTTATAGTTTAATTTTAGGTGATGTTAATTTACACTTAGAAAAGACTCATAATTCTAAAATGAATCATCTGTATTCTTTTCTCTCTTCTCTAAACTGCCTGAAAAGCTGTGCTTAACACAAGACTATCTCTACTTCAGGAAGCAGGTGAAAGCTTGGCTGTTCAACCAGGCCTTTAATGGAAGAAGTAACTAACTCACCAGCTCATTTTCGAAAGAGAAGGGCGCCCATCTTTCGACACAAATCGGGAGATGGGCGGCCTTCTCTCAAGGTTGGCCAAATCGGCATAATTGAAAGCCTACTTGGCCATTTCTCAACTGCTTTCCATCGCGGGGATGACCAAAGTTCATGGGGGTATGTCGGCAGTGCACCAAAGGTGGGACGGGGGCGTGGTTAACAGATGGCCGTCCTCGGCCGATAATGGAAAAAAGAAGGGCGTCCCTGACGAGCATTTGGGCGACTTTACTTGGTCCCTTTTTTTTAAGGTGAAGCCTCAAAAAGGTGCCCGAACTGAACAGATGACAACCGGAGGGAATCGGGGATGACCTCCCCTTACTCCCCCAGTGGTCACCAACCCCCTCCCACCCTAAAACACTTAAAAACAAATTTTTGCCAGCCTCTATGCCAGCCTCAAATGTCATACCCAGCTCCATCACAGCAGTATGCAGGTCTCTGGAGCAGTTTTAGTGGGTGCAGTGCACTTCAGGCAGGCGGACCCAGGCCCATCCCCCCCTACCTGTTACACTTGTGGTGGTAAATGGGAGCCCTCCAAAACCCACCCGAAACCCACTGTACCCACATGTAGGTGCCCCCCTTTACCCTTTAAGTGCTATGGTAGTGTTGTACAGTTGTGGGTAGTGGGTTTTGGGGGGCTCAGCACATAAGGTAAGGGAGCTATGCACCTGGGAGCAATTTCTGAAGTTCACTGCAGTGCCCCCTAGGGTGCCCGGTTGGTGTCCTGGCATGTGAGGGGGGATCAGTGTACTAGAAATGTTGGCTCCTCCCATGACCAAATGGCTTGGATTTGGTCATTTTTGAGATGGCCATCCTCGGTTTCCATTATCGGTGAAAACTGAGGTCGGCCATCTTTAAGTCCAGCAATCTCAACATTTAGATCGACCATCTCTAAGGTTGATCTAAATGTTGAGATTTGGCCGTCCCCGACCGTATTATCGAAACAAAAGATGACCGCCTATCTTGTTTCGATAATACGGTTTTCCCTGCTCCTTTGCCGGCCTGTCCTTACAGATGGGCGCCCTTAGAGATGGACGGCCCCATTCGTTTATGCCCCTCTCAGTCTCACTCATACACACAAGGAGTGACTCGGGCTGCACATACTGCAGCAGGACATGTTTATCCACTCCTTCCCTAGCTGAGATAATATTAAACCATCTCTGACCTCATGTGCAACTTTCTTACTTTCTAACTCTTCTTACTCTCTTACCTATCCATATGTTAACCATCCCACTGAACTCATGTGCAGCTTTCTTTAAATTAGTTGCCTTACTTTCTGGCACTTCTTGCTCTCTTGCCTATCTATATGTTACACCTTTGCTTTACCCTTCCCTATCAATTAAAATGTTCTATTACGTATTGTGTTGACATTTTAAGTAGTATGTTATGCCATACTTTGTATTCCATATCATCAAGCAGATCAATCCATAGACTGGTGGGTTGTGTCCATCTACCAGCAGGTGGAGATAGAGTGCAATCTTTTGCCTCTCTATATGTGGTCATGTGCTACCAGGAAATCCTCAGTATAGTATTTTCTCTATCTAGCAGGTGTGTGGTCCAGGGGCGTATCTGAACTGCGGCGGTAGGGGGGGCCAGGGCCAGAGTGAGGGGGCACATTATAGCCCCCCCCCCCCGCCGCCGCCATTGCCGATCCCCCTCCCCCCAGCCGCTGCCATATCTCCCCCCTCCGTTGTTGTCGCCTACCTTCGCTGGCGGGGGACCCCAACCCCCGCCAGCCGAGGTCCGCGTCCTCCTGCCGCTGCTGGCTGCCGTTAAAAGAATTCTGTCAGCTGGCGGGGGACCCCCAACCCCCGCCAGCCAAGCCGAGGTCCTTTCACTTCTTCTTCCAGTAAAGCTGGCGCCGAAAGTTTCTTCTGAGTCTGACGTCGCTGCACGTTGTACGTGCAGGACGTCAGACTCAGAAACAGAATGAAGCCCCTGAGGCCCCACGCAGATACGCCCCTGGTGTGGTCACACGCAGCAGCTCTGGCTTGGTCTCCACGCCTATTTACTTAGGCTTTGTTGAGTACCTGGGGTTGAGGGCTCTTTGTGAGCAAGTGCAAACCTGATGGTGCC
The DNA here is from genome assembly GCF_901765095.1 of Microcaecilia unicolor. NCBI lineage: Eukaryota > Metazoa > Chordata > Amphibia > Gymnophiona > Siphonopidae > Microcaecilia > Microcaecilia unicolor. The sequence continues at coordinate 11,991,655 of NC_044043.1, read as the reverse complement.
AGGTCCCTCCTTTTCTCCCCCCTCCTGCTGGCTCTGTTAAAAAAACAAACAAACAACTTAACAATCTTGAAGCAGAAAAGATTTTACTTGCAGCTGCTCACTGGGACACAATTCGTTGCAGCTCGGAGCAAGAAGCAGGTAATTTTACCTTTTCCTAGTGGGCAGGGGGTTCCCCAAACATTTCCCTCGTGGATCATGGCGTAGGATGGTAAGGGTGTGAAAAAACGCTCCCCGGACCATGATCGCGCAGCTAGTGGGGAGGCGCAGGGATCGGAGGCAGAGAAGCCCTTTTTGTGCGCCCTTCCGGACTTTGCTGATTTAGCTGGTTTTTCCTCCGCTGGGGCGTCTATTGCTTATGTTTGATTTATTCTTACTGCCTTGAGTGAATTCCTTCAAAAAGGCGGTAAATAAATCCTAATAAATAAACTATTCTATTCTTCATCGACTGGATTTGATTTCAATCTGTGACGATGCTTCTTCAGTTTCTAATATTACTTTAACAGATGCTTTTTGGGAACAGACTCTATGGTGAGATCACTATCATTGTTCTTTCACAATTAGCTGGCATCAATTTAAGGCAGTGGCGTTCTGACGCTGGCTGACACCCGGGGCGGATCGGCGATCCGCCCCCCCCCCCCGGCGAAATGACACCCCCCTGGGTGCACGCTGCTGGGGGGGGTGCCGCGGCGCGCGCCTGTCGCCTCCAAGTTCGCATGTGTTCACTGCTCCCTCTGCCCCGGAACAGGAAGTAACCTGTTCCAGGGCAGAGGGAGCAGTGAACACATGCGAACTCGGAGACAGGGCGACAGGCGCGCGCCACGGCACCCGCCAAGCAGCGTGCACCCGAGGCGGACTGCCCCCACTGCCCCCCCCCCCCTTGGTACGCCACTGATTTAAGGGCTTTCCCAAGTCTCACTCCACACACTGCATTTCTGGGGGCAAGATTGATCCATCCATTTTTGGGGAGGCTGTATCTTCTAGGTTGTTAAAAAAAATAATTCCTTAGATTTTGCAGAAGGTTAGACAGTGACCAGTACCAACATTCTAAATAAAATTGCACCTCTTCGCTGAAAAGTGAGGTATCGAAGGCAGAGCGATAGATGGTGTACCTCAGATTTGCTGAAACTGAAGTATCTATGTAGAAAACTTGAGCATAGACGGTTGAAAGATAAAACTGATCATTCAAGATCTATTTGGAGGGAAAGTAGTACAGGATTATAAGAAAGCTTTAAAATCTACAAGGAAATGTTTCAGTACTAGTATGATAGGAACTGATCATTTTAATATAAAGCGGTTGTTTCAGATTGTTAATTCTCTCACTAAGGTGCCAGTTTCACAAAATCCGGTTTTAGATCAGACCCCTTCAGCAAATCAGCTAGCCGATTACTTTTAGGGCAAATTTATTAAGCTTAGAGCAGGGTTTACTGATATTATTCACCGCTTGTGAATCTTTTGATTATTGTTTTACTGATGGTAAACCTGGGGATAGAATTTGGAATAATTTTTCTTCCAGTTTATGGAATGATTTTCTTAAACTGTTTAAGTGTAATGTTTCCTATTGTACACTGGATACCTGTCCTCCGGAGCTCATGCAATCAGCCCCTGCATCTTTTCAAGCTACTTTAATTGATTGGATTCAAGTACAGCTGTCCATAGGCGAATTTTCAGCTGAACTTGGGGAAATAATTATTACCCCTGTACTGAAAGACTTGAAACAGCCCAACTGTGGTTCAGTATTAGGTCATGCTAGGGGGTTTTTAAGTGAAGGCAAAATTGCCTTGTCACTTCAATTCGATCTGTCATCAGCATTTCATCTAGCGGATCATACTATTTTATTGCAAATACCTTATTTTCATTATGGCAAAATTTATGTGGGGTTTCACGGGGATCTCCTCTTTCCCCCATATTATTTAATGTGTTTTTTTTTTGCAGTCCTAGGGATTTCTGTTGGAATGTAATGGTTTCCTGCATTATAGTTTTATTTATTTATTTTATTGCATTTGTATCCCATATTTTCCCACCTATTTGCAGGCTTAATGTGGCTTACATAGTTTTGTTATGACATTGACATTCCAGGATATCAGATACAATAAGTGATGTGCAGAGATTAAGTAAGGGAAGAAAGAAGGAAGTGAGTCGGGGTGGAGTATAGAAGGTAGACTTTCAATGCTGGGTGGGTTGGTGAAGTGGATTAATGAGGTTATAGGTTCTCTTTGTAGGCCTTGTTGAAGAAATATGTCTTCAGAGATTTGCGAAAATTAGTTATTTCGTTGATTGTTTTCAGGTCTGTAGGTAGTGTGTTCCATAGCTGCCTGCTTGTGTATGAGGAGGTAGTGGCATGCATCAGCTTGTATTTTAGTCCTTTATAGCTGGGGAAGTGCAGATTGAGAAATTTGCGAGATGATCTTGTGGCATTTCTGGGAGGTAGGTCCACGAGGTTTAGCATGTAGATTGGGGCATCTGCATGAATGACTTTGTGTACAATTGTGCAGATCTTGCGTTCCTTAAGTGGGAGCCAGTGAAGTTTCTCTCTTAGTGGTTTTGCACTTTCTTATTTAGTTTTTCCAAATATGAGTCTGGCAGCAGTATTCTGGGCTGTTTGGAGTTTTTTGATAGTCTGTTCTTTGCAGCCAGCGTACAGTGCATTGCAGTAATCCAGATGGATTATTACCAATGACTGTACCAAGGTGCGGAAGATGTATCTTGGGAAGAAGGGTTTTACTCATTTGAGTTTCCACATGGCGTGGAACTTCTTTTTTGTCGTATTCTTCACGTGGGCGTCAAGAGTGAGGTTTCGATCAATGGTAACTCCAAGAATTTTCAAGTTTTGTGAGACAGGGAGAGAGCAATATGGTGTGATTATTGTGGAGAAGTTTTTTTGTGTTGTGAGGTGAGTACAAGACATTGTGTTTTTCTGCGTTTTTAGTTGGAATGCATCCGCTCAGTTGTGCATGATTTGGAGGCTTTGGTTGATTTCGTTGGTGATTTCATTTAGATCATGTTTGAACGGGATATAAATTGTGACATCGTCTGCATATATGTAGGGGTTGAGGTTTTGATTGGCTAGAAGTTTGGCTAATGGTATCATCATTAGGTTAAATAAGGATGGCGAGAGGGGGGATCCTTGGGGAACTCCACATTCAGGTATCCATGGGGGTGATCTGTCCGCATTCGTAGTTACATGGTAAGATCTTGTGGTCAGGAATCCTTTGAACCATTTGAGAACTGTGCCTCCTACTCCGAAGTATTCTAGTATATGTACTAGTATTCCATGATTAACCATGTCAAAGGCACTGGACATGTCGAATTGTGGAGGAGTATGTTGTTACCGGTTGCAATTGCTTGTTTGAATGAGTTCATTGCGGACACTAGGACCGTTTCAGTGCTGTGGTTTGACCAAAATCCTGATTGAGACTCGTGTAGAATTGAGTGTTTATTTAGGTATTCAGTAATTTGTTTCGTCACTATGCCTTCCATAAGTTTGGTTATGAATGGAATAGATGCTACTGGGCAAAAGTTGGTTAGGTCCATTGTGCTTTTCTTAGCATCTTTTGGCAGCGGAGTAAGTAGGATATTTCCTTTCTCCGTGGGAAAGAGCCCATTTTGAAGCCTGTGGTTTACGTGATTTGTGAGGTCTGTTTTGAATTGTTTGGGTGCAGATCTTATTAGACTAGTAGGGCAAATGTCTAATTTGCATTGTGATTTGGCGTATTTTCCGATCCAGTGTGAGATTTTGTTTGATGAGAGCGTGTCGAAGTTGGTCCATGATCGATCTGCTGGGCATTCCCCGGGTTTTGGGTCTAAACATTCGAGGATGTTTGTGTAATCCGTTATATTGGTAGGTATCATGAGTCGGACCTTTGTGATTTTTTCGTTGAAGTATTTCGCAAGGTTGGTTGCTGACGGGGTGTCTGTGTTGCTGGTTGTAACCGTTGTGGTATTTAGGAGATTATTTACTAGTGAAAAGAGTTTGTGTGTATCCTTGTAGTTTGGTCCTATTTTGGTTTTATAATACGTTCTTTTAGTTTGTCTGATAGTGTATTTGTATTTTCTTTGTAGTTGTTTCTAGTCTTTGAGTGTGTGTTATGCAGATGATATTTCTAACCTCATTCTATTTAACTCTGTATCTGAAATAGATCCTTCTAGGTATCCAGGGCTTCTTTTGAGGGGGTACTGAGTACTGGCACCTTTTCCATTGTCTGGTAATATTGACCCATGGACCCCAAGTTTTAATGAAAGAGCTGAGGCCCTACACACCAATTCTGCCTTGTCATAGATTCTGTGACTGGTTGCAGGGAGCCTGGCTATTATGGGGTGGGTCCCTCAGTGATCACCCCACTCCTGAAGGGTGGCCTAACATTTATTTTATTTATTGTATTTGTACCCCACATTTTCCCACCTTTTTGCAGGCTCAATGTGGCTTACAGAGTGTAGATATGATAGCGTCGTTACATGATTTAAAAGCAGTCGATCGTAAACAGAGGTGAAAGAGGATTTAGATGGAAGGTGTTAGGTAGGTCGTGTGAGAAGTATTTTTGGTGTGTTTGGGTGGTTTAAGGAATGATTTGTTCCATTGAGGGTGACTTTTGTAAGCTTTGTTGAGATGTGTTTTCAAAGCTTTGCGAAAGCTGGTTAGTTTGGTCATGGTTTTCAGGGCCATGGGTAGTGCGTTCCAAAACTGTGTGCTTTTGTACGCAAAGGTAGTAGCATAAGCCTGTTTGTATTTCATTCCTTTACAGCTGGGGAAGTTCAGATTGAGGAATTTGCGGGCCGATCTTTTGGCATTTCTGGGGTGTTTGGGTGGTTTAAGGAATGATTTGTTTCATTGAGGGTGACTTTTGTAAGCTTTGTTGAAGAGATGTGTTTTCAAAGCCTTGCGAAAGCTGGTTAGATTGGTCATGGTTTTCAGGGCCATGGGTAGTGCGTTCCAAAACTGTGTGCTTTTGTACGCAAAGGTAGTAGCATAAGCCTGTTTGTATTTCATTCCTTTACAGCTGGGGAAGTTCAGATTGAGGAATTTGCGGGCCGATCTTTTGGCATTTCTGGGCGGTAAGTCCACGGCACCTCTTTTGATAAAAAAAATACACTGGTCTCGCCCTGTCTTTGGCCGTTTTCAAGTCCAGGCTAAAAGCCCACCTCTTTGACACTGCTTTTGACTCCTAGCCACTACTCACTTGCCCTGTACCCCATCTCTTTAATTCCCTTACCTCGTAATTGTTCTGTCTGTTTACTTGTCTTATTTAGATTGTAAGCTCTTTGAGCAGGGACTGTCTTTTTGTGTATGGTGTACAGCGCTGTGTATGCCTTGTAGCGCTATAGAAGTGATAAGTAGTAGTAGTAGGGTGTATCAATGCATAGATCTACTGGATAAATGGATGTCTGGCCATAAGCTGAAACTTAATACTGAAAAAAAACAAATGTTAATGTTTTGACACCAAACTTGATAATATTCCTAAAACTATTTGTAGCAATCAAGTTAATTATGAACTATTTTGTATTATTAGGATCTTGGGTATTCTAGTTGACAGCTCCATTTCCACAGATGCACAAACTACTATCTATATATATAAAACTCACCCTCAACGTTCTATTGTCTGCTGACGTCACTGAAGCCAAGGTTCGTATGTTCGAAGCTCTGAAGCCACGAAAATCACAGTCTCTGGGCCCCGCCCTCGCGTCAAACGTTATGATGTTGAGGGCGGAGCAGATTCTCACCTCCAACGATCTACTCAGGCCATAAACTCCGGAGTTCCACACTGTAGCTGTGCTCCACCCTCGCGTCAAAACGCGATGACGTCGAGGGCGGGGCACGAAAACCGCCACCCACACAGAGCTACAATGGAAACAGCAGCGGTGCACGCCACGAACCAGGTAAAACAGCGACGAGCCATGCAGCCATGAAACCCTTGCTAGCGCCCGTTTCATTGCGCTCAGAAACGGGCCTTTGTTTACTAGTGTAGTAATAATAGACTCTCTGCTTTAATTTTCCTTTAAAATCTCTTTATCTATGCAAGGCAGGTCTTTTTATTCTTATACAGTCGTGCTCAATCCAATGATTTTTTTGACCAAGATTCCTTCCACGCATGCTTCCTATCTTTAGTTACAACAAGACTCAATTATTGCAACATAGTATACCTAGGATGTAACCAGTCCCTTCAGAAAAAAACTGAAGTCCCTCCAGAATACCCCCATGAGACTCCTTTGCCACGCATGTTCTTCGGATCATAACTTTCCACTGCTTAAGACTCATCACTAGCTTCTAGTTGAGCAGCGCATTCTCTTCAAAATGATTATGCTCACTTTCAAAGCTTATAAGTCTGGCAATCCACCCTATCTAACGTCTCTGACCATCCCCTATTCACCTTGCCGTGACCTCCACTCTTTAAATGACTATCGATTCGTTCTTCCCAATCCAAAAATTGCCTCTCTTGAATCTAGGATATACTGAGGTTTCTACTTTGCTTTACCTGCTGTCTGTTACTAATTACCTCTTTTTATCTGTTCTGAGCTTTCTTTGCAGAAATTTAAATCGCTGGTTAAAACCTAGCTTTTTCATCAAGGCTTTCCTGCTCCTTAGGGTTAGGATCTCTGGATTTTATTTTGCACTTGATTAATCTCAATCCTACCCCTAACTATTTTATTTATTTTTATTTTTTTTAATTTTTATTACATTTGTACCCCGCGCTTTCCCACTCATAGCAGGTTCAATGCGGCTTACATATTATATACAGGTACTTATTTGTACCTGGGGCAATGGAGGGTTAAGTGACTTGCCCAGAGTCACAAGGAGCTGCCTGTGCCTATAGTGGGAATCAAACCCAGTTCCCCAGGACCAAAGTCCACCACTCTAACCACTAGGCCACTCCTCCACTCCATATAAGTATTGCCATACTGGGAAAGACCAAAGGTCCATCAAGTCCAGCATCCTGCTTCCAACATTGGCCAATCCAGGTCACAAATACCTGGCAACTATGTTCCCCTACATCTTCTTTCCCACCTAGGCGATTGTCTAATCTCTCTTAGTTATTGTATACTTGCCTGTATTTCGTTTTCCTATCCATTATTGTAGTTCCTTTTCCTTATTTTGAATGTATGTTTTATGATTATGATTACTGCACACCTTTTCGAATTGCTTGTTAGCAAAGTCCGAATAAATAGTGTGATAAGTAAGAGGGTGTCCTATCCGGGGTAGGCCACTAGAGGGCGCTAGTAGGAGAATAGGTGGAGGTCGCTAGGACCGGGGAGAGCCCGGGGATGTCCACAGGTGTGGGAGTTTATGGGCTAGGTCCTGTGTAGCTAATTAACCACTTTATACCCCACCTGAGTTGTGAAAGGAAGTGAAGTGAGCTAGCAGCAGAAGAGAGATCCCCCTGAAAGATACTGGCTAACCCTATGGACTTGTGGTGGACTGTGTGTCCAAAGGAGATCAGCAGGCTGAAAATCCTGGGGTAAGAAGTCCCTAAAGCATTAGTGTTTGACTGTGTGTCCTCAGTACTTATAGGAACTGTGTGTTCAGTGAAAGGACTGTGTGTCCAAAGAAGAAAGGACTGTGTGTCCATAACTATGTGTTCAAAGAGGGGACTGTGTGTCCAAAGAAGGAAGGACTGTGTGTTCAAAGAGGGGACTGTGTGTCCAGGACTGTGTGTCCAAAGAAGAAAGGACTGTGTGTCCAGAACTGTGTGTTCAAAGAAGGGGGGCTGTGTGTCCCAGTACTGAGAGAAGCAGGCTGCAAAGCCTGGGGTTAGAAGTCCCCAAAGTATTGGAGCTAGTACTGAGCCCATGTATCTGTGTGGGGACACTCAGTGTGAAGATCTATGAAAGAAGTTAGTACTGAGCCCATGTATCTGTGTGGGGGAGGCTCAGTGTGAAGATCTATGAAAGTATTAAGCTAGAAGAAGTGTGCCCAGGGGCTGGAATAAAGAGTTGCCTGAGAAATATGCAGTTGGTGAGACCTGTTTAATTTGCTTAGTGGGAACCAGGTCACCCTGAGCGAGAAGGGGTAGCACACTAATTTGCATATGATCTGTATATTGAGAACCAGGTCACCCTGAGTGAGAAGGGGGATATCACAATAGATAAAAATAAATAAATGTTTCCTTCTAATTAGAAAATTGTGTTGTATCTGCAACTATTTTGAAGCAGATCAGTTCAAGCTTTTAACTCAGGCACTTTTACTTTCTCAGTTAGTGAATTTGGGTTCTGTTAATATGGATTAGAGCTAGAGTGTCCACTGGAATGGTGGTAAGCCAGGTTACAGGACTTTGGTCAGCAGAGAAGCCTTGACCAGATCTGATAACCCACTAATGGCATAACAGTTGAGAACCTGCAAATGCAGGACTATATGATGAAGTCTTAATAAAACCTGAAACAAATTACAAATTGAAGATAGCATACACGATGATAGAATAATAGATAAAAATGGTTTGTAAAATCTAGCTTGTATTCCTATAACATGGCACACAAGTCATAAGATTATATAAAAATAGATTATGAAACTGGATGTTTCTATAAAAGATAAAGTCAAGATGTTCAGGGTGACAGGAAAGATGTGAAGTTTTGAAATAGCACAAGCAAGAGATGTGTACCGGAAAGACAGTTGGGTACAAATAGATGGACACCTGGGCGGAAAGGAGATATTTCAAAATAACTAGAACAGGAAAGACGTTGGTACAAGATGTTGCAAAAAGTACAGTTGACCATCTGCCGGAAAAGGAAAAAAATGGGTACAGAGATATTGGCCAATAAGATGAAAAAATAGGTACTGCCATTGAGATCTGTGCCTATAAAAGAGGTAACATTCAGACAGAAAAGTTAGAAGCTTCTTCAGCACTTGACTGACCGCAGAGCTCTGTACATTTGAACTCAGATGTATGTATTGAACTGAAGACATTCTCTTGGTAAGAATAAATAAGATATTATTCATGAAAACTATCTTTGTCTTTATTATATGTACTCTTTCCTTATTATCTACTATGCACAAATAAGCCACACTCATTGAACCACAAAGAGCAGATTAAAACATATATATATGTGGGAACATAAATGGCCCAGGATATACATAGATCCAGAAAGACAGAAAGCAGTGGTCATGGGGATCAGGGTTGAACTGCGGCAGCTGATGCCTCCCCAGAACAGACCCCCATGGGACGGGGTAACCCTGAAGGTTAGGGAAACAATTCAAACCCTTTTGGATGAGTTAACGCTCTGTACCCCTCCGTGTAGAGGGGTCAATAAGGGGTCTGAAAGAGGTCGGATTAAAACAGTTCCTAGTGCAACAATGGGGTGCCTGTGAGTGGATGTAACTACTTTTGGTGACGATTTCGCCGATATTCAGCCAGCAGCAGGCAGCATGGTTACCTGCCGCTGCCAGCGCTGACTCTGGATATTCAGTTCCGGGCTGTTTCTGGTGACCAGCATTGAATATCTGGGATTTTTTCTGGCCAGCTCTAACTTAACCAGCTAGGTGGCCGGTTACATTAATAGCAGACAAAGATATTAGTGGCAATAACTGGCTATCTCACACTGAATACTGGTTAAGTGCTATTTAACCAGACAGGGTCCTGGCCAGTTAAATTGCGCTGAATATCTGGCCCTGTGTGTTTTTCCTTTCCTATTGTCACCACTAAGGGACACCCTAGGGTTCAGGTCCTGGTCTCAATGACTGGCTGGGCAAAGTGTGTGGGCCCTGAAGGAGTCTCACTCAAGTATGGCTGGTCCTGAGAGAGAATTGCAGCCTTCCTGCTGTTCATACTCCTCCCCAGGACTAGCCTAATCTAACCCTGTGGGAGCCTTTTCCTACAATGACCACAATTCCCCAAATATCCCCCCCAAAAAACACTCTTCTGTTGTGATTTATAACAAACAAAAAATACACACCTTTATTCCAGGGATCACCTCATAGGAACTAAATAATACAGATAAAGACAAAAATAGCCAACCAATAATACTTTCCATCAAACCTATACCATACAGATTCCCAAGCCAGCACTCTGGCGTACTGCGCTTCCTAGATCACCTATTACGCATGTCCCTTCCAGGTTCCCTCCTGCTAACACCTCCTCTCTAGTTCCACAGCAGTTAACCCCTCCTCCAGGTTTAGCCTGCCAGTGCTGTGTCTCTGTTTGCTCAGCTCTGGACAAGGAGGTTTCTCCCTTCCCTGCATATGACATGTGCAGTGTCCCAGCTGTCAAAACCTTTTCCTGGTTCAGCCTACCAGGGCTGCATCCCATAGGTTGCAAAGCACTGCACAAAGAGGCTTTTCTCTTCCCCCTTCTCAGTACTATTATAATCCCTCACCTTGTGAGTTAATCCACCCCTAGGCTATACCTCTGCTTTCTGGAATCTCTAATTCTCAAAATGCAGCTTTCCTTCCCCAGCCTAAGCTCTCTTTCAAGGCTGCAATGATCTTTTAAGCTTTTACATAGTAACGTAGTAGATGACGGCAGATAAAGACCTGTACAGTTCATCCAGTCTGCCTGAAGAGAGAAACTCATTACATAAGGCATGAGGTGATACAACATGTGTATACCTGAACTTGATTTGTCCATGCGATTTTCAGGGCAAAGACTGTAGAAGTCTGCCTGGTGTACCTGTCCTTGTTCAAAAAAAGTTATCAAAGACCTTGATAAGCTCCTTTCCAGCCTATCCAAATCTATCCAGTCACTATCAAAGCACAGACAGTGCCCTGCACTGGTCTTGTCTCCAAATTACCAGTGTTGCCACCTAGTCTCCACTAAGCTTCTTTGGATCAATTCCTTCTAAAGAGGATTCCTACATGTTTATCCCATGCATTTTTGACTTCTGTTATGGTTTTCATCACCACCACCTGCCATGGTAGAGCATTTCAAGTATCCGCCAGCCTCTCAGTGAAAAAATACTTCCTGACATTATTCCTGAGTCTGCCACCCTTCAACCTCAATTCATATCCTCTAGTTCTACCACCTTCCCATCCCTGGAAAAGGTCTGATGCGGACTGATACCTTTCAAATATTTGAACGTCTGTATCATATTGTTATGATCCTGTTGTGACTTGGGCAGTGAGCTCTTGTGCCCCGACTGAGCACGGTGTGAAGAGTCGCACCGTGCTCGGTCAGGCAGCCGGACAACCCCTAGCTTCACCTGGGAAACGACCACCGTTCCCCAGGGGTTGAGCCCCCAGGTGCAGGCGGCCACCAGGACTTCGGGAACCAGACGGGGTTGGGCCGCCCAGACTAGGCTAGAAGCGAGGTGGGCAAAAACTCAAAGGGTGAGCCGGTACAGTCCAGGGATCAGGGCAGGCAGCAAAGCAACAAATACCTGGTTCAGTCCAAGGGTCAGGGCAGGCAGCAAAGCAAGAAGTGTCAGGTCCAGCCCACGGGTCAGATAACAATAAGCAAGTCAAGAAATGGAGTACACGAGATGAGCACCAAACCTCTATAAGCATAGAAGCCGAAGCAAGTTGTGCAAGAAACTGCCGGCCTTAAGTAGTCCCCGCATCAGCAGTAACCACGGGCAGGTGTAGAGGACGCTCCAGATTGGTGCCTGTAAGGGAAAAGGGGGAACTTCGAGAAAGGCGCCCAATCCCGTGCAACCAGGTCCAGCGAGCTACCCGCACCGGAAACCGGCATGACTTCCGGAACACCGCCACGATGGCTGTCCAAGCAATCAGCAGGAACTGTGCCCACGGCCATAGCGACATAGCCGGCCATCAGAACCGGACCCACAAGGCTGCCACCGACAGTCCGCATGGCCGGCCATCACCGCCGGGACGAGGCTTGGCGGTGAATCGGCCGCGCGGGCTGCGATTCAGGTGAGGGACGTAACACATATCACCTCTGGTTCTCCTTTCCTCCAAGGTGTACATGTTCAGGTCATCAAGTCTCTCCTCATATGTCTTGCTACGCAAACTGTATACCATTTTCATCGCTTTTCTTTGAACCGCTTCCAGTCTTTTTACATCTTTAGCAAGATACAGCCTCCAAAACTGAACACAGTACTCCACGTGAGATCCCTCCAAGGCTTTTCCTGCCCTCAGCCTATCTTTAACTTTCTGGCTTACTCATTGCTTCAGGGACCTAACTAATGCCCTGGAGTTCTCAGCTGTGGGTGCACCTCCTTTGCCCTGTCTCCCCCTCCAGCTTCTTCATGAACTGCTTGCTCCCTGCACTTCCAGCCACTCCCTCTTGCTACTCCCAAAGCAGCTAATGAGCTATCTACCTTAGCTGAGGAGACTGCCTCCTGGACTTCTTGTCCCAAGAGGCTTTGCTCTCTGCCCCCAGCTGGTGCTGTCGCTACCCATGTCACGCCCCTTAATGGGAATTTTCACTGTAGATGTTTAATGCAGCAAATAGCATGCACTAATAACTAATGAATGGCATTAAGTGTGAACCCGGCTCTACACTGTTACTGTGCAATGAGCACAACATTAAACAGAGTAAATGACAACAGATAAAGAAAGGAAAGGAAAGGGGATGGGATTTGATAGACCTTCTTCGTGAAGAGGCACCTCTCTCCCTCCCCTACCCCAGCAATTGCTGGGTTTTCCATGGTAGTATAGTGGTGGAGCAGGAGAGATCCCCAGTTACTCCTACCCCATTGCCTCCCAGGATCACATTTTTAATTTTTTTTTTAAATAGCAGTTGCATTACCTGCTGTTAATAGCCTAGTGCATTTCACATCTCCTCTTGAGGAGCCATTAACCCCTGGATTTTACATATGGTGCCGAAAGACTGCTGCCAGAATGTGCATGTGAATCAGAGATCTGTGCAAAACTTAATTGCTTAATCGGGGTCAATTATTGGCTAATAGGTGGAATTATTAGTATTAACAAACACTTAATTGACACCAATCGGACATTGTTCTTACCTGCCACGCACTCGCATAGATCTCAAAAGGGGGTGTGGCCATGGGAGGGGCATGGGCAGATCTAGGGGCATTCTAAAAACTTGCACACAGTGTTGCAGAACAATGGGTCTGCATGCCCAGCTTGAATGCTGGGATTTACAGTAGGTTCAAGTAGGCCTGAGTCTGGTGCCCAGAGCTGGACGTAGGAATCGGCACTAAGGTGCTGTTGTATAAAGGGCCCCTTAGTGCGTCATAGCTGCTACTGTGGGCCCACAGTAACATTACTACTACTACTATTTAGCATTTCTATAGCGCTACAAGGCATACGCAGCGCTGCACAATCATAGAAGAAAGACAGTCCCTGCTCAAAGAGCTTACAATCTAATAGACAAGAAATAAATAAAGTAAGCCAATCAAATCAATTAATGTGAACGGGAAGGAAGAGAGGAGGGTAGGTGGAGGCGAGTGGTTACAAGTGGTTACGAGTCAAAAGCAATGTTAAAGAGGTGGGCTTTCAGTCTAGATTTAAAGGTGGCCAAGGATGGGGCAAGACGTAGGGGCTCAGGAAGTTTATTCCAGGCGTAGGGTGCAGCGAGACAGAAGGCGCAAAGTCTACTACTATTGGAGATTCTAGATGGAATGTTGCTACTATTGAGATTCTGAGATTCTACATGGAATGTTGCTACTACTACTATTTAGCATTTCTATAGCGCTACAAGGCATACGCAGCGCTGCACAATCATAGAAGAAAGACAGTCCCTGCTCAAAGAGCTTACAATCTAATAGTGCATTTAGTGCATACTAAATCCCCCATTAATGACTTGTAAGGAAATTATTTATGGAGTGTCCCCCTTTTCATGTTGGTGCCCTAGTAAGCTGAACTCTGATGTATGTTGGGATAAAGAAAGGTATGACTCATACAACTAGTGTAAGTTTATTCCTTCTTTATGTTACGCAAATTAGACTTATACAGGTTAAGTAGCAATTTTAATTATGTTCTTATTAGAGATATCTATAAAAAGTTACTATTCTGTTATGCAGTAAGATGTTATTCTAGAAAGCTTCCACATTGGATCAATAAAATAGGTTTACTTACCTTACCCAAACTGGTTACTCTCTATAGTGGGGGCAGTGTTCCTTCTCAGCTGCCAGGTACAGTTTTGAGTAAATAAAGTTACAACATTATAGCTGATCAGACGCTAGCTTGCTGCTTCCCTCTTGGGTGGGGTTCGTCCTTCTATGACACATCTTTCCAGTCCCTCTGCCAGAGACCGCCTTCTTCTACTCACTAGTGACCAGGAAACTCCTACTTATATTGAGTTTGTGTCCATAGACTGTAATACTTTTTCCTGTCATTGGCTTGGCACTTCATAATTGGTCCATCTTAATGACATATAAGACATAGGGGTTTGTTCCTATGATGCAAAGGCCTATGTAGCTTAAACATATATAGCCCTTCACTTATGATAGGCCTGTTGACATATTTGCTGGGTTGCTGTGACCTCAAACTGTACTTAGGTTGGGTTACCATATTTTGCGGAAACAAAAAAGAGGACACTAAAAATAAAGTGCCCCCCTGCCCTGCCCCCACTTTGTTGTGCCACACAGTCACCTTCTTGACCCCCCCCCCCCAAAAGCCAGATTCTATAAGCAGTGAAAATACTGGTAAAAGTAACAAAAATGCATTTTCTTCCATACTCTGCAAAATACATAATTAGAAAAGACCTACATTTCCAAAAAAGCAAACATCCATGAGCAGCATGTCCCCCCCTTTCCTTTCCCTCCCACCCATGAGCATCATGTCCCCTTCCCCTATCCATCCATTTCTAACCATGTGCTGTATTTTCTCCTTTTCCCATCCCTCTGTGTACATCCCCCTCGCCAATTTATTTTCCAGCCCCCCTCCTTGCACTCACACTCCATGCACCTTTTTATAGCCCCCCTCCCTCCCTCCACCCACCCATACGACTCCATCCATCTTCCCTCCCTTCCCTTCCTGCCCACTACCGCTGACCTGCTCGCTACTGCTACTTCTTCTTCAAAATTACTGCCAAAACTTCTGCAGATGTCTCGCAATGCCACTGCTTGAAGTCTTGGCAGCCATTTTGGAGAAGTGGTGGCAGCAGGCAGGAAAAAGTGGGGTTCTTTCCTGTCCCAAAGAGGGCACTAGACCACCAAGACATGTTAAGGTACATTCAGGGAGGGCATCCTGAGGCCTGGGGGGAGGGGTCAGCTCACCCACCTGCCCGCCCAGAAACCCGGACAAACGGGCAAGCTGGGAAAAACTACTTTGTCCCTGACAGTCCCCTGAAAAACATAGTAACATAGTAGATGACGGCAGAAAAAGACCTGCACGGTCCATCCAGTCTGCCCAACAAGACAACTCATGCGTGCTACTTTTTGTGTATACCCTACTTTGATTTGTACCTATGCTCTACAGGGCACAGACCGTATAAGTCTGCCCAGCACTATCCCCGCCTCCCAACCACCAGCCCCGCCTCCCAACCACCGGCTCTGGCACAGACCGTATAAGTCTGCCCAGCACTATCCCCGCCTCCCACCACCGGCTCTGGCACAGACCGTATAAGTCTGCCCAGCACTATCCCCGCCTCCCAACCTCCAGTCCCGCCTCCCACCACTGGCTCTGGCACAGACCGTATAAGTCTGCCCCGCCTCCCACTACCGGCTCTGCTATCCAATCTCGGTTAAGCTCCTGAGGATCCATTCCTTCTGAACAGGATTCCTTTATGTTTATCCCACGCATGTTTGAATTCCGTTACCGTTTTCATCTCCACCACCTCCCGCGGGAGGGCATTCCAAGCATCCACCACTCTCTCCGTGAAGAAATACTTCCTGACATTTTTCTTGAGTCTGCCCCCCTTCAATCTCATTTCATGTCCTCTCGTTCTACCACCTTCATATCTCCGGAAAAGGTTCGTTTGCATATTAATACCTTTCAAATATTTGAACGTCTGTATCATATCACCCCTGTTCCTCCTTTCCTCCAGGGTATACATGTTCAGGTCCGCAAGTCTCTCCTCATACGTCTTGTTACGCAAATCCCATACCATTCTTGTAGCTTTTCTTTGCACCGCTTCGATTCTTTTTACATCCTTAGCAAGATACGGCCTCCAAAACTGAACATAATACTCCAGATGGGGCCTCACCAACGACTTATACAGGGGCATCAACACTCCCTTTCTTCTGCTGGTCACACCTCTCTCTATACAGCCCAACAACCTTCTAGATACAGCCACCGCCTTGTCACACTGTTTCGTCACCTTCAAATCCTCACATACTATCACCCCAAGATCCCTCTCCCCGTCCGTACCTATCAGACTCTCGCCACCTAACACATAAGTCTCCCGTGGATTTCTATTCCCTAAGTGTATCACTTTGCATTTCTTGGCATTGAATTTTAATTAATATCAAAACAGCTCTAGTAATAATTCAAGAAAATATACTTTTAATTATTATAATTACATTAAAACATGTTTTAATGTAATTATAATAATTAAAAGTATATTTTCTTGAATTATTACTAGAGCTGTTTTGATATTAATTGTAAACTTGGCTCTGGGATTTACAATATATTCCCTATTTAGATATATTGAATTTTAATTGCCAGACCTTAGACCATTGTTCTAGCTTCTTCAGATCCTTTTTCATGTTTTCCACTCCCTCCGGGGTGTCCACTCTGTTACAGATCTTAGTATCATCCGCAAATAGGCAAACTTTACCTTCTAACCCTTCGGCAAGGTCACTCACAAATATATTGAACAGAATGGGCCCCAGCACCGATCCTTGAGGCACTCCACTACTCACCTTTCCCTCCTCCGAGCTAACTCCATTCACCACCACCCTCTGGCATCTGTCCATCAACCAGTTCCTAATCCAGTTCACCACTTCGGGTCCTATCTTCAGCCCATCCAGTTTATTTAAAAGCCTCCTGTGGGGAAGCATGTCAAAAGCTTTGCTGAAATCTAAGTAGATTACGTCCATAGCTCGTCCCTGATTCAGTTCTCCTGTCACCCAATCAAAAAACTCAATGAGATTCGTTTGGCACGATTTCCCTTTGGTAAAACCATGTTGTCTCGGATCTTGCAATTTATTGGCTTCCAGGAAATTCACTATCCTTTCCTTCAGCATCGCTTCCATTACTTTTCTAATAACCGAAGTGAGGCTTACCGGCCTGTAGTTTCCAGCTACTTCCCTATCACCACTTTTGTGAAGAGGGACCACCTCTTTACAAAAGGAGGACATGTCCAGGGAAACCCAGATGTATGGTAACCCTATACTCAGGTTACCTTCGATCATGGTTCTTAAATGTTCTGCGACTCCAGGATAAACATTTAAACATGCACGTCAACATGTTCTCTGGTACACCAGCTTGGATCAATAATGCTGAAGCTCAGTTCTCATAATTTTGCATTTCAGGCCTGGCTTGAACCAGCTAAGAAGCAAAGCCTGACTAGACCTGACTTTCTTATAGCTTGTAACTCCTAAAACAGCCCAAAACTAACCATAACAGACAGTACACTTTATGAACCACTTTATTCAATATGTCCTTAAATCATGTCATTTGGCAGTGACATCTGTGTGAAAGATGTGAGATCTCTAAGGAGGAGAATGAGAGTCTCAGTGAGCAGTCTATCATAGTTCTGATCAGGGCCGTGCCAACACAGTAAGCCGGGTAAGCACGGCAGGGGGGCGCCGCCGCACCATGCTTACCTCGCTCTCCCGCTCTCATTGCCCAACTGCCCGCCCTCTTCTCTCCCACAAGATCCCTTTCTTTTTTCTCCTTTTAATTTTACCTCTGTCTGGCAGCGCAGTGTCAGTGAAGGAGGCGGCGCTCACGACGTGTTTAGCCTTCCCCTTCGCTCATGTTCCGCCTTCTTCTGACGTCAAGGAAATGACGTCAGAAGAAGGTGGGACACTGAGCGAAGGGAAGGCTAGACACGTCGGGAGCGCCGCCTCCTTCACTGACGCTGCGCCTGCGCTGCCGGATGGAGGTAAATTTAAAAGAAAAAAAAAGGAAAGGGATGTTGGGGGGGGGGGAGAAGAGGGCGGGCCGGCAGTTGGGACATGGGAGCGGGAGGGCAGGGGAGAAAGGAGCATGGATGCGAGGGCAGGGTTCATGGAAGGGAGAGAGGGGAATTGCTGGATAGGGTCAGGGATGAATGGAGGGGGCAAGGGACAGATGGGCATGGATGGATGGGAGGGTAGGGCTCATGGAGAGAGGGAAATTGCTGGATAGGGATGAATGGATGCGGCAGGGGACAAATGGGCATGGATGAATATGGATTGCAGGACAGGGCTCAGGGAGAGAGGGGAATTGCTGGATAGGGATGAATGGAGGGGGCAGGGGACAAATGGGCATGGATGGATATGGATTGCAGGGCAGGGCTCAGGGAGAGAGGGGAATTGCTGGATAGGGATGAATGGAGGGGGCAGGGGACAGAGGAGCATGGATGGGCATGGATTGGGAGGGCAGGGCTCAGGGAGAGAGGGGAATTGCTGGATAGGGATGAATGGAGGGGATGGATGGATATGGATTGCAGGGCAGGGCTCAGGGAGAGAGGGGAATTGCTGGATAGGGATGAATGGAGGGGGCAGGGGACAGAGGAGCATGGATGGGCATGGATTGGGAGGGCAGGGCTCAGGGAGAGAGGGGAATTGCTGGATAGGGATGAATGGAGGGGATGGATGGATATGGATTGCAGGGCAGGGCTCAGGGAGAGAGGGGAATTGCTGGATAGGGATGAATGGAGGGGGCAGGGGACAGAGGAGCATGGATGGGCATGGATTGGGAGGGCAGGGCTCAGGGAGAGAGGGGAATTGCTGGATAGGGATGAATGGAGGGGATGGATGGGCATGGATTGGGAGGGCAGGGCTCAGGGAGAGAGGGGAATTGCTGGATAGGGATGAATGGAGGGGGCAGGGGACAGATGGGCATGGATGGATATGGATTGGGAGGGCAGGGCTCAGGGAGAGAGGGGAATTGCTGGATAGGGATGAATGGAGGGGCAGGGGACAGATGGGCATGGATGGATATGGATTGGGAGGGCAGGGCTCAGGGAGAGAGGAGAAATTGCTGGACATAGAGGGGAGGGAAGAGAGATGAAGGAGATGAAATGAGGGAAATGGAAGAAAGGAGAAAAACTGCACATGGATGAAGAAAATAGGCAGAAGCTGAGGACCAGAAATGAAGAAGAAAGGATGAAAGGAAAGAAATACATGGAAAGGAAGCCCTGGAAACAGAGTAAAGAGGACAGATAGCAGCAGAATCAGATACTGGGCCAGCATGATCAGAAAAAGAAAGTCACCAGACAACAAAGGTAGAAAAAAATAATTTTATTTTCATTTTAGTGTTTGAAATATGTCCACTTTGAGAATTTACATCTGCTATCTTATTTTGCAATGTATAGCAATTTGTTTCTAAGAATATTGCTGACAATTCCTGTCAGTGTGGCAAGTGGTGAGCGATCATTTTCGCGGGGGGGGGGGGGGGGTGCGCCAACTGATAGTCTGCAGGGGGGCACCACAGACCCTAGGCACGGCCTTGATTCTGATTCAGGATGCTTGAGTCATGGCTTCTGGATGCCTTTTTATGACATCACAAATTGTTGTGATTGGTTCCCTGAAGTTATTTACCTGAAGGTACTAACATTGTTCACTGTATACTAAACAGTTCCACTGTAAGATATTACTAATTAATGTTACCTAATCTTTTGATAACATACTGGTAAATGTAAACCACTTAGAACTTGTCGGTAAAGCAGGTTATAAATGCCAAATTAAATTAGGTCTCATCTGTGCGTTCCTGGGTGCACTACTATGTCTGTTTGTCTTCTGTTAATGATTATGCTTGTCTGTTGTTTATGAACCTGTCCCACCAGCCCTGACTGGTACCTGATTTCTAACTATGATTCTGACTGCCGATTGTATCCTGTCTGTGCTTTGGTGGTGCTGAGCCAGCTTATCTGACCTTATTACTTACCTTTCCTTCTGTACTTCCCCAGCTTCCTATTATCTGATGAACGCTGAAAGGAACACCTTGAGGTTGAGTTTTTAAGTCCTGGTAACGTTTGAGTACCAGAGGGCTCAACCTAAAGAGAAAGGAGGCCATTATAGGTGAACAGGCACACCTAGGCCATGGGCCCCCGTGTTCCCCACTGAATTGTCATCTGTTTGTAACACTTTAGAACTACTAAAACCAACTAGATGTGAATACTGAACTGAAAATAGGTATTATATTCCTCATTTTGAGTTAAATTATGTGTCTTCATAAATAAAGATCAAGTCTTTTGGAACATCAACCAATGTGGAAGTTCTATGTTTGAGGGAGTGAGCTGACATGCTGAATGTTCCTCCCCAGTCTGAAGAACATCTAAATTAAATTTAATTTCTGCACCTTAATGCAAACCCTGTGATATTAATACCCAAATGTTAGATACAGGTAATTAAATTGTGTGTTAAGGTTTGATAGCCAATTGGTGAGATCTGAGCTGATTAAGTGGGGTGCTTCAGTCCCTCCATGATATTCAACTGAAGAACAAACATGGGGACTATGAACCAACTCTTGTTATACAGAGAATGGTCTGACAGGAATGACTTCCATAAGAACAAACTTAAAACAGATGTTTTCTTAGTAATAAATCCATTTGGTATCCTAATGCATTTTACAGATACAAATCTGTTACCTCTGGGGTAGGTGGCCAGGGAGTATGGTATCACTTGCATCACAGCTTCCAAAAAGAAGATGAAATGCAATTATTAGTATAATCTCCAACCTATAGTTGGATCGGCCGAGAGGTAAAATGACCCATCTAAGATTATCCAGTAAAGGAATTTGGAATGGCAACATCAAAACATTGAGCTACTTACTCTAACCATTAGACTGTGTTTCCTCTCAAAGCACCATACCTTGAACTACTCACTTATCCTGTCTGAAAACATAAATAAATGCAATGAAATGATTCATGATATAAAAATATAAGCGTTGCCATACTGGGACAGATCAAAGGTCCATCATGCCCAGTATCCTGTTTCCAACAGTGGCCAATCCAGGTCACAAGTACCTGGCAAGATCCCAAATGAGTAAAACAGATTTTATGCTGCTTATCCTAGAAATACAAAACAAAAATTAGTAGACTATAAAGCAAAAGTGTCCAATGGTTTCAGAGTAGGGAAAGTCTCATACAGTCACTGGGGCTATTCACCATAGGGTGTGCCCCTATTCAGTGACAAATTTAATCATAGACTGTCCCCAGCCTTCCTCAAAATTTAATAATGTTCAATGGACTTTTCCCTCAGGAATCTGTCCAAACCCCCTTTAAACTCCGTAAGGCCAGCTGCTGTCACTACATTCTCCGGCAACGAGTTCCAGAGTCCAACTACACACTGAGTAAAGAAAAACTTTCTCCTGTTTTAAATCTACCATATTCTAGCTTCATCTTGTGTCCCCTGGTTCTATTGTTGTTTGAAAGTGTAAACAAACGCTTCACATCTGTCCGCTCTACTCCACTCATTATCTTGTAGACTTCTATCATATCACCCCTCAGCCGCCTTTTCTCCAAGCTGAAGAGCCCTAACCTTCTCGGCCTTTCCTCATAGGGAAGTCGCTCCATCCCTTTTATCATTTTCGTCACCCTCTCTGCACCTTCTCCAATTCCTTTATATCTTTTTTGAGATGCGGCGACCAGAATTGAACACAATATTCGAGGTGCGGTCACACCATGGAGCGATACAACGGCATTATAACATCCTTGTGTTTGTTTTCCATCCTTTTCCTAATAATACCCAACATTCTGTGTGCTTTCTTGGCCGCCGCAGCACACTGAGCAGAAGTTTTTAACGTCTTATTCACGATGACTCCCAGATCCCTTTCTAGGTCTGTGACTCCTAACGCGGAACCTTGCATGACATAGCTGTAATTTGGGTTCCTCCTACCCACATGCATCACTTTGCACTTGTCAACATTAACTTCATCTGCCACTTGGACGCCCAATCCCCCAGTCTTGCGAGGTGCTCCTGTAATCTTTCACACTCCTCCTACGACTTGACGACCCTGAATAATTTTGTGTCATCTGCGAATTTAATTACCTCACTAGTTACACCCATCTCTAGGCCATTTATAAATATGTTAAAAAGCAGCGGTCCCAGCACAGACCCCTGCGGGACCCCACTAACTACCTTTCTCCATTGAGGTCTTTATCTGCTGTCATTTACTATGTTACTATCAGGCTTATTTTCGAAAGAGAAGGACGCCCATCTTTCGACACAAATCGGGAGATAGGCGTTGTCCCCCCAGGGTTGTCCAAAGCACTTGGCCGACTTTACTTGGTCCATTTTTTCTTGCGACCAAGCCTCAAAAAGGTGCCCAAACTGACCAGATGACCATCCTAAAAAAAAAAACTTTAAAAATATTTTTTGCCAGCCTCTATGCCAGCCTCAAATGTCATACCCAGCTCCCTGACAGCAGTATGCAGGTCCCTGGAGCAGTTTTAGTGGGTACTACAGTGCACTTCAGGCATGCGGACCCAGGCCCACCCTCCCCCCCACCTGTTACACTTGTGGTGGTAAATGTGAGCCCTTCAAAACCCACCATAAACCCACTGTACCCACATGTAGGTGCCCCCCTTCACCCCTTAGGGCTATGGTAGTGTTGTACAGTTGTGGGTAGTGGGTTTGGGGGGTGGGGCTGAGCACCCTAGGTAAGGGAGCTATACACCTGGGAGCAATTTGTGAAGTCCACTGCAGTGCCCCCTAGGGTGCCCGGTTGGTGTCCTGGCATGTGAGGGGGACCAGTGCACTATGAATGCTGGCTCCTCCCACGACCAAAGGGCTTGGATTTGGTTGTTTCTGAGATGGGCGTCCTCGGTTTCCATTATCGCTGAAAACCGGGGACGACCATCTCTAAGGTCGACCTAAGTGTTAAGATTCGGGTGTCCCCGGCCGTATTATCGAAACGAAAGATGGACGTCCATCTTGTTTCGATAATACGGGTTTCCCCGCCCCTTCCCAAGGACGTCCTGCGAGGACGCCCTCAGGAAAACTTGGGCGCTCCATTCGATTATGCCCCTCCATGTTTTAACTTTATAAAATTACCCCCTTTATGGCTGCCATCAATATTAATATGGATTTCTCAGAGTCCACATATGGAAAAACTATCAATAAGGCTAAACTCTTTCCCAAAAGGGTCTGAAGATGGATGCACGTTGTTATCTGTTCAAGGTTTTCTATTTTACTTTTCCAGCAAAATGTTTTAGCATTTGGAACATCTCTTCCTACTGGTTAGTGTTGCAATATTGTCAGGTACCTATATCTTGGATGGACGAGGATGAAAATGTTGCTTTTCATTTTAATAATAGAGTACTTTATTTCAGTTTCTTTTTTTACATTTTGTATAGTATACTGCAGAGTTCTTTCTCTTAGAGTCAAACGGTATAGCAAATTTCAAATAAACTATACTTGTTTAGTATTTAGCATTCATTCCTTTCAGACAGGCTTGTCAGAGAACTCTCAAATGCTATTTTAACACAGCTATCCTGGGGTTTCACTCTTTTCTAAACTTACTTGTGGTCTGAAATCCTTCCAAGACCTACATGTAGGATACTGGCCCTTTAAACATTCCACTTATTTTCAAAATCATTTCAGCTCTCATGCCAAGTATAAACTGGGGTGAATGGCAATGCTGTTCATATTGATCCTGCAGAGTTCTGGAGCAAAGCTGATTTCAAGAATATATCGCCATTTTAGATATGCAGTTTGACTTGTCTGGCTTTTCCAGACCTTCAATTTTGAGGGACCTTGAACCCAAAATGGGTGGGCACAACATTTTGGCCTGCCCCTAATCTCCACACCATACCTGCTTTTCATGCCCCTCCCCTGCAATCCCCAACTCAAATAATTAAGCTGGTGGGGATCCCCAAATCCCACCAGCAAAAGAGGACCCCTTTCAGTGGTCAGAATCTCCCCAAAACTGGCAATCAGTGGCACTTTCCATGGGCTAACCCACTTGTTAGAACATAAAAGTTGCCATACTGGGACACACTAAAGGTCCATCAAGCCCAGTATCCTGTAAATCCCAAAACATTAAAACAGATTTTATGCTGCTTATCCTAGAAATAAGCAGTGAATTTTCCCATGTCCATCTTAATAATGGCTTATGGACTTTTCTTTTAGCAAATTATCCAAACCTTTTTAAAAACCCTGCTAAGCTAACTACTTTTACCACATTCTCTGGCAACAAATTCCAGAGTTTAATTACACGTTGAATGAAGAAATATTTTCTCAGGTTTGTTTTAAATTTACTACTACATAGCTTCATTTCAATGCCCCCTAGTATTTTTGGAAAGAGTAGATAAGCGATTCACATCTACCCATTCCACTCCACTCAGTATTTTATAGACATCTATCATATCTCCCCTTAGCCGTCTCTTCTCCAAGCTGAAGAGCCCTAGACACTTTAGCCTTTCCTCATAGGGAAGTTGTCCCATCCCCTTTATCATTTTTGTTGCCCTTCTCTGTACCTTTTCTAATTCCGCTATATCTTTTTTGAGATGGAGTGACCAGAATTACACATAGTATTCTAGGTAGAGCAATACAATGGCATTATAACATTCTCATTTTTGTTTTCCATTCCTTTTCTAATAATTCCTAACATTCTATTTGCTTTCTTAGCCACCGCTGCCCATTGAACAGAGGGTTTCAATGTATCACCAACGACGACACTTAGATCCCTTTCCTGGGTGGTGACTCCTAATGTGGAACTTTGCATCATACAGCTATAATTTGGGTTTCTCTTTTCCACATGCATTGCTTTGCAGTTGCTCACATTAAATGTCATCTGCTATTCTGATGCCCAGACTGGGGGAGAAGGAGAAGGAGTGGAGAGAGGGGGGGGGGGGTGGGAGATGCTAACTATAGGGGGAGAGAAGGAAATAAAGGAGATGCTGGGCTACCTACAGGGCCGGTCTTAGGCCGAGGGGGCCGCATAGGGCCCTGCACGGTTTGCCTCAGTCAGCCTCTTCCCAGGGCTGGCAGCGGTCCAACACGGTATTTATCTGCCCGCCTTGGCATTCTCTTCTCCCCCCAACCAACAAGGATCATTTTTCTTTTAAATTTACCCTCCGTCGCCGACTCACCGGCATCCGACTGGACTGCACAGCAGGCAGCATCACTGAAAGCGCTCCTCCCCTCCCGAGTCCCCCTGATGTCTCTAGCAGAGCGCAGAAGCTCTTCCTGATTTGTTCATTCTCAGTGTCCCGCCCTTTGGTCTGCATAGGGCCCCGCACTTGCTAAGACCGGCCCTGGCTACCTAGAAGGATGGAAAGCGAGGGAGAGGAGATGCTGGGCATGATGAGACCATATAAGAGAAGCCATAGGTGTTGTCAAGGAGATGAGTGAGAGTGTGATGATGCATACAGAGGGTAAAAATGTGGTAAATTGGATTAGATGACAGAAGGGAATAGGAGTCTGGGGAAGGGATGAGATAGGAAATGAGAGAGCTAGGGACTGAGAGAAGGAGTTGATAGGTAGGTGAAAAGTAAAAAAAAGAAGATGAAGAACTGGAGGGTGAGAAATAGGATGAAATTTGAGAGGACAGAGAGAAAGAAAAGAAAGAAAGGGAGGAAAGAGCTAAAAGGTAAAGATCATTAATTCTAATTCTACATAATTATATTTCGCTAAATCCCTTGCTGGTCTGAAGCAGATTACAAAAGAGCAGATGTGAGGGAATGAAAGAGGACAGGTAGAGAAAGGAGAGAGGACAAATGGACAACAGCCACCTGAAAGAGTTAGCAAGAAGACAGGAAAGCAGAAGAGAGAAACTGGGAAAAACATGATTGGAAAAATAAAATGCCCAGACAATAAAGGTAGAAAAATGTGTTTTTAATTTGAATTTAACATTGGGAAATGTGCATCATGGATGTCTTTGTATTTTGTTCAGTTGTTTTTATTTCTCCAGTATTGCAGTGTACATGCCAAGGTTAGCTTCTTGGGGTTCCCAGTTCAGTTTTTAATATTTATATTTCTAATTTGTGATCTATATTTGGTGAAAGTCTACCTGTACATAGACACCTACATTTCATTGGGGAGGGAGGCAATGCTGGACCATGGAATGATAGAAGGAAAGGGATTGGGAAACGCTGGGGTTGGGAGTGAGATGGGGGGGCAGAGTTTGGGCACCCCCAAACAAAAAAAGCATTCTGTTGTACCTGTCTCTGCACAGCTACCCCACTTCCTTGCAAACTGCCCCACCTCCAAAAAATAACCCTAGTCCCCCATTCAAAAACTACACTACCCGTGACACCCTACTAACTGCCCCAACCCTAAAACCTGCCCCCTGAAAGTGCCCCAACTTTGCAAAAATTGCCCCATCTCCAAAGCTAGTCCCCCATATCTACCCATAAATAGTCGAAAATACTCCCTTCCCCTCAAACATGGTGTCCGAAAAGTGTCCCCACCCCCAACCCCAGGTATCTTCCCCACAGACACCACACATGCCCAGCACACACACTGAGAATAAAAAAGGCCAGATTAAGACATTGGCAAACTTAATTTGTGTCCACATGTTTCTTTGGTTTTTTGGGAGGGGGGGGGGGGAAGAAGCTGTTACATGGACTCAGGACTCTGGAGATTAAGATTGTCAACTGTCTGCCTTTTTTTCCCCCAGAAATCAACAGAATTTTCATGTCCTAAAAGGTAAAATGTTAGATAATAGTGCTAATTTTCAAAGCAGATGGATGTCTTAAAATGGCCAGAAAAAGTCCATCTGCCATAACGCCCAAGTTGCAATTTTTGGAAGGCAGAATTTGGATGTTTTATACTGTAATTCGAATAACAAGGGACTGTGTTGGAGGTGTGTTTTGGATGGGACTAGGGGGGATCCAAAATTAGGACACCTTTCAGTGATAATGGAACAGAAAGAAAGGACATTTTTATCTAGACTTGTTTCAGTCAGATCCAGGGTACAAAAAGGTACCCTGATTGAGCAGATGACCACTGAAGGGATGAAGGCATGAACCCTCCTTAATCGCCCATGCTCAATATCACTAAAAGGATGGTGCAGGACTTGAGGGGAAGACAGAGCAGGGCAGGCAACACGGCAATGCCGGAGACCGGCACTGGACAAGGCTTCAGCTGGTGGGGGTTGGGGAGCCCCACCAGCCAAAGTATTTCCTGCAGCAGTGGGTGGGGAGTGGCAGGGCAGCGAGGCGGTGGGGGGGGGGGGCAACAGCAGGGTGGCTCTGGCCCCCTCCCACCGCAAGGTCTGACTACGCCCCTGGTACCAGGCTCTGACAGCTTCAGGTATTATAGCCATTCCTAATAGAGCAGTAAGCAAGTGTAAGGAGTAGCCTGTGATCAGTGCAGTGGACTGTGAACAACAGGACCCAGGTGTAACACCCACTTTAATTGTTTTATTTCTGTACAAGTGTATGAGAAATACCTACTGTACCTGAATTTATGGAATTATTTATCTCTGTCCATTCTTTATTTAAATGCACCTGGGCTATTACTGCCTTTATCGCTGCCTTTCTATTGGGATATTCTAACTTCAGAATTGTTATTCGAGAGAATTTTGATTTGCATTATATAGGTCATTGTACCTTTTCAAGACGCTTAACTCCATATCATGTGCTTCTGAGTGACTGTTGGCTCCCTACCATGCTTGCTGTTCTTCTAAATGTTCGCAGAAGCCTCCTTGTTACATCATTTTGGAATTGGCTCATCCCTCTGCAAAATGTTACCCAGTTCCTAACAAGACACTTGCAAGCATGATCGCTATTGTAGTGGTGGACCTTCAGGTACTATAGGTTTTTATCCATTCCTGGAGGGCTCACAGTAATGTAAAAAGGAATTGTGGGATTTGAACCTTGGTCCTGTTATTTAAAATCCACTGCACTGACCACTAGGTTGCAGGGACATCCCTGTGGCCATTTTTGTACACATGATGCCAGACAGACGTTTTTGTGCCTGCTTTTTTGGCATTCGTGTTTTGGGCATTTCATTTTGGAAATGGCTGTTCATGTTGGACGTTTTCAGTGCAAGAACAGATGTCTTTTTCCTGTTCAAAAATGGCTGTGAGATGGACAGGTTTTTTTTGGACGTTATGAGCAGGACGTCCCGGTTCTGACTTGGATGTTCTTTCGAAAATTCCCCTCCACTTATCTGGACATTTTTCTGAATTTAAAACCTCTATTTGCATTTCTCTAGTTCCTCCAGCCCCCTTGTCAGTGTCTGCCTGCCTCCCCTGTGATTAGCAGCAGAGGTAGTATTTCAGCCAATGGGAAGATACTGGGGGGGGGGGGGGGGAGGCGAAGCACTGGAAAGCAACTCTACACATGGGAATGGAGGGGGTGATCTGGAGGAAATTTCTGTGCTGTACAGGTGAAGTTTCCACATCTAGTGGGAGGCGAAAGATAAATGAACCCTCTCCAAAATATGTCACAGTATATGTCTGTGGGAGAAACAACTCCAACAGCTGCAATATGCACACACTGATTCAGTGTACTATTGTGATTAAGTACTCTTCCCCTCTCATGATCATAGACACACAGCAAGCACACACAAACATACCAACACACATGTGCAGACACACATAAACATGTATGCCCCCTCACACACAAATACACATGAGCACACACATCCCCCCCAATGCATACATTTATTTTATTTATCTTTATTTTTGTTACATTTGTACCCCGCGCTTTCCCACTCATGGCAGGCTCAATGCGGCTTACATGGGGCAATGGAGGGTTAAGTGACTTGCCCAGAGTCACAAGGAGCTGCCTGTGCCTGAAGTGGGAATTGAACTCAATTCCCCAGGACCAAAGTCCACCACCCTAACCACTAGGCCACTCCTACACTGTTGCTACTATTCGAGATTCTACATGGAATGTTGCTAGTGGAATAACAACATTCCATGTAGAATCTCCAATAGTAGCAACATTCCATGTAGAATCTCCAATAGTATCTATTTATATTTTTGTTACATTTGTACCCTGCGCTTTCCCACTCATGGCAGGCTCAATGCGGCTTACATGGGGCAATGGAGGGTTAAGTGACTTGCCCAGAGTCACAAGGAGCTGCCTGTGCCTGAAGTGGGAATCGAACTCAGTTCCTCAGTTCCCCAGGACCAAAGTCCACCACCCTAACCACTAGGCCACTCCTCCTCCATATGCAGAGGGGCTGGAAAGAATTCCATGAGCCATGCTCCTTATGCTTTCCCCACTTGTTGAATGTACAGAACCTCTAAATTTAAGATAATTGAAACCATGAGAGAATTTTTATTTGTGGAATGGAATAAATCATGTTAGTAGACCTTGAAAGGCTTCACTCACTGAAATGGAGGATCAAATAATGGACAATGCTTTTAGGGGGGTCTTTTACTAAAGCTTAGCTCAAGTTATCTGCAGCAGGGCCCATTTTATTCCTATTATCCCTGCTGCAGATAACTGGAGCTAAGCTTTAGCAAAAGACCCCCTTAGTGATACTAGGTTACAAATGAGCCTTTTAGAGCCAGATAGAGATGTATTTACAAAACAGTGTTGGTGATTTTATGCAGATTTTGACATGGGGTAGGGTCATAACATGCATTTCAATTTGACTTTTCGCATTAAAATTGCTCATGTGCATTAAAAATCTGTGTTAAATTGCTAAGGTGGAATTATACGTAAATATAGGAAGGAGTGGGAAAAGCTTGATGAAAAATGCAATTGGCATCTTCTATCATGAACATGCGTGACAAAATAACATACATTAACACTTCAGCAAGAGTTTACCGCAGTTTAAACTGTACTTTCACGTATGTACCAAACTGTTTCTGCTTCTGCAGTTTGTGAATCCTGACCATGTTCTCATTTGGTACTAAACCACAGTGAGGGGCATAATTGAACGCGAACGCCCATTTGTAAAAACGTCCATCTCCGAGAACGGGTCCGTGAAGGGGCGGGCCGAACTGTATTTTCGAAAAAAATGGACGTCCATCTTTTTTTTCGAAAATACATTGGATTAGGGCGTTTTTTGAGCTGGGCGTTTTTGTTTTTTAGCGATAATCGAAACCGAAGCGTCCCAGCTCAAAAACGACCAAATCCAAGGCATTTGGTCGTGGGAGGGGCCAGCATTCGTAGTGCACTGGTCCCCCTGAGATGCCTCTATGCCAGCCTCAAATATCATACCTAGCTCCATGACAGTAGTATGCAGGTCCCCAGAGCAATTTTACTTTAGTTGGTGCTGCGCGGGACCCATGCAGAGAGGAAAAATCGGAAGGAAAAAAAAAACAAGCAAGCTGTCATGGAGCTGGGGATGACATTTGAGGCTGGCTTACAAGTTGGGAAAAAAGTGTTTAACATTCGTTTTTTTTTGGTGGGAGGGGGTTAGTGACCACTGGGGGAGTCAGGGGAGGTCATCCCCGGTTCCCTCCGGTGGTCATCTGGTCATTTAGGGCACTTTTTTGGGACCTGTTCGTGAAAAAAACGGGTCCAACAAAAGTGACCTAAATTCTCTCTGAAAACGCCTTTCTTTTTTCCATTATCGGCCGAGCACTCACATCTCTGCTCAGCCGATAACCAAGCTTCAGTCCCGCCTTCACCACGCCTCCGACACGCCCCCGTCAACTTTATGCATTCCCGCGACGGAGTGCAGTTGGAAACGCCCAAAATCGGCTTTCGATTACACCGATTTGGGCACCCACAAGAGAAAGACGTCCATCTCCCGATTTAGGTCGGAATTTGGGCATTTTTCTCTTTCGAAAATAAGCCTCAGTGTAAATGTTTCTCCATTTAATATGTTGATAAATCACATCATTAACATGTTAATACTGCCCTAGGGATGTGCATGGAAATTTTCAGTTTGTTTGGGGGGGGGAGGGGTCACTTTTCAAACATTTTCCCCATGTTTTTGACATTTTGTTAGTTTATTTCAAACTTTTTTGTTAATAGCGATTTTTTTTAACATGCCCAGATTGATTACGTGCATTAATTCATAGGTTAATCTGCATTAAATAGATTTGCACACTAACAAATGCTCATCCCCACAGCAAACTAATTGAGAGGTCCTTTTACTAAGCTGCAGAATAAAGGGCCCTGCGGTAGCGACAGGGGCCATTTTTCCCGCATGCCAGGGCCCTTTTTACCGCAGCGGGTAAAAAGCTCCAAAAAAATGGCCATGCAGTAAGATTACTCTTACCACGTGGCCATGCGGCGGGGAGCACTTACCGCCACCCATTGGGTGCACGGTGAAGCTCAATTCCTGCTGGGTTAGCACCATGCTATAAAACATTTTTTTACAGCACAGTAGAAATGGCACACACTGGAGCCAGAACTAACACCAGCAGCTGCGTTGGGCCAGCAGTAACATAGAGGGGCATAATTGAAAGGTGCCAGCCATCTCCGGCACTGGCACCGCAAGCGGGCGGAGCCAACCGTATTTTCGAAAAAGATGGCCAGCCATCTTTTTCTTTGCTAATACGGTTGGGCCCGGCCAAATGTCAGAGTTCGCCGGGGTTGAGATGGCTGGCCTCGGTTTTCGGCTATAATGGAAAAAAATGCCGGCAATCTCAAACTCTGCGAAATCCAAGGCATTTGGTCATGGGATGAGCCAGCATTTGTAGCACACTGACCCCCCTGACATGCCAGGACACCAACCGGGCACCCTAGGGGTCACTTCTAAAAATTAAAAAATAAAAATAGCTCCCAGGTGCATAGCTCCCTTCCCTTTGTTGTTTAGCCCCCAACCACCCCCCAAAACCCACTCCCCACAACTCTACACCATTACCATAGCCCTAAGGGGTGAAGGGGGGCATCTACATGTGGATACAGTGGGTTTTGGGTGGGTTTTGGAGGGCTCCCATTTACCACCACAAGTGTAACAGGTAGGGGGGGATGGGCCTGGGTCCACCTGTCTGAAGTGCACTGCACCCACTAAAAACTGCTCCAGGGACTTGCATATTGCTATCAGGGAGGTTGGTATGACATTTGAGGCTGGCATAGAGGCTGGCAAAAAAGGTTTTTTTTGGGTGGGAGGGGGTTGGTGACCACTGGGGGAGTAAGGGGAGGTCATCCTCGATTTCCTCCGGGGGTCATTTGGTCTGTTGGGGCCCCTTTTTAAAGCTTGGTCATGAAAAAAAAGGGACCAAGTAAAGCCGGCGAAATGCTCATCAAACCTGGCTTTTTTTTCTGTTATCAGGCGAAGCCGGCCATCTCGTGAGCACGCCCCCATCCTGCCCCCGTCCCGCCTTCACTACCCTACTGACACGCCCCCGTGATGTTTCGCCGGCTCCGCGACGCAAAGCAGTTGAACCCGGCCAAAATCAGGTTTCGATTATACCAATTTCACCGGGTTTAGGAGATCATCAGCCATCTCCCGATTTGTGTCGGAAGATGGCCATCTTCTTACTGATGTTCTAACGTCTCAAACAAATCCATCCAAGATGAGGGCTCTCATATGAAGTCATAGGGACAGGCAGGGACTGGTTGCTCATGTGAAGGTGTGTATAGGAAACTTCTAGTTCACTTTAAGCACATTTCCTCTCAGGGTCCCATTAAGAGACCTAGCTATAGAGTGCTGTGCAGGAAGGGTGTGGTTAAGTCAGGGCAAATAAAGCCCCAAAGCAGAGACAGGCCAGACAGGCCCAAGGAAAATAGGAACAGCCCTCCAGTATATGCTTTTACAGCATATGTGTAAAGTATCTGAAAACTGGCTAGGGTAGGAAAAGATTTTTTGTGGAAATTGCAGACCCTTCTTTGACCAGGCTGCAGCCGGGCCTTTGTTTAATATTTAGTTTAAGAAGGTGCACACTGTGAATGTGGGATCTGGCCCGGGCATCCGGGTGGGTTTTGCCAGCCTGCCTGTTTGTCCGGATTTGCAGACGAACAGACCGGCTAACTGGTGTCCTATCATCCCCTCCCCTCCGCTCCTTTACCTAAGTGTTGTGCCCTGGTGGTCTAGTGACCTCTTCGGGGCGTCTGCAGACTGTCTTGCTCCCGGTGCCACTTCAAAATGGCTGCCGAGAGTTCAAGTGGCAGCCTCAAGAGACTTCCACAGAAGTCTTGCAAAGTCGCTGCTTTTTGAATCGGTTCCAGGAGCAAGAGCGGTTTACAGCTGCACCAGGTAGGAAAGAGGGGGCTCTTTCTTGCCCTGAAGAGGCCACTAGACCACCAGGACACTATAATAAGGTATAGGAGGGGAGGGGAAGGTTAGTGAATGGAGTCATGTGGGTGGAGGGAGGCTGGAAAATTGGGGAGGGGATATATATGGGAGGAGAGAGAGGGAATCTGGCTTTCTTTGGAGGAGTCAAAGTGATGGGGGAGGGGTGTGACAGGGGGCAGGGTGGGGTGTGACAGGGATGGGGCAGGGGTGTGACAGGGGACGGGGCATGTATCCTTTTTTTCCATAGGGCAAATATGGTAACCCTACCCTTGTGAAGATTATAACTGACTTGCAAGAGGCTTTATTCTCACTATTAAGTTACTATACCTATGAAGTGAACAGGTTTCAGTATATAATGTTTGAGTAGACCAGTAGAGGTTTTTGATTAACTTGTTTGTTTTTTTTTACTGTTATTTGCTGTGTCTGTAAAGGCTCCACACCCAACCCTCCCTCATGCGATCATAGCTCACAACAATGTTAAGACTTCAAAATGTGTCTTCTTTGTGTTGTTAGAAGTGTACTCTTCAACTTTGTCCTGTAACTTGCAACTTGGCACGGCTTGGCCAGATGTCACCACCTGTATCAATATTGATGGTAACCATGTCACGGTATTTTCCAAGCTTATTGCAATAATTGTTACCAAATTAAATGGTCATGGATGGAAATCAACGTATTTAGTGGGAATTTGTCCCTTTCACC
This sequence comes from Microcaecilia unicolor, assembly GCF_901765095.1. Lineage (NCBI taxonomy): Eukaryota > Metazoa > Chordata > Amphibia > Gymnophiona > Siphonopidae > Microcaecilia > Microcaecilia unicolor. Next base: position 11,957,980 of record NC_044043.1, on the reverse strand, counting down.
ACATATGCCTTTCGCAGAACTTGTGTGTTAAATTACGACACTCAGCAAATATTTTAGCTGTGAAGCAGGCAGTTTTGTTACCAGCTTTTCAATTAGAATTCTCTGTTTTCAAGGCTCATCATTAATCATCTATACACAGCCTGTCAACAGATAGATAGTAGAAGCCCTATGAAGGAAGTGCTTGCTACCCCCTGGAGGAAGGGAGGTGTAAGTGTCCCTCTCAGGTGATGCTTACTGACCCTAAATCCCTACAATTGGAACTGAGGCTTCTGGCTAACCCTCTTAGGGGGCCCTTTTACAAAGTGGCGGTAAGCCCAACGCGGGCTTACCAGTCGCTCTTTCGGGACTACCCCCGGCCCAACGCAGACGTTGGTGGTAGTCCTGCCCCAAGTACGCACCATTTCTGGGGGGGGGGGACCCGGAAATGGCTTGCATTGTGGTATCCAGGCGGTAATCGGACATTGCCCTGCGCTGCCTGGTTACTGCTGGGTTAGCGCGGGAGCCCTTATCACCACCTCAATGGCCATGTGTGCCTGGGGTCTTTATACCCACTGTGGTAAAAAGGGCCCTGGCGCGCGGGAAATACAACCCCTGGCGCCAGCGCAGGACCCTTTTTCCCACAGCTTGATAAAAGTGCCCCATAGATTTGCTGCTGATGGAAGGGTAGGGTTCAATGTGTATATATTGGGGGAGTTCCTTGAGCTAGAGGTTTTGTAGGATCCCTCAATTCCATAGCTACACTCAAAAACTTAAATTAGCATCGTCTATCATGTGCTAATAAGGAGCCCCATTTATGTCTGTGGAGAGCTACATATAAGCTGATGAGTGACAAGGCTGAATAACAGTGCATTACATTTTGAACTCTCAACATTATTAATACTTGATACGGATGAATAAGATTTAGCACAATTATCTTTATTTTTCCTGCCCAGTTTGGTTCCACCTGGTGGTTCTGTTTGCTGTCACACATCTTCTGGAACAGATTATGGCAGCTGGACATTTTCCCTGTACCCAACTTTTGAAAGGGGTCATTCTTTGCATGGAAAGATCACCTAGCTGCATGTTCCTTATTTCCCACTTTATATTCTGAAACCTCTCCAAGGAAACCTTATTTCATCAGCAGTTGGCTGTAGGTTCATAATCTGTTAAACATTAGTGGTTTCTTCAGATTGAAAAGCAGTGGAACAAACATGCAATATTACAGTAATGCACGAGAAAACCTAGCATTACTGCCACTATACAGAGTGATAGATCATAACTCATTAGATTGTGTTCTGTACTTAAAGTGAAGTCAGTGGATTGCCCATGCTCACAATAAATGACTATCTTAAATGAGTTGAAATGGCCGTGTGGTAATTAGTTGAAAGGAGAATTACCAGCTCTCTCCATTTCTGCTGGTCAGACTGGAATACTTTTGTTCTTATCTACCACTGTATGATGGACTTGCTGTTCTGATTTCCCTAAGCAAAGTAGGAGTTCAACCAAATACAATGAAGGAGATAAAATGAATATCTGGGTCTCGGGTGCCATCAATATTCTTTTTAGAAGGTCCATCTAGCCCAGTATTCTGCTTCCAACAGTGGCCAATCCAGGTCACAAGTACCTGACAGAAACCCAATTATTAGCAACATTCCACGCTACCAATCCCAGGGCAAGCAACTGCCTCCCCATGTCTCAATAGCAAACTATGGACTTTTCCTCCAGGAATTTGTCTAAACCTTTTTTAAACCCAGATATGCTAACTGCTGTTACCACATCCCCCGGCAATGAGTTCCAGAGCTTAACTATTCTTTGAATGAAAAAATATTTTCTCCTATTTGTTTTAAAAATATTTCCATGTAACTTCCTCGAGTGTCCCCTTGTCTTTCTACTTTTAGAACAATTAGAAAATCGATTTACTTCTACTCATTCTACACCACTCAGGATTTTATAGATCTCAATTGTATCCCCCCCTCAACCGTCTATTTTCCAAGCTAAAGAGCCCTAACCTCTTCAGTCTTTCCTCTTACGAGAGGAGTTCCATCCCCTTTATCATTTTGGTCACTTTACTTTTGTCATGTCCCCTACCTCAATGCAAGCGGCGTCCTCGGGCCGCGTGGGGTCCCGTCAACACGCACACTTGACTGGCACTGCGTGAGCCATGTATGTGTAGTCCTTTCTGGGTTTGTTCAGAGAGTGGTGGTTGCAGGCTCCTTGATTGCTTTGCTTCCACCCACCTGGGTCTGCTCTTCCTCTGCCTAGCTTCCTTTGCTTCTCTCCTATTGGTCTTCCAGTTCCTCCTTCCCCTGCTCTTGTCCTATGGCTGTGCCCCTTCTCCCTGCTGATGTCATACGCCAGCCCTTTATCAGCTGAGCTCTCCCTGGACTCCATGCTTCGGCTTCTACTTTGGTAGGTGTTTCTAACTCTGTAGTCTGCTTCTTATCTACTGGTCCCTCGTTGCTGACTTTGCCTGTACCTGGATTACCCTTCTGCCTGCCGCCTGCCTACTGAATTTCGCCTGCACCTGGATTACTCTCTTGCCTGCCACCTGCCTACTGACTTTCACCTGTACCTGGATTACTCTCTTGCCTGCCGCCTGCCTACTGACTTGCCTGTACCTGGGTTACTCTCTTGTCTGCCGCCTGCCTACTGACTGCTGCTTGTACCTGGATTACTCTCTTGCTTGCCGCCTGCCTTCTGACTTTCGCCTGTACCTGGATTACTCTCTTGCCTCCCGCCTGCCTACTGACTTGCCTGTACCTGGATTACTCTCTTGCCTGCCGCCTGCCTACTGACTTGCCAGTACCTTGATTACTCTCTTGACCTGCTGCCTGCCTGGCCAATACATTCATCACCCCGCTTCCAGCTCCGTCCTGTAAGTCCTGCAGGCCGCCCGCACCTAGGGGCTCAACCTCTGGGGAACGGCGGTCAATGCAGATGAAACCTGGCATTGTCCAGCCGCCAAGCAGAACCTGGTCTGAGTACCGGGCTCAGCAGTGCTCCACTTGGTACAAGAACTCACAAGTCTGACATCTTTGAACCTTTTCTAATTCCGGTATATCTTTTTTGAGATATGGCAATCAGAATTGAACCAGATAGCTACCCAGTTACCTTAGGACAGATCTTCTGCAACGATGGTAAAACGTTGACAGCATCAGCCTGTCCTGAAAAATTAGATCCATTTGACCACAATCATGCCTTGCCTTTCTTTGTTATGTATCCTATACTGTTTATTGTAAGCCACAGTGAGAGCAGCAGGTAAAAAGCCCCTAAAAAAGACATTGCCATGCCGTAAGATTATTCTTACTGCATGGTCATGTGGGGGGGGGGGGGGGAGCACTTATTGCCACCCATTGAGGTGGTGGAAGGGGCTCCAGTGGTAACCCTGCAGTAACCAGGCAGTGCGCAGCGCTGCGCGATTACCACTGGGTTAGTTCTGTGCTAGAAAACAGGGAATTATTTTCCAAAGTGCCAGAAATGGTATGCACTTCAGGCGTAATTACTGCTAGTGGCCGCGTTGGGCCGGTGATAGTTCCAGGTTGAAGTAATAGTAACATAGTAAATGACGGCAGATAAAGACCTGAACGGTCCATCCAGTCTGCCCAACAAGATAAACTCATTTTACATGGTATGTGATACTTTATATGTATATCCGAGTTTGATTTGTCCCTGCCTTTCTCAGGGCACAGACCGTAGAAGTCCACCCTGCACCGGTTTTATTCTCCAGATACCGGCGTCGCCACCCAATGTCCGCTAAGATTCCATAGATCCATTCCTTCTAAACAGGATTCCTTTGTGTTTATCCCATGCATGTTTGAATTCCATTACCGTTTTCATCTCCACCACCTCCCACGGGAGGGCGTTCCACATATCCACCACCCTCTCCGTGAAAAAATACTTCCTGACATTACTCCTGAGTCTGCCCCCCTTCAACCTCAATTCATGTCCTCTAGTTCTACCACCTTCCCATCTCCGGAAAAGATTTGTATGCAGATATTTCAAATATTTGAACGTCTGTTTCATGTCACCCTTGTTTCTCCTTTCCTCCAAGGTGTACATGTTCAGGTCAGCAAGTCTCTCCTCGTACGGTTTGCAACACAAATCCCATACCATTTTCGTAGCTTTTCCTTGCACCGCTTCCAGTCTTTTTACATCTTTAACCAGATACGGCCTTCAAAACTGAACACAATACTCCAAGTGGGGCCTCACCAACGAAGTGCGGCAACCCTTTAGTAAAAGAGTCCCAAAGTGGAGAATGATTTGAACATAAATTTTTTATTAGACTGTGGAAAAGAAAGAAGGGGAATCATATATGCTGGCAACAATCCATGCAGAGTCTTAAAGACAAAACAGCAGACTTTAAATTGAATGCAGGCCTTTAAAAGCAACCAGTGAAGTTCATACAACTCAGGGTGATTCTATCGTGTTTTTGCAGTTTAGAAAGCACTCTTTTTGGGTGCCACCATTTGGGCGCAATGGAATAGGTGCCTCAGTATGTCGGTTTCAAATTCAGGTGACAGGGAGCGGACAGCAACCACTGGGGACAAGGAAGTGTTATGCATTAATCCCTCCAGTGGACAGCTGCTCAATCAGAGCACATTTCTGTAACCTGGACGCGACAAGTACCAGGTCTAAATAACAATGTCTGTCTTTTTAGACATGGTCATCCCTTCCACTTCTGTGATTGGAGTTGGATGTCCATATTTTGGACCCTCCCTAGACCTACCCAAAATGCACCCAGGCCAGGCCCCTTGCCATATGGACGTACTGCAGTGTGAAACGTCCATACCCTGCCTTTGTAAATTGGGATTTGGACGTCTAAATGCCAGTTTTCAGACATCCACCATGGTGGTTGTTTTAGAAGCTCTATTCAAATGCAATTAAACAAAAAAGAACAATTTGCCGTCAAAAGAGAAGGTACAACATTAGAAACTCCGGTATTCAAATAGGACAGGATCTATCAAAAGAGCATCTAACAGATGGCAAAGGTTAATAGGTTTAGAGCAACCAGATTTGAGAAATCTCCTTACTCTTATGAAACATTTATAACCACTGGTTAATATATTTTTTTTAATATCTGGGTCCCTAACACAAGTAGATACATACCTGACATCAAAATCCCTTTTGGGAAGTACAAACTCCCCCTCCAATCACAAGTGAGAACCTACAGTTAGATTCAACACTTACTTTGATTCCCCAAATCCAGGCAACCTTCAAGAGGTGCTTCTACTACTTGCGACAGCTACTCTGCCTCTCTCCTTAAATTGATAAGGTAAATCTTATCCCAATTGTGCATGCCATGATAACATCAAGACTGGATTACTGCAATGCACTATACAATGGTCTGACTACAAAGGGCCTGCACCAGCTCCAGTTGATTCAGAATGCAGAGGCAAGACTCATAGAAGGTTGCAAGCGACATGACCACATCACACCATTTTTGCAAAAACTTCATTGGCTACCAGTACAATACAGGCTGCAAAATTTAAGACTCTTTGTCTGATCTTCAAGGACCTGAAAGGAAATGGCCCCGAGTACCTGAAAAATAGGATGATCCCTCCACACACCACCAAGGACACTAAGGTCTTCCCAAGGACTTTCACTAACCACACCCTCTCCAAAAGACATTACATGATGTGATACCCGCAAGCGAGCCTTTCCGGAACAGCCCCCACACTCTGGAATGCACTGCCTGAAAGGCTTCGCTTAACACAAGACTATCTCTACTTCAGGAAGCAGTTGAAAGCTTGGCTCTTCAACCAAGCCTTTAATAGAAGAAGTGACTAATTTGCTAGTCTCACACACACACACACACAAGGAGTGACTCGGGCTGCATATACTGCAGCAGGACATGTTTATCTACTCCTACCCTAGCTGAGATAATATTTAACCATCTCTCCGTACTCATATGCAACTTTCTTTATCACCTTACTTTCTAACTCTTCCAACTGTCTTACCTGTCTATATGTTGCATCTTTGCTTTACCCTTTACTATCAATTGTAATGCTCTTAATTACGTATTGTGTTGACATTGTAAGTAGTATACCATACCATACTTTGTATTGTTATTTGAATATTTTTTCTGCTGTAATTGCCTATTGCTTACTTTTGGTCTATTCTCACTGAACACTGCCTTGAGTGAATTCCTTCAAAATGGCGGTAAATTAATCCTAATAAATAAATAACTGAACAAACATCCGGGGCAGGGGTCCTGTGGTTCAGCAGAGTCATCGGTGGTCAGAACTGAGGCTAGCGGGTGAAGGGGGTCTCTGGAAGTATTTTGAGGCCTTGGAGGAGGTTTCATCTAGCACGACCATCTGCGATGTTGCCCAACCGGAAAATGAGCTTCCCTGGGCTTGGAGCGTCGAAGAAAACAGCTGCTTTGGGCCTAGTCCAGTCTCCGGAGCATGCGTGACTTTTTGCCCATGCACAGTATCAATCCGGAGACATGACTAGACCCGAACTGAAGCCGGGGTCTCGATTTTTGGGTCTGCCGGCTTTAGTTCTGCAGTTTTCGTGATCTTTTTACCGCAGTCACTGGGGGTCCGTCGGGACCTGTTCCGGTGGCAGGGGTTGACTAAGGAGCCTTTAGGAGGTCATGGTAAGGGGTTTGGTGGCCCAAAAATGTATGGTATTTATTTTTAAAATAGTGTTTTAGGTCCCATTAGGCTGAAGAATAAAGGGTTAATTTTTTGATTAAACTAATGGTGGTTATGGGTTCTTGAAAACCTCTTGGGGTGAGGAAGTACAAATAACTTTTTGAAAAAATAATTGAGGGTATTATAAGTGAAGGTTTTGTTTGGGGGCAGTTTTGAGGGTTAAAATTAGTTTCTTTGAACTGGGGTTGCTCTAGGGTGTACGTGGGGTGTTGTTGACATTTTTTTTTAGAGTGGATGTAAGTAGTTCCTTGGTGGGGTTTGGGGGTATTTTAGGATAAAATTCCGGGAACATCTTTATTTGTAGAATAAAATTTATGAGAACATTATGGCACATGTGGTTTGATGGCCTTTAGGGACATTGCAAACATTAAAACAATAAGGATGAAATAATATAATTATGTGAAAGAAATGGTAACTCTCAGTTATCTAAGCCATGATGTCCATGTGTCTAAGGCTCACTGAGGCAACAAGAACTCTATTTAAGGCTCTCACATTTGGTGTCCAGATACATCCTTGAGTAAACCATTGTAATGAATGTGTGAAAGTGTAATTCGATAATAATAGAACATCCCATACTGAAAGGCAAATAATGCCCCCCCACCACCACCAAAAAAAAAACAAAACAAAAAAGACTGCAAAATACAAAATATCTCTATGATCCAATGAAACGGCACAGTCACTCTGAAATAGTACTTATCTGAAGCTCAGCAAATTGGTAGTCAAACTCTCTAACTGATGGCTTTACAGAGCTCCATTTCGTAATCTTCCTCAGGAATCCTGGTATCAAAAAGAGTTAAAGAGAAACTGCAACTGGAGTCAGACGTCTTTCAAAATGGCATTGGAGACAAGAGGAAACACCAGCTCGATTTCCTGCGGCACCAAAATACTGAAGATGGCATCATACCTTAAATAACCTTTATGGATGACAAACAGATCAAGCAATGTTATTCCACTCAATGCATTCATTCAAACTATAGGGTTGTATAGCTTTAAGTTCAAATATCCAATACTGTTCCCATAACAGAAGATGATGCATTCTATCTCCTTCAAAATTCACAGAAATTTGTTGGATAATAAACCACTGAAGGCTGGAAAAATCATGTTGAGAAAGCAAACAATGTGTAGGCGCATTAGCAGAACTGGTATTCAATGTACTGCGATGTTCCACTAAACGGATACATATCTTATGAGTAGTATGACCAACATATATCTTCTGACACGGAGAGATAATCACATAGACCACAAACAAAGATTCACATGTTATCTTACTACTACTACTACTACTACTATTTAGCATTTCTATAGCGCTACAAAGCATACGCAGCGCTGCACAAACATAGAAGAAAGACAGTCCCTGCTCAAAGAGCTTACAATCTAATAGACAAAAAATAAATAAAGTAAGCCAATCAAATCAATTAATGTGAACGGGAAGGAAGAGAGGAGGGTAGGTGGAGGCGAGTGGTTACAAGTGGTTACGAGTCAAAAGCAATGTTAAAGAGGTGGGCTTTCAGTCTAGATTTAAAGGTGGCCAAGGATGGGGCAAGACGTAGGGGCTCAGGAAGTTTATTCCAGGCGTAGGGTGCAGCGAGACAGAAGGCGCGAAGTCTGGAGTTGGCAGTAGTGGAGAAGGGAACAGATAAGAAGGATTTATCCATGGAGCGGAGTGCACGGGAAGGGGTGTAGGGATGGACGAGTGTGGAGAGATACTGGGGAGCAGCAGAGTGAGTACATTTATAGGTTAGTAGAAGAAGTTTGAACAGGATGCGAAAACGGATAGGGAGCCAGTGAAGGGTCTTGAGGAGAGGGGTAGTATGAGTAAAGCGACCCTGGCGGAAGATGAGACGGGCAGCAGAGTTTTGACCTTTAATGTATATAATTTACCCATTCCCAGGTTAATTCATTCAGAGCAACACAGCGCTTGGACACACACCGTACAATGTCCACAGCATGTATGGCTACCAGAGGTAGACCCAAGAACACTGTCTTGAGACTCAAATCTGGTTTTTACAATACTATCCCGCATATTTCTTGGGCGTGAATATGCTATGCAGGGTCCATCTTTAAATATTGAACGTTGAGAAATTATGTCCCAATGACGGTGTATATTTTTGGCAATAAATTGAACCTGATCAGAATAGGAGAGCACACAGATTTGTTGTTGGGGTTGATCTTTGGGCAGCAGAGCTGAAGATATCAGAGTATAGAAGTGTGTTCATGTGCTCTCTGTGTATGAAAGGATTTTATTTCACAAATGGTTTTAAATGGTCCTGAGTGAATGAGTGATGTCAGCTCTGAGGACAGAAATAGTTGAAAGTGACGTATCAAATGAAAGAGTGTTAAAACCCGAGCTTGATAGTTTGCCCCCCAGATAAGATTACTGTGAGGGCTTATTAGTGTTTGTTTGATATATATTTTTTAAATTAAATATGCTTGAGTGGCAGAAACCTGAGCTACGCTTATTTTATTCAGATCCTGGTAAAAGCAGGGTGAAATCTAAATGAGAGACTCTAACTGATAAAAAAAAAAAACTAGATATGACCATGTGATTTCTTTGTTTCTGGATCTTCATAAGTACATAAGTAATGCCATACTGGGAAAAGACCAAGGGTCCATCGAGCCCAGCATCCTGTCCACGACAGCGGCCAATCCAGGCCAAGGGCACCTGGCGAGCTTCCCAAACGTACAAACATTCTATACAATCAAGCCATTGTGACATCACTAATGAGGTTGGCTCTTATTGGTGGAATGAGCCACTATGACATCACAATAGGTTAAATCACTGCTCTATGTAATAAAAGTGAGCCAAGTAGAGGACATAAGTACATAAGTAATGCCACACTGGGAAAAGACCAAGGGTCCATCGAGCCCAGCATCCTGTCCACGACAGCGGCCAATCCAGGCCAAGGGCACCTGGCAAGCTTCCCAAACGTACAAACATTCTATACATGTTATTCCTGGAATTTTGGATTTTTCCAAGTCCGTTTAGTAGCGGTTTATGGACTTGTCCTTTAGGAATCCGTCCAACCCCTTTTTAAACTCTGCTAAGCTAACCGCCTTCACCACTTTCTCCGGCAACGAATTCCAGAGTTTAATTACACGTTGTGTGAAGAAAAATTTTCTCCGATTTGTTTTAAATTTACTACACTGTAGTTTCATCGCATGCCCCCTAGTCCTAGTATTTTTGGAAAGCGTGAACAGACGCTTCACATCCACCTGTTCCACTCCACTCATTACTTTATATACCTCTATCATGTCTCCCCTCAGCCGTCTCTTCTCCAAGCTGTATAGCCCTAGCCTCCTTAGTCTTTCTTCATAGGGAAGTCGTCCCATCCCCGCTATCATTTTAGTCGCCCTTCGCTGCACCTTTTCCAGTTCTACTATATCTTTCTTCATTGTCTCCCTGTTGAAATGCATATTTTAAGTTATGTTGTTTAACCTTTAAAAAGAGGATGTAACAATGATTGTATTGTATTGTATTAATAGATTTCTATTCTGCTTTAAACCCAAAGCTGCAGAGCAGATTACAAGCAATAAAAAAACTTCTCATAAAAGAAGGAATTCACAATAAAAAAAAACCAAATAAGTCAGTAATAGCAACATCTATTAACCTGATTAAACAAACACCATTCCTGTCTAGCAAAATAAAACATTTATTTCTCATTACAGTCAATGCTGTGGAAATAAATAGGTTTTCAGAGCCTTTCTAAACAAGAAATGAGATGTAACACGTCGAATTTGAATTGGAATACTATTCCAGACTTTTAACACTTTGAAAAGTGAAAGAATGTTCCCAAATTGATTTACAGTTTATATTTTTCATAAAAGGGACGTCGATAAAAAAACTTTCCCTACTCCTGGGGTGAAACACTTGCTGCGTGGCCATTTCCAGGGGAGCCTCACTGCCACCTATTTAGCTGACAGTCAGGGCTCCCGTGCTGCCCAATTACCACCAGACGTGCCCCCACCACCAAAAAAATCAAAATAATTTTGAAACACTGGAAATGGCATGTGGTGGGGGTCTCTTTCTTTAAACGCTCAACTTCTCCGATAGTTTATCCTTAATATACTCAGCTCTATATGATCAGACAGTCATAATATCCATCCTTTTACAATTTCCCTCCCAGTCTCCTTCCCTGTTATCTATCCTAGTCTACCTTCCCTATTCCAACTCATACATTCCTGGGCGCTGTTGCCACTGTGTTGTTTTTTTCTCAGTTCTTAATATTTTTTTTTTCTTACATTTGTACCCCACGCTTTCCCACTCATGGCAGGCTCAATGCGGCTTACATGGGGCAATGGAGGGTTAAGTGACTTGCCCAGAGTCACAAGGAGCTGCCTGTGCCGGAAGTGGGAATCGAACTCAGTTCCTCAGGACCAAAGTCCACCACCCTAACCACTAGGCCACTCCTCCACTGTTGCTACTATTTGAGATTGTACATGGAATGTTGCTATTCCACTAGCAACATTCCATGTAGAAGTCGGCCTTTGCAGATCACCAATGTGGCCGCGCAGGCTTCTGCTTCTGTGAGTCTGACGACCTGCACCAGACTCACAGAAACAGAAGCCTGCGCAGCCTTCTACATGGAATGTTGCTAGTGGAATAGCAACATTCCATGTAGAATCTCCAATAGTAGCAACATTCCATGTAGAAGTCGGCCCTTGCAGATCACCAATGTGGCCGCGCAGGCTTCTGCTTCTGTGAGTCTGACGACCTGCACCAGACTCACAGAAACAGAAGCCTGCGCAGCCTTCTACATGGAATGTTGCTAGTGGAATAGCAACATTCCATGTAGAATCTCCAATAGTAGCAACATTCCATGTAGAAGTCGGCCCTTGCAGATCACCAATGTGGCCGCGCAGGCTTCTGCTTCTGTGAGTCTGACGACCTGCACCAGACTCACAGAAACAGAAGCCTGCGCAGCCTTCTACATGGAATGTTGCTAGTGGAATAGCAACATTCCATGTAGAATCTCCAATAGTAGCAACATTCCATGTAGAAGTCGGCCCTTGCAGATCACCAATGTGGCCGCGCAGGCTTCTGCTTCTGTGAGTCTGACGACCTGCACCAGACTCACAGAAACAGAAGCCTGCGCAGCCTTCTACATGGAATGTTGCTAGTGGAATAGCAACATTCCATGTAGAATCTCCAATAGTAGCAACATTCCATGTAGAATCTCCAATAGTATCTATTTTATTTTTGTTACATTTGTACCCTGCGCTTTCCCACTCATGGCAGGCTCAATGCGGCTTACATGGGCAATGGAGGGTTAAGTGACTTGCCCAGAGTCCCACTAGCAACATTCCATGTAGACGTCGGCCCTTGCAGATCACCAATGTGGCCGCGCAGGCTTCTACATGGAATGTTGCTAGTGGAATAGCAACATTCCATGTAGAATCTCCAATAGTAGCAACATTCCATGTAGAATCTCCAATAGTATCTATTTTGTTTTTGTTACATTTGTACCCTGTGCTTTCCCACTCATGGCAGGCTCAATGCGGCTTACATGGGGCAATGGAGGGTTAAGTGACTTGCCCAGAGTCACAAGGAGCTGCCTGTGCCTGAAGTGGGAATCGAACTCAGTTCCTCAGTTCCCCAGGACCAAAGTCCGCCACCCCTCCGCTCATTCTTTCACGTGTCCTTTGTAATGCTTTTTCACTATGTAAGTAGTTATGATCATCGCAGTTTATAATACTCTTCCTACATTTTCTTGTTTTGCTTTATTTTCTACCATGTAAGATACTTTCTTTTACAATGTGAGTCGCACTGAGCCTGCTGTATGTGGGAAAGCGCGGGGTACAAATGTAATAAATAATAGGATCATCAGATCAACGTATCCACCTCCTAATTGGCTAAAAATTTCTTCATGAGCCAAGCATATTTATAGAGGTGGTACCGTGGTGGGGGACGGCACTACCGCCAGACTCCAGCGGTAGTGCCAGATTCCCGCGCAGCAAGCCTGCGGTAGGCTTGCCGTGCTTTGTACAAAGGCACCTTAGTTCTTTTCACATTTTCTTCCTGTACTAAAATGCACCGTGTCTCTAGTACTGTGGGTTTTAGAACTAAGAAGGTCATTTCATCACAAATGTTATTTAAGGCACCTATTCTGTAAAGAAAAGTAGATACCTATTGTCTTTAGAAAATACTAGTGCAAGTGGCTGATAACGTGCCTTAATTTACGATGTGATCCCTTATGCCAGCCCTAGAGCTGGTGCAAATGTTTGTGCTGGTAAATTTTCATATTTCATAATCAATGCATGTATGAGCTCACACCACCCATGCTGCCTCCAACCCCTGCCCGTGTGTATCCCACCAGTATAAGAATGTGCCATGCAAGCAACATGCATAATTTTATAAGGGTTTATTTATACACCTAACATAAGAATAGCCATACTAGGCAAGCAGTGGCTTTCCCCATGTACATCTCATTAACAAACAATGGATTTTTCCTCTAGGAACTTGTCCAAACCTTTTTTAAACCCAGATACACTAACCGCTGTTACTACATCCTCGCGCAAAGAGTTCCAGAGCTTAACTATTCTTTGAGTGAAAAAGTATTTCCATGTAACTTCCTTGAGTGTCCCCTAGTGTACTTTTGGGACGAGGAAAAAATCGATTTACTTCTGCTCGTTCTACACCACTCGGCATTTTGCAGATCTCAATCGTATTTGCCCTCATCCATCTCTTTTCCAAGCTGAAAAGCCCTAACCTCTTTAGCCTTTCCACTTATGCACGGAAATGATTAATTTACTAGCATCCTTGGCACCTAAAACTAGTCGGCTCTATATAAAATTATCCCCTTAATATCTTAAGTAACTTGAAATCTAAGTGTTTTGAAAACGAGTAACATAGTAGATGATGACAGATAAAGATATGTATTTTCTATTTTAGAAATATTTTCTACTGTGTGGCGCTTACCCCAGGGGCGTAGCGAGACTTTGACGGGAGGGGGGTCCAGAGCCCGAGGTGAGGGAGTACATTTTAACCCCCCCCCGGTGCCGCTGACCCCCCAGCCCGCCGCCAACTTTCACCCCCCCTGCCGCCGCAACCCTCTCGACCCCTTCCTTCCTGCCGCCAACTCTCTCCTGCCACGCACCTTTGCTGGCAGAGGACCCCAACCCCCACCAGCAGAAGTCCTCTTCTCAGCCGTGTGGCATTGCTGACTCCCCCCCCCCCCCCCCACCGCAACCCTCTTGACCTCCCCTTCCCGCCACGTACATTTGTTGGCGAGGGACTCCAACCCCTGCCAGCCGAAGTCCTCTTCTTGGTCGCGCGGTGTTGCTGAATGATCTGATCAAGTTTGAATCTATTTCTGTGTGTGCGTCTGACGTCTTGCACGTACAACGTACAATGAGAAGAGGACTTCAGCTGACAGGGGTTGTGGTCCCCCGCCAGCAAAGGTACGCAACGGCAGTGGGAGGGTTGGCAGCGGGAAGGGGGGGTCGAGGGGGTCACAGCAGGGGGGTCTAGGGCCAAATCTACGGGGGCCCATGCCCCCGTAGCCCCATGATAACTAGGCCCATGGCTTACCCATCAGTAAACGGCAGTGGGCACACGCATGCCTACTGCCTGGGTAGCACATGAGACCTTATCACTAAGTCAATGGGTGGCGGTAAAGTCTCAGGCTGAAAATGGGTGCGTGCTGATTTTTATTTTGCCGCACATCCATTTTTCGGCCCCTTAAGAAAGGCCCTTTTTCCAGGATGCGGCCAGAACTGGCCCAGAGTGCACCCAAAAGATGCACTCGCACTGCCACAGGCCATTTTTTGTCACCCCTCTCCTCAAGTCACTTCACTAGCTTCCGATCAGGTACCACATACAGTTCAAGCTTCTCATACTAACCTACAAATGCACTCGCTCTGCAGCCCCTCCTCTCTACCCTCATCTCCCCTTACGTTCCTACCCGTAACCTCCGCTCTCAAGACAAATCCCTCCTCTCAGTACCCTTCTCCACCACCGCCAGCTCCAGGCTCCGCCCTTTCTGCCTCGCCTCACCCCATGCTTGGAATAAACTCCCTGCCCCCATACGCCAGGCCCCCTCCCTGCCCATCTTCAAATCCTTGCTCAAAGCCCACCTCTTCAATGTCGCCAACGGAACCTAGCCACTTTACCTCTATTCAGGAAATCTTGACTGCCCCAACTTGACATTTTGTCCTTTAGATTGTAAGTTCCTTCGAGCAGGGACTGTCCTTCTTTGTTAAACTGTACAGCGCTGCGTAACCCTAGTAGCGCTCTAGAAATGTTAAGTAGTAGTAGTAGTAGTTTTCAATTTTATGTTATTGTATTTTAATAAAACATATAACATTTTGAGCCGTTTACTAAGCGTACTATAGGTGCGCTAGCGTTTTTAGCGCACGCTAATGCTAGAGACACCAATATGGGTGTCTCTAGTGTTAGCATGCGCTAAAAATGTTAGTGCACCTTAGTAAACAGGGCCCTTTGTAATTTCTGGAACGCCCTGCTCCACTTGTTTTTGTTGTGCAATTTACCTCCTCCCTTAGGTTCCTGAAAGCTTTTGAGTATTGTTTGATTGGTTTTATTTGTCTTTTTATATAAGTACATAAGTACATAAGTAGTGCCATACTGGGAAAGACCAAAGGTCCATCTAGCCCAGCATCCTGTCACCGACAGTGGCCAATCCAGGTCAAGGGCACCTGGCATGCTCCCCAAACGTAAAAACATTCCAGACAAGTTATACCTAAAAATGCGGAATTTTTCCAAGTCCATTTGATAGCGGTCTATGGACTTGTCCTTTAGGAATCTATCTAACCCCTTTTTAAACTCCGTCAAGCTAACCGCCCGTACCACGTTCTCCGGCAACGAATTCCAGAGTCCAACCACACGTTGGGTGAAGAAAAATCCTCTCCGATTCGTTTTAAATCTACCACACTGTAGCTTCAACTCATGCCCTCTAGTCCTAGTATTTTTGGATAGCGTGAACAGTCGCTTCACATCCACCCGATCCATTCCACTCATTATTTTATACACTTCTATCATATCTCCCCTCAGCCGTCTCTTCTCCAAGCTGAAAAGCCCTAGCCTTCTCAGCCTCTCTTCATAGGAAAGTCGTCCCATCCCCACTATCATTTTCGTCGCCCTTCGCTGTACCTTTTCCAATTCTACTATATCTTTTTTGAGATACGGAGACCAGTACTGAACACAATACTCCAGGTGCGGTCGCACCATGGAGCGATACAACGGCATTATAACATCCGCACACCTGGACTCCATACCCTTCCTAATAACACCCAACATTCTATTCGCTTTCCTAGCCGCAGCAGCACACTGAGCAGAAGGTTTCAGCGTATCATCGACGACGACACCCAGATCCCTTTCTTGATCCGTAACTCCTAACGCGGAACCTTGCAAGACGTAGCTATAATTCGGGTTCCTCTTACCCACATGCATCACTTTGCACTTGTCAACATTGAACTTCATCTGCCACTTGCACGCCCATTCTCCCAGTCTCGCAAGGTCCTCCTGTAATCGTTCACATTCCTCCTGCGACTTGACGACCCTGAATAATTTTGTGTCATCGGCGAATTTAATTACCTCACTAGTTATTCCCATCTCTAGGTCATTTATAAATACATTAAAAAGCAACGGACCCAGCACAGACCCCTGCGGGACCCCACTAACTACCCTCCTCCACTGAGAATACTGGCCACGCAATCCTACTCTCTGCTTCCTATCTTTCAACCAGTTCTTAATCCATAATAATACCCTACCTCCGATTCCATGACTCTGCAATTTCTTCAGGAGTCTTTCGTGCGGCACTTTGTCAAACGCCTTCTGAAAATCCAGATATACAATATCAACCGGCTCCCCATTGTCCACATGTTTGCTTACCCCCTCAAAAAAATGCATTAGATTGTTATATGTAACTGATAAGATAGATGAAGGAGTAGCCTAATGGTTAGTAGAATAGCCTGAGAATCAGAGGAACTGTGGTTCAATTTCCTCTGTAGCTCCTTTTGACTCTGGGCAAGTCACTTGCCCCCGATAGAAAATAAGTGTCTGTATATAATATGTAAACCACTTTGTAACCACAGAAAGGTAGTAAACCAAATCACATCCCCTTTCCCTTACACTGCCTTGATATCTGTTGTAGTAGTAAGTAAGTAGTAAGTAGTAGTAGTAGTAGTAGTAGTCATGGCTTAATAAAAGGGCCCCTTAATTTCTGGGCGTAACGCTGGTGGCCGCCAGCTGAATATTGACCCATCTGTTGTGCTCTGCTCTCTGCTCTTTTTACTTCTTATCTTATATAGAATCTTTTTCTAGAGTAAAGGAAAGGGGAGAAAATAGAAGGACCTTCCTATAATATTAATTAGGGAAGAAGAAAATATGAAGATTAATTGTCTGAAGCTTACAATTTGTAAGGAAAACTTCCAATCTAAGATTCATTGTCCCGAGAGACACTGGGCAGCATTATTGCTGGCTCATTACTGTAGTCGTGAAATATATGCTGTCTGAAGACTGCTGCAGACCCCCTAGATTTAGCGTGTCAGCCTGTAAAACAGAGCTGAAAGGTGTTTCAGCTCTGACACACTGCCACAATGAAATGCCGTCTGGTACATCAGTACTCCTTTTCCTTCTGCAAGCATTGCATTTTACATTTGAAGTTTCCTGTTTGTGTTGTTTGGCTTAATTCCAGGGCCCAGGGCTTTGTGTCCATGTGGTTTTGATAAAACATGGTGCTGAAACAATCTGGCTGTCAGATGCAGGCAGTAATAGACGGATTCTAAATGCCTGAAGTTTGATCAGTAGCAGATATTATTTGCACACTGGAGTGCCTATTGGCTTATTTCATTATTGCAAATGGTACAGATTTGTTTTCTTTTCTATTTTTTATCGGCCTCTTCATCGTCCTCCCCATCAATGGTCCCTGCTCTGATCACAAGTCATCCTCTACAGATCGAAAGCAAGCAGAGCACTGTGGGTTCCTTACCATACCTTCCTAAAAATAACGCCCAGCCCAGACTGAATACAAGCTCATCTCCTATATAATAAGTTGTCAATCTGCGTCCCTGGATAGCTGGCTGGCTGGGTTCGTAACCATATGCAAATGAGCTACACGTAATTGGCTCACCTCCAGCTTTCCCTTTCCTTCCCTCTCAATGTCCCGCCCTCAAGGAACGTGGAAATTACGTCAGAGGAGGGCAGGACACTGAAAGGGAAGGCTGGAGGCGAGCCGAGCCTGCAGCTTTCACTGACGCTGCTGCGACTTCAGGTAAAATAAAAGTTTTCAAGGAAGGGCAGCAGGAAGGAAAGGAGGGCTGGTGGGAGAAGAAGGAGGGCAGGTGAGGACTGGGGTTGAACTGGAACTCAGGTGCTTAAAAGGGGGGCAGGTGGGGGCTGGGGCGAGTGACATGGAGGGGAGGGGAGAATCGCTGGACATGGATGGGATGGGAGGGCAGGGGAGAATCGCTGGACATGGAGGGGAGGGCAGGGGTTGACCTATAAGTGCATTCACTCTGCAGCTTCTCAGTACCTCTCCACTCTCATCTCTCCCTACATTCCTCCCCAGGAACTCAGTTCATTGGGTAAATCTCTCTTATCTACACCCTTCTCCTCCACCGCTAACTCCAGACTCCGTTCCTTTTATCTTTCTGCACCATATGCCTGGAATAGACTTCCTGAGCCGGTACATGAAGCTCCATCTCTGGTGGTCTTCAAATCTAAGCTAAAAGTCCACCTTTTTCACGTTGCTTTTAACTCCTAACCCTTGTTCACTTGTTCAGAACCCTTATTTTATCATCCTCACTTTAATATTCCCTTAACTCTTGTTTGTCCTGTTTGTTTGTCCTAATTAGATTGTAAGCTCTGTCGAGCAGGGACTGTCTCTTCAATTGTACAGCGCTGCGCACATCTAGTAGCGCTATAGAAATGATAAGTAGTAAGTTGTGGTAGAACTAGATCAGCATCTGCTTCCCATACTTCTCTAAGTGAATGACTATCCAGCTTATAATTGAAAAAGAAAAATGCCTATATTGTGACCCAAATCGGGAGATAGACGTTTATCTCACAAAAACGAATAAAGCGGTATAATCGAAAGCCGAATTTGGACGTTTTCAACTGCACTCCGTCGCGGATGCGGACAAAGTTGATGAGGGCGTGTCGAAGGCGTAGTGAAGGCGGAACTGGGGCGTGGTTATCAGCCGATCAGAGATGGGCGCCTTTCGCCGATAATGGAAAAAAAGTATGCGTTTGTAGCTAGAATTTAGGACACTTTTCCTGGACCCTGTTTTTTCACGAATAAGGCCCCAAAAAGTGCCCTAAATGACCAGATTACCCCCAGAGGGAATCGAGGATGACCTCCCCCGACTCCCCCAGTGGTCACTAACCCCCTCCCACCACAAAAAAATGATGTTTCACAACTTTTTATTTTCACCATCAAATGTCATACCCACCTCCCTGGCAGCAGTATGCAGGTCCCTGGAGCAGTTGTTAGGGAGTGCAGTGGACTTCAGGCAGGTGGACCCAGGCCCATCCCCCCCTACCTGTTACAATTGTGCTGCTTAATGCTTAGTTGTCCAACCCCCCCAAACCCACTATACCCACATGTAGGTGCCCCCCTTCACCCCTTAGGGCTATAGTAATGGTGTAGACTTGTGGGCAGTGGGTTTTGAGGGGGATTTGGGGGGCTCAACACACAAGGGAAGGGTGCTATGCACCTGGGAGCTCTTTTACCTTTTTTTTTGTTTTTGTAAAAGTGCCCCCTAGGGTGCCCGGTTGGTGTCCTGGCATGTGAGGGGGACCAGTGCACTACGACTCCTGGCCCCTCCCACGAACAAATGCCTTGGATTTATTCGTTTTTGAGCTTGGCGCTTTCATTTTCCATTATCACTGAAAAACAAAAACGCCCAGCTCACAAATTGTCGAATAAAACATGGACGTCTATTTTTTGCGAAAATACGGTTCGGTCCGCCCCTTCACGGACCCGTTCTCGGAGATAAACGCCCATGGAGATAGACGTTTTCGTTCAATTATGCCCCTCCATGTTTATAATAATAAAATTTCTGGAAAAAAAAGAACTGATAAGTAGTAGTAGTAATTTCAAACGGACGTCCAGCTCATGTTTTTTTTTCCAATAGGATACAACCTGTTCAAAAATACATGAGATGGGTGTCCATGTGCTGGAAATGTCTAGCATAAACATCCATTTTACAAACGGAAGCATCCAAATTTTGAACAGGGAAAGCAAGGAACATTGGTGTGTTAATGGCAGCATTCTTAGAAAATGGCTACGCGGACAACCATGCAGAGCAGAGGATCAGAGCAGTGGACTGTAAACGAAGGGACCAGTTCAAATCCCCTCAATAGCTTTCAGGCTTGCAGGTGTCTTATATATTTAGGTACAGTAGGTATTTTTCTGTTTCTGGAGGGCTCAACATTAAAAAAAAATAAGAGTTGAAGTGGTATTTGAATGTGGGTCTTTTGGTTCACAGTCCCCTGTATTAACCACTAGGCTACTCCTCAGACCTGCTTCCTGTTGTGTTAAGAATGGTCATAATGTCGTGCCTTGATCTCTCCAGTGGACAGCTGTTCAACGAGGGCATCTTTCTGTAACCTAGACATTCCTGAAACAGGTCTAAATAAGGACGTCTTTCTTTTTAGACATGGATGCAGTTGGACGTCCAGATTGCCTTTCCTAGTCCCGCCCAGAACCCACCCCCTTCCTATTTGGACGTACTACAGTTTTGGATGTCCCTATTCTGCCTTTGCAAGATCGGGATTTGGATGTTTCAGCCTTTTGAGACATCCATACACTTCAAAAATGAACGATAGTAATCTATGCACTCAAGCTTACCATGAGCACAATTGCAGAGTAAAGAGCAGAGGCGCACATAAAGACAAGGGTCACTCATTTGGACTGCAGCCACAACATGGCAGAAGAATTCATCTTTCTCCTGCTGTAACTCATTTTCAGAAGAGGAAATAGAAGGACACCTGACATGGGGAAGAAGAGGAGCCAGGGAAATTGAGGTACAGAGTATCAGGGGAGTGACCAGGACACCAAAGCCCCTTCTTTATGTTGGAAAATGGGAATATAGCCGTGTAATCCCCTGGACTAATGTACCCTTTTACTTTGGGCTATTTAGCACAGAAGATTTCAGGATGCATTTCATACATGCTATGTGTCAGACTTGTGAGTTCTTGTACCAAGTAGAGCGCTGCTGAGCCCGGTACTCGGACCAGGTTCTGCTTGGCGGCTGGACAACCCCGGGTTTCACCTGTGCTGACCGCCATTCCCCTAGGTGCGGGCGGCTTGCAGGACTTACAGGACGGAGCTGGAAGTGGGGTGATGAATGTATCGGCCAGGCAGGCAGCAGGTCAAGAGAGTAATCCAGGTACAAGTGGCAGTCAGTAGGCAGGCGGCAGGCAAGAGAGTAATCCAGGTACAGGCAAGTCAGTAGGCAGGCGGCAGGCAAGAGAGTAATCCAGGTACAGGTGAAAGTCAGTAGGCAGGCAGCAGGCAAGAGAGTAATCCAGGTGCAGGAAAAAGTCAGTAGGCAGGCGGCAGGCAAGAGAGTAATCCAGATGTAAAAAGAATTGAAGCGGTGCAAAGAAAAGCTACAAGGATGGTATGGGATTTGCGTTACAAGACGTAAGAGGAGAGACTTGCGGACCTGAACATGTATACCCTGGAGGAAAGGAGAAACAGGGGTGATATGATACAGACATTCAAATATTTGAAAGGTATTAATCCGCAAACAAACCTTTTCCGGAGATGGGAAGGCGGTAGAACGAGAGGGCATGAAATGAGATTGAAGGGGGGCAGACTCAAGAAGAATGTCAGGAAGTATTTTTTCACGGAGAGGGTGGTGGATGCTTGGAATGCTCTCCCGTGGGAGGTGGTGGAGATGAAAACGGTA
Organism: Microcaecilia unicolor; assembly: GCF_901765095.1. Taxonomy (NCBI): domain Eukaryota; kingdom Metazoa; phylum Chordata; class Amphibia; order Gymnophiona; family Siphonopidae; genus Microcaecilia; species Microcaecilia unicolor. The sequence continues at coordinate 11,936,468 of NC_044043.1, read as the reverse complement.
ACGGAATTCAAACATGCGTGGGATAAACATAAAGGAATCCTGTGCAGAAGGAAGGGATCCTCAGGAGCTTAGCCTAGAATGGGTGGCAAAGCTGGTGGTTGGGAGGCGGGGCTCGTGCTGGGCAGACTTATACGGTCTGTGCCGGGGCTGGTGGTTGGGAGGCGGGGCTCGTGCTGGGCAGACTTATACGGTCTGTGCCGGGGCTGGTGGTTGGGCGGCGGGGAAAGGGCTGGCCAGACTTATACGGTCTGTGCCCTGAAGAGGACAGTACAAATAAAAAAGTAGCACATATGAATTTATCTTCTTGGGCATACTGGATGGACCGTACAGGTCTTTTTCTGCCGTCATCTACTATGTTACTATGTTAGATGCAGGTGAAAGTCAGTAGGCAGGCGGCAGGCATAAGGGTAATCCAGATACAGGCAAAGTCAGCAACGAGGGACCAGTAGATAAGAAGCAGACTACAGAGTTAGAAACACCTACCAAAGTAGAAGCCGAAGCATGGAGTCCAGGGAGAGCTCAGCTGATAAAGGGCTGACATCAGTAGGGAGAAGGAGCACAGCCATAGGACAAGAGCAGGGGAAGGAGGAACTGGAAGACCAATAGGAGAGAAGCAAGGGAAGCCAGGCAGAGGAAGAGCAGACCCAGGTGGGTGGAAGCAAAGCAATCAAGGAGCCTGGAAGCCAGACAGAGAGCAGAAACAGGTGCATGGAAGCAAAGCAATTAAGGAGCCTGCAACCACCGCTCTCTGAACAAACCCAGAGAGGACTACACACACATGTCTCAGGCAGTGCCAGTCAAGTGTGCGTGTCGATGGGACCCCACGCAGCCCGAGGACGCCGCTTGCATTGAGGTAGGGGACATGACAGTATGCTTTTTGGGGTAGTGTGCTTAGTAATATTTTGCTGTCATTCTAAAAGCTGAGGGTCCCTTTTACCAAGCTGTGGCAAAAGGGGACCTGTGCCAGCTTCGGCACTTGACGCGTGCCGAGGCATCCTTTTACCACAGTGGGTAAAGGTAGGTCTTTCTTTTTTTTTAGAAATGCCCATGTGGCAAGTGGGAGAAGGGCTTCCATGCTAACCTAGCGGTAACCGGAATTACATCCGGGTACATACTGGTGCTGCAAAAATAAATATATTTTTGTAGCGCCAGATATGATGGCGCGCTGGGGGTAGGAAGTACCGCCAGGTTGCTGCGTTAGCCTGGCAGTATTTCCTTTTTAGCGAGTAGTAAACCCGCGTTGGCCTTGCCGCAGCTTTGTAAAAGGGGCCTTGAATTTTTAGTAGGTATTTAAAAAATACCAATGCTTCATCTATTGCGAGCTGTTTTATCATGAATGCTGAGCAGTGGTGTCAAGCTGCAGTCCTGGAGGGCTGCAAAACATTTTCAGGCCATCCCTGATGACTATTCACGATAGACATTTGCATGCTGTACCTTCCTCCGTTGTATATTAATGAGGGATAGCCTACAAACCAGACTGGTTTGTGGCCTCCAGGATGACAGTTTGACATCCCTGGGAAGAAATTTGGGCAGCAAGTATTGGTTTTCAACATTAACCTCCAGATTCTATAGTGTGCTTAGATTTAGGCGCCGAAATTGGCGCAGATTCTATAACACCGCGTGTAACTTAATTGGCTTAACAAGCTAATGAGCGCTGATAACAGCACTTAAGCAATTATAAGCACTAATTGGCACTGATTAGAATTTAAGCACACAACTTGCTAAGCGTATTTTTTAATCTTCTAACGGGCAGAGGCAAAGAGGGACGTGGTTATGGGCGGGGAAATGGGCGTTTCATGGATGTTCTGAAATTTAGGCGCTTAGTTATAGAATGTGGCCCAATGTGCCTAAATCTACGTGCTGAGATTTACACCAGGTTTTCCTTGGCGTAAATGAATGCGTGCAGATATCGGAACTGAAATGTCAACTAAACATATTCTATAATCGATTATAGAATACACTTAGTCGGCACGGATTTCAGTGCCAATTATTTAGGCATCATATATAATGCCCTCCTAATTACCTAACTAGTGTGACCAATTCTAGACACTGCAATAGCAGCCTAAATCTGGCTGGCCCACCTTCTCCCCTCCCTCCTGCACAAATTCAAAAACAGATTATTATGGGGGTTGGACAGCCCTCATTACCAGCTATCTCCCTGCCCTCTGACCCAAAATCAAAGTAGAGCAAGGCAATGGCATAGCCATGGAAGGGCCTGGGCCCCCCACTTTGGGCTCAGGCCCCCTCCTAAACCTTAAGCACCCCATTAAATAGCTGGCGGGGATTCTGAAGCCCTACCAGCCAAAGAAATTCGGGGTCCAAGCCGCTCACCTCCTTGTGCTGCTGCTGTAATCAGAAGCCAGTGGCATGCCTCCAGCTGCCGATGCCGGGACTTCTCCTTGTGCATGCTCAGTTCGCGCAAGAACGTAGTACACTTGCGGAGTCCCGAAGTCGGCAGCTAGAGTAACACTGCTGCCTCCCCATTACTGCAGCAGGAGAAGGAATGTGTTGCTCCCCCCCCCGTCCACCTCTGAGCCCTCCTCCAAATTGGAGGGCTGGCTAAGCCCCTGGAGCAAGGGTAACATTAGATTAGGGTTGGAATTGTTAGTTGTGTTGAGAGTGGAGATTTGAGGGGAGAGATATACCACTAAACCCCCTAGTTGCTGAGGTTGCTGCCAGTATTTTCAACATCATTCCTATTCCCAATATAAAAGTTTAAATAAGAAATGAAAATCTCAGCGGTGCTACTTGCCTGTGATTTTCACACAGTGGCAAGATTCATTCACACCCAACTTGTCATCGGTTCTCAAACTATCTTGTATTAATGAATCTTTAAATGTTTCCAAGTATATTCAATCATAACAAATGACTAATTCAAACTAAGCCCATTTACATGAAGGTAATATTGGAGTATCTTATACTCATCTTGTGGCAGAATGTTTGTCAGACGGAGGACCTGATGCCCGACAAGATTATGTTTCGCCCCTGTCTGAAGGACCGTCCCCTTATAATATCAGTATCGCCAACTCCGCTCATGCTAAAGAAGTATCTACCAAGATTTTAAGCATCTGCATTTTGCTGTGGTCTCCATCATCTACCCTGCTGCACTTTGTATTTGGTAGGAGTTTCGCTCATGTTCCTGCCTCCAGCCTTCTGTGGATTGTTGCAGTTCTCTTCCCTTCTCTGTACCTGCGTTCAACAGTGGTGTGAATCCTGTTGCATGGTCAGCACAGTGTATCTCTAAGCCTTCCAGAATTTCTGCAGATCTGCAAAATTCCTGAAGATTTCTAGCTATCTTCGAAAGACTGAGCCTGAAGGGTTAATTTGAACGAGACCAAAGCCTGAATCCTTAGCTGACCTGGTTTGGGGGTTCAGGACAGTGAGGTAATACAGAAAAAGATGATTTAATGGCAAAATAGACAGCTTTTTTTCTATTAAGTTTGCACTCTGGCACCATTGCCACTCTGATTTACGAGCACTTGGAGGCAGTTTGCTCTCTAAATCAAGTCAACGTGATGATTTTTTACTGCTTAGTTCCAAAGAAACCACAGTAGTATCATTTCTTCTTCCTCTGGAAAGACATCCAGACCTAATCACCACCCCCCACTCGCCATCTTTTATAACTCTTTGCAGTTTGGAAAAGGAACATTAGGGCTGTAATGTGACCTGTACTTTACTTGTGTACTCAGATAACATCCATAGATCATTACATGCTAACCTGATTGAAGGGAGTATAACTTAAAAGCTTGTCCCTAATGAATTAACTTAGCCCAATAAATAAATGTCGCCCTACATCTTGTTTGTTGACTTTTAGACCGTTCTCTGTCAAACTTGAATAAAAAAGTAATCTAAACCGAGATGTTGGTCTAGGCCAACATCCCCCTTTCTCCAACCCCTCCATAAAAAATTCAGCAAAGTATTTCTCCAATGGTGTTTTTCCTTCTTGCATATCCTCAATACCAGGGAAAGAGGGGATTGTTTGGAGATGTGTCTTTCACACGTACTTAAGCTGACAAGTAGCCCTTGCTCCACAGCAGAGGCAGTGATGACAACCCAAAATGTTAGAGATCTGGATTGAAGAGGAACTGACTGGATTCCTGAACAAAATTATAGTGTTCTAGTCACTTAGGAAAGGCAAGATTGTGAGATCTAAGCGCTAAAACACGTGCTCAAATATTTACCATGCACTCACTAAGGGGCCCTTTTACTAAGCTTCGGCAAAAAGTGGCCTGCGGCAGTGTGAGCGCATCTTTTGGGCACACGCCGGGCCAGTTTATACAGTGTTCCAGAAAAAGGGCCTTTTTTAAGGGGCCAGAAAATGGACGTGAGGCAAAATAAAAACCAGCGCACGTCTATTTTCAACCTGAGACCTTACCATTACCCATTGACTTAGCGGTAAGGTCTCACGCTCTACCTGGGGTAGGCATGCAGTGCACACCCACTGCCGTTTACCGTCGGGTAAGCGCCATGCGATAGCAAATAGAAAATATTTTCTACCGCGTGTTTTCGACACGTGTCAAATTCAGAATTACCACCCAGGGCACACGGTAGCTGGGTGGTAATGCCGATTTGGCGCATGTTGCATAGTAAAAACAGATTAGCGTGCAATGCACTGAATTAATGACAAGTAGCATGTCCGCACGCTGATGAGATGCAGCGTGTCTTTTAGATTCGTGCCAAAACCATTGTTTCAAAAAGCTCAAGAGGGGAAGGCTTTCATTTCTCAAGGATTCTTAATAAATCTGTAGGCAGATTAGTGAATTTTGTTTCTCTCTAGATATTATTGTTTTCAACGTGATTTAGAGGGGCATTTTCAAAAGAAATGTCTAAAGCAGAATTTGGACGTTTTACAAAGACATCCAAATTCTGAACAGGAAAGAAGGTCATTTTCGAAAAAGATGGATGTCTGTCTTTTGTGTTTGAAAATACTATGGACGTCCTGTGATTTGGACGTCCTTTGTTTTGATAGTAAATTTAAAACAAATAGGAAAAAAAATTCTTCACCCAACGCATAATTAAACTCTGGAATTCGTTGCTGGAGAATGTAGTGAAGGCAGTTAGCTTGGCAGAGTTCAAAAAGGGGTTGGATGGTTTCCTAAAGGACAAGTCCATAGACCGCTACTAAATGGACTTGGGAAAAATCCACAATTTCGGGAATAACTTGTATAAAATGTTTGTACGTTTGGGTAGCTTGCCAGGTGCCCTTGACCTGGATTGGCTGCTGTCGGGGACAGGATGCTGGCTCGATGGACCTTTGGTCTTTTTCCAGTTTGGCATTACTTATGTACTTATATGTACTTATGGTCCATTTTCGAATAAAAGACGTCCAAATGCAAGCTGTCTGAAACAGAGGTGGCATAAAGGTTAGTGTAGCGGGCTTTGATCCTGGCAACATGGGTTCAATTCCCACTGCTGCTCCTTGTGACTTTGGGCAAGTCAAATACACAAGGGGCATTTTTGGATATGACATTTAAGTCCAAATTTGGATGTTTTTTGTAAAACGTCCAAAATCAGAACAGGAAAGGTCATTTTCTACAAAAAAAGTCTATTTTCCTTTTGAAAATGCTGTTTGGAAAAATGGATTGTGATTTGGGGGAGTAAGGGGAGGTGATCCCCGAGTCCCTCCAGTGGTCATCTGGTCATTTGGGGCACCTCTTATGTGGAGTAGAGAAGTAGCCTAGTGGTTAGTGCATTAGACTTTGATCCTGGGGAAGTGGGTTCAATTCCTACTGCAGCTATTCATGATAAAAACAGGTCTAGCTCAAAACATCTAAGTTTTATTCTTGGATGTCTTTGTTTTGTTCCATTATTGCTGAAAGACGTCCATGTCTTAGAAACGCCCAAGTCCTGCCTTGAACATGCCCCTAGCACGCCCCCTTGAGATTTGGACATCCTGACGGACTTCAGAGAAAGACGTCCAGAAAGAGGTTTCGATAATACTGATTTGGACGTTTCTGTGAGATAAACGTCCAAATGCTGACTTGTGTCACTTTTTGGACGTCTATCTCTTTTGAAAATGAGCCTGTTAGTGTTATTTGTATTAGTATTGTAAAGAACTTTACGGCTCTGCTCAGTGTGGCTCTACTAAAGAACTATGACTTTATGAAAACCCTCACAGCTTGCAGTGAAGTAATGGTGGGAAGAGACCCCTTTTGGATGGGAACTGATTGATATAAAACTCTAGCCCTGTTCAAATTCTTTGTCTTTCGCTCCATCTTACCTGCAGGGCCCTGTGCAGACCAATTTGAGGGGGCCCCACCCTAGCTCCACCCCCACCCTAGCTTCCTCCAAGCTCCAGGGCCGGCCATCCCTCCCTCTGAGCTCCAGGGCCGCCACCCCTCCCTCTGAGCTCCCGCCGAGCTCCAGGACCATCCCCCTCCCTCCCTCCAAGCTCCTGGACCATCCCTCCGAGCTCCAGGACCATCCCCCCTCCCTCCCTCGCAGCTCCAAGGGCCCCCCTCCCAGCTCCAAGGGCCCCCCTCCCAGCTCCAAGGGCCCCCCTCCCTCCCTGCTCCAAGGCTCCCCTCCCAGCTCCAGGGACCTCCCACCCTCCCTCCGAATTTTAAAAATCATCTTACCTCGTCTGATTACAGCGGCAGGCAGTGGCAGGCAGCAGCAGTGAAAAGCATGTGAGCTTGGCGCTTCAGGAGCCTTCCTTTCTCTCTCTCAGCTCTGGTCCCGACTCCCGCCCTCATTTCCTGTTTCTGCAACTGCGGGAGGGCGGGACCAGAGCTAAGAGAGGGAAGGGAAGGCTCCTGACGTGCAGAGCAGCTCGCACGCTTTTCACTGCTGCCGCCTGCCGCCATAACCCCGACGAGGTAACTTCGATGACTTTTAAAATTCAGATGGAGGGGGACTGGAACTCGGGCGGTTGGGGCGGAGTTCAGGCGCGCCGCGCGGGGCCCCCTTGAGCGTGAGGCCCTATGCGGTCACCTCGCCCTAAGACCGGCCCTGCTTACCTGGCCACCTTATCGCAGAGTGAGGGAAAGGGTCTTTGGTTCTGATATCCTGGCAATTGTACCAAGTTACTGGAGGAGGTCAAGGACTTTGGCTAACTCACTCATTGTGGTGATGTTCAGAGGTGTAGCTGGAACAGGGAACCAACTGAGAACCTCTGAGAAGCAGGAGAAAAGAGTCGAGCAGTTAGTGGAAAAAAAAAAAAGAGTCACCATGTGATCCTGGTCCTGAGAAGCAGGAAGAGGGACAGAGGGTGTCCCTGGTTGCCATAAAGTAAAGAGACAACCCGCAGTGGTCCCAGCCAGCATCTGAAAGTGTATAAGAGTAAAGGAAATAAAGAGAGTGGAGGGTCCTGAAGAAACAAACGAGAGACTATTACATATTTGTTGCTGATGCTTGATTTCTGCCTCTATGTATTACTGATGTCGTTTGAGAGTTTTGTCTCTTTTGCTTGTGAAAGGCAATTCTATAACTGGGAGCGTGCACTTAAGCACACCTTAAATGCATAAGTGCACAGAAAAGCAGCACTAACACACTTACCATAAGGATCCTTCTTAAATGAACTGACATCAATTATCTTACCATTACAAATCAATATTGAACTCTATTTGGGTTTTGGAGGGCTCCCTACACAATATAAGGAGTAAGGATAAGATGTGTACCCAGGACCTTTTATGTGAAGTCCACTGCAGTGCCCCCTAGGGTGCTCTGCTGTTTTGCTGGGATGTCTGTGTGGCTAGTCTACTAAGAATGCTGGACCCCCATAGGTCCCAATGGCTTGTTTTTGTGCATTTTTCCCTTGGACTTTTCTTTTTTTTTTCAAAAATGTTCACAGAAGAAAAACGCACTGAGCACAAAATGTCTACAAAATATCTAGCAAATGGCCGTTTTCAAAACAAAAAGATAGGACATTTTTCTGGTTCAAAAATCATTGTGTTAACCCCTTGATTTTTGGATGTTTTGAGCAAAACGTCCAACATCGTATTTAGACGTCATATCAGAAATGCCCTTCCACATCACATTTGTCTGTGTCTGGTAATCTTTATTTTTTACCATTTTATCCAGTACTGACATAAGGCTCGCTGGTCTGTAGTTTCCCCGATTAACCCTGGATATCTTTTAACAGTGGGCCTTATACTGGCCACCCTCCAATCTTTAAGTATGATGGACAGTTTTAATGACACATTACAGATTATTAATAGCAGATCTGTAATTTCATTTTTTAGCTCTTTCAGTACCCTGGACTGTATACCATCCAGTCCGGGTGATTGCTGCTCTTTAACTTGTCAATTTGCTTATTACATTTTCCAGGCTCACTGAGAGCTGTTTCGGTTCTTCTGAATCATCACTTTAAATGCCATTTCTGGCATGGGTAGATCCCTTATAGCTTCCTGTAAAGAGTGAAACAAAGAATTCATTTAGTCTCTCTGCTATAGCCTTGTTCACCCTGAGTGCCCCTTTTTACTCCATGATGATCTAATGTTCTGACTCCCTGTCAGGCTTCCTGCTTCTAATTTACTTGAAAGATTTTTTATTATTAGTTTTTGCCTCTACAGAAAACTTCTTTTCACATTCTCTTTTTTTCCTTCCTTATCACCACTTTGCATTTAATTTACAGGTGCTTATGCTGTTTCTTGTTCTCTTCATTTGGATCCAGTTTTTTGAAAGATGTTCTTTTTGTTATAATAGTCTCTTCTTTTAACCATACCAGATATCCTTTGGCCCTCATTCTACCTTGTTTTAATACATGGACTACATTTGGTCTGGGCTTCCAAGATGGTATTTTTAAACAACATCCATGCCTGATTTAAACTATTAACCTTTTCAGTGCTCCTTTTATCTTTCTTTTTACAATTTTCATAATTTTATCATAGTTGCCATTTTGAAAGTTAAATGCTATTGTAGTAGATTTCCTTAGTGTTTCCATTCAAATTTGATCATGCGATCGCTATTACCAAGTTGTTCCCAAAGTCATCATACATTCCACTAAGGACTAGATCTAAAATAAATCCCCAACTTGTTGGCTGCTGAACCAACTTCTCCAGGAGTAGACTAGTGGTTAGTGCAATGGACTTTGATCCTGGGGAACTGAGTTCAATTCCCACTTCAGCTCCTTGTGACTCTGGGCAAGTCACTTAACCCTTCATTGCCCCTGGTACAAAATAAGTACCTGAATATATGTAAACCAATTTGAATGTAGTTGAGCCTCCAAAGAGGTGGGATACAAATGTAATAAATAAAACCTCAGAAAGGCAGTATATCAAGTCCCATTTCCCTTTAGTTCATCTAGGAATCTTATCTATTAGCATTTCCTGATGTAACACTTATCTAGTCTGTAGTGGAGCAATTGAAATCACCAATCAGTCTAGTGTTGCCAGATGTGTTAGCTTTCCTAATTTCTGTTAACATATCACCTGTCTGTTCATTCTGGCTAGGTAGTCAATAGTATATAGGGATGGGCCTCGACTCTGATCTCATTAACATTAACATCTGGACTTGAATTCCACTTTCACTTTTCAGTTCTAAGAAGGTTACAGATGCCAAAAAGAGATCAGAACAGACCTCTGGGAATTGCATAAACCACTTATAAAATATGTTTCTTAAAAGTTTTGATGTGATTGTGAAAAAGAAAATATTCCAGCAATATCCTTCTACAGTCTAACAGCTTGAACAGATAGAGATTTCTCAAAGAGCAGCAGTCTCCTTTTGCCCTTGACCGAAGGAAAGGTGAAAAAATTAGCGCTATCACATCTCCTAGTTCTAGAAGGGGTTGTGATGCAAAAGTGGGCGAGCAAATAGCTAGGAACCAAGGTTAAAAAGAAAACAAGCTAATTTTAAAAACACTCTAGCTTCGATTGGTAACCAATGAATGGAGAGACACTATCAAATTTAGATAAACCATATCATTGTATTTTGCATGGTCTGAAGCCTTCTCAGCACCCCCTTCATGCAGCCCAGATATACTGAGTTGCAGTAATCAACATAGCTTCTGATTTTGCTACATTGAGTTGCAATTTATGGGACTGAAGTCTGAAGCCATTCTACATTTGTTCAAGGCAACAAAATTCGTCCCTATCAGAAGCAATATCTGCATATCGACAGCACAATAGTATCATACCTGCTTCAAAAATTTCAGAGTGGTCTAATGAAAGTAGGTATTACGTAAGTAAAGGGATAATTCTGAAGCTTGCAATACCCTACTCTTCAACTTCAAAAGGTGTGATATCCACTTGTTGAGGTCTTCTCTCCAAAAATAACCACATCTATTTCCAGACCTTCCCCCTCAGCCCTACAGAATGTAGCTGTCATAAAAATAGCTGACTCACTGAGTTGAATACTGAGGACAAATCCAACCACACCAAGACCACTCACTCACCTCTATCCACACAGTATAATAAATCATCCAAGACTGCTAATGTAACAGTTTCTGTACCATGAGCCCTGTGAAATCCTGACTAATAATCGTTCACTATTTAAAAAAAAAAAAGCCCAAGTACTCCACAACTACTTTCGCCAATCCTTTCCTGGAAAAGCAATTCATCAATACCATTTCATTTAAACCAGTTCATTTCGGTAGCAGCTTCACAATTGTGTTTTTCAGATCCTTGAGAATGATTCCATCCCCAAGGCGTATTCACTCTCATATCAAGATTGTTGGCTTTTCTATCTTAAGCAGCCAGGAAGGCATGGGTCTTCTCTGCAGCAGGCAAATCTTAATCCCCTGAAAATCCCTTGTAATCTTTCCAAATCTATCATTCTAAACTCTTCCCCACTGATTTCTGGTTCAATCTTTAGGCTACCCCTCCTTCCCTTAACTTCCTCTTTGTCCTCGCCCAACTGTCATATAAGCTGAACTATTTTATCCTTATAAAAACATGCAAATATTTTGCATTTTTCTTGTACCATAGTACATATCCTTCTGGCCCTCTTAGTTCCCTGGTCTTCCAACAGCTCTCACATCATGTTAAAACTCTTAATATTCTGCATCCACATCAATCAGGCTTTCAGTCTCTTCACAGTACTGAGACCATATATACTGCTCTCCTGATTGAGGTGAACTCTGCCTCCTACCATGGTGATATCTTATTGGTCACTTCTTTAGATCTTAGGCAGCATTTGATTTGTTCAGTCACTCAGTTCTTGGCAGGTTAAGAGCCATTGGGCTTTCTGGAAACGTACTTACTTGGTTTTCTTCTTTTATATCTGGAAGGACATTCTCAATTTCCAACTTTTCATCGATGCCATCTCACTATCCCCTTTTGTGTGGGGTACCACAGGGATCAGTTCTTGCTCCTTTGCTGTTTAATATTTTTCTGAGTTCTCTGATTTCACTCATCCAAGCTCTTGGCATCAACTCATATTATTACACAAATGGCATTCTCTTAATTGATTCAGTGAGCCCACATAGCATTGATCTCTGCAGAATACAGCTTAGTCTGGACCAGATTGCCAGTTGGCTATTTGAGAATTCTTTAGCGTTAAACCCATCAAAAAACAGTAGAACTTGGCTATCCGATGGGCATATTTCACTTATTATAATGCCTCCTCTCAACTGGGTTCCAATTCCCCTGGTTCCTCAGCTTAATTCCTAGGCCATAATCTCACCTTTGAGCCGCAGATAGCTTGAAGGGTGAAGAAGCATTCCTGGTCACTTAAGCAGTTTCACTGTGTACATCCATACTTAGACTAGCCTTCCCAGAAGGCCTTACTTTATGTGACAATAGCTTCTAGACTTGATTATTGCAATAAAGCATATGCAGGGTTCCTTCATTCTGCCATCAAATGACTACATGCTATATAAAATACAGCTATCCGACTCCTCTCTAATGTTATTCCCCTACTAAAGCGGCATCACTGACTACGCTTGCCTTATCATTTCTTCGATAAAATTCTCACTCTGACACCATGACACTCCTTACCTAGTGTCTAAAGTTCCCTGCATGTCCCATCTAGACCCCATTGGTCTTTGCATGAAGATCTCCTTAACATTCTGCCTGTTCAACTTGCACATCTACATTCAATGTGGTAACGGTTATTTTATTCTATTGCTCCATTGTTATGGATTTCCTTGCTTTCAGCCTTGCAAACTGAATTCTCCTTTGTTAAGCTTAAGACAACCTAAATAACTCGTTTATTTCTTCAGGCCTTTTCTGCTGCTCAGTCTGTCTCCATGTAGGCTTTCTGGTCGCTTGCCTTCTCCATCAGAAATGGCATTTTCTTCTTCTCTTCCAATTGTTAATTGATTTGTGAACTGCTCTGTTGCATTACTGTGAGGTAGCGGTATATTAAATTGAATAAACCCTAAACTATGGCGCACCCTCTCCGCAAGACTGATATGTTGATCTATGGAGAGCTAAGCTATCCATAGCTGTTAATAGCTCTCTACTCCACTCTCCCACTAAATCATTTGCAGTCATATTTTCTATTCCCACAAGAACTGGACCCAACACATCAGTTTGGCATCAACCTCCTTATAGATGATCCTACGTGTGTTCTACATTCACTTATCCTGTCATCCACAGACCTACGCAACAAATCAACTATATGTGACCTGTGGGTATTAGGAATATCTTGCACTGATAGATGCTCCAGCCTACCCCTTCCCCCGCATTATACATGGAAAGTTTTGAAAACCAAATGTAAAATATTACTGTCATTATGTGTTGGAATGTCCACTAACTGTGCTGGATGTAACATTTGGCTGGTATTCTACAATAGATCCATTTCCCACCCTCCACCTCATTCCATGTAACACTAAAGTCACCTACCACCAATATTTGCTGAAACACCGTTATCTCTGTAGGAAAACCTAGAAAATTGTTCAACATATCTCCTGTTCAACCTGGAACCTATAAACCAATACAGACCATAATCCTCCAATCTTCCTACATGTACCAAGAAACTTTCTCAGTACCAACAACCATCTGTACTGGTATTCTTTGAAAAGAAATGTCTTCCCTGTAAATCATAAGCGCTCCACCTCCTCATGCACCTTGTCCAACACAATGAAATTCAGCTAGCTCTCTGAAAATAGCTGGTTTGACAGAACAACGTGCTCACATTTGCTCATGATTCTGATCCCAGCTTATAATCTAAGGGTTCAATATTCAAACCATGGCGGTAAGCAGCTGATAAGTTGATTCATCTGTGGGCTGAACTAACCCCAGATATTCAATGCCAGGGTATGTGTGGCTCCCAGCATTGAATGTCTACCAACCCAGAAGTTTACATAAGTATGTAAGTGTTACCATACTGGGACAGACTGAAGGTCCATCAAGCCCAGCATCCTGTTTCCAATCCAGGTTACAAGTACTTGGCAAGATCCCAAAACAGTACAATACATTTTATGCTGCTTATCCTACAAATTAAGCGGTGGATTTTCCAAAGTTCATTTTAATAATGGCTTATGGAATTTTCTTTTATGAAGCTAGCCAAACCTTTTTTTAAACCCCGCTAAGCTAACTGCTTTCACCACATTGTCTGACAACGAATTCCAGAGTTTAATTGCACATTGAGTGAATAAATATTTTCTTTGATTCATTTTAAGTTTACTACTTTGAAGCTTCATTGCGTGTCCCTTAGTCCTAGTATTTTTGGAAAGAGCAAACAAGCGATTCACGTCTACCTGTTCCACTCCACTCATTTTATATACCTTTATCATATCTCCTCTTAGCCATCTTTTCTCCAAGCTGAAGATCCCTAGCTGCTTTAGCCTTTCCTCATAGGGAAGTCATCCCATCCCCTTTATCATTTTCATCACCCTTCTCTGTACCTTTTCTAATTCCACTATATCTTTTTTGAGATGCGGTGATCAGAATTGCACCATGGAGCGATACAAAGGCATTATAACATCCTCGTCTTTATTTTCCATTCCTTTCCTAATAATACGTAACATTCTATTTGCTTTCTTTGCTCAGCACACTGAGAAGAGGGTTTCAAAGTATCATCAACGATGACTCCTAGATCTTTCTCCTGGTCAGTGACTCCTAATGCGGAACCTTGTATCACATAGCTATAGTTAACCGGGCACTGGCCAATATTCAAACCAGTGCCTGGTTAACTTAGCATCTAAAGTTAGAACAGCTGTTTTAATTGCTGTCGTAACTTTATGTGATTACTTAGTTGGTTAGCAAACTGAAAATCGATGCTAACCAGCTAAGTCGATGCTCTGCCCTAAATACACCCCCCCCCCCCCCCCCCGGCCTGGCCCTAACCTATTCAGTAGCACTAATCACTCCAGCCCATTTAAACCCTTTTGAATACTGGGCCCTAAATTCTCGTTCATGATTAAATCATGCAAGATTTCTTCTTTATTCCTAACTGACCTGGTGTTTGTCAACAGATATTGGAGATCCTCCTGGCCCAGTTGCAACCAAAGTTTCTTAATACAGGTCAGTTTGTAATTATATATAACCAACACTATTTTCTTCTATATATAAAAAATGAACAGCTTCCCTACCTAACAACATAAGCATTGCCATACTGGGACAGACCGAAGGTCCATCAAGCCCAGTATCCCGTTTCCAACAGTGGCCAATCCAGTATTTTTCAGGCCTCATATATAGAATCTGGCCCTATGTGTATAACTAATAGTATTTTATAAGTTATCCCCCCTGGATTCTATATATGGTGCTGAAATTTGTGTGAGCATCAAAGATTTTTATTTTTATTTGTACCCCGCGCTTTCCCACTCATGACAGGCTCAATGCGGCTTACATGGGGCAATGGAGGGTTAAGTGACTTGCCCAGAGTCACAAGGAGCTGCCTGTGCCTGAAGTGGGAATGGAACTCAGTTCCTCAGTTCCCCAGGACCAAAGTCCACCACCCTAACCACTAGGCCACTCCTCCACTGTTGCTACTATTTGAGATTCTACATGGAATGTTGCTATTCCACTAGCAACATTCCATGTAGAAGTCGGCCCTTGCAGATCACCAATGTGGCCGCGCAGGCTTCTGCTTCTGTGAGTCTGACGTCCTGCACGTACGTGCAGGACGTCAGACTCACAGAAACAGAAGCCTGCGCAGCCTTCTACATGGAATGTTGCTAGTGGAATAGCAACATTCCATGTAGAATCTCCAATATTCCATGTAGAATCTCCAATAGTAGCAACATTCCATGTAGAATCTCCAATAGTATCTATTTTATTTTTGTTACATTTGTACCCTGCGCTTTCCCACTCATGGCAGGCTCAATGCGGCTTACATGGGGCAATGGAGGGTTAAGTGACTTGCCCAGAGTCACAAGGAGCTGCCTGTGCCTGAAGTGGGAATCAAACTCAGTTCCTCAGTTCCCCAGGACCAAAGTCCACCACCCTAACCACTAGGCCACTCCTCCAGATGTACCAGCAAATGAATTAGCTAATGAGCCATTAACTTGCAATAAATTGATGTTAATCAATTTTTGCACTTAATTGTCAGTAATTGGAATTTGCACATGCATCATCCTGCGTACTATTCTACAACATTGAGTGCTCCAATCTGCCAAAAGGGGGCAGGGAAGGGGCATTCCAATACGTTGCACACGTTCAGGGGTGTGCTGGTAAATTTTTAACAACAGGCTCTTTCTCCGGACGTAGCCAGCTCTGCAGTTGGAAGGGTCAGGGGTGGCCAGGTGAGGGGGGGGAGCAACACTTGCCGCTCTCTCCTCCCTCCCTTCGTGCGGGCACACTAGGCATACCTTTGCTGGCAACCAATAAATGGACTGCCACCACTCCCAATGTCTTGCTCTGAGCAGCATGCTGAAACTTCTCACACATGCTGGAGAAGTCCCAGCCTCCTGCTCAGAGCTGGAGACAAGGAGCTGGGAGCAGCAGCAGTCTATTTACTTGGCTGGCAGGGCTCAGCATCCCCACCAGCAAAGTGAAAGATAATTCAGCAGGGGGCCCAAGCCCACGTTTTGGGAGCCAGTTGTTAAAGTAGCCATGGAGGGCCCTACTTTAACAACCGGCTCCCAAAATTCTTAAAAACTTAACAACCGGCTCTTGCGAGCCTGTGAGAGCCTGCTCCAGCACACCACTGCACACGTTATAGAATAGCGTCATTCCCATGCCCAGTTGCCAAGAGTCTGTTGCCGGTATTTATACCAAGATTCAGCTGGTGTAAATATTGACGAGCAACTTTGGATGCGGGAATCATTTATAATAGTGCTCTGCACTGATTTATTTTCCAGTGCCACTTTTACTTTTTAGAATTGGTGGTGACACATTAAAGGACACTCAGATCTCCACTTTGTTTTCATGCAAGTCAAGAAGATGATAAAAAAAAATACTCAACAAGGTTTGTGGTGATAAAAGACTGTATCATATCTGACCAAGGCACAAATCTTTTAAATGGGAGGAGTGGATGAGCCTCTCTGCTCTACGTGCAGGCGAGAGGTGGGCTCTTTCTTACATTTTCTCTGGGAATGCCCCAGGGGTCAGACTTGGGGGACCTTGTTTACATTTTTGGGAGGCTTGTTGAGGACCCAGATACCGTTTTCCCCTTTGGGAGCACTGCTGGATAAATATGAGAATTTTGCTTTAAACAGTGGGGGAGCACGCCAATTAGTACGTAAAGTCTGTATGTTGGGGAAACGGGTTATTTTGTGCATGTGAAGGGGGGAGTCAGCACCTGACTATTGGCATTGGCGCAATAAACTACATGAGCTTATGCTGCTGGAACGCCGGGTGGTTGGGTTCTCTTCTCGGACGTTCCGGCAGTTCCTTGCAACTTGGGAGCCATTTATACAGTCTCTGTCCCCTACAGCTCAAAGTTTTGTCTTAAAGTCCTTTCCAGATTGCTGATTTTTTATTTTTTTTTTTTTTTGCTTTAGGGAGGGGTGAGTTTAGGTGGGGAGGTAGGGAGGGAGATTTGGGGGCTGATGTGGGCTGCTTGTATGAGGTATATTTGGATGGTCCTTCACAGGAATGTTTATATATAGGACGCAAGAGGCTATAAGAGACCAGGCTTCTCACTTGGGGGGTTTATTAGCGTGATTATCGTCACATCTACAAAAAGGATGCAGGGCATGCATAGCTACACTGAACCTTGGCTCTTTGTTGTCAGATTAGAGGACCGTTTTGGAAATATGGTTCACTAGTAACAAAAGCCCCGTTTCTGATGCAAATGAAACGGGGGGCTAGCAAGATTTTCTTCTGTGTGCATGTGGGAGTGTGTGTGTCCCTGCCCTCTGCCCTCTCTCCCTTCCCCTCTGCTCTCTGTCCCCTCCCCCCTCGGGGTCGAGTCCTTCAGTGTTAAGTTTCCTGCTGTGCTGTGTTTGTGTTACAGAGATAGTGAGGGCTTCTGCCCTCTCTCCCCCTCCCCCCCCCCTCTGAGTCCTTCACTGTTACAGAGAGAGCGATTTGATTTCGTGCTTTGCTGTGTTTTCCTTCACTGTTTGTGTTAGAGAGAGCGAGGGCGGGGCAGACACTCATGGGGAAACCGGATATCTCTCCCCCTTCACACTTCCGGCTGGAGGCTTCATTTAGAACGTTGGTGGTGCCTTTTATATATAGAGATATGCTTATGTATGTCAATGAAGAAATTTAGACAATAATAAAATGAGAGGGAGGGGTGAGTTATGGGACTGAGTAGGGGGAGAGAGAAAGATGTTAAAAATATTTGATGATGCGACCATTATCTTACTCGCACGCAGATGGTTTTGCTAACAATTGTTATTGTATATTGAATGTGTTGGTTGTTTACTTTGATGAATCATCAATAAAAATCAGCCTCATTTGTGTGGGGGCAGAGGGAGAAGGGAGCTGCTGCTTTGTGACATGTGGACACTTATCCACTGTGAACTGGAGTGAGACCACCAATTTGTTAGCCCTTTGGAAAATTGTCAGTACTACAGCAAAATAATTAAACTGACTCTTTTGCTGTCATGGATCCAATTTCAGGTCTCTGATAAGATCCTAATCAGTAGTCAGTTTCCTAACCCTTAAGTTAGAAAACGATCTGAAATTCACCTTCTTTTTTTAGGCAAAAAGACAAACATATGGATCCATTTAGGAGCTATTTTTGTCAGATCTTGATGGAACAGGATGAGAAAATGCAGCTGCATTGCTGAAACTTTTCATTTAAGTTCTGGTTAACCTCCAAGCTGAGTCATCAAAGCTGACACAACTCTACCACAGGTAAAACAAAGAGCTCGGAGAAGGATCTCACTTGCTCCTGTGGAGGGTAATTTTTATAAAAGGCAGCTAATGTGTCAAGGGCAAGTAGAAGCTTATTTTATAAAGATACATAAGTACCTACAAACCTTCATAAAATACTAACACAAATCCTGTAGAAATCACACTATAATGAACCCATCTACATTTACACCAGAGTGCACATATTCTATAACGTATGTATGAAAACAGTGAATCCGCTTAAGCTCCATCATCTACAAACAAGTAATTTTAGAAGACGAATTCTACACACATTTCCTGTCATAAACACGCAAAAAAGATTCTTACTGAACAAACACCATAGTGTGTGAAATGTAGTGTACAGTTGCATCTCTGGCCTGTTCTGTTTTATGGTTATAGCTAATCTAGGCCATTTTTTTTTACTTTGAACATCTCACCATAACCTGTTACCCAACTCTTCCCATAACACTGGCTGGGTTCACATTATGGAGATTAACACTTTCAGTGGGTCTTTGGAGGATAAGCCAATGCAAGCTGAAAACCTAAACTTATACCATTCCTGCGTGATATGTTTTTGATGATAGATATGTATATGAAACCAAGACATAGATCTTGTTCTACACTAGTTGAAACAGGAAGTCATTATAGAAGGGTTAGATGTTTTTTCCCATTTAAAAAGTCAATTTACTTGAAAATGGCCATAGACTTACAATTAGTGATTTTAGAAAAGCAATACTTACAAAAGTTTCTCCGAGGACAAGCAGGCTGCTTGTTCTCACTGATGGGTGACGTCCACGGCAGCCCCTCCAATCGGAAACTTCACTAGCAAAGTCCTTTGCTAGCCCTCGCGCGCCCGCGCGCACCGCGCATGCGCGGCCGTCTTCCCGCCCGAAACCGGCTCGAGCCGGCCAGTCTTCTTTTGTCCGCACTCGGTACGGTCGTGTTTTCGCCGTGTCGAGCCCCGGAAAGTCGACCTCGCGCGTCCAATTTGTTTGAACGTGTTTTTTTCCTTCGGGAAAGCTTTGTCCTAGTCGGGAAGTGCTCCGGAAACCCCCCGCCGGGTTTCGTGTAAATCCTCCCCGTACTTCCAGCTTTTTTGCCCCGGTAAGTTTTCTTTCGTCGTCGGGGTAGGCCTTTTTTCGGCCTCGGTCGAGATTTTTTCTCCCTCTAAATTTGGTGCTTCGAATTTCGCCATTTCGGCTTTTGATTTCGCCGGCGTGATTTTTCCGCCCATGACATCGAAGCCTTCCAGCGGCTTCAAGAAGTGCACCCAGTGCGCCCGGGTTATCTCGCTCACTGATCGACACTCGTCGTGTCTTCAGTGTCTGGGGGCCGAGCACCGCCCTCAGAACTGCAGTCTGTGTTCCCTGCTTCAAAGGCGGACTCAGGTAGCGAGACTAGCCCAGTGGAACGTGTTGTTCTCGGGCTCTTCGTCGGCATCGGCACCGGGATCTTCGAGTGCATCGACGTCGTCAGCGTCCAGACCATCTTCCTCGGCCGCCCCTGCATCGAGTGCATCGAGGCATCGGGCCTCTGCATCGGCGCCGAGACATCGGATAGCTGCATCGACGTCGGTGGTACCAGGACCTCGTCTGCTGATGTCGTCGGACGGTGGTGCATCGGGTGGAGTGCAGGTGAGGGCTGTCCATTCCCCTGCTGGTGGCGGTGAGCCCTCGGGTGGGTCTCCGCCTACCCTGAGGGCTCCTGCGGTACAGCCCCCCCGAGATCGACCTTCTTCAGTCTCGGCCCCGAGGAAGCGACGGGTGGATTCGACGTCCTCCTCGTCGGTGCCGGGGAGCTCCGGTGACATGCTTCGGAAGAAATCGAAGAAGCATCGACACCGGTCTCCTCCCCGTGTCGGCACCGAGAGCTCTGGGTCGCCGAGGGATTCGGCACCCAGCAGGCATCGGCACCGAGAGGACCGCTCACCCTCTGTTCAGGAGGTGTCGATGCGCTCCGCTCTGGACAGCCCGGAACAGCCTCCACGCCCGGAACAGGTACTGACGTCGACGCCTGCATCGACCTCTCAGCCTTTCTCTGCAGCCGCTCTAAACGAGAGCCTCCGGGCCGTTCTCCCAGAGATTCTGGGAGAGCTGTTGCGCCCTACCCCTCCGGTACCGGCGGTGCTTGCGCCACCGGTACCGTCGAGCGTGGCGCCGGCTGGCCCATCGCCCAGGTTGAGGTCCCCGACGTCGGTACCCGCGTGCGGTACCGACCGCGGCCACCTCCCAGGAAGGCTCCCCGACTACGTCGGCGGAGGGAGCTTCGCCGATGCGGGCGAGGGAGTCTACCTCTCGACGCCCCATCGTGGACAGGGTTCCACGGAGTCGAGCAGGGCGAGGTTGCAGACACAGGTCCGTGAACTTGTGTCTGACACCGAGGGTGAGGCCTCGTGGGAGGAAGAGGAAGATCCCAGATATTTCTCTGACGAGGAGTCTGGGGGTCTTCCGTCTGATCCCACTCCCTCTCCTGAGAGACAGCTTTCTCCTCCCGAGAGTCTGTCTTTTGCCTCCTTTGTCCGGGAGATGTCTACGGCCATCCCCTTCCCGGTGGTTGTGGAGGACGAGCCCAGGGCTGAAATGTTTGAGCTCCTGGACTATCCTTCTCCACCTAAGGAAGCGTCCACTGTTCCCTTGCACCATGTCCTGAAGAAGACATTGCTTGCGAACTGGACCAAACCATTAACTAATCCCCACATTCCCAAGAAGATCGAGTCCCAGTACCGGATCCATGGGGACCCAGAGCTGATGCGCACTCAGTTGCCTCATGACTCTGGAGTTGTGGATTTGGCCCTAAAGAAGGCTAAGAGTTCTAGGGAACATGCTTCGGCGCCCCCGGGCAAGGACGCTAGAACCTTAGACTCCTTTGGGAGGAAGGCCTACCATTCCTCTATGCTCGTGTCCAAGATCCAGTCTTACCAGCTCTACACGAGCATACACATGCGGAATAATGTGCGGCAGTTGGCGGGCTTGGTTGATGCTCTTCCCCTGAGCAAGCCAAGCCTTTTCAGGAGGTGGTCAGGCAGCTGAAGGCGTGCAGAAAATTCCTGGCCAGAGGAGTTTATGACACTTTTGATGTTGCGTCCAGGGCCGCTGCTCAAGGTGTGGTGATGCGCAGGCTCTCATGGCTGCGTGCCGCCGACCTGGAGAATAGAGTCCAGCAGCGGATTACGGACTTGCCTTGCCGTGCGGATAACATTTTTGGCGAAAAAGTCGAGCAGGTGGTAGAGTCTCTCCACCAGCGGGACACCGCATTCGACAAGTTCGCCCGCCGGCAGCCTTCAGCTTCTACCTCTACAGGTAGACGATTTTTCGGGGGAAGGAAGACTGTTCCCTATACTTCTGGCAAGCGTAGGTACAATCCTCCTTCCCGACAGCCTGCGGCCCAGGCTAAGCCCCAGCGCGCTCGCTCTCGTCAGCAGCGTGCGAATCAGCAAGGCCCCGCGGCTCCCCAGCAAAAGCAAGGGGCGAGCTTTTGACTGGCTCCAGCAGAGCATAGCCGACATCCAAGTGTCAGTGCCGGGCGACCTGCCTGTCGGAGGGAGGTTGAAAGCTTTTCACCAAAGGTGGCCTCTTATAACCTCCGATCAGTGGGTTCTCCAAATAGTCCGGCAAGGATACACCCTCAATTTGGCCTCTCAACCTCCAAATTGTCCACCGGGAGCTCAGTCCTACAGCTTCCAGCACAAGCAGGTACTTGCAGAGGAACTCTCCGCCCTTCTCAGCGCCAATGCGGTCGAGCCCGTGCCATCCGGGCAAGAAGGGCTGGGGTTCTATTCCAGGTACTTCCTTGTGGAAAAGAAAACAGGGGGGATGCGTCCCATCCTAGACCTAAGGGCCCTGAACAAATATCTCGTAAAAGAAAAGTTCAGGATGCTTTCCCTGGGCACCCTTCTCCCCATGATTCAGCAAAACGATTGGCTATGCTCTCTGGACTTGAAGGATGCCTACACACACATCCCGATACTGCCAGCTCACAGACAGTATCTGCGATTTCAGCTGGGCGCACGCCACTTCCAGTACTGTGTGCTACCCTTTGGGCTCGCCTCTGCGCCCAGGGTGTTCACAAAGTGCCTAGCTGTGGTAGCAGCGGCGCTTCGCAGGCTGGGGGTGCACGTGTTCCCATATCTCGACGATTGGCTGGTGAAGAACACATCCGAGGCAGGAGCCCTGCAGTCCATGCAGATGACTATTCGCCTCCTGGAGCTACTGGGGTTTGTGATAAATTACCCAAAGTCCCATCTTCTCCCAGTGCAGAAACTCGAATTCATCGGAGCCCTGCTGGATTCTCGGACGGCTCGCGCCTATCTCCCAGAGGCGAGGGCCAACAACTTGTTGTCCCTCGTCTCGCGGGTGCGAGCGTCCCAGCAGATCACAGCTCGGCAGATGTTGAGATTGCTGGGCCACATGGCTTCCACAGTTCATGTGACTCCCATGGCCCGCCTTCACATGAGATCTGCTCAATGGACCCTAGCCTCCCAGTGGTATCAGGCCGCCGGGGGTCTAGAGGACGTGATCCACCTGTCCACGAGTTTTCTCGAATCCCTGTATTGGTGGACGATTTGCTCCAATTTGACTCTGGGACGTCCCTTCCAAATTCCTCAGCCTCAAAAAGTGCTGACCACGGATGCGTCTCTCCTGGGATGGGGAGCTCATGTCGATGGGCTTCACACCCAAGGAAGGTGGTCCCTCCAAGAAAGCGATCTACAGATCAATCTTCTGGAGTTGCGAGCGATCTGGAACGCTCTGAAGGCTTTCAGAGATCGGCTGTCCCACCAAATTATCCAAATTCAGACAGACAATCAGGTTGCCATGTACTATGTCAACAAGCAGGGGGGCACCGGATCTCGCCCCCTGTGTCAGGAAGCCGTCAGCATGTGGCTCTGGGCTCGCCGTCAAGGCATGGTGCTCCAAGCCACATATCTGGCAGGCGTAAACAACAGTCTGGCCGACAGGTTGAGCAGGATTATGCAACCTCACGAGTGGTCGCTCAATTCCCGTGTGGTGCGACAGATCTTCCAGGCGTGGGGCACCCCCCTGGTGGATCTCTTCGCATCTCAAGTGAACCACAAGGTCCCTCAGTTCTGTTCCAGGCTTCAGGCCCACGGCAGACTGGCGTCGGATGCCTTCCTCCTGGATTGGGGGGAAGGTCTGCTGTATGCTTATCCTCCCATTCCTCTGGTGGGGAAGACTTTGTTGAAACTCAAGCAAGACCGAGGCACCATGATTCTGATTGCTCCCTTTTGGCCGCGTCAGATCTGGTTCCCTCTTCTTCTGGAGTTATCCTCCGAAGAACCGTGGAGATTGGAGTGTTTTCCGACCCTCATCACGCAGGACGAAGGGGCTCTTCTGCATCCCAACCTCCAGTCCCTGGCTCTCACGGCCTGGATGTTGAGGGCGTAGACTTTGCCTCTTTGGGTCTGCCAGAGGGTGTCTCCCGCATCTTGCTTGCTTCCAGGAAAGACTCCACTAAGAGAAGTTACTTCTTTCATTGGAGGAGGTTTGCCGTCTGGTGTGACAGCAAGGCCCTAGATCCTCGCTCTTGTCCTACACAGACCCTGCTTGAATACCTTCTCCACTTGTCTGAGTCTGGTCTGAAGACCAACTCCGTAAGGGTTCACCTTAGTGCAATCAGTGCATACCATTACCAAGTGGAAGGTAAGCCGATCTCAGGACAGCCTTTAGTTGTTCGCTTCATGAGAGGTTTGCTTTTGTCAAAGCCCCCTGTCAAGCCTCCTACAGTGTCATGGGATCTCAATGTCGTTCTCACCCAGCTGATGAAACCTCCTTTCGAGCCACTGAATTCCTGCCATCCGAAGTACTTGACCTGGAAGGTCATTTTCTTGGTGGCAGTTACCTCGGCTCGTAGAGTCAGTGAGCTTCAGGCCCTGGTAGCCCAGGCCCCTTACACCAAATTTCATCACAACAGAGTAGTCCTCCGCACTCACCCTAAGTTTCTGCCAAAGGTTGTGTCGGAGTTCCATCTGAACCAGTCAATTGTCTTGCCAACATTCTTTCCCCGTCCTCATTCCTGCCCTGCTGAACGTCAGCTGCACACATTGGACTGCAAGAGAGCATTGGCCTTCTATCTGGAGCGGACACAGCCCCACAGACAGTCCGCCCAATTGTTTGTTTCTTTTGATCCCAACAAGAGGGGAGTGGCTGTAGGGAAACGCACCATATCCAATTGGCTAGCAGATTGCATTTCCTTCACTTACGCCCAGGCTGGGCTGGCTCTTGAGGGTCATGTCACGGCTCATAATGTTAGAGCCATGGCAGCGTCGGTAGCCCACTTGAAGTCAGCCACCATGGAGGAAATTTGCAAAGCTGCGACGTGGTCATCTGTCCACACATTCACATCTCATTACTGCCTGCAGCAGGATACCCGACGTGACAGTCGGTTCGGGCAGTCAGTTCTTCAGAACCTGTTTGGGCTTTAGGATCCAACTCCACCCCCCGAGGGCCCTGTTTGTTCTGTTCCAGGCTACACTCTCAGTTAGTTGGTAAATTTTTTAGGTCAATCTCAGTTATGTCCTCGCCGTTGCGAGGCCCAATTGACCAATGTTGTTGTTTTGAGTGAGCCTGGGGGCTAGGGATACCCCATCAGTGAGAACAAGCAGCCTGCTTGTCCTCGGAGAAAGCGAATGCTACATACCTGTAGAAGGTATTCTCCGAGGACAGCAGGCTGATTGTTCTCACAAACCCGCCCGCCTCCCCTTTGGAGTTGTGTCTTCCCTTGAAGTGTATTGTCTTGCTACATACTGGACTGGCCGGCTCGAGCCGGTTTCGGGCGGGAAGACGGCCGCGCATGCGCGGTGCGCGCGGGCGCGCGAGGGCTAGCAAAGGACTTTGCTAGTGAAGTTTCCGATTGGAGGGGCTGCCGTGGACGTCACCCATCAGTGAGAACAATCAGCCTGCTGTCCTCGGAGAATACCTTCTACAGGTATGTAGCATTCGCTATACCTGAAAAATGTACAATTTTGAAGGGGGGGGGGGGGATGTTCAGGGCACAGTTTCAGCACACCTGAAACATATAGGTATATTTCCTATTTTGAACATTGATCTGCTCCTGACATGCCAACAAATGATGTATTGATTCCCCCGTGAGTTTTCCTTGAGCAGCTAGGGCTTTGGCCAGCTCAGCAAGATCCATATGACCAAAGTTTGATGTGAAGATTTTCATCAGCAGTAGGGGTTCTGGGATGATTGCTGAAGTCAAAAGACAAGACAAAAAAAAAAAACCAGAGAAAAGTAGGATCACATTAGGAACTTGGGGTCTAAACAGTAGTGAGAACTCAGTGGTGGTCAGGCAACACAGGTACATTCTAGAGTAATACAGAACCAAGCTATGGGAAAGGAGGCAGGCAAGGACAGAGTCAGTGTGGGAGTAAGCTGCAAGAAATGGATCTTTTCTTTGGATTTGCCAGGTACATTCTAGTGACCTTGACTGGCCACAGGATACTGGGTTTGATGGTCCTTTGGTCTGACCCATCTAACGTTCTTCTGATTTTATGGGGATATTTGGGTTTCCTTTTTCAGTTTATTAAATTGTATGTTGTGGCTTCAGGACACAAGGAAATGAATGAATTCTGAAATTCTCTGATACT
This sequence comes from Microcaecilia unicolor, assembly GCF_901765095.1. NCBI lineage: Eukaryota > Metazoa > Chordata > Amphibia > Gymnophiona > Siphonopidae > Microcaecilia > Microcaecilia unicolor. The sequence goes on along the minus strand of NC_044043.1, from coordinate 11,910,791 downwards.
TGAATAAGTTATATGTTGAAGCAGTACAATTTCACTTCTTTGCTTTTCTGTACTATATTACATATTTTGAGCTCTTTTGGTAAAATAGTTTTCAATTTAATTTAAAAACGATGGGAGTGTTGAGAGCTGAGGATTTTTTTGTTCATTTATAATGAATGTGACCTCTTTAAGATGGCTATTGACTAAGCTGAGTTTACACATTAACAAACATTGAATTTGGTGATTTAAGAGCTATGAGCCATTACCGATAATGTTGACATTTTCCTTTCAGTATGCAACAAATGTTAATAAGTTCCGTAGCATATGTATACTACATAACTTGTTAACACGTGTTGTGATAAAATTTATGATCCACATTAAACTTTGCAGCCCTAGATCTCATCCAAGTCATTTTTGAAAACAGGGCATCTAGCCTTAAGTGTTAACTTTCACCAAGAAATAACCCCTTTCCTACAGCATATCACTTCTTTCCAAGCAGATCCTTCTCCCCTTGATTCTCCCTAGTAAGAAACTTCATCCCTTTTCAAAATGAACCTCTACTTTCATGTGGTAGACTAAGCTGGCCTGGGTCACCTCTTTTCTTGTTCAGGGCCTAACTGGCAATGAAGAGAGGCCGACCCATTCTGCTGCCTGAAAGCTGCAGAAACGCGGAGCCCACAGAGTTGCTAAAACCACTCTCAGACAAAAGAAAACTGCAGATTTAGATTAGGCAGGGCTTTCTATAATTTTCTCGAGTAATGTGACGTGGTAGCCGTGCTAGTCCACTTTAAAAGGTAATAAATAGAAATAAAACAAAACATAAAAAAGAAAATAACATGATACATTTTTATTGGACTAAGTTAGTACATTTTTAATTAGCTTTCAAAGGTAACCCTTTTGTGAATCAGGGTGCAGATTTTGAAAGCAATGCATTCTTTGATTGGGAGCCAGTGTAGTTTTTCGCAGAGGGGTTTTGTGCTTTCGTATCGCGTTTTTTCCAAAAATAAGCCTAGGTGCCGTGTTTTGAGCGGTCTGAAGTTTCTTTAAGGTTTGTTCTTTGCATCCTGCGTAGATTGCATTGCAGTAGTCGACGTGGCTTAGTACCATTGATTGTATCAGGTTGCGAAATGTTTCCCTCGGGAAGAATTGTTTCACACGTTTGAGTTTCCACATTGAGTGGAACATTTTCTTTGTTGTGAATTTTACTTGGCTCTCTAGTGTTAAGTTGCGGTCCATTGTAACACTGAGGATTTTCAGACTGTCTGAGATGGGGAGGGTGTAATCTGGGGTTCTCCGCGTTGTGCTGGGATGAGAGGATGAGGCAATGTGTTTTTTCTTTATTGAGTTTTAGTTGAAATGCATTTGCCCATGAGTCCATGATGTTCAAGATGAGCTTGATTTCGTTGGTGATTTCTGTCAGTTTAGTTTTGTAAGGAATGTATATTGTTACATCGTCTGCATAGATGAAAGGGTTAAGGCCTTAGTTGGATAAGGACTTGGCTAGTGGGGTTGAAAAGGATCGGTGATAGCGGTGATCCTTGTGGTACTCCACATTCTGCTTTCCACGGTGATGGTATGTTTGAGTTTGATTTTACTTGATATGTTCTTGGGGTTAGGAAACCCTTGATCCAGCTAAGTATATTTCCACCAATCCCGAAGTTGTCTAGTTTATCTTCTTGGGTAGGCTAGATGGATCGTGCAGGGTTTTATCTGCCATCATCTACTATGTTATGTTACATGGGCGTGGCATGTGCAGATTATGTATTTCTCTTACACTTCAGAGCTAACACTAACACTGGCTGATGTATGTGCCAGTGCCTGTTAGATGCATATATACCTGATTAGACTAGTACTCTAGAAAGAAAGGTAAGCACCAAACTTTTCTTCCTTGAATAGTCTCCCACTGGGTGCCCTGTCATAAAATTGAAATCTTCTGCTCAGTGTGCTGCTGCGGGTAAGAAAGCAAATAGAATGTTAGGTATTATTAGGAAAGGGATGGAAAACAAAAATGAGGATATTATAATGCCACTGTATCGGTCCATGGTGCGACCGCACCTAGAGTATTGTGTTCAATTCTGGTCGCCGCACCTCAAAAAAAGATATAGTGGAATTAGAAAAGGTGCAGAGAAGGGCGACAAAGATGATTAAGGGGATGGGACGACTTTCCTATGAGGAAAGGCTAAAGCAGCTGGGGCTCTTCAGGTTGGAGAAAAGGCGGCTGAGGGGTTATATGATAGAGGTCTATAAAATAATGAGTGGAGTGGAAAAGATAGATATGGAGCATCTGTTTACGCTTTCCCACACTGATGGGACAAGGGGGCATGCGATGAAGCTGGAATGCAGTAAGTTTAAAACAAATAAGAGAAAAATTTTCTTTACTCAGTGCGTAATTCGACTCTGGAATTCGTTGCCGGAGAATGTGGTTAAGGCGGTTAGCTTAGCAGAGTTTAAGAAAGGCGGACGGCTTCCTGAAGGAAAAGGCCATAGAATGTTATTAAATGGGCGTAGGGAAAAATCCAGTATTCCTGGGACAAGCAGTACAAAATGCTTTGCTCCGTGGATCTTGTCGGGTGATTGTGACCTGGATTGGCCACTGTCGGAGACAGGGTGCTGGGCTAGATGGACCTTTGGTCTGTCCCAGTGTGGCGATGCTTATGTCTTATGCCTTTTATGAGTCTGACACCCAGGGCATCAGATGTCTCCAAGGAGTATCTTTGAAATCAGAGTGATTAAATATTTTGACACCCACCAGACATAACTTAACAAAGATCTGGGTTTTCTAGCCCATTATAAACCATAAAAGTCTACTGCTTTGTCAACCTCTTAACACCATGCATCTCTCTCTGTCCCTCATCCACCCGGCCCTCCCTGTCTCTCACCTAACCCACCCCACCCTCATCTTGTGAGACTGTTACTGGAATGCTTTGATGCTTCACTTATATATACTGTTATTTATTAACATTTGCTTATTTCCGATCTGATGAAGGGTTACCTTTGAAAGCTAATCAAAAAAAGATATTGTTAGGCCAATAAAAAAGGTGAACCTGTAAAAGTGGATTAACATGGCTACCACATCTCTCTACTCCAAGGAGTATGAAATCCCCAGCATATTTGTAAACCTGGAGTTCTTACACCAAAGAACAGTAATGACACCAGTCTAATGCCAAGCAGATTTTTGTCACAAGACCAATAGGATGCCACATTACTGTTCCTATTCAGCGCACTTAAGAGTATCTAATGTGCATCTGTTCTACTGAATGTCAACATATTTGCTCATTATCTGTAATTTCCTGGTCGGTGTCACTGGTGAGGCTCTTTCTGAAGTTTCTCCTTTCCTCTCATTTCCCTCCCAAGCAACATGTTCCTTACACATCTGCTCTACCACTAATAAGCAGGGGTTTTCAAAAGCTTGTGCGCTCTGCTTCCTTCAACTGCCAACCAGGCAAAAGAAAGCCCACAAAGAGAGCAGTTTGTCAAAATGCCTCCCTATAATTATAAACATTGTTATCACTAATTAGTGAAGATATATTTGAAGGCTTCCCCTCTTGTTCCTCCATTTCTGCTTTGCTTCTTCGTCAGGCACTAAAATAATCATTCTGATGCTATCTTTGTAACCATCTCGATTGCTGTAATAGCGAACTATGGGATGATTTCTCTAGTCTGCAAACAAATCCTGCAAATGAACAACAGTTGTCATTATGTGCCGTCAATTTCCAAGGATTTCAAGAACTTATAGTAGCATCTTGCAAATAATTGGCTTAACACATCATTAATAAGAGTAAGATCAACATCTGATTCAGAGACTGAGTCTTAATTAAATTCCCTGTAAATTTCTCTGTTAACACTCAGAATTACATAAAAATTACTCTGTCCCCATTTCCCATACAGTTAATTGGAATTGCTGTTTTGGAGTCTATTAATCCTTATTGGCATTGGAGGAGTAGCCTAATGGTTAGTTCAGTGGGCTGAGATCTTGGAGAACTGAGTTCAATTCCCACTGTAGCTGTTTGTGATCCTGGGCAAGTCACTTAACCCTCCATTGCCCAGGTACAAAAACTTAGATTGGGAGCCCACTAGGAATAGAAAAAGGACCTGCATATAAACTGCTTTGTTTTGTACCCACAGAACGGCAGTATATAAAAAAAATATATTTTCTTCTAAAATGCAGTACTATCTGAGAATAGTTCAAAATAAATATGGCATCAGTTGTCTCAGTTCAACATTGTATTGCTGTGCTTCCTCCAAGTTTTTACTTACACAGATTTTGCTTTTGAGCTGCATTTCATCATTACTAGAGAATGACATGAGGCCAAAGTTTGTCCCCATCCTCAGTCCCACCCCGTCCTCGCAAGCTTTAACCCCCATCTTTTCTTGCACATGATTAAACTGAAGCTAATGAGATTTTGTACTGTTGAGGGGATGGGATGGGGACGCGGATAAACTCTGTCCCCATGGCCTGCTGCCATCTTGGACTCCTCCCCCTAAACCATAAAATGGGGAAAATCCACTGCTTACTTCTAGGATAAGCATCATAAAATATATTGTACTGTTTTGTGATCTTGCCAGCTGCTTGTGACCTGGATTGGCCACTGTTGGAAACAAGATGCTGGGCTTGATGGACCTTCGGCCTGTCCCAGTATGGCAGTACTTTTGTACTTATTTACCTTCACTGTAAACCACCTTCTACCAAGACGAATGACCAAATCACCTTTGTTTCCCTGTTGGCTGACCTCACAGTGCCATTTTAGTGCCTGCAAGGATTGTTGCAACTATGGCAGAATCCTTCACTCCAATCCAGAACCTGAGTGTGTTGCTTTCTTATCATGCCCCAGTCCCACTAGACAAGAGTACTACTCATATCTCCTGTGCCACAGTGCTGCAGCCGACCTATGACAGCTCTTTGCCACTTTTCCCCTTGTGAGCTACTTTGCTAGTACTGGTATTTGCCAGTGGGATATACGTGCCAGAGGTTAGCTATCAGTGCTTCAGATTAAGATCTACTCTGTTCATCGGTTCTTGTTTGATCTCTTCATCTCTCTCTCTCTCTTTTGACTGCAAGGTCACTATTCTCTGGTTTCTATTGCAAAGAAAACCTATTGTTTTGTTTCTCTCATCCTAGGGTTATTTTTGCCTGGTTGTCCACACTGATGGACTGCATTGTGCAATTTACCTCATTATTATAGTGGAATTCGTAAATGTGAAAATCCACTGACTGAAATCAGATGTTTTGTTTGAAGGTATTGAATATCTCACAAAAGCCCTGCGTGGTTGACTATCAAAACATTATAGTCCCTCAAGAGTCTGGTCTCCATTAATCAACTGGCCAGACGACTGACAGGCTCTCTTGGTAGTTCTTTTCATGAGGGTTGAAAATCACTTGGATCCGGGATTTCCTTCTCATCATTGGTTTTATTCTTGAGTGGGACAAGTTCTTCACCCCATCCTACGTTCCTCAGGATTTGATGCAAAATAATAAACTACAGAGACACATCAGCGAAGGTCACTGAAGCTGTAAATTGTTATACATAATATCATTTGTAGGCTAAATGATGATACATATCAATGAAATTCATCTTTTTTTTTCTGGTCATTACTGTATCCAAAGCAGCTCAGTACCATGTTTTTATGTCACCAGATCCATTCTTCAATAACAAATTACACAGCTTAACTATTTATTCTCCGAGGACAAGCAGGCTGCTTGTTCTCACTGATGGGTGACGTCCACGGCAGCCCCTCCAATCGGAATCTTCACTAGCAAAATCCTTTGCTAGCCCTCGCGCACCGCGCATGCGCGGCCGTCTTCCCGCCCGAAACCGGCTCGTGCCGGCCAGTCTTCTTTTGTCCGCGCTCGGTACGGTCGTGTTACACCGTTCGCGCCCCGAAAAGTCGACCTCGCGCGTCTTTTTTGGACTAAGCTAATAAAAAAAAAAAAAAAAAATCCTTTCGGAAGGAGACCTTTTCGGTCTGTCCCCTTCCTATATTTCTAGTTTTTGCCCCATGAAGTATTCTTTCGTCGTCGGGGTAGGCCCCTTTGAGGCCTCGGTTCGAAGTTTTTTCTTCCCCTTTTTGTGGTGCCATCTTCGCCATTATGAGTTTTGATCTCGCCGGCACGATTTTTCCACCCATGACATCGAAGTCTCCCAGCGGATTCAAGAAGTGCACCCAGTGCGCCCGGGTAATCTCGCTCACTGATAGACACACGTCGTGTCTTCAGTGTCTGGGGGCTGGGCACCGCCCGCAGGCCTGTAGTCTGTGCTCTCTTTTACAAAAGCGGACTCAGGTAGCGAGATTGGCCCAGTGGAATGTTTTGTTCTCGGGCTCTTCGTCGGCACCGGGAGTATCGAGTGCATCGACGTCGCCAGCATCCAGACCTTCATCCTCGGCCGCGATTGCATCAAGTGTATCGAGGCATCGACCCTCTGCATCGGGGCTGAGACATCGGAAGGCTGCGTCGGCGTCGGTGGTACCGGGACCTCCTCGTCTTCTGATGTCGTCGGACGGTGGTGCTTCGTCTGGAGTGCAGGTGAGGGCTGTCCATTCCCCTGCTGGTGGCGGTGAGCCTTCGGGTGGGTCTCCCCCTACCCTGAGGGCTCCTGCGGTACAGCCCCCCCGAGACCGACCTTCTTCGGCCTCGGCCCCGAGGAAGCGATGGCTGGATTCTACGTCCTCCTCGTCGGTGCCGGGAAGCTCCGGTGACATGCTTCGTCCCAAGAAGTCAAAGAAGCATCGACACCGGTCTCCTTCCCGTGTCGGCACCGAGAGCTCTGGGTCGCCGAGGGAGTCGGCACCCAGCAGGCATCGGCACCGGGAGGACCGCTCACCCTCTGTTCAAGAGGTGTCGATGCGCTCCACTATGGACAGCCAGGAACAGCCTCCACGCCTGGAACAGACTCTGACATCGACACCTGCATCGGCTTCCATGTCTTTCTCCACAGCCGTTCTGCACGAGAGTCTCCGGGCCGTTCTCCCAGAGATCCTGGGAGAGCTGTTGCGCCCTTCCCCTCCGGTACCGCGGGGGTGCTTGCACCACCGGTACCGTCGAGTGAGGCGCCGGCTGGCCCCTTGCCCGGGGTGAGGTCTCCGACATCGGTGCCGCTTGTCTACGGCCATCCCCTTCCCGGTGGTTGTGGAGGAAGAGCCCAGGGCTGAAATATTTGAGCTCCTGGACTATCCTTCTCCACCTAAGGAAGCGTCCACAGTACCCATGCATCATGTCCTCAAAAAGACACGGCACGGCACGACCCCTCTGCGCAGGAAGCCCGAGCACTCTGGGCTCCCCCGGACTGCACGGGCCGAGGCAGAGAGACCGCGGGAGCCCTGAGCGGCCGGGCAGGCCGCAGCCACGCGGCAGGCAGGCCACAGTCGACCCGGACCGTCCAGCCGCACCGGAGACCAACGACGCAGGTCGCCACCTCCGATTCTCCGAACGCTCCACAATGTTCTTCCTCCTTCCTGTCTTCTCTCGGAACGGCCAGACGGATCGGCAAGACGGCTCGGGCGAGCTTCCTACCTGGCGGCCATCTTGAAGCTACTCATTGGAGCTGCGATCCCAGCTGGAGGGGAATCTGTCTCAGCGACGGCCCACCTGGAACGCTACCAGAGCTCACACCGCAACCCAGAGGATAGCGATGGGTTCACAAGACCTGTCGGAGAGGAGGTTGTGGTTCGGCGAATCGCTAGCTCAGCTTCTTGTACGGCGGTTCATGTTTGCGAGGTTAGCTGGGCTGCCTGGGGGCCACGAGGTCGGCTGGCCCGCTTGGTGGTCGCCAATCCCTGGCTGGTAAACACCAGGCCTCGTAGCGTATCTCTTCTAGACCTCCTGGGTTCCGGTAAGGTCGGCACTACCTCCCGTGATCTGTTCTAGCTATTTAAAGCTATTTAAAGCTGACTTTGTTGTTAGATGTCGGCCGTGGGTTACGGAGCTCCTTGACTCCGTGACCCTTAGGTAGCGGCCATCTTAACTCTTAACTTAACTTAACATCTTAACTTACGAGCCTAATATATCAAATATATAAATTGACAAAAAACAATTAATAAAATATGGAATATTACTAGGTATACATAGAGAGTATACTAGAATAATTACATGAATAAATGTATCGCTACGCACTGTCCAATATAAATAATATATATATACATGTACATAAAAGAGCATATATAAGAAAATATATATATATATAAGAAGTATATATAATGCAACAATTGTATGACAGTGCATATAAACATATATATAAAAGCATAATAAAATCTGACATCACGTAACAGCAAAGCAAGGGCACTGGTATAGGTTACGAACTTCAATACAAATATGTATTAAAAAATGTATAAATGAGATAATAAAAGGCACATACTTAATTTGAAACCTTCGTAAAGGGACAACTATAAAGAAGTGAACATGGACACAATCAAATAATATTCTATGTTACCAAAAATGAGAAATGGGGTAGTATGTATGGGAACAATAAAAATATTACTCACATATGGTGCATAAAAGTCAAGAAAAAACCAGCTAAAACGGGAATCCCTATAATCATAAATCAAAAAGAATTAATAAAAAACAAAAAATAAAATTAGAGCGGATCAAGACTAATAATATGATATTAGTTTAGGTATCATAGGGGGTATTGACACTACATTGTGTATTGACATGACTAGTGCAATGTGTCTATGCATCATTTCCGGGTCAAAGTTCAAAAAAGCGACAAATTAAATTAAAGAATGCCAGAGACTAAAAAAAGGGGAAATAGCTACGAATCAAGTCAAATTTATATGCAATGATCAATTAATAAATGCGGTGAAGAAAATACTGAATAAAAAACAACAATGAATGTGATCTGATGTAACACAGGATATGTAAATTATATTGATGATGGGACTATGTGCGGTAAAGAATAAAAATTTAAAAAATGAAAATGAATTGAATTAAAATTAAAAAATATGAACTTATACACTTCTTCTACTGGGAGACCGTTTGATTTGTATAAAAACCACTGAAAACAAAAATGTAAAAAATATGTATGTGAACACCCTAAGTAAAAAAGTAGCTCTTTGTTATCCCTGCTTTTGATAACAAAGAGCTACTAGTAGCATATAAACGTGAAAAAAACCTAAAAGATCTATTAGTGCCATCAGCATTACACACTGAATCCAAAACATTGAGGAATTTACCAGTTGGACATTACCCATGTGGATCATGCTCTGTTTGTAATGTGAACATGAGAACCACAATCCATATTCCATATTCTAATAAAAAGATCCATCTGAAAGGATTCTCTAATTGCAAGACTAAAAACGTTATTTATGTGGTTATCTGTCCGTGTGGTTTAGCTTATATAGGTAAAACCAAGAGACAATTTAACACTAGAATAATCGAGCATAAAAGTGCTATAAAAAGGAATGCACTTGAGAAACCACTGGTGGAACATTCAAAAACCTTAGGACATCTTTTTGAAGAACTGCGTTTTTGCGTGTTATTTGTGCACAAAAAGAACTGGAGAGGTGGACCAGTAGACACCCTCCTCCTAAGAAAGGAACAACAATTCATTTTTGAGTTCCAAACATTACATCCTCAGGGTCTGAACATGGAGACTGACCTATCAGTATTCCTGTGAAATAATATTGTTCTTACTTTTTATTCACAATATATATATATATATATTTTTTTTTTTTTTAATTTGTTCTTGTATTTTTATTGTTGTGCATTCTCTATATCACTGACATGCTCTTTTTTACTTAGGGTGTTCACATACATATTTTTTACATTTTTGTTTTCAGTGGTTTTTATACAAATCAAACGGTCTCCCAGTAGAAGAGGTGTATAAGTTCATATTTTTTAATTTTAATTCAATTCATTTTCATTTTTTAAATTTTTATTCTTTACCGCACATAGTCCCATCATCAATATAATTTACATATCCTGTGTTACATCAGATCACATTCATTGTTGTTTTTTATTCAGTATTTTCTTCACTGCATTTATTAATCGATCATTGCATATAAATTTGATTTGATTCATAGCTATTTCCCCTTTTTTTAGTCTTTGGCATTCTTTAATTTAATTTGTTGCTTTTTTGAACTTTGACCCGGAAATGATGCATATAAACATCACAGGACACTTGCAATAGTTTTTCCAGCTTCAATAATGGTGTGTCCATTTGTGTATGCTAGAGACCACAGTAAGTATATTTTTGTTTTGAGACACATTTTATGTATGCGCATCATTTCACACTTAAATCTCCTCCCTCCCAGTCCCGTCCTATCTTATCTAATTTATCTAGGAATCTTCACGATATTGACCCTTCATCTCTATCCTCCCATGTTTCAAACCTCCTCTCTACTGTGGCACCATCCATGTCTGTCAACGAGGCTGTTTCTTCTTACAACAATACTCTATCCTCTGCCTTAGACACTCTTGCACCTTTGATGACCCGCCCTGTAAGGCGTACAAAACCCCAACCTTGGCTGACTTCTAATATCCGCTACCTACGTTCCTGTACCCGCTCCGCCGAACGCCTCTGGCGGAAATCTCGGGCCCTTGCTGATTTCTTACACTGTAAGTTCATGCTGACCTCCTTCTAATCTGCTCTTTTACGTGCCAAACAGGATTATTATATCCAACTGACCAACTCTCTTGGCTCTAATCCTCGACTTCTCTTCACCACATTGAACTCTCTCCTCAAGGTGCCCCCTCCCCCAACTCCCCCTTCATTATCTCCTCAGACCCTTGCTGAATTCTTTCACAACAAGGTTCAAAAGATAAACCTTGCTTTCTCTACCTCACCACCTCTCCCTCCACTAGTCCGTTCCCCTCTCTCTCCTTCCCCTCATTCCCTTTCCTCCTTTCCTGAAGTTACTATTGAGGAAACTATACTTCTCCTTTCTTCCTCAAAATGTACCACCTGTTCCTCTGATCCCATTCCCACCCACCTTCTTAATGCCATCTCTCCTGCTCTTATTCCTTTTATCTGTCATATTCTCAACCTCTCACTTTCCACTGCGACTGTCCCTGCTGCCTTTAAACATGCTGTGGTCACACCTCTCCTTAAGAAGCCTTCACTCGACCCTACTTGTCCCTCTAATTACCGACCCATCTCCCTCCTTCCTTTTCTCTCCAAATTACTTGAGCGTGCTGTTCACCGCCGCTGCCTTGATTTTCTCTCCTCACATGCTATTCTTGACCCACTACAATCTGGTTTTCGCCCTCTCCACTCAACCGAAACTGCGCTTACTAAAGTCTCCAATGACCTATTACTGGCTAAATCCAGAGGTCAATATTCCATCCTCATTCTTCTTGATCTTTCCGCTGCTTTTGACACTGTCGATCACAGCATACTTCTCGATACCCTGTCCTCACTTGGATTCCAGGGCTCTGTCCTTTCCTGGTTCTCTTCCTACCTCTCCCTCCGCACCATTAGTGTTCACTCTGGTGGATCCTCTTCTACTTCTATCCCTCTGCCTGTCGGCGTACCTCTGGGTTCTGTTCTTGGTCCCCTCCTCTTTTCTATCTACACTTCTTCCCTTGGTTCATTAATCTCATCCCATGGCTTTTCCTACCATCTCTATGCTGATGACTCCCAAATCTACCTTTCTACCCCTGATATCTCACCTTGCATCCAAACCAAAGTTTCAGCGTGCTTGTCTGACATTGCTGTCTGGATGTCTCAACGCCACCTGAAATTAAATATGACCAAAACCGAGCTTCTCATTTTCCCCCCCAAACCCACCTCCCCGCTCCCCCCGTTTTCTATTTCTGTTGATGGCTCATTCTCCCTGTCTCCTCAGCTCGAAACCTTGAGGTCATCTTTGACTCTTCTCTCTCCTTCTCTGCTCATATCCAGCAGATTGCCAAGACCTGTCGTTTCTTTCTTTACAACATCCGTAAAATCCGCCCCTTTCTTTCCGAGCACTCTACCAAAACCCTCATCCACACCCTTGTCACCTCTCGTTTAGACTACTGCAATCTGCTTCTTGCTGGCCTCCCACTTAGTCACCTCTCCCCTCTCCAGTCGGTTCAAAACTCTGCTGCCCGTCTCATCTTCCGCCAGGGTCGCTTTACTCATACTACCCCTCTCCTCAAGACCCTTCACTGGCTCCCTATCCGTTTTCGCATCCTGTTCAAACTTCTTCTACTAACCTATAAATGTACTCACTCTGCTGCTCCCCAGTATCTCTCCACACTCGTCCTTCCCTACACCCCTTCCCGTGCACTCCGCTCCATGGATAAATCCTTCTTATCTGTTCCCTTCTCCACTACTGCCAACTCCAGACTTCGCACCTTCTGTCTCGCTGCACCCTACGCCTGGAATAAACTTCCTGAGCCCCTACGTCTTGCCCCATCCTTGGCCACCTTTAAATCTAGACTGAAAGCCCACCTCTTTAACATTGCTTTTGACTCGTAACCACTTGCCTCCACCTACCCTCCTCTCCTCCTTCCCATTCACATTAATTGATTTGATTTGCTTACTTTATTTATTTTTTGTGTATTAGATTGTAAGCTCTTTGAGCAGGGACTGTCTTTCTTCTATGTTTGTGCAGCGCTGCGTACGCCTTGTAGCGCTATAGAAATGCTAAATAGTAGTAGTAGTAATATTCACTCGAAGCAATATTGCACTTTTGTTTTTAATCTTCAGACTGTAGCAGTTTTGCTTTTTAGAGATGTTGATAGCCACACTTTTTGTGGTCCCTGCTTTAATGTTGTAATCATCCCTGTTTTTTGAAGTAGTATAGCAGGAAGTTCACTGACCTTTAAATCTAGACTGAAAGCCCACCTCTTTGACATTGCTTTTGACTCGTAACCACTTGTAACCACTCACCTCCACCTACCCTCCTCTCTTCCTTCCCGTTCACATTAATTGATTTGATTTGCTTACTTTATTTATTTTTTGTCTATTAGATTGTAAGCTCTTTGAGCAGGGACTGTCTTTCTTCTATGTTTGTGCAGCGCTGCGTACGCCTTGTAGCGCTATAGAAATGCTAAATAGTAGTAGTAGTAGTAGTAGTGGTGGTTTAATTCTCCTCTGATGCTGTATTAATATTTCATTGCGCTTCTGTCAGCCTTTAAGGGCACTGATAATTGTTTGTCATACATAACAATAAGTGCATCATTTTATAACACGGCACTTGTAACATTTATATATGTGACATTGCTGTGCCATGATGTTGTTTTGATTGCAAGACGTTTTGTATATAGTATTTTTTATAAACACATTGCACTAGTCATGTCAATACACAATGTAGTGTCAATACCCCCTATGATACCTAAACTAATGTCATATTATTAGTCTTGATCCGCTCTAATTTTATTTTTTGTTTTTATTAATTCTTTTTGATTTATGATTATAGGGATTCCCGTTTTAGCTGGTTTTTTCTTGACTTTTATGCACCATATGTGAGTAATATTTTTATTGTTCCCATACATACTACCCCATTTCTCATTTTTGGTAACATAGAATATTATTTGATTGTGTCCATGTTCACTTCTTTATAGTTGTCCCTTTACGAAGGTTTCAAATTAGGTATGTGCCTTTTATTATCTCATTTATACATTTTTTTATACATATTTGTATTGAAGTTCGTAACCTATACCAGTGCCCTTGCTTTGCTGTTACGTGATGTCAGATTTTATTATGCTTTTATATATATGTTTATATGCACTGTCATACAATTGTTGCATTATATATACTTCTTATATATATATATATTTTCTTATATATGCTCTTTTATGTACATGTATATATATATTATTTATATTGGACAGTGCGTAGCGATACGTTTATTCATGTAATTATTCTAGTATACTCTCTATGTATACCTAGTAATATTCCATATTTTATTAATTGTTTTTTGTCAATTTATATATTTGATATATTATGCTCGTATGTGTGTTATATTTTATTTATTATGATCTATGATAATTATTATATAGTTGTTCATTGTAGCCCCTGATGCAGCCCTAGGTGGGCGAAACAAGGCCCATGTCGGGCGATTTGTTCATACACGGTATCTTCAATAAAATCTTTTTGTTGTGACATTGATCTGCTGGCTTTCTTTCCCTTATTGGATTTTGCAGATCGTTTGCCTTGTTGTTTTTTGGGTCTGAGTTTATGGAACTAACTCTATGATCTGACCCTTCATATATTAGAGTTAAATCTTCATTAAAGACATGGCTTTTAGAAAAGCATTTTCTTTGTAATTTTCCCATTCTATTTCCTTTTGTGTTCCAGTTTTATGTTTTGCACATTTTTGGTCTTCAGTTCATAAGTGTTATGCTACGCAATTGTTCCTCACCTGTTGTGTTTGGTTATTTGTGATTGTTCAATATATGTGCTGCAGTTTTACTTATGGTTCATGTAAATTGCTTTAATACCTGGTGATATTGCGGAATAGCAAATGTTTACAAATAAATATTCAAAAACCTACTGAGCGGATAAGAAAAATGGATAACTTTACAGATATTCAGTGGAACTTATCTGGATAAAGTTACCTTTAGACTTACTGATTGGTCTGCACAAATTTATCTACAGAATACTCAACATTGCATTATCTGTCTATCTTAGTCCACCCTCACCATACCTCTAGCCCATCCCCTCTTCACAAAAATTGTGCAGAGTTACACAGATCAAAAGGATATTTTTAAAGGCGCAGATTTACATGGGTAAAAGTCAGTCTTACCTGCATAACTCTTCTGACTATTGACCTCTCAGATAATAATGCAAGACTTATCTCTTCCCCACGAAAACGCACTTGCATAACCATCCCAGTCCATTTTATCTGATAAATGAATGGATGCTGTTTTTCTTTTTTGTTTCCTAACAAATGGAAGTCTGGCTCTTCATTTCCCAGTTAAAAAGAAGCTCGAATGACAGCTCTGAATTAAGCAGGAATTAGGCACAAATTCATCTGGGGAAAAGAGATTAAAAATGCTTTTTCTGTCTTTCTTTATTACGAGTTAATAGAAGACATATGTGAATGAACTTTGAGTGATTAACTATGGTTTCTAAAGACACAGGACTCTGTCTGGTACAGGAAGAACTTAACTGAAGACCAACAATTTTCATGTGAAAATTAAATGATAAACCTGGGAAATATTAGGATTCTTATTTCATATACATGCAAGGTATTCTTCTTTTAGAAGATCTGTTTATACTTTATTAAGTATTACCCGAATACCCTCCTATTGCTATTCTTTATATAAGCGAGAGGTGTTCAATGAATACAACTTTGCTTGGGAATTAAATTATGGCTTTTGTTTAGCTCCAATTAATAGGTACACAGATTAATTAAGAATTTGATATCTGATTAAAGAAATATGTAGAAACTTACAATCTTTGTGCCTTGTGTACTAAGGTGTATAGTGTTTTAGCGTGTCCTAATAATTAGCATGTGCTAAACGCTAGACACACCCATATATTCCTATGGGTGTCTCTAGTGTTTAGCGCGCACTAATCATTAGAGCATGCTAGAAACGCTAGTGTGTCTGTAGCGCAGCTTAGTAAACAGGGCCTTTTGTTTCAATAAGACATTATGTTTAATGTAGAGAGTTGCACGGGGACAGAAATCTTACCCATCCCCACCCGTCCCTGCTGGAATCTTACCCATCCCCGCAAAAATTGAACCCATCCCAACCTATCCCCGCAAGAATTTAACCCATCCCCACCCATCCCCGTAAGAATTTAATGGTACATAAAAGAAAATTATGGTCAGCTCCCTCAGTCTCTCTCTGGATTTGAGCCACAGCACTGTAGGCAAGGAAGGAATGGAAGTTGAAACTTGGAACACTCTGGTGTGCACATGTAAGATTTGTCTCTGATTTACTGGCACTGTGTGCTGAGAGGTCACCACATGCACACGCCAGTAGGTCAGGTGACATCCAATGCTCATGCCTGTGTCAGAGCTGAGGTCTGCGCATCAGCCTGGGAGCAAAGAGGATTAATTGTAACATAGTAAGTGACAGCAAATAAAGACCTGAATGGTCCATCCAGTCTGCCCAATAGTCACACTCATTATCAATTCATGATTAAATCAACGAGTGTGATATATACTTGATTATTGTCTTTCTTTCGTGTTTCTGGAACATAGACCATAGAAGTCTATCTGGCCCTATCCTTATGTTCCAACTGCTGGAGTTGCCGTTAAAGCCTACTCCAGCCTCTTCATCTTCTCATTTGTGAGACACAGACCGTAAAAATCTATCCAGCACTGTCCTTATGTTCCAGCCACTGAAGTTGCTGTCTAAGCCCTTTCCAGCTGGGTTTCGGGTGGGTTTTGGAGGGCTCACATTTACCACCACAAGTGTAACAGGTAGGGGGGGTGGGCCTGGGTCAACCTGGCTGAAGTGCATTGCGCCCACTAAAACTGCTCCAGGGACCTGCATACTGCTGTCATGGAGCTGGGATGATATTTGAGGCTGGCATAGAGGCTGGCAAAAAACTTTTTAAAGTTTTGTTTTAGTGTGGGAGGGGGTTGATGACCACTGGGGGAGTAAGGGGAGGTCATCCCCGATTCCCTCCGGTGGGCATCTGGTCAGTTCGAGCACCTTTTTGTGGCTTGGTCATAAGAAAAAAAGGACCAGGTAAAGTCATCCAAGTGTTCGTCAGGGACGCCCTTTTTTTCCATTATGGGTCAAGGACGCCCATGTGTTAGGCACGCCCAAGTCCCGCCTTCGCTACACCTCTGACACGCCCCCATGAACTTGGTCGTCCCTGTGACGGAAAGCAGTTGGGGACACCCAAAATCGGCTTTCCATTATACCAATTTGGGCGACCCTGTGAGAAGGACGCCCATCTTGCGATTTGTGTCGAAAGATGGGTGTCCTTCTCTTTCGAAAATAAGCCTGATAGTAAGTGAAACAATATGCAGAATTTTTCCTTTAAATATGCAAACTTTCTGTGGAATGGCTCCTCGTCGGTTAAATAGCCTTAAGGTGACTAAGCACTAATATTCAGCATGAGATAGCCAGCTATCTCGACTGAATATTAGAACTTAGCGGCCTGTTAGCTCCAATATTCATCAACTGACTGGCTAAGTTTAGCGACCAAATAGCCCCACGTAAATAGCAGGTCCATCTCTGGCCACTATAACTTAGCTAGTTAGCTGATGAGCATTGACTTAACTGGCTATGTTCATAGCAGCCAAAAAAAAAACCCAGAATTTCAATTCATTGAATTTCCGTGTTCGCCACCAACCACAAGAGTTAGCCAGGCTGCCTCCTGCGGTCTGAATACTGGCCCCTAGGCTCATATCTCAGCCTTGAAAAATTTAACAGCAGCAGGTGGCATCTTAGCAATTTATTGAGGCGTGTGTGCACTATCATGAAAGAGTGTGCAATTTTTGTACACACCCTCAGATTCTATAAAAGACGCTTAGCACCCAAAGTTGCATGTGCTATTATACGATAAGGGCAAATTAATATAATTGGCTGTTAATTGGAATTAACAGCCAATTATTGGCTACAATGCAGTTAATTGTTGCTAATTGGCATCAATTTGCAGTTTGTAGAAAAATGCTGTCACTTGCTTTCAGTGAAATATAGGCCAAAGGCTCAGGCTTAGAGCTAAGAGCTAGGCCTCTAAAAATCATATCACTGTGTCTGACATGTCACTGCAGCACGAAGCTGCTGAGAGCAGACAGAGAGGGGAGGAACCTGCTCTATAAACAACAGCTGAACTGGCACTAGCAAGAAGACATGGGCAAGGATGTTTTGGCTAAAAGCAGAAAACAGTGGGTCACACAAGAGCATCCAAGATGGGCAGAGGGGAAGCTTGGGAACATGTAGAATCATTATTATCATTGCTATCAATGTTGATGTCTAAAGGATAGTAACTGATAATAGGCAAAGACTGCTGGTGACATAGGAATGAATGGTAGGAGAAATGTATAAAAAGGCTTTCCGCTAGGGTATGGGGGCAGAAGGCAGAAGAGAGAAGACTGACGGCACCTGCTGTGTGTCGCGGAGTGCTGCTCCTCCATTTCCTAGATATGAAAGCCTAATACCTGTATTGTGTTTGGTAAGTAACTAATAAACTTAGAAAACTATCCCAGTGTGTCCTTCTGATTGTTGAGGGTGTTAGTGCTCAGGCTGTGTAAAACAGGCTGAGAATATACAAGGTGGACGTAATTAATTATTTTCAACTAGTAGAAACCCTATTGCCTCACCTGCCCAAACTATTAAAATTACGACCTTATAGCCTTCTTATAGACTCTACAATAATCAAGTTGTGCGCACAAGTACCTTTCGTCAATATTCTGTAATTTGGGCATGTAAATTCAAGGGTGCACATTTTCAAAGGGGGGAGCATTGATGTGCGAGGGGCATGGGCAGGTCTGGGTGTACCCGGAATAGGTTACAGATTGTCTGAAGTTACGCATGTATTTGGCACATTTAGGCACCTGAATTTACATCTGCCTTTGAGCAGGCGTAAGGGGGGGGGGGGGGGGGCACCTAAATGGGCATGTGTAATTGCAGACGTGTTTAGCCATCATTCTATAATGGAAAGTGCGTGCATTCTATCCCTTATAGACTAGCTGCTTAGGGGAAAAATTCTATAAATGTTTGCAAACTTCAGCATCGAAAAAAGTCAGCACTGAACGTTTTTTATAACGGCTGTTCCAGGATTGGTGTCCTTTTATAGAATAACGTTTAGCACCAGGATTCGCACTTAACCTCTGCTGTGAGGACTAAATCCCAGCACGCAAGTTGGGCGCAGATCCCATGAATTCTATAACACTGCATGAATTTTAAGGGAATGCCCCAGGTTACTCAAGCCCCTCCCACGGCCACACCCCCTTTTGCAGATTCCTGTGCAAACACTTAGGTGCTATACTATAAATGAACACGTAAGTTTGCTTTTGTGTGAATCTATCTTTTTTGCCCCATTTCGATGCCTTGCATCCGTTGGAATGTTTTTCCACACCAAAACTTCAGTGCTGAAGTAGTGCCTTACATTCGGCACCATAGAATCACCACCTTAGCAAACACTTTCCCAGTGCCTAAGGGCCCTATTTACTAAGGTGCTGGTGCACTATCCTTTTTAGCGCACGCTAATTTTTAGCACGCTCTAAAAATGCCAGCGCACCTACAGCACGGCTTAGTAAACAGGGCCCTAAATGTGGGCACCCTATACAGAATCTCCCCTTGTGCACAGTTTAAGGCAAGTTGGCATGCATAATGATATTTTATCTAGAGCACACAAAAAAAAGACATTTTTCTGGCTGCCCATCTCTTGTTCTAACAGAGTTGTGCCTGTTAGTAACTTTGTAAAACTGACAAGCCAGGCTTTAAAAATATACATATTATATTCAATAGTATAAATAAAACAGATAACCCACCCACCCCCTCACCTAGCTTCCCCTGCACATTCTTAAAATTCATCTTGTCCTTTGAAAGCTCATGTCTCAATAGCTTGGTTAGTCAATAAGGGGTCCTTTTACTAAGGTGCACCGAAAAGTGGCCTGCGCAGGTCCATTTTTCAGCGCACCTGCAAAAAAAGGCAAAATAAAATTTGGCCCATGTCCATTTTGGGCCTGAGACCTTACCACCACCCATTGACCTAGCGGTAAAGTCTCACGTGTTAACTGGGCGGACGCTGATTACTGCCCGGTTAGCGCCATGCGCCAGACATGTTCTGGGGCGTGTAATGGGCATGCGTAGAAAATGAAATTACTGCCAGCACCACGCACTAGCCGGGCAGTAGTTCAAAATTGATGCGTGCGGGATGCGCGGACGCACCTACGCGGCTTGGTAAAAAGGCTCCTAAGGTTTCACCAGCTGGAGAACCAGGCTTTAAAAATATATTGAAAAGTATAAATAGGACTTATATCATTTTTATCCCCTAACTTCCCTACATATTCTTAAAATTCATCTGACATGGTGGACTCTTGCCCTTGAAAGCTCAGGCATCAATATAGATTGGTTATTCAAGAAGTTGCCACCAGTTGCTGCCATTTATTTCTCTCTTTTGAGGAGATAAGTATGTGAGAAAAATTTTAACTGTGAAACACCTGGGAAGGGAGGATAATTGGAAGGTATCTTTTCTTTTCTTAGTCTGTTTTTCTCTTCATTACCAGAATGCATGAACTGCACAAAACTTACTGATATGGCAGAGAGGCTGAACACTATTGAAGCCAAGGTAGGTGAAATGTGGGGCCTGAGGCTCAGAGCATTTAGCATGATTATTCTCTTCTTGAAAAAGATGAGTGGTCTCCTCTTGGGTGTTTTAGTTAATGAAAGAGCTGTATGCTAGTGCTACACGCAGGAGATTCTATTTAGGGGTAAAGCTATAAGGAGCCACCTGGCTATAGGAAGCAGGAAGGCACGTAAATGGCACAGTTTTGATCATTTATGTGCGTCAGTGGCCTCTTTTAGAAACAGAGAAAAATGAAGGCAAATAAAGACTATCCACCTGATATTCAAAGCAATTTAGATAGGCAAGAGAGTCTCTGGTCCGCTTAAATTGCTCATGGTCGCCCAACCACCGATATTCACCAATACTTAATCGGGCAGTGCCTCTGAATATTGGCACTAACCGCCCATTTTAAAAAATGAGCAGGTCAGGGCAGTATGGGGGCAGTACTGGGGAGGAGCCAGCAGTTATGTGGGTGCCAGAAATATTCACCAAATTCACATACAGTAGCTAAGTGGGCAAGAACCTGCATAACTATTAAACACCATTTGAGAGCCCTTCTAAGCTCCCTCCTGCCCTCCCAAACAGACCCCCTCCTTCCCTTCCCCCTCCCCCAGCCCATGATATTAACAACCCCCAACACTCCCCTCCAGAACATCCCACCAACACTTCCAGGCCTACCTTCGATACCCAATGGTCCAGTGGGGGAGATGGGGGCAAGAGCAAACTCCCACTCATTCCTGCCCCTAGCATCAGTATCTTCAAAATGCCTCAAGGTACTGTGGTGGATAGGGAGTGGTTTGGACTGGAGGATGTTCCAAGGGAGTTGAGGGAAGGGGAAAGGAAGGAGGGGGCTGTTTTATGGTGGGAAGGGGCTCAGAAGAGCTCTCAAATGGTGTTTAATAGTTATGTGGGTCCCAGTTGATAGTCATCTTGGGCCTGCATAACTGTTTTATGATATGACTTGATTGGGTAGGGGTGGACTGACCATTTGGGCAACCGGGCAGTGCCTGAGGGACCAGAGCAATTGAGGGGCCCAGTGCTTCCTGCCCCACGTGTCCATTTCACACTCTGCTACTCTCCGCCTCCAGGTTCAGCACCACTCGTCTCTCTCAACTCCTCTCCCCCCCCACCTCTGGCCCAGTATTTCCTCCTGTGTCTGCCCCCCTCCCTTTTAAAACCTGCCATTTTGTGGCAGAACAGCAGCAGCGATTCCCTTCAGCTATCTGTTACTGAGCTCACAGCCTGCTCTCTACTCGTCCCATCCTCTTGTGACACAGGGTGGGATGCAGCAGAGTGCAGGCCATGAGCTCAGTGGCAGACAACAGAAGGGAATCACTGCCGCTGCCATTATGCCATAGAAATGCAGGTTTTAAGGTGGGGGGGGGGCAGACATAGCAGGAGATACTGGGCTGTGGGCAGGAGGGAGAAGAGTTGAGAGAGATGAGTACTGCCAGACCCGGAGGCGGAGGGGTAGCAGAGTGAGAAATGATGGACGGGTGGGGTGGAAAGGGGGAAATGGAAGGAATAGAGATTATTTTGGACCCAGGGGCAGTAGGGAAGGGGGAAAACAGGGAGAGATATTAAATGTAGGGAGTCAGAAAGGGAAGGAAGAATGATGAAGACATCTTGGATCCGGGGACAGAGGGGAAGGAGGGAGATAGATGTTAGACACATGGGGTTGAGTAAGGGAAGGAAAAGAGATGGATAAACATTGGACCCAGGGGCAGTGGGGAAAGAGGGATCAGAGAGGGAGAGATGTTATACGAAGGGAGGAATGGAAGGAAGAGAGGGGAAATATGTAGGACCTGGGGGTGGAGGAGAAGGAGATGGAAACATGTTGGACCTGGGGGTGGAGGGGAAGGGTAAGGGAAGGAAGATAGATACAGAGACCTTGGACCCAGAGGCATGGGGAAGGAGGAAACAGAGGGAGGGAGGGAGGGAGGGAAGAAAGAGAAATGGAGAGATGTTTGGGGATGGGGTGGAGGGGAGGGAGGAAGAGATATTGGATCCCAGGAAAGGGAGGTGTGGAGAAAAAGAGAGGGAGAGATGTTGAACCTGGGAGCAAAAGGGAGAGAGAGAGATGCTGGAATAGTGGTGGGAACAGTAGTGGCATGGAAGGAATATCAGACTGCAAGGCTGCAGGGGGAGGAGCAATACTAGGAATGTTGGAACCATATGAGAGAGGCCATTTGGGGTTGTCAAGGTGATGAGTAGGAGGAGGATAGTGAGTACAGAGAAATGTGATATTATGGAGTAGATGAAAGACAGAATGGAATACGAGGCTGGGTAAGGGGTGAGACCAGAATTGGAAGAGCTGTGGAGTGACAGAAGAGGATGGATAGGTAGGTGAAAGGAAACAGGAGATGGAGAGCTGGAAGGTAAGCAAGAGGGTGAAACCAGAGTGGACAGAGGCAGAAAAGAATAAAGGGAGGAAATAACTAAGAGGGAAAGATCAGTGTGTCAGACAGGTGTAGTGAAGGAATGGAAGAAGACAGGAGGAAAGAGGGGAGAAATGATAAATGGACAACTGATGGAAAGAGCAGAAGGCAGGAAAACAAAAAAGAGAAACTGGGACCAACGTGATGGAAAAAAAATGAACAGACAACAAAGTTATAAAACAAGTTTTATTTTGAATTTATTAACTGGAATACGTTAGCTGTGGGAAATGTGCATTGCAAATGGCTTTGTATTATGTTCATTCTATTCTATTCTATCAAGATCTTCCATACTGCTGTAATCCAACTGAATTCAAAGAGGTAAACGTATTTAATAGAACTTCAAAATTAATGAAGGAATAGTAAATCTAAATACATAAGCAGAAATAAAGAGCCTGTTTAAAAAAATATATGTTAAACATTTTCCTAAAAAGAAAATAAGATGATGCTTGCCTTATAGTCAGAGGAAGCTTATTCCATAACCTAACTCTTGAAAAAATAGAGGAAGCTTCCAAAAAAAGATTTAAACTGGACATTTTGTAAAGAAGGACAGCCAAGGTTCCATGACCTAAGAAAATCTAGTGTCCTATTCATTGAGGGGAAAACCAATAACTCTGTCAAACCTTCAGAGTTCAGGCCAAATTTTGGTTGAAAAATAAGTCAAAATACTTTAAAATTAATACGATTACTCACTGTTAACCAATGAAAAGTATGATATATATTAGAAATGCTATCATGATTTGTTTTTATTTCGTCAGTGTTGCGATATATGCTGAGTTTGACTTCTTGGGGTTCCCAGTTCAATTTTTGTCTTCATATTTCTATTTGTAATTTGCGATCCCTTGTTCTGTATTTCACGAGGGTCTGTCTGTGTTTTGGATATGACTGATGTGTGCTATTCTGTATGTAGTTTCTGTATAGAACTCAATAGCAGTTCCACTTGTTCTGTTTTGCCTGTAGTTTTAGGTCCCAGTGTAATAGTTGTAGTTGCCTATTCATAGGTAGGGTTCTTGCTGTGAATCATAGGACTAGTGATGTTGTCATATGACATGTTTGGTACATTTATGTTGTTAGGATTTTTTTCAGGTTTTGTATTTCACAATGTGCCTGGAGGTAGAGAGATTTATGTTGCTATTCCTGAGATGCATGAGAATCAAAATCTTTGTATGGTGACTTCCATTGGAAAATTTCCTAGTTCTGATCTGCATCTGTTGTTGGGGAGAAGTTGGATCTTTGTGGATGCAGAGCATATGTACATTTAACTCATAACATTTTGCCAACAACAGCACTGCACCTCAGCATGCTAATGATTGAGCGTTCAAAATCCATCCAACTGTTGACTCTTTGAACATAACGTTTTCTAAATTAGAAATTTTTTCAAAGAACTTTTCAATTGATGAAATGATTGTTCATTACTATTGGTCATCATGGCCTAAAACAATTTACAGTGGGGGAAATAAGTATTTGATCCCTTGCTGATTTTGTAAGTTTGCCCACTGACAAAGACATGAGCAGCCCATAATTGAAGGGTAGGTTATTGGTAACAGTGAGAGATAGCACATCACAAATTAAATCCGGAAAATCACATTTTGGAAAGTATATGAATTTATTTGCATTCTGCAGAGGGAAATAAGTATTTGATCCCTCTGGCAAACAAGACCTAATACTTGGTGGCAAAACCCTTGTTGGCAAGCACAGCGGTCAGACGTCTTCTGTAGTTGATGATGAGGTTTGCACACATGTCAGGAGGAATTTTGGTCCACTCCTCTTTGCAGATCATCTCTAAATCATTAAGAGTTCTGGGCTGTCGCTTGGCAACTCGCAGCTTCAGCTCCCTCCATAAGTTTTCAATGGGATTAAGGTCTGGTGACTGGCTAGGCCACTCCATGACCCTAATGTGCTTCTTCCTGAGCCACTCCTTTGTTGCCTTGGCTGTATGTTTTGGGTCATTGTCGTGCTGGAAGACCCAGCCACGACCCATTTTTAAGGCCCTGGCGGAGGGAAGGAGGTTGTCACTCAGAATTGTACGGTACATGGCCCCATCCATTCTCCCATTGATGCGGTGAAGTAGTCCTGTGCCCTTAGCAGAGAAACACCCCCAAAACATAACATTTCCACCTCCATGCTTGACAGTGGGGACGGTGTTCTTTGGGTCATAGGCAGCATTTCTCTTCCTCCAAACACGGCGAGTTGAGTTCATGCCAAAGAGCTCAATTTTTGTCTCATCTGACCACAGCACCTTCTCCCAATCACTCTCGGCATCATCCAGGTGTTCACTGGCAAACTTCAGACGGGCCGTCACATGTGCCTTCCGGAGCAGGGGGACCTTGCGGGCACTGCAGGATTGCAATCCGTTATGTCGTAATGTGTTACCAATGGTTTTCGTGGTGACAGTGGTCCCAGCTGCCTTGAGATCATTGACAAGTTCCCCCCTTGTAGTTGTAGGCTGATTTCTAACCTTCCTCATGATCAAGGATACCCCACGAGGTGAGATTTTGCGTGGAGCCCCAGATCTTTGTCGATTGACAGTCATTTTGTACTTCTTCCATTTTCTTACTATGGCACCAACAGTTGTCTCCTTCTCGCCCAGCGTCTTACTGATGGTTTTGTAGCCCATTCCAGCCTTGTGCAGGTGTATGATCTTGTCCCTGACATCCTTAGACAGCTCCTTGCTCTTGGCCATTTTGTAGAGGTTAGAGTCTGACTGATTCACTGAGTCTGTGGACAGGTGTCTTTCATAAAGGTGACCATTGCCGACAGCTGTCTGTCATGCAGGTAACGAGTTGATTTGGAGCATCTACCTGGTCTGTAGGGGCCAGATCTTTTACTGGTTGGTGGGGGATCAAATACTTATTTCCCTCTGCAGAATGCAAATAAATTCATATACTTTCCACAATGTGATTTTCCGGATTTAATTTGTGATGTGCTATCTCTCACTGTTACCAATAACCTACCCTTCAATTATGGGCTGCTCATGTCTTTGTCAGTGGGCAAACTTACAAAATCAGCAAGGGATCAAATACTTATTTCCCCCACTGTATATGAGGAAAACCAATATGATCTGGCCTTAAGTATTGGGCTCAGTGTTCGAGTGAGGGCGACTGCTTCAAGTTCCAGTTATATTGTGGCAAAGAAGGTCTAGCTCAACAGAGACCATTGCTTCTTGGAGCCCGAGTGGTCATTTCTCTTCTGGATGTCATTCCATCTTCTGTCAAATTGAACTATACAGTATATTTCGACAATTTCTTTTACAAGTTACAATCTACTGGCTACCCTCTCTGCGATGTCAATTTGTGCCACAGGAACAATATGAGAGAACTGCATGCAAGGATTCACACTGTCTTCTGTGAAAGACATCTACAAACAGGCACAAGGAAGCTTTGATGACCGGTTTGATTCTTCAGATAAAGTTCAAATGGTGAGGTGTCATCATAGTAACAACACAGTTTAAGGCCATTGAGCTGCTTTCAACATGCCAAAGATGGAATAAGGATAGTCTGTTAAACAGCCCAAGTTGATAAAGAACTATAATGTCAACATGGGAGATGTCGATTTGCATGCTTGAAAATATGGAATTCAAATCTGAGGAAAGAAATAATATTGGGTCCTGTTCCCCCAGTGTTGGTAGTGGTGAATGCTTGGTGTTTAAACAGGATCATCATATATAGAAAGAATTTCTTGGATCAGAAGGCTAAGCGGGCCTCCAGGAGAGGGTTGAGAAGCAACAATTTACCTGATGCTTCTAGAGACAGCACTCGTCATTAACTGGAAAAGGCAAAGACTTTCCTCACCTCTACTATATATTGAACTCACATTTTTCAACCTCATCCTCTAAAATTCAGTTGTCAATGTGACCTTCGGTATTTTGTAGAAGAGTTGCCTAATGGTTAGTGCAGTGGCCTGAAAACCAGGGGAACAGAGTTTGATCCCCACTGCAGCTCCTTGTGGCTCTGGGCAAGTCACAGAGGGTCTTTTACTAAGGCACGCTCACGTTTTTTGGCGTGCACTAAAATTTTAGTGCACGCCAAAAAACGTGAGCGCATTAGTAAAAGACCCTCTCAACCCTCCATTGCCTCTGGTGCAAAATATAATATGTAAACTGCTTTGATTGAAACCACAGAAAGGCGGTATATCAAATCCCATTCCCTTCCCCCTTTCCCTTAACCTTAGAAAGCTATAATAACTGATACGGTGCTAATTGTCGGGTATCTGATTGGCTCTGCTCATTACTATTATTGGAATGTTTTTTAAAGCCACATAGTGTCATATTTCACCCTCAATAAATAATGAAGATGTTTTAATAATCTTGTTTTTGGATAGGAAACAAAGGCATACAACCAAAAAACTGAACACTACGTGGCAGGAGACAATTATATTTTATGCTCAGATGGGGATCAGCTGCTTTTTATTACTGGGTGGTGCAGTTGTACTCTTCATTTGTCAGTCTGTTTGCCATCAGTAATTATAACAGCTGTGACCAGACACTTCCTAAGGCAGCCTAGTATTTTCTCAGCTAGCATAACCTCCATGCTCTTTACTAGGCTCATTCTAAACTAGGAGTGAATCCTCAGGGTAAATACAATGGGATCATTTAAAACAAAATGTCCAGAGCTTCACGTGGACACCTGCATTTGAAAAAGACCCCCCCCCCCCCCCAAATGTCTACATGTTCAGCATTTTGAAAATTGCCTTTTTCAGGGTAATTTTATAACTGTGCTTATACATAAATAACATATATAGTAACATAGTAGATGACGGCAGAAAAAGACCTGCATGGTCCATCCAGTCTGCCCAAGACAAACTCATATGTGTATACCTTACCTTGAATTTGTACCTGTCCTTTTCAGGGCACAGACCATATAAGTCTGCCCAGCAGTATTTCCCGCCTCCCAACCACCAGTCCCGCTTCTGGTACAGACCGTATAAGTCTGCCCTCCCCTATCCTCGCCTCCCAACCACCACCCCCTCTTCCCCCCAACTGCTCCGCCACCCAATTTCAGCTAAGCTTCTGAGGATCCATTCCTTCTGCACAGGATTCCTCTATGCATATCCCACGCATGTTTGAACTCCGTTACCGTTTTCATCTCCACCACCTCCCGCGGGAGGGCATTCCAAGCGTCCACCACCCTCTCCATGAAGAAATACTTCCTGACATCTTTCCTGAGTCTGCCCCCCTTCAATCTCATTTCATGTCCTCTCGATCTACCGCCTTCCCATCTCCGGAAAAGATTCGTTTGTGGATTAATACCTTTCAAATATTTGAACGTCTGTATCATATCACCCCTGTTCCTCCTTTCCTCCAGGGTGTACATGTTCAGGTCAGCAAGCCTCTCTTCATACGTCTTGGAACGTAAATCCCATACCATCCTCGTAGCTTTTCTTTGCACCGCTTCCATTTTTTTAACATCCTTCGCAAGATACGGCCTCCAAAATAGCACAGTCATAATGTTAAGGTTCTTCCTTCCTTCCCCTATGAACTGGCTTTATTAGTCGCTCACAAATTCCCCTTTGTATTTAGGAGGTAAGTCTATAATTAGTCCCAGATGTGTAAGTCACTTATGAGCTTCAAAGGAACCAATAGTTGGTAGCTGATGTGTGAAGTTGCACCAGGCATTATTCTACAAGCTGGTTCCTAAGGGGGTCTTACTAAAGCTTAGCTCGAGATATCTGCAGCAGGGCCCGTAGGAGTAAAATGGGCCCTGCTGCAGATAACTCGAGCTAAGCTTTAGCTTGTTGGGATACTCAGTGATGGTCTCCACAGAAACTGAGACTAGATATTAGTATTGCTGGATTTTTAGGGGCCGCTGGTGAGCTCGAAGAAAGATGGACACCTGATCTTTTTGCTTCCGTTACCTGCTGTAAGAATCCTAATTTTTTAATTAAATAGACTTAACAATGTCTGCTAAAACTCTGAAAGCAGATGCAGGTTCGCTGTCTTTGCCAACCTCTGAAAGGCAAAAACAAGCGCCTCAATCTCCAGATAAGTTGTCATTGCAAGCAGAAACCGACCTCACCCTGCACTCCATTATGGGTAAAATTTTCACAATTAAAGGTTTGCTGCAAGACAATTTCAATTCTCTCAACAAATGAAGGAAAAAAAATCTCTGAGATCAAAACTTGCCTTGCCGCCCACGTGGAAACTCTTGACAACAAATACAGCACAAATTCGGCGGTTATTACGGCCTTTCACTATAGGGTTAAAGAAATCGATCTGCATCAGGAAAAAGAGGGCTTAAATAACAGGTCTCGCAGTATGTACTGGCCGCCTACTCCCCAGCAATACACAAACATAATGGAGTTGCTATTCTCCTTAGGAAAGCTTTCCCAGCCACTGTTTTACGTCGGTCATCCGATAATTTAGGCAGATGGCTATTCATGGAAATCCAAGTTTCTGAAACTAAATACGCCCTACTCAATATCTATGGCCCTAACTCAGACTTTCCTGAGTTTTTCTATGAAATTTCTTCCACACTACTTCAATTTAATTCCACTAACATCATTATTGGAGGTGACTTTAATCAAATACAAGAACAAATTCTTGATAAACAGTCTAAATCCATGCAGGCCATAAACAATATAAAAAGTCTATTAGGCCTCACCAGACCCCTGGAGAATCCGGCATCCTTCTCGGAGGATTCCCGTCCACATGCCAGCTTCTCCAGGATTGATTTTTTTTTTATTATTTCTTCCTCCCTACTCCCTATGATTTTAGATGTCAAAATCCACGGATCAATTCTATCCAATCACTCGCTGTCTCTTTCTGCCTCAATACCTCCCAGACCCTGACCTCCAAAACCTCCATGCAGATTCCAAACTTCTCTCCTACAGGACACAGCATTTGTTAACTGTCCTGCTTATTTTCGAAAGAGAAGGCCGGCCATCTTCCGACACAAATCGGGAGATGGCTGGCCATCTCCTGAACCCGGCCAAATCAGTATAATCGATGGCTTCAACTGCTTTCCGTCGCAGAGCCGGCCAAAGTTAAAGGGGGCGTTTCAGCAGGGTATGGAACAGGGGCGTAGCCAGACACCCAATTTTGGGTGGGCCTGGGCCCAAGATGGGTGGGCAGAAGAACCTCGCCCCGTCCCACACGTGATTTGGTCTCTCCTTCTCTCGCCTGCATGCCATCTGGTCTCTCAAACATCCCCCCTCTCCTGTATACCTTTTAAATAGTAGATTTTCACCAGCAGCAAGCAGCAACTAATACACACTGCTCATGTTGGCCCCACACCCTTCCCTCTGATGCAACTTCCTGTTTCCGCCTAGGCAGAAATACATCAGAGGGAAGGCTGTGGGGCTGGTGCGAGCAGTCTGTATGTCACTGCTCACTGCAGGTGAAGATCTGCTACTTACAAAGTATGCAGGAGGGACACTTGTTGGGAGTTTTCAGCTGGTGGGGCTTGGGGATCCCTGCTAGCCATATCAAAGGTATGCTGCTACTGGGTGGGCCTGATCCCAAAGTGGGTGGGCATGGGCCCACCCAAGCCCACCCTTGTCTATGCCACTGGTATGGAAGGCGGGACGGGGCATGGTTACGAGATGGCCAGCTTACTACTACTACTACTTAACATTTCTAAAGCGCTACTAGGGTTACGCAGCACTGTACAATTTAACATGGAAGGACAGTCCCTGCTTGAAGAGCTTACAATCTAAAAAGACAAATGTACAGTTAATCAGATAGGTCAGACAGATTAGGGCAACCTATATGTTCGAAAGGTTAGGTTCCGAATGCAGCATTGAAGAGGTGAGCTTTAAGCAAGGATTTGAAGATGGGTAGGGAGGGGGCTTGGCGTAGGGATTCAGGAAGTCTGTTCCAGGCATAGGGTGAGGCAAGGGAAAATGAGCGGAGCCTGGAATTGGCAATGGTGGAGAAGGGTACTGAGAGGAGGGATTTGTCATGTGAGCGGAGGTTACAGGCAGGAACGTAGGGGGAGATGAGGGTAGAGAGGTAGGGTGGAGCAGCAGAGTGAGTGCATTTGTAAGTAAGGAGGAGAAGCTTGAATTGGATGCGGTATCTGATCGGAAGCCAGTGAAGCGACTTGAGGAGAGGGGTGATATGAGTATATTGGTTCTGGCAGAATATGAGACGTGCGGCAGAGTTCTGAATGGATTGAAGCACTGCCATTTCCTCCCCTCACCCTCCCCACTGACAGTTTGAACTTCGTGGGTGTGGCTTGGATCTCTTTCAGGGAGAGAAAACTAACAACTTATAGCAGCAGCTTCAGAGAGCATTTTCCATCTCACAGATAGGCTGCAGAGAATACCTTCTCCTGCTTCCACCCACCCTACCCCTCTACCCACCCACCCCTAGAGTGACATGTCTTATATAACCTCCCTATCAACCCACTCATTACTTTACCTCACCCATTTCTATTCTTCTATCACCTTCTCCCACTACTCCAACCAGAGTTACACCTAATCACACTGACCACCCTTCAACATCTTCTGTCCTTCTGTGACTGTTCTCTTGTGCTTGACTGCTTAAATATTTTAAATTTAAATGCTTTACTTTTTGTCTATTAGATTGTAAGCTCTTTGAGCAGGGACTGTCTTTCTTCTGTGTTTGTACAGCGCTGCGTACACTTTGTAGCGCTCTAGAAATGTTAAATAGTAGTAAATAGATGGCTGAGTGGGAGGCCAGTGAGGAGCAAGTTGCAGTAGTCGAGACGAGAGGTAATGAGAGCGTGGACGGGTGGTGTGCTTAGAGAGGAAAGGGCGAATTTTGTTGATGTTGAAAAGGAAGAAGTGACAGGTTTTGGCAGTCTGCTGGATATGCGCAGAGAAGGAGAGGGAGGAGTCGAAGATGACCCCGAGGTTGCGGGCAGATGAGACGGGGAGGATGAGGGTGCCATCAACTGAGATAGAGAGTGGGGGAAGAGGAGAAGTGGGCTTAGGTGGAAAGACGAGGAGCTCGGTCTTGGACATGTTCAGCTTCAGGTGGCGGTTGGACATCCAGGTGGCAGTGTCGGATAGGCAGGCCGATACCTTGGCCTGGGTCTCTGCGGTGATGTCTGGTGTGGAGAGATAGAGCTGGGTGTCATCAGCGTAAAGATGATACTGGAAGCCATGAGATGAGATCAGTGAGCCTAGGGAAGAGGTGTAGATAGAGAAGAGAAGGGGTCCAAGAACAGATCCCTGGGGAACTCCAACAGATAGCGGGATGGGAGTGGAGGAAGATCCATGAGAGTGCACTCTGAATGTGCGGTGGGAGAGATAGGAGGAGAACCAGGAGAACACAGAGCCCTGGAACCCAATAATGGAAAAAAGGAGGCCGGCTCTGACAAGCACTTGGCTGGCTTCACTTGGTCCATTTATTTTTAGGACCAAGCCTCCAAAAAGTGCCCAAACTGACCAGATGACCACCGGAGGGAATCGGGGATGACCTCCCCGTACTCCCCCAGTGCTCACCAACCCCCTCCCACCCTAAAAAAACCAAAACATTTTTTGCCAGCCTCTATGCCAGCCTCAAATGTCATACCCAGCTCCATGACAGCAGTATGCAGGTCCCTGGAGCAGTTTAGGGTGTACTACAGTGCACTTCAGGCAAGCGGACCCAGGCCATCCCCCCCTGTTACACTTGTGGTGGTAAATGGGAGCCCTCCAAAACCCACCTGACACCCACTGTACCCACATGTTGGTGCCCCCCTTCACCCATAAAAGCTATGGTAGTGTTGTACTGTTGTGGGAAGTAGGATTTGGGGGGGGCTCAGCACCCAAGGGAAGGGAGCTATGTACCTGGGAGCTATTAATGAAGTCCACTGCAGTGCCCCCTAGGGTGCCCGGCTGGTGTCCTGGCATGTGAGGGGGACCAGTGCACTACAAATGCTGGCCCCTCCCACGACCAAATGCCTTGGATTTGGCCGGGTTTGAGATGGCCGGCATCGATTTCCATTATCGGCGAAAACCGATGCCGGCCATCTCAAACCTGCCATCTCTGACAATTGGCCGGCCCCAACCGTATTATCGAAACGAAAGATGGCCGACCATCTTGTTTCGATAATACAGTTCAGGACACCTCTTTACAGCGCCGGCCTAAGAGATGGCCACCCATTTAGATTGTGGCGCCGTTCGATTATGCCCCTCCACGTGAAAGAAACTATAAACGATTACTTTAATAATAACAAACACACTAAAAAGGAAGTACCACCAGGCTACCACAACAGCCCGGTGATAGTTCCCTCCCCCAGCGTGCACCATTTCCGGCACTGCAAAAATATTTCAATTTTTGTAGTACCGGTGTGTACCTGGCAGTAATCGGGCAGTGCCACATGCTGCCTAGTTACCACCTGGTTAGTGCAAGAGCCCTTACCGCCACCTCAATGGGTGGCAGTAAGTACTTCCTCCAAAATGACCACGCGGCAAGTGCTTCACTTGCCACATGGCCATTTCTTGAAAAAAAGAAAGACCTACCTTTTACCCACTGTGGTAAAAGAGAGCCTTGGCGCATGTCAAAAACACTCGCTGACACTAGCGCAGGCCCCCTTTTACCGCAGCTTCATAAAGGAACCCCAGAGTTTGCACCAGCTCCAACTAATTCAGAATACTGCAGCATGATTGATAGAAGGATGCAATTGGAGTGACCACACCAATAATAGACTCATTAGATAACTTACACATTATTTTATTTATTTTTATTTATTTGTTACATTTGTATCCCACATTTTCCCACCTATTTGCAGGCTCAATGTGGCTTACATAGTACCGGAGAGGTGTTTGCAGACTCCGGTGTGAACAAATACAAAGTGATGTTGTGGTAAGATAAAGTTCATGTGGCACAGCCACATTAGGGCATCGTATAACGGAAGAGTTGTGTTATGTCCATTACGTTCTTTAGTTTTGTTGTGTTGCAGAGATCAGGCATTTATTTATTTGTTACATTTATATCCCACATTTTCCCACCTATTTGCAGGCTCAATGTGGCTTACAAAGTACCGTAAAGGCGTTTGCCATTTCGATTGATAACAAATACAAGATTGTGTTGTGGTCAAATGAGGTAGAAGTGAATCAGACGTCAGGGGTCAAGGGAAGAGGATAGTATGCTGTCCAGTACAATCATTGATTATGTTGTGTAGCTGGGTGTGGAGATTTATGTTGGGTCGGTGGGATAGGCTTTTTTGAAGAGGTGGGCTTTTAATGATTTCCTGAAGTTTAGGTGGTCATGTATTGTTTTCACTGCATATGAGAGACCATTCCATAGTTGTGCGCTTATATAGGAGAAACTAGATTAATAAGTTGTTTTGTATTTTAGCCTTTTGCAGTTTGGGTAGTGTAAATTTAGGTATGGTTGGGTTGATCCGCGTTTGTTTCTAGTTGGTAGATCTATAAGGTTTGTCATGTATCCTGGGACTACGCCGTAGATGATTTTGTGGACCAATGTGCAGATTTTGAAGATGATCCGTTCTTTGATTGGGAGCCAGTGCAGCTTTTCTCGAAGGGGTTTAGCGCTTTCGAATCGTGTTTTACTGCCCAAAACACTGCAGCCAGACTTATATTTGGAAAAACAAAATACGAAAGTGCTAAGCCCCTAAGAGAAAACTTACACTTGCTTCCTCTGAAAGAACGTATAACTTTCAAAATATGCACTCTGGTGCATAAAATAATTCACGGTGATGCCCTGACCTACATGCTAGACCTTATTGACCTGCCTGCCATCCAAGAATGCTAAAAAATCAGCACGCACATTCCTAAATCTTCACTTCCCCAGCTGGAAAGGTCTAAAATATAGATTAATACACGTATCCAGCTTTTCATACTTGAGTTTGCAAATGTGGAATGCTCTACCACTTGATCTGAAAATAATTCACAACCTAATTAACTTCCGTAAGGCACTGAAGACACATCTCTTTAACGTAACATACCATAATGACTCATAATTGGAACTGTAATTCACCATCATTTATTTAATAATCGGATTATTTTCTCCCTATTGTCACGTCTGTGGTTGTGACCCCTCTCAGACTTGCCTTATTTCTGGGGGTCAGCTTCTGAGCTGGCTTCTGTCTGTCCTTTCTGAGTTAGTTCTGTCTCTGTGTGCTGGCTGCTTCCAGCATGGCTCTAATTATTCTACTATACTGCACCTGTGTGTGTTGAGCGCCTCTATGCTTCAGTATGCTTTCTGCCTGCGTCTTGGTTTGTGCTCCCCTCGCCCTCTGATGTCCAGAACCGGTGGCTGCCATAGACTGTCTTGCTGTCCCTACCCCTTCCAGGCTTCAGACGAGTCCGGTCTGGATCTTCCAGGCTGCCAGACTTGTCTTTCTTGTTTGTGCCTGAACAGCACCCGTAGTTGCCTTGAGATTGCTGCAGCTTGAGCCTCAGGTGCTGATGGGCTTTATTAATCACCTAGAAACTTCCGTGTTTGCCTTTGCATCGTCTAAGGTCCCTGGTATGTGGGTGTGCTCTGTGCACTTCTGCCTAGTCCAGTTCTAGTCTGAGTTTCTTGCTTGTATTCTAGTTAGCTTGTGTGTAGCTTAATTCTAGGTAGTCTGTGTGTAGCTAGTTTTGTTTCTATTGCTTATTTCTTAATCTTGCCTCTGGTCTGTATTCCTGGCTTGGGTTTCTTTCTTAGTGGCTGCTTAGCAGCTTTCAGTATAGCCCTGCTCCCTGCCTGTATTTCTAGCTGCTGGAGCTTCAGCCATAGTCCTGTCCTCTGCTTGTATTTCTCAGTTACTGGAGCTCCAGCCATAGCCCTGCTCCCTGCCTGTATTTCTAGCTATTGGAGCTCCAGCCATAGCCCTGCTCCCTGCCTGTATTTCTAGCTATTGGAGCTCCAGCCATAGCCCTGCTCCCTGCCTGTATTTCTAGCTGCTGGAGCTTCAGCCATAGTCCTGGTCTCTGCCTGTACTTCTGCGCTACTGGAGCTCCAGCTATAGCCCTGCACCCCTGTCTGCTTCTACCTAGTGTGGTATTTGTTTGAGGGTCCTAGTCTAGTATTCTGCCTAGCCTCCCTTGGGTATTCTAGATCCCGTGGGCTTCCTGTTGGTGTCCAGTTCCTGCCCTGTCCTGAAAGTCCTGCCGGCCGCCAGCATCTGGGGGCTCAACTTCCAGGGAACGGCGGTCAAGCGCAGGTGAAGTCTAGCTGTTTCTGCTCTGCCTGTTCCAGCTTGTTTGCCTCTGCTGCAACTCCAGTCCAGGGTTCCAGTCCTGTGTTGCCTTGTCTCTGGTTTGGAGGTGATTTTGCCTGCCACTGCTGCTCCACGGCAGTGGTCCAAGGGCTCACAACCCAGTGCTTCCGGGAGAAGCGTGACACCTATATCGTATTGTCTAATTTTATTATGTAATCCACGTTCAATATGTGATACCAATTGTATGTAATTCATGTTCAATATGTGATACCAATTGTATATTTTCCCTTTTTTACCTGACTGTTCATTATATCTTCCATGTTCTATATATATATTACCAATTGTATCTATTTTCTGAAATGGTTTGTAGTTGTTATGTTGGGATGAGAGGATAAGGCAGTGTGTTTTTTCGGTATTCAGTTTCAGTTGGAATGAGTTTGCACATGAGTCCATGATGTTCAGGCCCTCATTGATTTCATTAGTTATTTCCGTCAAGGCATGTCTGAAGGGAATGTAGATTGTAACATCATCTGCATAGATGAATGGGTTAAGGCCTCGATTGGATAAGGACTTTGCCAGTGGGATCATCATCATGTTGAAGAGTATTGGTGATAATGGTGGACCTTGAGGTACTCCGCAGTCTGCTTTCCACGGTGATGATATGTTTGAATTTGATTTTGCTTGGTATGTTCTGGTGGTTAAAAAGCCTTGTTGGATTGGTAGGGTATGCCTTTTTTAAACAGATTAGTGTTTAGTGTTTTCCGGAAGTTTAGGTGATTGTGCGTAATTTTCAAGGCTTTAGGTAATGCGTTCCACAGTTGTGTGCTTATGTAGGAAAAACTGGATGCGTAGGTTGATTTATGACCCTGCCATAGCACAACAATTTCAAAATTTCTATCAACAACTATGCAGCTCTGATATAGATTCCTCTCCCTCATCCTTCCTGGAATTCACCCACAATTGCCACCTCCTTATTATCCTCCTTAGACAACACCCTTACTGAAAAAGAAGTCCTCAAAGTCATGGAAGCACTCCCTAAAAATAAATCTCCAGGTAAAGATGGCTTTAATATAGAGTTTTACTTAGCCTTTTCAGTTATTGTTCTTCCCAAACTTCTCCAAGTATGTAACCTCTTCCTCTCTGACACTGCCCCTAAGGGTTCCTTTTTGGAATCTACTATAGTTGTCATCCCTAAACCCGATAAGGATCATAACAAGGTAGAAAACTACCAGCCTATCTCACTCATCAATATTGATAATACATTTTTGGTAAAATTTTAGCTTCAAGACTCCAAAATATTCTCCCACTCCTTATACGCAGAGATCAAAATGGGTTCACCCCTCATCATCTTCTGAATGGCAACTCCAAATTCTTCTGGAATATCCTGTCGAATGCCCAGCATCTTAGTGACTCTCTTGTCACTGTCTCTTGGATGTGGAAAAAGCATTCGATTGGACAGAATGACAATATCTATTTCATTCCTTTTGCTGGTTTGGTCTGGGTGAAAAATTTATAAATATTGTTAAACTCCTATATGGCAACCCAAAAGCTTCCATTGCTGTCAATGGTACCTTAGCATTTCTCCCTGAAGAGAGGCACTAAATAAGGATGTCCTCTCTCTCCCCCTCCCCTCCTTTTCAATTTAGCCCTCGAACCTTTCACAGTGGCAATCAGACACAAGTGCTGATATAGGACGAGGAATTCAAACTCTCCATTTATGCCGACAACATCCTCTTATATACCACTACAGAATCTCTTCCCTCTCAATACCATAGATTCATTCTCTTCCTTATCAGGATATAAGATCAATTGGAATAAATTGGCTGTACTACCAATCTCACCCTTGATTCATAAACATCATATTTCCACATACCCTTTTAAATGGGAACCTAATTGCATAAAATACCTGAGAATCTGGTATGGCAAAAATGTTGACCACTCATTACAATTAAATGCCAATTCTCTCCTTTCCATAGTCATTTTCACCCTAGATAAATGGTCCCCACTTCACATCTCCTGGTGTGGGGCAGAGCTGATGCCAACAGCAGAACACAAAGCTCTCCAGAACCTAGAAGTGAATTGCGATCCCCAATCACTTATGATTCCGAGAGGGAGGCCATGTAAATGGAAAATATGCTGGATGAAAGCTTTGGCAAGAGTAGCGGCTGAAGAGAGAGATCTCATGGGAATAAAATGGGCCATTCGAGAAAATCGATCCACCACGACCCAAATGACCGTGTGGCCTTGGGAAGGTGGTAAATCCAAAACAAAATCCATAGATACTTCCTGCCAAGGCAGCTGTGGAACTGGCAGGGGCTATAAAAATCCCCAAGGCTTGCCAGGAGAGAATTTGTTTCGGGCGCAGATGGGACAGGTGGAAACAATTGTAAGACATCCTGTGCCGTGCGTGGCCACCAATAGTATTGAGAAATCAAGTGAAAGGTCTTGCGGAATCCGGAGTGACCGGCAAATGTAGAGGAGTGTCCCCATTTGAAAACCTTTTTCCTAGACTGGGGTGGTACAGAAGTCTTTGTGATTGTGGGAGTGACCACGGTAGTGGAGGTGACACAGGCAGGATTAAGCATGGGGTAGGACTCCTTGGGTTCTTCGGGAGGGTTGAATGCCCTGGATAGGGCATCAGCTTGAATATTCTTTTCAACAGGTCAGAATACCAGGCGGAAGTTAAAACGGGCAAAGAAAATAGACCAATGTGCCTGTCGCGGGTTTAGTCTCTTAGCATCCTGGAAGATTCTTGTGGTCGGTGATCACTGTGATGCGATGTAAAGCCCCTTTTAGAAGATATCGCCATTCTTGGAGAGCCAATTTAAGGGCCAACAATTCCTGGTCCCCAATAGTGTAGTTACGCTCTGCCAAAGAAAATGTTTTGGGAAAAAAGAAACAGGGGTGACGCCAGAGTCTGAGGCTTGAGACAGAACGGCCCCTGCCCCCATAGAAGAGGCATCCACTTCTAAGATGAATGGTCTTTTGATATCCGGACTTCGAAGAACAGGAGCAGACAGAAAGGTTGCTTTATGGTGGCAAAGGCCTCTTGGGCCAGTTCTTTACATCAGCACCCTTCCTGGTCAGTGCGGTAAGAGGGGCAGTGATGAGGGAGTATTGATGGATGAATTGTCGATAGTAGTTAGCAAACCCCAAAAAGTATTGCAAGGCCCAGAGACCCTGGGGCATGGGCCAATCCCGTATAGCTCGGAGTTTGGTGGGGTCCATTTGGAGGCCGAAGAGACGATATATCCCAAAAATGGACTAGATGAAACAAGCATTTCTCTAGTTTGGCAAAGAGACGGTAGTCCCGGAGGTGCTGGAGAACCGTGCGTACATGATGAGGGTGGTCCTGAACAGAAGCATAAAAAACCAGAATATCATCCAGGTAAACTATTACTGAAGATTACAGAAGATCTTGAAAAATGAAGTTTTATGAATTCCTGAAAAACCGCTGGTGCATTGCAAAGGCCGAACGGCATAACTAGATATTCATAATGTCCTTCATGAGTATTAAAAGCGGTCGTCCATTCGTCCCCATGGCAGATTCGGACCAGATTGTAGGCGCCTTGGAGATCTAGCTTGGGAAAGATAGACGCTCCCTGCAGACGGTCAAAAAGCTCCGGAATAAGGGGGAGCGGGTACCGATTCTTAATGGTTATTTCATTAAGACCCCAGTAGTCGATACAGGGTCACAGAGAACCGTCTTTCTTGGTCATAAAAAATAAACCTGCCCCCGCTGGACTGAGGGGGGTCTGATGAAACCCTTTTGGAGGTTTTCTTGAATGCACTCCTGCATGGCAATAGATTCCTCCCGGGAGAGGGTATACAGCCGGCCCCGAGGTGAAGTCTTGCCGGGAAGTAATTCAATGGGGTAGTCAAAAGGACGATGCGGAGGAAGGGAATCAGCCTCCTAAGCATTGAAGACATCTTGGAAATCACGATATTCCACAGGAAGGGAAGCATCACAGGGGAGCAAGAGTCCTGGGGAGGCAGTAATAGTCCTTGGAGAAGGAACCACTGGGGTGAGACAGGTAGAAAAACAATGGGAACCCCAACTGCCGATATCGTTAGTGGTCCAGCTGATATTAGGTGAGTGTTGTCGTAACCAGGGCAGGCCCAGAATAGCAGGATGGATGGCTCGGGGAAGAACCAGAAGCTGAATTTCTTCCTTATGTAAAATCCCGACTTGCATCTGCAGCGGCAGAGTGACATGGGTAATAGAGTAGGGTAGAGTTAGTCCCTGAATGGAGGTCATTTGTAACATTGGTTTACAGGCAATCGAGGGAGTTCCTAGCTGGAATAGGAGACTGGCGTCAATAAAATTCCTCCGGCCCCAGAATCAATCAAAGTCACAGTGTTAATACACAGTTCCTTCCAGCGCAGGGAAATAGGGACGGAGACAAGATTATCCGGAAGATGTGAAAAACGACCCAGGGCCACCCTCTTTAGTGACCCTTGGTTGAGCTGCTTTTACATCTATGCTGATGATATGCAACTACTTATACACACTGAACCAAATCTACCCAAAGCTCTGAGTAAACTGTCTGCCTGCCTAACCACAAGTCAGGAATAGGCAAAAACCAACAAACTCTGCCTGAACCCAAATAAAACAGAGATTCTGTGATTCCTAACAGATGTGGACAAATACCTGACTTCAAAATATGTTTTGGGAAGTATGAACTCCCCCTAAAATCACAGGTCAGGAATTTTGGGGAGACTGTTAGATTCATTACTTACCTTGATCCCACAAATTCAAAGAACCTTTAAAAATCATTTCTGTTACATGCGGCAGCTACAAAATCTTTCTCTCTATCAGGGGAGTAGCCAAGGGTGGGTTCAGGCCCAACCAGCAGTGGAGGCAGCGGAGCGGAGGGCGCAGGCTGAACTCTGTTCCTGCATCTGCCTCCCTCTCCCAGACGCTGCCTACCGTTGCCACGATCGCAGGATCTACCTCCCTCCGTCTCAGCACTCATCAGCAGCAGCGCCGGTAGCGAATCATACACGCTGCCTTCTTCTAACCCGGAAGCGTCTTCTCTGCCACGTTCTGCCCCCATTATCAGAACTTCCTGTTTCTGCTGGGGCTGGACGCCGCAGAGAAGGCGCTTCCGGGTTAGAAGGAGGCAGCGTGTATGATTCGCTACCGACGCTGTTGCTGATGAGTGCTGAGAGACAGAGGGAGGTAGACCTGCGATCGTGGCGGCGGTAGGCAGCGTCTGGGAGAGGGAGGCAGATGCAGGAACGGAGCTCAGCCTGCTTCCACTGTACATTTTTGGGGGGAGAAGAGGGCGGGCAGATGGAATGGGAGGGAAGGATGGGGGCGGGAGGGAATTGCAGGGGAGAGAGAAGAATCGCTGATGGCTGGAGGGGGGGGGGGGGGACAGGGGAGAAAATAGAATTGCTGGATGGGTAGAGGGGGGCAGGGGCAAGAACAGAATTGATGGGTATGGATGGATAGAAGGGGGCTGTCAGGTCTCTCGGGGAAATGTGAGCCCTTGGGCCGCTGTCACGGAGGTGACAGCAGCAGGCAAAACCACCCAGCAGGAGACAGGCAACCCTAAGACGGGCTGAAATAGACAGGACAGGAGTGGCTGGGCTGGAGCTGAAGAGGAAAGCAACAAGGAATCCAGGAACAACGTCCTACAGCAGGGTTCAGGCTTGAGAAGCAGGATACAGGATACTCAATACAGGCTTCTCCCACAGTATTCGGGAAACTGGCACAGCTTGACTGGATCCGGGTTCACCCAAACACTAGGCAGGCAGGGTGTCCATGGAAGCATAGCTTGGCAGGAAAGAGGACACAGGAGCTACATACAGGCTAAGCTCAAGGGAATGGGAATGACCGATACACTTGCCAGAAGAAGGGTTAGACTGGAGCTACAGTAGCTAACAGATAGAAAGGAGAGAAATGGCTGCAGCAACAGCTGCAAACCAACCTCAGACAGGGAGCAGAGACACTGAACAGGGTTAACAGAAAGGCTAGAAGCCCACAGAGAATAATATACACAGAAAGACTGGAGGCCCACAGAGCAATAGACACAGAAGAGCTGAAAGCCCACAGAGCAATAGACACAGAAGAGCTGGAAGCCCACAGAGCAATAATACCCTGAGCAGGAAAGCAAGAAGCCCACAGGTAAATAGTAGACTAGGCAGAAAGCCTACGAGCAATAATACCCTGAGCCAGAAGGCAAGGTCCACAGGTGATAGTATACTAGCTAAGCAGAAGAGCTGGAAGCCCACAAGTAAAGACAAGGAAAGCTAACTGTGCAAACAGCACACTAACCTTGGGACCTAAGGCACTGCGGAGGCATTGGCAATGCAAAGGCACTGAAGACTAGAACACCAGTTCCTTAAGAAGGCCTTGACAGATGAGGTCACCCCTTCAGGCCACAGGCAGGGAGCATACAGAAGCCCAGAGAGACCTAACCCACACAGGTGTAGTCTAATGAGGTAATTAGTGTCAGGCTGGAAGCAGCCAGCCCACCCAGCCTGAGACAGAGCTACCTCAGGAACAGCCCACTGAAGTACAGAGAGGCCCAATACACACAAGTGTAGAGTAGTGAAGCCATTAGAGCAGCCAGCCCACAGAGACAGAGATAGAGCTAACTCAGGAACAGTATACTGAAGCACAGAGCGATTAAACCCACACAGGTGCAGTATACTGAGGCAATCAGCGCCATGCTGGATGTGGCCAGCACCCAGAGACAGAAACAGAGCCAACTCAGAATTAGACAGAAACCAGCACAGACACTGATTCCCAGAAATAGGGTAAGTCTGAGGGTGGTCACGACCACAGACGTGACAGTACCTCCCCCTCAAGACCCCCCCTCCTGGTTTCCACAGGGGATTCAGGTGTCCAAGGGTAAGTGTGGTGAAACCTCCTGATGGGTTTCAACACACCAACACGAATCACTGGACTGGCAGTAGCAAGCACCTCTAGAACTTGAAAAGAGGAGTGGCTCTTGTAACCAGGAAGCCTTTTTGGACAACCACTATGCCGGCTCAGAGTCTGTGATGCAGCAAGAAGAGTCATACTCAACAGGAGTTCTTTATTGAGGGGATCCATCACTTCCTGGACCCCCTGGCATATCACCCTAGTAGCAGGAGCAGAGCTAGGACCAACACCCCAGTCGACATCAGCAGCTGGATCAGGATTGGGACCCAGACTGGAATCAGAACCTTCACTGGGGCTGGAACTCAGAACCGGAGCTGACTCAAAAATGGAACCTGGATAGGCATCAGAGGCTTAACTGTAGCTGGAACTGGATTCAGGAGCCTGACTGGCATCAAAAGCTTGACCGGAACTGGAACCCAAAGCCGGACCCGGAACAGAGTCAGGAATCAAACCAGGGCTGTACCCCGGACTGGAGTCTGGACTAGAACTGGGGCTAGGACCCAGACTGGAGTATGGAATCACACCGGGGCTGGGACCCGGACTGGAGTCACCCTCTTGGCTGACCCTGGCACTCGGAGCAAACTCAGCCGCTTGCCTGGAACTGACACTCGGAGCGGACTCGGGAACAGCTTGGCTGAGACTGGAATTCGGAGCGGCCTCAGGAACA
Source organism: Microcaecilia unicolor (assembly GCF_901765095.1). Taxonomy (NCBI): domain Eukaryota; kingdom Metazoa; phylum Chordata; class Amphibia; order Gymnophiona; family Siphonopidae; genus Microcaecilia; species Microcaecilia unicolor. The sequence goes on along the minus strand of NC_044043.1, from coordinate 11,867,631 downwards.
GCTTGGCTGATCCTGGAACTCGGCTTGGACTCAACAGCTTGGATGGAACTGGAACTCGGCTTGAACTCAGCAGCTTGACTGGAACTGGAACTCGGCTCGGACTCCGCATCTCGGCTGGAGCTGGAACTTGGCTCGGACTCTGCATCTCGGCTGGAACTCAGTGCAGACTCAGGAACATCTTGGCTGGAACTCAGGACAGGCTCAGAAGCTTGACTGAAACTCAGAGCAGACTCCGGCGCTTGGCTAGACGCATCCCTCTGGCCGGGACTGAATTTTAACTGAGGCTTGGCAGAAAATACCCCTAGGACAGGGATCAGAGGCTCGGTCTGAAGCGCCATTCGAACTGGGCTCAGCTGCTTGACCGGACGGGTCACTTGGACTAGAACCGGAGGCTCGGCCTGAAGCTCCACTCGAACAGGACGTGGAGGTGCAGTTAGAAGCGTCCATCGGACTGGACTCATAAGCTCGACTGGACGTGCCACTTGAACTGGAACCAGAGGCGCGGCCAGAAGCACCACTTGAGCAGGAATCGGAGGCTCCCTTAAAGACGGCCCTCGTGCTGGACTCAGAGGCTTGACTGGAGGCGCTACTTGAACTGGAATCGGAGGCTCGGTCAGCAGTGCCACTCGAACAGGAACGGAGGCTCAATTAGCAGAGTCCCTTGGACTGGACTCAGAGGCTTGACTGGGAGCGCTACCTGAACTGGAATCGGAGGCTCGGTTCGAAGCGCCACTCGAACTGGAACCGGAGATTTGACTGGGAGTGTCAATTGGACAGGACGCAGAGCTTGACGGGAATTGGAACTTGGTGGGGAACCAAGCTCCGGGCCGGAACTGGCACTTGGACTGCTCCGCAAATCCTGCTGATAAGGCCAGAGCTGGAGTTCCCGAAGACGCCTTCTTTCAGCGTTGGCTTCAGGAGAAGTCCGCAGGACTGGATCCGAGAGAAGTTTGCGGCGATACTCGAAGAGTGTGGTGGAAAGATCCATAGCAGAGACTGGGTTTGTCTGAGACCCAAGCTCCCTGACACGCCTTCTCTCCGCTGCAGCTTCAGGAGAATTCTTCAAAGTGGGGTCAAACAAAAGTTCTGCATGGTACTCCTGGAGCATCATAAAAGCATCAAGAGTAAAAATTGGGTTAGAGCTGGGATCTGGACCGGAATCAGGAGCTGGGCCGGGACCCGGACTGGACTCAACATCTTGAGTAGAACTAGGAGGCTGAACGGGAGCTGAACTGGGGGGGGGGGGGGGGGGGGGTCATAGGTGGTGGTGGTGGTGGCGGCGGGGGAGGGTGTCAAAAATGACCGGGGGGGGGGGCAGCGGCACCGGGGTGGCTAAAATGTGCCCCCTCCCCTCGGGCTCTGGAACCCCCTCCTGACGAAGTCTGGCTACGCCCCTGCCCACCAGTGAGCCTTCTCAGGAGTAGCTCCCTTCTCCCAGAGAGGCGACTACCTCTGTTTCAGAAAGCAGGCGAAAGTCTAATCTGCTCCCATGCATTTAATACATTTGGTGACTCACTCCACATCTGAACTAGTAACTTAGACTAGTCAGTAGCATACCAAGGGCGAAGCAGTGATAGCGGTGTGCCCCGGGTGCACGCTGCGAGAGGTGCAGGGAGCAGTCACGTGGCTGTTGGCTCCGCCGGTTCTCTTCTCCTTCTGGTGTTACTTCTTGTTCTCAGGCAGGGAGCTGGCAGAGCCGACAGCCGTGCGACATGCGCTTGGTGGGGTGGAGGTGATGCTCCGGGGAGGTTGTTGTGATTCATGGGGGGGGGGGGGGGGGGGGAGTGATACGCCAGGAGGAGCTTAGCGGCAATTCTCCCCGGGTGGCAGCCAACCTAGGAACACCGCTGAGACCAATTCCTCCTATCTTATTTAACTGTCCATATAATTTGACTTGAGTTTAACTACCCATCTATTTATCCCAATTGACTTTGTACTACCCATCAAGTCCTTGGCTACATGATAAGATATCTTTTTGTATTGTAGGAACAGCATAAGCATCACAGCTATGTTGTTTGAATGTTCTTCCGTGCTGTCTATTCTGGTATCATCTCATATTTTTGTTATATGATTGCTCTACAGTACTGTTAAATATTTATATTTCTGATACTGTTTCATGTTAGGCCTATTATTAGATTTCAATTTGCCATTTCCAAGTTTACCTCATCGATTATAGTTATGCTTATTTTTAATTTTACTTTTGTTATGCTGTTAACAAAATGGTAGGTTTTATGTTAAAAAAAAACTATACCCGCTGTACACCACCTTGGTTAATAAATCCCATTAAATAAATCCCTTACCACTAATGCCACCATTAACTTGCTGATTATCTTAGTTGATAGATGGCTTCCGTTTCAACAGAAATGCTAAAGATGAAGTTAGTGAAATTAAAATGATTATTTTTGAAATAATATATGCAACGGAGTTTGGGAAGAAATCAATCATGGGATATTTAGCTGACACAAGGCCAGCTGTACTAGTTGGATTTTCCTACTTTGTCTCTGTGGAAAAATGCTTAATACATCTGTCCCACGGTCAAGGTCATGAAGGAGGCCAGCTGTGTGCTCTGACCACTACACTACCACTGACAGAACTTCAGCAGCCCCCCCCCCCCAAGCTAGATGACACCTCCCTCCTCTCCGGTGAAATGACACCCCCCCGGGTGCACGCCGCTGGGGGGGGAGGTGCCGCGGCGCACGCCTGCTCCTCCGAGTTTGCTAAACTTCGTTCGTTCGCTGCACCTGTTCCGGGGCAGAGGGAGCTGCAGCAAACGAACGAAGTTTAGCAAACTCGGAGGAGCAGGCGCGCGCCGCGGTACCCCCCAGTGGTGTGCACCCAGGGCGGACCGCCCCCACCATCCCCCCTTTGGTACACCACTGGTATTTTTGTGTCTTCTTTGAGTAAGTTTTTAGACTCTCTCTCCAGAGGTATACAAAGAAAGTTAAACACATCCTAATTTTGATTCTTATGGGGTCCTTTTACTAAGTTGCGCCAAAAATTGGGCTGCGCTAGTGTAGGTGCATGTTTTGGGTGTGCGCAGATCCATTTTTCAGTGCGGCAAAATAAAAATGGGTGTGCGTCCATTTTGGATCTGAGACCTTACCGCCAGCCATTGACTTAGCGGTAAGGTCTCATGGATTAGCCGCACGCTAATCATCTACGCACTTAGAATGACAATTACCGCCTGGTTTCTGCTGCGCGCCAGAAACTAAAAATCATTTTTCGCCGCGCATAACAGACGCGCATCAAAATGAAATTACCGCAAGGGCCACGCGGCAGCTGGGCGGTAACTCCAAATTGACGTGCGTTGGGTGCGCTTTAGGCGCCTACGTGGCTTAGTAAAAGGGCCCCTATATGTTTTGAGAATATACAGATTCTTCAAAGCCCACTGAAAAGTAGATCGGAGTCAGATGAGGTTTTGCTGGTGGTCTTGCATGTTAGGATTTGTATCCTCTTCCATGGGAATATTGCTCTTTTGTAGCCCATAATTCAACCTAGGCTAGTTCCAGAACCATTAAGTCATCCACAACATTCAAGCCAAGTGATGTCTATCCCCAGTCAATCTAGTTCTATCTGTTTCAGGCTGAGCTTGTGTTTTTTATTTAGCTGCAGTTACAAACCTTCTAATTTACATCTCATAAAATAGCCAAACATGATGACAGCCAAATATCCATGTTCAGCAAAAACATTCAGCCACTAAATGTGTCTCCAGTGGTTTTTCATGATTAGGACACTGTCTGCACTAAAAGATAAATAACTGATTCTGTGCAGAAAGGGAGAAAATTGTATAGCATAGGCGCTAGAACAATGGCTTATTTCTTTACTGCCCCTGCCCTTTGGAACTCCATCCCATTAGAGCTCACAACCAAAGCATTGTATCGCAAATTTCGTCCCTGCCTTAGGGGTCCTTTTACTAAGGTGTGCCGAAAGGTGGCCTGCGCTAGTGTAGATGCGTGTATTGGGCACGCAAAGGTCCATTTTTCAACATACGGTCAAAAAAGGACTTTCTTGGGGGGCTGAAAACAGACGTGCGGAAAAATGAAAATTGGCGTGCAGCTATTATGGGTCTGAGACCTTACCGCCACCCATTACTTACCGGTAAGCAGGCGACAATCATCATCGCACATACAATGCTGATTACCGCCCGGTTAGCGCTGCACACTGGATGCATGAAAAAATGAAATTACCGCCCAGGCCACGTGGCAGCCAGGTGGTAGTTCTGAATTGGCACACGTTGGGTGCGCATAGGCGCCTACATGGCTTAGTAAAAGGCCTATGACGGTGTCCCGTGAGATGGGTAGCGGGCATTCAGTGCAGTAGGCTCTTCTTTTGTTCCTCTTCTTCTCCCAGTTACATCCCTCCTATCTATTTCTGGAGAAGAGACGGCTGAGGGGAGACATGATAGAGGTATATAAAATAATGAGTGGAGTGGAACAGGTGGATGTGAAGCGTCTGTTCACGCTTTCCAAGAATACAAGGACTAGGGGGCATGCGATGAAACTACAGTGTAGTAAATTTAAAACAAATCGGAGAAAATATTTCTTCACCCAACGCGTAATTAAACTCTGGAATTCATTGCCGGAGAATGTGGTGAAGGCAGTTAGCTTGGCAGAGTTTCAAAAGGGTTTGGACGGTTTCCTAAAGGACAAGTCCATAGACTGCTATTAAATGGACTTGGAAAAATCCACAGTTTCGGGAATAACATGTATAGAATGTTTGTACGTTTGGGAAGCTGCCAGGTGCCCTTGACCTGGATTGGCCGCTGTCGTGGACAGGATGCTGGGCTCGATGGACCTTTGGTCTTTTCCCAGTGTGGCATTACTTATGTACTTATGCCTCATTTTGTCAGCTTTCCTATTGATGAGTTGTAGTTCTTTTCCCTACTTCCCATGTTTGTTTTTATTATCTGTAAACTGCTTTGATTTTCAATTTGAAAGGCAGTATATTGAGCACTGATAAGCATAAGCATTTCTATGTGTCAGTGGAGATCCTTGGTTGGCTGCCACCCGGGGCGGATCGCCGCTGCGCACCTACCCCCCCACCGGGTGCAGTGGCGTCCACCCCCCACCCCCGGGTACAGCACGACACCCCCCCCCTGCTGGGAGCAGCCACATGGCTGTCGGTTCTGCTGGTTCCCTGTTCCGGGACAAAGGGAGCAAGGAACCAGCGGAGCCGACAGCCGCGCGGCTGCTTTCTACACCCCTCCAGTGACATGCACCCGGGGCAGACTGCCCCCACCGCCCAGCCCTCAGTACGCCACTGCTGTGTGTATCTGTGTTACAAGTTTGTTTTCATTTGATATACCTCCTGGGGCATGCCAACACGGAAGTTTGCAATAATAAAATCCTATTGCTATAAAGTTACAAATCATAGCTACCAAAATTCTACCTAAGTACTATTCTGCAAATATCTGTTTATCTTACGTAGCACATATTTCCAAGGAGGGTGTACACATGGGCGGAGCTTGGGCAGAGCAAGGGCAAGGATGAGTTTGGGGCCCTTTTACTAAGCTGCAGTAAAAAGGGCTTGCATGAGTGGTGGGGACCGGTTTTGCTGCACACTAACAGGCCCTTTATACTGCAGCGGGTAGAAAGGCGGAAAAAAGACATGGCCATGCGGTAAGATTCCTCTTACTGCGTGGCAGTGCAGGAGGGGGAGCACTTACCGCCACCCATTGAGGTGGGAGTAAGGGCTCCCGCACTAACTTGGCAGTAACTGATTACTTCCGGGGAAGCCCTGTGGAAATATTTTTTGAATATTTCCGCTAGCACTGGAAATGCCACACACTGGGGGTGGAACTACTTCCTGCGCCGGTGGTAGCTCCAGATTTGTCGTACAGTAAGCCTGAGCTGGACTTGTTGCTGCTTAGCAAAAGGGCCCCTAGCAGCGTGTAAAAAGCCCCCAGATAAACATGGCCATGTGGTAAGAGAACTGCTACTGTGTGGCCATGAGGTGGGGAGCTCTTACCGTCACCCATTGAGGTGGCAACAAGGGCTCCCACGGTAACTGGGCAACGTATAATGGTGGCCAATTACCGCCAGGCTACCACTTCCTAAGCCATTTCCATGGGGTTTCTTTTTCCCCCGGAAATGGCGCGCCAGCAGTAGTCGCGATTTAGCATTCGGAATGGGAAATACAAAGTGGTATTACATTAAAGTTTATAAATGACGAGTAAATTATAAAGTAAATTAGATAGTCCATATAAGATTTATACCTGAGAAAGGCAGGGACAAATCAAACTCTGGTATACATATAAAGTATTACATACCATGTAAAATGAGTGTATCTTGTTGGGCAGACTGGATGGACCGTTCAGGTCTTTATCTGCCGTCATTTACTATAAATGCTCATCTAATTGAATGAGAACAACTTTTTCAATCATCTTAGCAAAAAAAAAAGGTAATGAAGAAATTGGCCGGTAACTATCAACTGTCGAGGGATCTAACTTATCTCTTTTGATCAATAGTGTAACCGCAGATGTCTTGAGTCTCAAAGGCATAACTCATTCCTGAAGTGATTTATTGTGTGTAAAGCTCAAGAAAAGTGCTTTTAAGTTCTTTAATAATTGAGGGATGAACTATATCCAAATGACAGAAAGAGTTATTAATTCTGACCAGAATTTTCTCCAACTGGTATATAATAATGAGAAAACTCAGACCAAGAATCTACTCCATATAATGGATAAATGACTTCATTTGGTAAGGGAGTACTATTAAATTGTTGGGTTAAATTTTGGACCTTGAAACAGAAACCGTTCACAAAGTCCTGCAGTGACAACATTTGATTCTTTGAGTCAGAGAAATTAGGACTAGCTGTAGGTTTACAGACTATCGCAAATAGCTCTTCTGATGTAGAAGGTGCTTCATCAATCATTTTATTAAAATACGTCTTCTGGAGCTTTTTTAGGGGGTGGCATCCAAGATGGCGGCATAGCGTTTAATCGCACCAGACGCGCCCAGTTACCTGATCAAAGCACTGTTGGGAGAGGCTCTGAATCCCTGCAGACAATGGGGAAAAGAAGAGGGAAGGTGCGGATGAATCCCTCAACCTCCACCGGGACCCAACTCCACCACCAGACGATCTTGGATCAGTTTGGGTTAGCGCCTGGACCTGGGCAAGCCTCTTCTCCCGCTGTCGGAGCCGGTGCGTCAGCACAGGCCAGCAGTGTCAACGGGGTCTCCTTGAGCCCCGTCCAACATGCGGCTCCCCCTCAGCCAGGAAGGGGCAGCGTGGAGTCAAGTCCGGCAGCTCAGGCTCCGAATGTAGGGGACCTGGGTGTGCAGGGAGGGAACCTGCCCATGCTGGGAGAAACGACTAGGAGCACCAGGCTGGAAGAACAACTAGCAATACAAACATTGCCATCACAGACAGTGAGTACTTTGAAACAGTCTATTGATGCTCCCCTTCCTGTTTTTTCTTCGGGGACTATAGCAAAACCAGCTGTAGTGACAATGGAATCACTCTTGGACCTGACATTTAACATTCAATCTTCTTTACAAGTATTGATAACTAAAAACACTAGTGAAATTAAGCTATTGTCTGAAGTAGCCATTACCCAGGCACAGGTAACTGCTCAGCAATCCTCTGAATTGAAACTTTTAGATGAGAAAATTCAAAAATTAGAATCTGTGGGACAAGTCTCAAAGAAAAAAACTTTACCTCTCGTCGTTTGAAATACGTAGAAAATCAATCTAGGAGGCTTAATTTGGGGCTGATGAATTTTCCTAGATCACCTTTAATTACACCTATAGAGATGGTTAGAAAATATTTGGTTGAAATACTAGGAATGGCTGGGGATTCACTGCCTCCTATAACTCGGGCACAGTATTTACAAACTAATGTAAAAACTTTGCCTGGAACTTCTCAAACCCAAGTAGGGTTGCTACTCTTTGGGATTCTGGAACCTTGCTACTCTTTGTCCTTATCCCTTGTTTGTCCTGTTTGTCCTAATTAGATTGTAAGCTCTGTCGAGCAGGGACTGTCTCTTCATGTTCAAGTGTACAGCGCTGCGTACGTCTAGTAGCGCTATAGAAATGATAAGTAGTAGTCTTTGGGATTCCAGAATGTTGCTACTCTTTGGGATTCCGGAACCTTGCTACTCTTTGTCCTTATCCCTTGTTTGTCCTGTTTGTCCTAATTAGATTGTAAGCTCTGTCGAGCAGGGACTGTCTCTTCATGTTCAAGTGTACAGCGCTGCATACGTCTAGTAGCGCTTTAGAAATAATAAGTAGTAGTCTTTGGGATTCCGGAATCTTGCTGCTTTTTGGGATTCCGCACAGAATGTTGCTACAGTGGGATTCCAGAATCTTGCTACTCTTTGGGATTCTGCATGGAATCTTGCTACTATGGGATTCCGGAATGTTGCTACTCTTTGGGATTCTGCATGGAATCTTGCTACTCTTTGTCCTTATCCCTTATTTGTCCTGTTTGTCTGTCCTAATTAGATTGTAAGCTCTGTCGAGCAGGGACTGTCTCTTCATGTTCAAGTGTACAGCACTGCGTACGTCTAGTAGCGCTATAGAAATGATAAGTAGTAATACTAGTAGTAGTCTTTGAGATTCCGGAATCTTGCTACTCTTTGGGATTCCGCACAGAATCTTGCTACTCTTTGTCCTTGTCCCTTATTTGCCTTATTTGTCTGTCTTGATTAGATTGTAAGCTCTGTCGAGCAGGGACTGTCTCTTCATGTTCAAGTGTACAGCGCTGTGTACGTCTAGTAGCGCTATAGAAATGATAAGTGGTAGTAGTAGGAGATGCCATGAACTTCACATCTTTCTTGGAATCCTCATTAGAACTACTGTGAGTAGTTTCCTTTGCCCTGGAGATGGATCGAGATGCAGTACTGAGACTTTCCTTTCGTCATTTGAATTCTCTATTCTTGGGCTCTAAAATAAGAATTTATCCAGATTTGTCTAGAGAAACACAGAAAAGACTTAAAGCCTTTTTGGTTTTGCGCCCAAGGCATTAGGTGCAAATTTTGTACTTAAATTTCCTTGTATATGCCGTATATTATTTCAGTCTAAACAATTTCAATTCTTTGATCCCAAGTAGTAGAAGATTTTTTGTTGTCTAAAGAAGAGGTTAATGTTATTGTCTAGACACAGATGTACAGTGTAAGATGACTTGGAGTAGGCTACCTGGGTAACATTAATTTAGTATTGCTTTTTAGATACAATGTTAAGTAATCTTTTTCCTTTCTTGGATCTAATTTACCTAATGTATAGTGGACAAAAGTGGGAAGATATTTCAGTTATGGATAACTTTGAATATTTTGTTATCAGATATTTCCAATTTCTTCTATTATTGCTCTATGAGTTGTATAATATATATAATTTAATAAAAATAATGAACATAAAATAAGTCTTCTGTGCATTAACTCTAGCTGTATTATGGAACTGTAGCTGCAAATTATACATTTCTAGTGTAGGTTAGGGCTACTTCTCCATGCTCTTTCTGCTTGCCCGAGTTTACATTTTGAAAAGTTTTAACTCTTCGGTGAATCAAGGAACACAATTAGATCTAATAACTTTACGTACATAAAAACATAAGTATTGCCATACTGGAAAAGACCAAAGGTCCATCAAGGCCAGCATCCTGTTTCCAACAGTGGCCAATCCAGGTCACAAATACCTGGCAAGATCCCAAAAAAGTAAAAAAAACATTTTATACTGCTTATCCCAGAAATAGTGGATTTTCCCCAAGTCCATTTATGAACTTTTTCTTTAGGAAGATGTCCAAACCTTTTTAAAAGTCCGCTAAGCTAACCACCTTTACCACATTCTCCGGCAACGAATTCCAGAGTTTAATTACACGTTGAGTGAAGAAATTTTTTCTCCAATTCGTTTTAAATTTACTACTTTGTAGCTTCATTGCATGCCCCCTAGTCCTAGTATTTTTGGAAAGCATAAACAGACGCTTCACATCTACCCGTTCAACTCCACTCATTATTTTATAGTCCTCTATCATATCTCTCCTCAGCCGCCTTTTCTCCAAGCTGAAGAGCCCTAGCCACTTTAACCTTTCCTCATAGGGAAGTCATCCCATCCCCTTTATCATTTCGTTGCCCTTCTCTGCACCTTTTCTAATTCCACTATATCTTTTTTGAGATGCGGCGACCAGACTTGAATACAATATTCTAAGTGCGGTCGCACCATGGAGCTATACAAAGGCATTATAACATCCTCATGTATGTTATCATTTAATAACATTTTCTGTACTGCCTGAACATATGTGATCATGGTGGTTTACGCAGTACAAAAAAAAAAAAAGAATATAGGAAGAAATACCCAAGGAGGTTTTATGACAAGAGACAGCTTGAGCCTATCTGGTCCATTATCTGCGCTGAAGGTAGCGGGCGGAGCTTGTAGCCATATTGAGTGCCCCCCCCCCCCCAACATTTGCAGACGCTATTGAAAACAATAGCAAACTTGTAAGGTTTATATTGTTTTAATAAACCTCCTTAGTTTTTGAATTCTTTCTATTAGGAGGGGATTGGGGTGGGGAGTTGTAAGTGGAGTTTGGGGTCTTTGGGGAGTTTTTGAGAGGTCTGTGAAGGGGGAAAGGGTTATATTCAAAATGTGTTTGCCAGTGCTCCAGAGCTTGCTTTGTTATTTGCAGTGCTGCATTGTGGGGGTGTTTTACTAAGCTATGGTAGCGTTTTTAGCTCATGGTAGAAATGAGCTGGCATTAAATGCTGGGACACCATAGGAATATAATGGACATCTCGGCTTTTACCAACAGCTTTCTACCATGAGCTAAAAGATGCTATGTGCCTTTAGTTTTACTTATGATGACAATAAGTTTATAAAAACAGTAGCAAACGGTTATGTCTGCCTGTGTGTATTTTTTTATTTGACAACTTTTTTATTTATTTTATTATGAAATAAAATTTTAAATCACTTAAACAGCATAAAAAATTATTATCGGCATTTCAGCTATAAACCGAGCGCCCAGGAAAGACGAGTTTCGAATCGGACAAGGTGCCATGCACCGAATTGGAAGTGAGAAGAAGTGGGTAGGAAAGTGTTTAGGTGGCAGTAAATGAAAGCAGCATCTCATCTAAGAAGTTAAAGATTTTTTTTTTCGCTTTTTTGTACCTATTCTTCCTGTTTTTAGAGTCAGATATTTGGATTATTCTTCTCGGTAACTGTTAGCTGACAAGTTTGTTTAAAGTACACCAATATGGCGGCAGCCCAGGGGAGACGGCCTCAGCTTTTTGACATCATGCCATTTCTTGTCATAAAACCTCCTTTGGAATGCCTCATACAGGAAATCACACATCTCATTAATATAAACTTATCTACTACAACGAGATTCCTAAATTTTCAATCTAGTTACTAAAATTAAATATCCCTTCTCATAAAGTAACTACCATAAATAAGTATCAATTCTTTATTAGTATCAAAAAGATAATAAAAATTTTCATAATACTCCAATAATGTACATCAAGTTCTATTTTACTCATCCACAACTCTAACATACCTTCTTTCACAACCTACCGCATTCAATCTCTCTTTCTTAACTCACACAGATTATTTGCAGAGGTACAGAAATGTGCAATACACATGATATTCGTGGTTATTTTTTCATAGCAATAATTTTTTTTAAAGTTCTTCACTCCTAATTACTTTCCACAATATGGCTCCTTCCTGTTGTTGGCAAACATTCTTCAAAAAGATTTTAAGTAAAAATGTCACTATGCTTGCCTATGCAAGCTACTTGCTAGTCTTGGAGCCATTTCCTTTTCCCATCTGGTAATATGAAAGGCGTGCTTCTCCACTGCACGTTACTTTATAATGCGGCTTCCTCCGCTCTTTTCAACGATGCTTCCAAAATATATGTACACTTTTCTTCCTTCAAATCTGTGATAATTTTAGTTCTCTTCACTGCTATTGTCCTGCTAAGATATTAACCAAGTCAAACATTTTACAGGTGCAGCGAAGGGCGACTAAAATGATAGCGGGGATGGGACAACTTCCCTATGAAGAAAGACTAAGGAGGCTAGGGCTATTCAGCTTGGAGAAGAGACGGCTGAGGGGAGACATGATAGAGGTATATAAAATAATGAGTGGAGTGGAACAGGTGGATGTGAAGCATCTGTTCACGCTTTCCAAAAATACTAGGACTAGGGGGCATGCAATTAAACTACAGTGTAGTAAATTTAAAACAAATCGGAGAAAATTTTTCTTCACCCAACGTGTAATTAAACTCTGGAATTCATTGCCGGAAAATGTGGTGAAGGCGGTTAGCTTAGCAGAGTTTAAAAAGGGGTTGGACAGTTTCCTAAAGGACAAGTCCATAAACCGCTACTAAACGGACTTGGAAAAATCCAAAATTCCAGGAATAACATGTATAGAATGTTTGTACGTTTGGGAAGCTTGCCAGGTGCCCTTGGCCTGGATTGGCCGCTGTCGTGGACAAGATGCTGGGCTCGATGGACCCTTGGTCTTTTCCCAGTATGGCATTACTTATGTGCTTGTCTCACAGATACCCCATTCTCAGTCATTCTCCACACTTGAACTATCAGATTTACCAAGCGCGTGAATAAACAAAACAGTGGTTGTAGCTGTTTTTTTAACATTTTGGTAAGGATTCCATCACATAAATCTCTATTGGGAGCAGGGGCGTAGTCAGACCTCACAGTGGGAGGGGGCCAGAGCCCGAGGTTGGGGGCACATTTTGAGTGCCGCCCCCCCCCCCCATCGCCATGCCTCGCCTTGCCTCGCCCCCTCACAAACAAATACCTTTGCTGGTGGGGGTCCCCAACCCCCGCCAGCCAAAGCCTTCTTCAGCACTGCACAGGAGGAGCAAGAAAAAAGAAGAGCAGAGGGCAGGCAGCGAACGTGGCTGCGCCGGAGACCACTGAGCGTCAGCGTGCACAGGAGGAGCAAGAAAAAAGAAGAGCAGAGGGCAGGCAGCGAACGTGGCTGCGCCGGAGACCACTGAGCGTCAGCGTGCACAGGAGGAGCAAGAAAAAAGAAGAGCAGAGGGCAGGCAGCGAACGTGGCTGCGCCGGAGACCACTGAGCGTCAGCGTGCACAGGAGGAGCAAGAAGAAAGAAGAGCAGAGGGCAGGCAGCGAACGTGGCTGCGCCGGAGACCACTGAGCGTCAGCATGCACAGGAGGAGCAAGAAAAAAGAAGAGCAGGGGCAGGCAGTGAACGAGGCTGTGCCAGAGACCATGCTGAAGAAGGCTTCGGCTGGTGGGGGTTGGGGACCCCCACCAGCCAAACCAGGGGCCCGGATGAAATTTGCGGGATCCCAGGCCCCTGTGCCCCCCCCCCCCCCCCCCGTAGCTAAGCCCCTGATTGGGAGTAGGTTCCAAAGAGTAGGCAGCAACCAGAAGAAGGCGCACTCATGCTTAGAAACCCAGGGGTCGTTTTACCAAGCTACAGGAAAAAGGGCCCTGCATTAGTGGCAGGGTCCCTTTTTAACACTATGGGTAAAAAAAAAAGCCCCCAGACACACATGACAATGCGGTAAGAGAACTCTTACCGCATGGCCATGCGTTGGGGAGCCCTTACCGCCACCCATTCATGTGGCGATAAGGGCTCCCACACTAACCCATTGGTAACCGGGCAGCGCACTGCAATGCCCGATTACCGCCGGGTTATCGCCATGCAAGCCATTTCCGGGGAGGGGGGGGTTCTTTTTTCCCCAGAAATGGCGCACGCTTGGGGTGGGGCTACCACCGGTGGCCGCATTGGGTTGGCGGTAGTCCCAGAAAAAGCGACCTTACCGTCGCTCTGTAAAAGGGCCCCTCAATGAGCTGGGTTAGATAAAGGAATGACAATCCTATGAAGGGAAAGTGATGTAAGTGCCCTTGAGGGGGTGTATGAGATAGCTAAAGACCCCCGATAAGGAGTGTATTGTCATAGAAGGCTAACACCAGCTTTATGTATTAACACTAGCGGTTTATACGTAATTTGATATGAAACAGGTAGCCAATGAAATTGCAGGTATAGTGGTGTTACATGATCCTATTTATAAGCAAGCTTGGTAACAGTAAGGCATTCACTCATTCCCTGGAGCAGAGTTGTTGCACTGTATAGGCAGAGGCTCGGTTAGCCGGATTTCATGACCAATTCCAAAACTTTTCCTGCCGCCAATGCCCTGAAGCAGTCAGATGAAACGCTGGCCGTCGTTGGCTTGGGGTGAGAGAGCATATTACTGAAGAAATCCCTAGTGCCAGTTTGAAAGATAAGTGTTCTCTCAAACTTATTCTAATCACTATATTCCTGCACATCAATGTGTAAGAGTTGTGCTTGGATGCAAGATTTATATCGAGTGTTATTTTATTGAGGATATTACAACATGTACAACTGAGAAGGTTTTGGCCAATGATGAACAGAGAGCCCGTTTGAGGTTCGTTTAAGCTCCGATGGATGAATACTGTCCAGGAGCTCTGTGAGGCCTCTTTACCTTCTTATAATAAAGAACTGGAGAATTATTGATTAGCACAAACTTTTTCATACAGTGGAAATTTTTCTAGGTTAGCCATTATCTAGCAACTGTATAAGATGCACAAACACATGTGAAGTGTGGGCACACACATTTACAGCAGTCCCTGAGCAAGTGTAAATGTGTGCATTTGTGAGAACCACCTCTCAGATCTTATTTTTTAAAAAGCAGCTCTTGGCATTGCTTTGATCCCCTTTCCCTAAACCCAATCTTAGAAAATTTGGCTCCTCTTCTATTTATTTATTTATTGCATTTGTATCCCACATTTTCCCACCTTTTTGTGGGTTCAGTGTGGCTTACAATAAGACATGAATAGTGGAAATACATTTGTAATAACTTGGTTATAGGTTACATTGTGCAAGTTTTGTGAAACCATCGAAGAATCATTAAGAATATGACAATGGGAGATCAACATTGAAACGTTGGAAAGAGACAGTGGGAAGCTTAAAGGGCAGTGTTAAGACACAGAGATATATGTAGGGGCATAATGGAACAGAAACGCCTATCTCCATGGGCGTTAATCTCCGAGAACGGGTCCGTGAAGGGGCGGACCGAACCGTATTATCGATAAAAAATAGACGCCCATGTTTTATTCGCCAATGTGTGAGCTGGGCGTTTTTGCTTTTCAGCGATAATGGAAAGGGAAAGTGCCCAGCTCAAAAACGAATAAATCCAAGGCATTTGTTCGTGGGAGGGGCCAGGATTCGTAGTGCACTGGTCCCCCTCACATGCCAGGACACCAACCGGGCACCCTAGGGGGCACTTTTACAAAAACAAATAAACAGGTAAAAGAGCTCCCAGGTGCATAGCACCCTTCCATTGTGTGTTGAGCCCCCCAAATCCCCCTCAAAACCCACTGCCCACAAGTCTACACCATTACTATAGCCCTAAGGGGTGAAGAGGGGCACCTACATGTGGGTACAGTGGGTTTGGGGGGGTTGGACGACTAATAAGCATTAAGCAGCACAATTGTAACAGGTAGGGGGGATGGGCCTGGGTCCACCTGCCTGACGTCCACTGCACCCCCTAACAACTGCTCCAGGGACCTGCATACTGCTGCCTGGGAGGAGGGTATGACATTTGAGGGTGAAAATAAAAAGTTGTGAAACATCATTTTTTTGTGGTGGGAGGGGGTTAGTGACCACTGGGGGAGTCAGGGGAGGTCATCCCCGATTCCCTCTGGGGGTAATCTGGTCATTTAGGGCACTTTTTGGGGCCTTATTCGTGAAAAAACAGGGTCCAGGAAAAGTGCCCTAAATTCTAGCTACAAACGCATCCATTATCGGCGAAGGGCGCCCATCTCTGTTCGGGTGATAACCACGCCCCAGTTCCGCCTTCGACACGCCTTCGACACGCCTTCGACACGCCCCCGTCCACTTTGTCCGCATCCGCGACGGAGTGCAGTTGAAAGCGTCCCAAATTCGGCTTTTGATTATACCGCGTTATTCGTTTTTGTGAGATAAACGCCCATCTCCCGATTTAGGTCGGAACTTGGGCGTTTTTCTCGTTCGATTATAAGCTGGATGGTGTACATATTCCTGTGAGTAGGTGTATGAGTGATGTGGAATTACGGGGGATGAGGGTTAGGAGTGGATGTATGGAGCATTGATGATCAGTGAGTGTGGACTCTATGTGTTTTGGCTCTTGCCATAAATTGTTTCAAACAGGTGAGTCTTCAGTAATTTGCGGAAGGAGGCTTGTTCGTAAATCGTTCTTAAGTTGCGCGGCAGTGTATTCCAAAGTTGCGTGCTCGTGTGAGAAAAGGTTGACGCGTGTAGCGTCTTGTATTTCACGCCCTTGCAATTAGGGAAGTGGAGGTTGAGGTATGTTCTGGATGATCTTTTAGCATTTCTGGTTGGAAGGTCTATCAACTCGGACATATAGGCAGGGGCTTCACCATCTATACAAGGCTCACTCTTCCGTTCATCGGACTCACAGAAGTCCAACGAGAGTCCAAATCCATCTTCTGCTGTCTTATTAGGATTTGCTTGTCATCATACTTTCATATTAAACTTTAGGACTGTCTCGTTATTTTTGTTTTTTTAAGTTTTCCTAATGCATTAAAAAAAACTGCTCATCTTCCAAACAGAAACATCATCATATTGGATGTGTTCAGCTTGACTGGGTTGATTAATTTGAGTCTTTTTAACGTACTTTTAGAGCCCTGGCATAGAATTCCCCTCAGTATTTCCTCTCTTTCATAGGGCCTATATATGTCCATTGCTTTAGTGCTATGTTTTATATATGTAACCTTAGTCCCACTCACACAGTTTAGGGTACTGGCTAAGCTCTTTGTGGTTGGCACCCGGATCAGGATTTGATGAGCTGGGCGTAAGCTGGGGAGAGGGGGGGTTGTTGTTCACCACCACTTTTCGACTTCCAAAAACTCCAGTAACAAAAATGCACTCACACACTGGGTTTTCTTGTATAAAAAAACAGTTAACTTTACTGACAGAAAATTAGAAAAGTCATAATGAACAGTTCAACAGTTACTAAAGGAAACCCATGTGATGTAGTAACATGATACTTCTCAGCCTTTAGTCCTCTCCACCACTAATAATTATTCCCGCACTTAGTGGCTCTGTCCCATCCCACCTGGCAGAACAACCCAGGGCTGCCGTCTACCTTCATACTCCAGACAGACATCCCGCTGGGCTTTTCCCCGGCCACCAGACTGAACTGAGGATCGGACCTCTGTTGTCCGTGCTCCAGAGCTACAGTTCCCTTCACCCACTTCTGGATCAAGCAGGTCACCTCCCTGCTTCAGTCTCGGGGTTCCTTTCTCTCTCCCCAGAGCCTTCACTCTAGAGAATGACACGGGGACGGGGAACCACAGTAACAGCAGGGATGGGGACGAGGACAGAGCTCACGGGGACGGGGCAGGACAGATCCCAAGGGGACGGAGTGGGGATGGGGACAGGGCAGAGATGAGAACAGAGCCCACAGGGACGGGGACAAACTTTTTCCCCATGTCATTTTCTAGTTGGAAGGGTAGAGTGTGGTGGTTGTAGTAGGGTTATTATAGCTGCTCATTGTTATTATTGTTTTCTATTTGAAATTTATACACAACAGTTGCACAGCATATTGTTCCTTTTTATACTTTAATAAAAAGATTTAAATATAAAATCATAAGTGTTCAAGGCTTCTGTAGATGAGTCGACGGGGCGGGGATGGAGACGGCCTGTGTGGATGGGGCGAGGATGGAGACAGAACCCACGAGGACGGGGACAAACTTTGTCCCCATGTCATTCTCTACTTCACTCCTCAGTCTCTGCTCCTGAGCACAGACAGCTACCCTTTGCTTTGTAGCAGCCCCTGTTTCTCAGGCCAGGCGGAATACGCCCTTAGCTCCACGGGTCCTGGCGGGGATCTGGAGAACCAAAGACCTCGTGCTCAGCTCACCAGGAGGTTTTATCCCTCACTTTTCCCACCCCCCAGTCACAACCAGCTGTCAATCAATTATCTTATATCCCTATAACCATAACAGCACATTACATCTCCACCCCCTACAGTAGAGAGCGATAACCTTACAAGAATCTCCTGGATCCACCTCTCAGCAGACTGACACTCACTTAGACCCTCCCCGTTTTCCTCTGCAACAGATTCCTTTTTCTAGTAATCCCCTGGGGGAAAACTCTCCCAGATGCTTCCGTTTTACTAGTTTCACCAGGAGGTTACATATATTAGATATATTTTTTTGCCTTCCTGAGCAATTATAGCCTGATGTGGCGGTGTCTCTGTCATGAAACTCATAACACCACATCTGTCTGACAGCAGTAGCATCCATTACAGCCTCCCAAATGAGATTTTTATTACCCAGATGTTGAGAATTTGTCAAAACAGCTTTCCAGATCCTTGCCTAGTCTTTTCTCTGTATATCCTCACACCTATCTTAACAAGTGTAGTTCACAATGAGTGGAAGTGAGACTACAGGAGGGTGAAATATCTCCCCCTGCAGTGGTACAAACATTTGCTAAGTTGCACTTTCTGTGCTGTATGCGGCTCAGCAGAAGGATGAGTTCTTTAAGGTTAATTACAGTTTAAAGTGAGCATGATTCCAAAAGAAGAGGAAATCTGCAAGTCATGACTTATGAATGCCCGCAATACACAGATGAAGCAATATTTTAAAAGGCCACACTGGAACTTGGGACAGATTCCACTGGTATTTTTGTACTGGCAGTCTGTGCTTCATGTTTTAAAGTGGAAGTACATGCATCATTTTACATTGAAAGTCACTGCTGGTAAAAGGACACCAGCGGACATTTCTAGCTGCTTTTATCGTGTTAACTCTCTAAAGTGAAAATAGCACATTTAGGGCCCTGTTTAATAAGCCGCACTAATGCTAGAGACACCCATAGGAATATGTGGGTGTCTCTAGCGTTAGCGTGTGCTAAAAACGCTAGTGCAACTTAGTAAACAGAGCCCTTAGAATTGAAAATGCAATTATCGTACGTTTTTAGAGATTACACAGAGAGGCTGGGGTCCACACAGATAATCTGCAAAAAGAGAAGCAGATCGAATGTATTGGTTTGTTTTTTATATTTATTACACCAATACAAACATATTGTCCATAAAAGCATATTAAAAGACCCAACACAACCATGTTTCATCCAAATAGCTGCATCATTATACATTACATTATTACATTAGACTAGACTTATATCCCTCTAATACTATGAATAGTTCCAAACGGATTACATGTTACTACTACTTATCATTTCTATAGTGCTACTAGACGTATGCAGTGCTGTACACTGGACATAAAGAGACAGCCCCTGCTTCACAGAGCTTACGATCTAATTAGGACAGACAAACAGGACAAATAAGAGATATGGGAATTAATAAGGTGGGAATGATAAAACATGGGTACTGAATAAGTGAGTATGGGTTAGGAGTTAAAAGCATCAAAAAGGTGGGCTTTTAGCCCAGATTTGAAGATGGCCAGAGATGGAGCTTGACTTACCGACTCAGGAAGTCTGTTCCATGCGTATGGTGCAGCAAAATAAAAGGAACGGAGTCTGGAGTTAGCGGTGGAGGAGAAGGGTGCAGGTTCGCCAAATCGCATTGCCAACTAGACATATGTCCCAACAACCTAATAAAATCCGCTCCCCAACTCTTCATAGCAGACCTCACATCACACTTAAACTACATGTTACTACATGAATTATTCCCCGAGGATAAAGGAAACATACGACTCACCCCAATACCTAAGGACTCAAAGAAAAAAGCAAATGACATCACCAATTACCGCCCGGTAGCATCCATCCCTCTGATAGTTAAACTAATGGAAAGCATGGTTACCAAACAACTTACTGATTACTTAAACAAATTCGAAATACAACATGAATCACAACCAGGATTTCGAGTCATCCACAGCACTGAAACAGTACTAATCACTCTCTTAACAAAATTCAAACAAGCAATTGCTACTGGTAACAATATACTCCTCCTACAATTCGACATGTCCAGCGCGTTCGACATGGTAAACCACAAAATACTACTGAACATACTAGAATACTTCGGGGTCGGCAGAAGTGTACTCAGCTGGATCAAAGGCTTCCTAACCACAAGAACATACCAGGTGACCTCAAACTCGAACACATCATCACCATGGAAACCAGAATGTGGAGTGCCACAGGGATCACCGCTGTCACCGACCCTTTTCAACTTAATGATGACCCCCCTAGCCAAATTGCTATCCAACCAAGGCCTTAATCCTTACATCTACGCAGACGATGTCATGATCTACATCCCGTTCAAACACGATCTCACAGAAATCACAAATGAAATTAAACACAGTCTCCAAATCATGAATTCATGGGCGGATGCATTTCAATTAAAACTCAACGCAGAAAAAACTCAATGCCTCATCCTCTCACCACAATACAACACGTACAAACCCACCACCATAAATACTCCAGAGTACACCCTTTCTGTTTCAGAAACCCTGAAAATTCTCGGAGTCCCAATTGACCGAAATCTCACTCTAGAAATCCAAGCGAAAAACACAACAAAGAAAATGTTCCATTCAATGTGGAAACTCAAAAGAGTAAAACCTTTCTTCCCAAGGGAAACATTCCGCAGTCTGGTACAATCAATGGTACTAAGCCACCTAGATTACTGTAATGCAATCTATGCCGGATGCAAAGAACAAATCATTAAGAAACTCCAAACTGCTCAAAACACAGCAGTCGGACTCATTCTTGGGAAAACAAAATACGAAAGCACCAAACCCCTAAGAGAAAAATTACATTGGCTCCCACTCAAAGAACGTATTTCATTCAAAATCTGCACCCTGGTACACAAAATTATTCACGGTGAAGCTCCAATCTACATGACAGACCTCATAGACTTACCAACCAGGAACACAAAAAGGTCAGTACGAACATTTCTGAACCTCCACTACCCAAGCTGCAAAGGACTAAAATATAAATCAACATATTAATCAAGATTCTCATAGATAAGCACGCAACTATGGAATGCACTACCAAACGCCATAAAATCAATGCATGACCAAACAAACTTCCGAAAATGACTAAAAACCAACCTGTTCAAAAAGGCATACAACAATTGATCCATCCTAAATACCAGACAAGGAAACCGATACTAGAAATAGATAAAATGAACTTTCAGTACCTGACTACTTCACCTACACTGTCAATTACTGAACTTTAATGCAATACCACTTGATTTCTTACACCAGAAAAAACTTTAACACTTGACTACTTAATTTATTTTGTCATGTACTACAATACCACTATGTATTTCTTGATCCGGAATTGACGACCGCCATTATGGTTACAATGTAAGCCACATTGAGCCTACAAATAGGTGGGAAAATATGGGATACAAATGCAACAAATCTATATATATAAAAGGCAACCCCAACGTTCTGAAGCCTCCATGGAAGTTGAGGCGTCTGAGATATCCGGTGTGCCCTGGAGTGTCTGCACCGCCCTCGTGTCAAAACGTCATGACGCGTCAAAACGTCATGACGTCGAGGGCGGAGCTATTGACACTCGAGGGCCGAAACGGCCCACAGCGAACAAGGCAAGTAGCTTCGAGGGACGGAGGGAGGGGGCCCCTTGCTAGCGCCCGTTTCATTCCGCTCAGAAATGGGCATTTTTTCCTAGTAAATAAATAAGAGAGATTTAGCCAGTGAATGGAGGTCCTGGGGAGGAGTATAGGGAGAGATGAGAGTGGAGAGATACTGAGGAGCTGCGGAGTAAATGCACTTGTAAGTCATATAAGCACCCCCATACCGGGAAAAGACCAAGGGTCCATGAAGCCCAGCATCCTGTCTCTGACAGCGGCTAATCCAGGCCCCAAGAACCTGGCAACCCCCCCCCCCCCCCCCAAAAAAAAATAATTTTCCCTTCCCCCCCCCACCCCCTTTTTTAAAAATAATGTTCAATGGACTTTTCCTTCAGGAATCTGTCCAAACCCCTCTTAAACTCCGTAAGGTCAGCTGCTGTCACTATGTTCTCCTGCAACGAGTTCCAGAGTCCAACTACATGCTGAGTAAAGAAAACCTTTCTCCTATTTGTTTTAAATCTACCATATTCTAGCTTCATCTTGTGTCCCCTGGTTCTTGTAAGAGGAGTTTGAACTGTATGTGGAAATGGATAGGGAGCCAGTGAACCACATGTTCAGCTGTTACATATCACTCAGTTAATTAGTAAAGATGAGAAAACGTCAGCTAAGATCAGTTTCTATACATTGAAATACTTCTGAAATAAAAAAAAGTCTTAAGTAAACAAGTGAAATATGAGAAAGATTAATTGCCAGGAAGCACTCTCTAGGACAGTGGTTTTCAACCCCATCCTCGGGGACCACCTGGCCAGTTGGATTTTCAGGATATCAACAATGAATGTGCTCGAGAGAGATCTGCATGCACTGCCTTCTTGGTATGCAAATCTCTCTCATGCTTATTCATTGTGGATATCCTGTAAACCTGAGTGGCCAGGTGGTCCCTGAGGACTAGTTGAAAACCACTGTTCTATGAAACATAAAAGTACACCAGCAGAGGTCCCAGGTAGCTGCTTTCAAAGGTTTTGAGCATTCTGCCCTTCACAGTGAGAATCCTGAAAGGTAACTTTAAAACCATACAAGAAAGTAAGACCTTTGAAGTCAGAATGATTGAATATTTTAACACCCAACAGAAAGGACTTAACAAGGATCTGGGGTTCCTTGTATGTCTCTGTTGATCACCCTCCCCTCACCTATCCACACCCACCCTGTTAGAATATCAATGATATGCTTTGATGTCCCCATCCCACTTTGCCAGCACAGCACATCCCCCAACCCCCCCCCTCCAAGCAAAAAAACAAACAAAAAAAAAAAGACACACATCAACAACCTGCACACACACCCCACCCTCACACACTCACACACACAATAACTCTGTGACACATACACACACACACACACACACAAAAAAAACCACATGCTAGCGCCCGTTTCATTTGTTTCGGAAACGGGCCTTTTTTACTAGTTTGCAATAAAATTCATGGACTAAAAAACAAAAAGACACCAGGGATGTTCACGGTAGCCCCAGAGGGGCCTGTAGGAGGTTGAGCGAGCTCCTAGGGATTGGGAGGGGGCATTTCCAGGTGATTGGGAGGATGAGTTGTATTGAGAAGGCTCGGTTTGGGGTACTGGATTGACATGGGGGGGAGCGGTAGCTTCAGTGAGCATCAGTCCGTTTAAGGCTTGGCTCAGGAGCATCAGATTGCAGCTTGGTAACCCAGGGCGACCAGGAGCTAAAATAGCCCCAGCTTTTTGCTAGGGTTATCTTACCAGCTATAAGTACATAAGTACATAAGTAATGCCATACTGGGAAAAGACCAAGGGTCCATCGAGCCCAGCATCCTGTCCACGACAGCGGCCAATCCAGGCCAAGGGCACCTGGCAAGCTTCCCAAACGTACAAACATTCTATACATGTTATTCCTGGAATTTTGGAGTTTTCCAAGTCCGTTTAGTAGCGGTTTATGGACTTGTCCTTTAGGAAACCGTCCAACCCCTTTTTAAACTCTGCTAAGCTAACCGCCTTCACCACATTTTCCGGCAATGAATTCCAGAGTTTAATTACACGTTGGGTGAAGAAAAATTTTCTCCGATTTGTTTTAAATTTACTACACTGTAGTTTAATCGCATGCCCCCTAGTCCTAGTATTTTTGGAAAGCGTGAACAGACGCTTCACATCCACCTGTTCCACTCCACTCATTATTTTATATACGTACCTCTATCATGTCTCCCCTCAGCCGTCTCTTCTCCAAGCTATATAGCCCTAGCCTCCTTAGTCTTTCTTCATAGGGAAGTCGTCCCATCCCCGCTATCATTTTAGTCGCCCTTCGCTGCACCTTTTCCAATTCTACTATATCTTTCTTGAGATGCGGCGACCAGAGTTGAACACAATACTCAAGGTGCGGTCGCACCATGGAGCGATACAACGGCATTATAACATCCTCACACCTGTTTTCCATACTTTTCCTGATAATACCCAACATTCTATTCGCTTTCTTAGCCGCAGCAGCACACTGAGCAGAAGGTTTCAGTGTGTTATCGACGACGACACCCAGATCCCTTTCTTGGTCCGTAACTCCTAACGTGGAACCTTGCATGACGTAGCTATAATTCGGGTTCTTTTTTCCCACATGCATCACCTTGCACTTGCTCACATTAAACGTCATCTGCCATTTAGCCGCCCAGTCTCCCAGTCTCGTAAGGTCCTCTTGTAATTTTTCACAATCCTGTCGCGATTTAACGACTTTGAATAACTTTGTGTCATCAGCAAATTTAATTACCTCGCTAGTTACTCCCATCTCTAAATCATTTATAAATATATTAAAAAGCAGCGGTCCTAGCACGGACCCCTGAGGAACCCCACTAACTACCCTTCTCCATTGTGAATACTGCCCATTTAACCCCACTCTCTGTTTCCTATCCTTCAACCAGTTTTTAATCCACAATAGGACATTTCCTCCTATCCCATGACCCTCCAATTTCCTCTGTAGCCTTTCATGTGGTACCTTGTCAAACGCCTTTTGAAAATCCAGATACACAATATCAACCGACTCCCCTTTGTCCACAGCTTGTTCACTGTAAGATGCATTAGAGTACTTTTGTAGTAATGAACTGATTTACATGCATTTGCATATTTTGCATCTCATTACTATGTATCTTGTGGTAACCTAATGCTGCGTTAGGGTACCACTACCAGCATTAGAGACATTTACCACATATTAAGGGGTGAATCATGTGGGTTAGTTCCCTAAACTTCCCCTTGAATGTGAAAATTGTACATCCACTGTGGGGACAGTTTTTTGGGGAGTTCTCAAGGGATGACAAAAGCAATTTTTCCCATTACAATTTTTTGGTTTTATGTATAAAGGAAACAGGATTAGAGGCCTCCATGTGTTTCGTTTTAGTCTCATTGCAGCCACAGATTTGCGATTTCAGTTCCTTTAAGAAAAGCAGGACACGTTCCTTAGACAAATTAGAACTACAACTTCCTCAAAACATGTTTTCCAAGGAACCCAACAGACTTTTTAAGAAAAATGCCAAGTGGATCCAAAAATGCACTTTGAGTCTTGAATTAATCCAAAAGGGTTCCTGGCAGCTCTGTGGATCCGCTTAGAAGTTGTAGATTCCTCCGTCCACTGAGGCCTGCAAAACCTGCAAGTAAAAATCGGAGGGGTTTCCCCAGCGGTTCAGAGGTAAACTAGAAATTTCTCTCAGAAGAGCCAGGCTGAAATCTACTTGGTTCCTGTTCTGTGTTGTATTGTTCACCCATCTGTAATGAAGCCTTCGTAGATGTGATACGTGTAAAAGTAGAACAGCCTTGGTCTATCATAACACGGGAACATATAATGGTCAATTTAGATATGTCACCTTCAGGCCACTGTAGTTATTTATTAAAAGCAGTGAGCTTTGTGCAGGACAACTTCATAAATATTTTCATTTTTCCTTATTTCGGAAGATGAGCTGTAGTTCTGGCCTGGCGGCTGCTGGCGTATAGGCCAGCATCCTAGCTCTGAACTCCCACCTCCCTGTCTTTTCTTCTCTATCCTATGTGATTGTAGTTCCCTTCTGTTTCTAATTTATATTTACATTTATTGTACAGCGCTCTTGACAGCTGCCTTACGAGCGGTATAGCAAACCCTAATAAACTTGAAATGTGAAACCTTGTTTATTGTTTATTCATGTACTTCATTTACCTCTTTCTCTGGGGTCATGTCAAAACAGTTTATGTGGACAGATATAATAAAAGCGAAATTAAGAACGGGACGCCATAAAATTGATATATATATCTAAACGGGTGAGGAGGGGAAAGGGGACAAAAGGCAAAGGAAGAAACTAGTATGTAGAGCACAAAACTGGAAACTTGAAGATGCAGGTTTAATTCTGCCATCAGAGCCTATTGTCATTGAACCTCTGAGTGCTGATATTATACTGTGAGATCTTTGGGGTGAGAAACTGTCAGGGGATGCGTGTGCTACAGCCTTGTACACACTGTTGGAGATCTACAAATATTAAAGAAAGGCCTTCTGGCACTGTGATACAGATAAACCAGCAGTGTGTGCCAAAAAAGGTTCAGCACTCAAAAAACAGTTACAACTGTTCAAAAGCAGAGTGACAGTAATAGCTTGAACACAGTCGGGTTCTTCTCTAGATGGAAGTTACCCCAAGCTGTTAGGCGATTCTGCTTCCTTGAGTGATTTGTGTATGTGGGGGGGGGGGGAGTTGAGCCTTCTTAATAAACTTCCGGTCAATATTCAAAGCCATTAATCTGGTTTGCTGTTATCTGGATAAAAGCTTAGTCTGCGCTGGTCATGGATATTAAGAGACACTATCCGGACAGTGCCACTGAATATCCACACACACTGCCTCGTCACTATCCGGACAGTGCCACTGAATATCCACACACACCGTCTCGTCACTATCTGGACAGTGCCACTGAATATCCTCACACACCGCCTCATCACTATCCGGACAGTGCCACTGAATATCTTCATACACTACCTCGTCACTATCCAGACAGTGCCACTGAATATCCACACACACCGCCTCCTCACTATCCGGACAGTGCCACTGAATATCCTCACACACTACCTCGTCACTATCCGGACAGTGCCACTGAATATCCATACACACCGCCTCGTCACTATCTGGACAGTGCCACTGAATAGCCTCACACACCGCCTCGTCACTATCCGGACAGTGCCACTGAATATCCACACACACCACCTCGTCACTATCCGGACAGTGCCACTGAATATCTTCACATACTGCCTCGTCACTATCCGGACAGTGCCACCGAATATCCACACACACCGCCTTGTCACTATCCGGACAGTGCCACTGAATATCCTCACACACTACCTCGTCACTATCCGGACAGTGCCACTGAATGTCCACACACACCGCCTCCTCACTATCCGGACAGTGCCACTGAATATCCTCACACACTACCTCGTCACTATCCGGACAGTGCCACTGAATATCCACACACACCGCCTCGTCACTATCTGGACAGTGCCACTGAATAGCCTCACACACCGCCTCGTCACTATCCGGACAGTGCCACTGAATATCCACACACACCGCCTCGTCACTATCCGGACAGTGCCACTGAATATCTTCACACACTACCTCGTCACTATCCGGATAGTGCCACCGAATATCCACACACACCGCCTCGTCATTATCCGGACAGTGCCACTGAATAGCCTCACACACCACCTCATCACTATACGGACAGTGCCACTGAATAGCCTCACACACTACCTCATCACCATCCGTACAGTGCCACTGAATAACCTCACACATTGCCTCGTCACTATCCGGACAGTGCCACTGAATATCCACACACACTACCTCGTCACTATCCGGACAGTGTCACTCAATATCCTCACACACCACTTCGTCACTATCCGGATAGTGACACTGAATATACTCACACACCACCTCATCACTATTTGGATGGTGCTGGGGGTGGTCATAGTAACATAGTAAATGATGGCAAAGACTTGAACAGTCTTTCCAGTCTGCCCAACAAGATAAACTCATTTTACATGTAAAATGATGATTTGTCCCTGCCTTTCTCAGGGCACAGACCGTAGAAGTCTGCCCAGCACTGTTCCTGTACCAAAAGTTCTGAAGCTAACGTCGAAGCCCTTTAAAATATATACTCCAGCCCATCCATATCTATTCAGCCACGATCAGGGCACAGACTGTAGAAGTCCGCCCAGCATTGGTTTTAACCCCCAATTACAGGCGTTGCCACCCAATCTCCACTAAGATTCCGTAGATCCATTCCTTCTAAACTGGATTCCTTTGTGTTTATCCCATGCACATTTGAATTCCATTACTATTTTCATCTCCATCACCTCCCGCGGGAGGGCATAGCACCCTTTCCATGAAAAAATACTTCCTGACATTACTCCTGAGCCTGCCCTCCTTCAACCTCAATTCATGTCCTCTAGTTCTATCACCTTCCCGTCTCCGGAAAAGGTTCTTTTGCGGATTAATACCTTTCATATAATTGAATGTCTGTATCATGTCACCCCTGTTTCTCCTTTCCTCCAAGGTATACATGTTCAGGTTGGCAAGTCTTTCCTCGTACGGTTTGCAATGCAAATCCCATACCATTTTTGTAGCTTTTCTTTGCACCGCTTCCAATCTTTTTACATCTTTAGCAAGATACGGCCTCCAAAACTGATGACTTGACTTGTAGAGGGGCATCAACACCTCCTTTCTTCTGCTGGTTAAACCCCTCTCTATGCAGCCTAGCATCCTTCTGGCCACGGCCGTCACCTTGTCACATTGTTTCTTCACCTTCAGATCCTCAGACCAGGGGCGTAGCCAGACCTCACGGTGGGAGGGGGCCAAAGCTCAAGGTTGGAGGCACATTTTGAGTGCCACCCTGCCGCCTGCCCCCCACCGCCTCACCTCCTTGCCTTTTCCCCTCACTGCCTTGTCGCTCCCCCCGCAAAAACAAATACCTTTGCTGGCAGGGTTCCCCAACCCCCACCAGCCAAAGCCTTCTTCAGTGCCGGTCTCCGGCGCAGCCGCGATCAGTGCCCTGCTCTTCTTTCTTCTTGCTCCTCCTGTGCCCCAAACCAGGGGCCCAGACGAAATTTGCGGGGGCCCAGGCCCCCATGGCTACGCCCCTGCCTCAGACACCAACACCCCAAGGACTATCTCCTGAATCAAGCTTACTACTCTCCCCTCCTATTCGGTATCTCTCTTTTGGGTTTCTGCACCCCAAATGCATCACTCTGCACTTCTTGGCATTAAATTTTAACTACGTATCAGTATCCTAATGAAACCTTATTTTTATTTTTAGGATACTGATACGTAAGTAATTGTGAAACCAGAATGACAAGTTAGCCCAGAACAAATCAGTGTTAACATTAAATTTTAACTGCCAGACCCTCGACCATTCTTCTAACTTTTGGCGATCCTTTCTCATCGTTTCTACTCCCTCCAGGGTATCCTCTCTACTGGCTATCTTTGTGTCATCCACAAAAGGCTAACCTTTCCTTCCAACCCTTCAGCAATATCTCTCACAAATATATTAAACAGAATAGGCCCCAGCATCAACCCCGAAGGAACTCCACTGCTCACCTTCCTTTCCTCCGAGCGGATTCCATTTACCACCACCCTCTGCCACCTGTTGGTCAACCAGTTTCCTATCCAGTTCACCACTTTCGGTCCTAAGTTCAGCCCTTTCAGCTTATTCACGAGTCTTCTGTGGGGGACCGTATCAAAGGCTTTGCTGAAATCCAAGTAGATTACATCTAGGCCACGTCCTTCATCCAGTTCTTTGGTCATCCAGTCAAAGAAATCAATAAGATTCATTTGGCAGGATTTTCCTTTGGTAAAGCCATGTTGCCTCGGGTCCTGTAGCCGTTGGCTTCTAGAAAGTTAACTATCCTTTCTTTCAGCAGCGACTCCATTATTTTTCCTACCACCGATGTGAGACTTACCGGTATGTAGTTTTCCACTTCTTCCCTGTCTCCACTTTTGTGAAGAGGGACCACATCCATTCATCTCCAATCTCACGGAACCTCTCCCATCTCTAAAGATCTATTAAATAAATCTTTACGAGGTCCCGCCAGGACCTCCCTGAGCTCCCTCAGTATCCTGGGATGTACCCCATCGGGCCCCATAGCTTTGTCCACCTTCTGATTCTCCAGCTGTTTATAAACTCTTTCTTCCGTAAACAGCACCGTATTCACTCTATTCGCAGATATTCCCTCGGCAGCCAACCGCGGTCCTTCTCCAGGATTTTCCTCCGTGAATACTGAAGAGAAGTCATTGTTTAGGACGTTCGCTTTATCCTCCTCACTCTCCACATAACCATTCTCATTATCTTTCAGTCTTGCAATTCCATTCCCATCTTTTCTCCTTTCTCCAATATATCTGAAAAAGGTCTTGTCACCTCTCTTTACATCTTTAGCTATTTTTTTCTTCCACATGCGCTTTTGCTAGCAGTATTTCCCTCTTTGCTTCTTTGAGCTTAATCTGATAACCTTTTCCGTGATCCTTTCGTTGCGTTATTTTGTATTTCTTGAACAAAGTCTCTTTCCCTCTTATTTTTTTGAGGTACTTGTTTGGAGAACCATATAGGCTTCCTGTTTCTCTTGGTTTTGTTTACTTTCCTAGCGTAAAGATCAGTTGCCATATTTATAGCAGCCTTTAGCTTTGACCACTGATTTTGCACTTCTCCTACGCCTTCCCACTCCAACAGCTCCTTCTTCAGGTGTTCCCCCCATTTTATCAAAATCAGTACGTCTGAAATCCAGTACTTTGAGTTTTGTGCGTGCACACTCCGCCTTTACTCTTATATTAAACCATATTGTGTGATGATCACTATTACATAGGTGGGCACCCACCCGGATATTAGAAACACTTCCTCCATGCGTGAGCACTAGATCCAGCATCGATCCTTCCCTCGTGGATTCCGTCACCATTTATCTGACCAAAGCACTTTGACAGGTGTCCACAATCTCCCTACTTCTTTCCGATTCTGCAGACAGGAAGTTCAAATCCACATCAGACAAGTTGAAATCTCCCAACAGTACCACCTCCCATTTCATACCAATCTTTTGAATATCTTCTATCAGATCCTTGTCTAGCTTCTCCGTTTGTGCCTGAGGTCTGTAGATAACCCCATGTGGATACAGGTTCCATCTTCTCTTTCCAGGTCGATCCATAAAGCTTCTTCCTTTCCCCAGGTCCCCCGCATTTCAGCTGCTCTGATATTGTCTCTCACATACAGCACCATTCCTCCATCCCTTCAGCCCTTTCTAACCTTCCTAAAATGTTTTTAGTCCGCTATAGTCACATCCTATTCATGGGAATCATTGAACCACGTCTCTGTAATAGCAACAATATCCAAGTTTTCTGCAAACATTGGGGCTTGCAAGTCTTGAACCTTTTTACCTAGACTATGAGCATTTGTGCTCATTGCTTTCCATGTGCTTAGTGAGTTTAGGTGGTTTTCTATATTTAGATGACCTTTCTCTCTGCCATCATGTTTATTCTGGGGGTGACTTTCTGAATTCCCTTGGGTTTTTTTTGTGACTCAGGTTACTATCAGGCTAATTTTCAAAAGAGAAAAATGTCCAAAAAGTGGCATAAGTCTGCATTTGGATGTTTTTCTCACATAAACATTCAAATCAGTATTTTCAAAACCTCTTTTTAGACATTTTTCTCTGAAGTCCGTCAGAAGTGTGTCTAAATCTCAAGGGAGCGTGCCAGGGCGTGTTCAAGGCGGGACTTGGGCGTTCCTAAGACTTCGATGTTTTTCAGCCATAATGGAACAAAACAAGACCATCCAGGACTAAAACTTTTTTGAGCTAGACCAGTTTTTATTACGAATAAGGCACAAAAAGGTGCCCTAAATAACCAGGTGACCACTGGAGGGAATCAGGAATGACCTCCCCTTATTCCCCCAGTGGTCACTAACCCCCTCCCACCCCCCCACCCCAAAACTGTGATGAAAAACATTACTTACCAATCTCTATGCCAGCCTCAGATGTTATACTCAGGTCCATTAGAACAGCATGCAGGTCCCTGGAGTAATCTAGTGTTGGGTGCAGTGCACTGCAGACAGGTGGACTCAGGCCCATACCTCCCCCTACCTATTACACTTGTGGAGGAAACTGTGAGCCCTCCAAAACTCACCACAAACCCACTGTACCCACATATAGGTGCCCCCCTCACCCATAAGGGCTATGGTAATGGTGTTACAGTTGGGGGTAGTGGGTTAGAGGGTGTAACAGGAGGTGGTAAGTGCTTCTGCATTAACCATCTGCTTAGGGGAACATTAACACATGAACTGCAAGAAAAAAAGAAGGAATGCCCCCAAAAGGTGCCACCTAGCATCTGGGCTTAGTGCACGGTAAAATCCTGCATCACAATGCATTAAGCTCAGATTTTAACAAACTTTAGTAAAAGACTCCCTTTTGATATCCGGATAGCGGCGTACTTGCCGCTCTGTGTAGATATTCAGTGTCGGCGAATACCAGTGCTGAATATCTATGGATATTTTAGTCATTTTTTTTGAGCTGCTGCCACTGGGGTTTAAAAATAACAATCATCTAGGGCTGAACATTGATCCATTCCTTTTCAACATGTTCATCTCCTTTAGAGAACAGCACCTCTGTTGAACTGTAATCCTTTCAGTTCTAAGCACTGCACTTGCCCTTGAACTGACCTCTGCATCCTTTCTCCCATTCCTTTGGGACATGGTTTGTTTTTTATTTTGTTACATTTATACCCCGCGCTTTCCCACTCATGGCAGGCTCAATGTGGCTTACATGGGGCAATGGAGGGTTAAGTGACTTGCCCAGAGTCACAAGGAGCTGCTTGTGCCTGAAGTGGGAATTTTTGTGTAGAGCACAGTGTTGTAAATTTAGGGGTTCAGAGACCCCCAAGAAGGCTGAAGTGACCTTAAATCTGACTCCATCTCTAAATAGCACTAGTACTGGGGTAATCAAGGAGTTGTGAAGTTCTAAAAGGAATTGCCACTAAGAGAGATGTTAGGTCTAAGGAAAAGATACCAGCCTTATGACAAACTGGATTTAGATTACAAGTTATACAATGCAGCGAAAGAGAGCCTGATACAGCAAAAGCATTTATACTTACAGCCTCTGATCATAAGGTGAAGTCCACAAATCATCATTTGGAATGAGGAGTTTATTTACCAAAGTACAAGTCAAATCAGTGATTGACAACAGGCACGTACAATCAATTAATTATAGGAATATAATAATCCAGCTGCAAACAGGTGTTAATTAGTTCCTAATCTTTTATAATTTCTTTTACCAATTAAAGGTTTTACAAGGGAAAGCAATTAGGTAATTTGTCAATTCTGCTGGACACATTGGTTTCCCTTGGAGAGAGAGAGTGGCAACCCTTCTCTCTCTAACGTAAACCAGGAAATACCCTGATTTTTATAGGTGCCCTCAGGATATGGGTAATATGACAGTAGAAATACCTGATTGGATCTATGCTAATGTCATGGTTGTCACTGATTGGCTCATGCTAATGAGTAGCTTCTATCTTGCTAACATGGTTTTGTCTTTAGCTCGCTTGACCACAAATCTTAAGCAAG
This sequence comes from Microcaecilia unicolor, assembly GCF_901765095.1. Lineage (NCBI taxonomy): Eukaryota > Metazoa > Chordata > Amphibia > Gymnophiona > Siphonopidae > Microcaecilia > Microcaecilia unicolor. The sequence continues at coordinate 11,834,542 of NC_044043.1, read as the reverse complement.
ACCCTGCATCCAGCTACACCTTTCCTTTCTCACACCATGGCTGACCACAATCCTGCTCACAGGAAAGTCTCATTTCTCAACTTGTTTTTCTAACTTACATTAGAGAAAATTCCACTCTGTAACAGATACAGCTTCCATTTTGTGCTGAAATCCTCCATTTTGTTTCCATATCTATTGACCTAACTTTTCCTAATTTAGCTTATTTAGGCCTCAATCCGGGCTACAAACTAGGCCATACTTTTCCAGTAAGCTCCCAGTTATGTCAGCCATCAGATTTCTGACTCAGCCAAGGTCTGTAATGGCCTGAGCTCTATGACTGGGCCCGCCACCATTCCAGTGGGGGGGTCTCTGGCTGTACCATAATTATACAACAGCCACATTTGAATTATCAACAGCAAGAAAAGACAGGGAGAGGCGGTAATGGCAGCTGGCTTCTATCGTAAACAGAGTAGCCTAAGCTTCAAAACTCTTGTGGTTTAGTGGAGAACCGTGCTGCGTTTAACACTGTCTGTCTGATATTCAAAAGGGGTTAACCAGACAGGGGAGTTTCCTACCCACTTAAAATTTGCGGAGCAACCTGGCACATGATATTCAGCAGCACTTAACTGGTTACTGCCACTGAATATCTCTGCTAACCGGCCATCTCCTAACCAGTTAGGTTAGGGGCAGGCCGGAGGTGGAGCAATGAGCAGAGCACCTACCTAGCTAATTAGTGGTGATTTTCAGTCCGTTAATCAGCTAATTAACCACATAAAGTTAGGACAGCAAAAGGCTGCCCTAACTTTATGTGCTAAACCTAACTGGGCACAGGTCTGAATATCAGCTGGTGCTCAGTTAATTTCCGGGTGACCGCTGAGACCCAGCTGTTCAGTGCTGGGTGCCGCGCAGGCCCTCTGTTACTAACTGATAGGGGAGGGTGAAGGTCTGTGACTGTGGCAGAGGGATTCATAGACAAAGCAGTGCAAACATGGACATGTCAGTCAATGAGGCCCAAGGTAAGGCCTTGGATACGTAGAGAGAGGCCTCAGAAAGCCCAATTCACGCTGACAAAAGCAGGTTTGTACCATTCTGCATCACAGCATTATTTTTAATATTGTCTTCTTGATCTAGTCAGTGCGTAAGGCAGACATATCTTCCACACTTGTTGGTCTTGTGTTTCATCAACTGCTTCTCATCAATGCATATCCAGCTCAATCAGGTCCATTTCAGTATGGTGCATCTAATTGATTCTTTCTATTTCATTGCCCTGAGTAAGGAAAGTGAGGTAAAACCAGAGTTAAGGGTTGTACATGTTGCTTATGCAGACACACAGAGCCCTTGTATGGAAGGTTGGCCTCTAGCAGTAGCACTGTGAGACTACCACTAGAGGACATGGATGACATTTTGCACCTGGAACTTGCAAGGGCAGGAACGATTTGGAATGCTAAAGAAGGCCTGGAGAGTCAAGGGGAGAGGCCAGAAGCGGGGCCAGGTTTGACGGCATGGGGGGAGCGAGAGCGGACTTCTGCCAGTGCACATTTTCAGTGCAACACAACGAGAATAAAATAAGCACCAGGGCCAGCAGAACTCTGTTTGGGGGAGCAGCCGCTCCCCTGGTGCCCCACCTAGCTACGCCACTGGGAGAGGCACATGAAGAGTCCGGGAGGGGTTCAGGAAGAGGTCAGGCTGTTTGGGGGTGGGTTCAGATGGGATATGATCTTGTTGGGGGGGGGGGGGTCAGAAAAGGTTCAGTGCTCTTGGTTTGGGGGCAGAAGGAAGTACAGTCTTGTTCAGGGGATGGAGGGAGAACAGAGGAATATTCAGGCTACTACCCAGAAGTTAAGCAAGTGTCAGCTATACTCAGTGCCCAAAGTTAGGACAGTCTTCTAGGCAGTCCTATATGGTCGCTTGGTTATGAAGGGACCAGCACTGAATATCTGTGGCACCTGCATAAGTGCAAGCTACTCTCCGACTCAGCCCCTGACCTCCTGCCCCCACCCCCTCCATTGCCCTGTTTTGACATGGCTGGTTAGAGCCGATATTAAACAGCATTGCCTGATTAAGTGCTGCTTAATATTAATGGATGGCCTGCTCAGTGTAAGTTAACTAGGTGGGAGCCTGTCCTTCTCAACTAAACTCTTTTTTATATATCTTTATTTATAATTTTTTATTAGAAAACGCAAACATAATAAAACAAAAGAAAAAAAAACCAAATGATAGTGGGTTAACATTGAATATAACAGACAGCATATTTAAGCAAGTAATTTATAATGTAAACAAATATAACAAGCAGTTATTAGCCCGTTAAACTTGCATATTTGTCTAGCAATGACCAAGTTTTACGAAAGGACAAAATATGACCTGTTCTCAAAGCAGCTATTTCTTCATATCGCCTATATGAACAAAGCCAATTCCACCACTCATGATGGGAGACATGTTGATTATTCTTCCAGTTTAGAACTATCAGATGGAGTGCAATCGAGATCATTAAATTAAACAATTTTTTGAATATCAGGCCTTCTGAGTCTTAATTTGACTAAAATTAGTCAAATTAAGCAAAACTTTGGCTGCCTAACTGAAGCAATATAGCTTTAAAATCTGACCATCATGAGACCGAAAATACTATAATGCCTCTGTATCGCTCCATGGTGCGACTGCACCTTGAGTATTGTGTTCAGTTCTGGTCACCGTATCCCAAAAAAGATATAGCGGAATTAGAAGAGGTTCAAAGAAGAGCGACCAAAATGATAAAAGGGATGGAACTCCTCTCGTATGAGGAAAGGCTAAAGAGGTTAGGGCTCTTTAGCTTGGAAAAGAGACGGATAAGGGGAGATATGACTGAGGTCTACAAAATCCTGAGTGGTGTAGAATGAGAGAGTTCCAAAAGTACAAAGACTAGGGGACACTCGAGGAAGTTACATGAAAATACTTTTACAACAAATAGGAGGAAATATTTTTTCACTCAACGAATAGTTACACTCTGGAACTCTTTGCCAGAGGATGTGGTAACAGCGGTTAGCGTATCTGGGTATAAAAAAGGTTTGGACAAGTTCCTGGAGGAAAAGTCCATAGTCTGCTATTGAGACAGATATGGGAAGCAACTGCTTGCCCTGGGATTTGTAGTATGGAGTGTTGCCACAATTTGGGTTTCTGCCAGGTACTTATGACCTGGCTTGGCCACTGTTGGAAACAGGATACTGGGATAGATGGACCATTGGGCTGACCCAATATGGCTACTCTTATATTCTTATATAAATATTCTCGAAATCTAGTGTCCTTGATAAAGTGGAAATCAGTTAGATCAGTAGTTTCCAGATCAGTCCTGGGGGACCACAGCCACTCATGTTTTTAGGATACCCACCACAATGAGTACACAGGAGATAAATGTAAAGGCACTTCTGCTATTGCTTGCTATCTCGTGCATATTCATTATGGATATTCTGAAAATCTGTCTGGCCAGAGGTCCCCCTGGACAGGTTTGGCAACCACTGGATTAGATCAATTTACATAGTAAATTAAAAAATGAGCTGCTGTATTTCTAATATTTCTTGACCTGTTTCTCTGAACACCATCCAAAACCATAATATTCTTGACTGCCAGTAATATTTGCTGCTTTGTTTCACGTTTTAGTGAATGGGGAGTATTTTCTTTTTGCTGTACTCTGCTGACACCTACTGGGATTCTCCTATGCCTGAGAAACAAAATTGTTCATACAGTAGTTAACTTCTACGTTCAGTAATTTCAATGTTCTTATGTCATTCCAGTTCGGACGTTTTGACAAGCTGAAGAACCTGTTTCTGAAGAGTTTGTCTCCAACTCAGGGATCCCTTTACTAAGGTGTGCTGAAAAACGGATCTGCGCTAATGTAGGTGCGTGTTTTGGACGCGCGCAGATCCATTTTTCTGCGCACCTGTAAAAAATGCCTTTTTTGGCTGAAAATGGACGTGCGGCAAAATAAAAATTGGCGCACGTCCATTTGGGGTCTGAGACCTTACTGCCACCTGACTTAGCATTAACCAGGCGGTAATCGTCTACACGCGTACACTGCCCAGTTAGCGCCGCGCATCCGAAAATAAAAAATATTTTCAGATGCGCTTAAAAAATAAAATTACTGCCCAGGTCACGTGGTAGCTGGGCGGTAGTTTCAAATTGATGCGCGTAAGCACCTACGTGACTAAATAAAAGGGCCCCTCAATGGCTTTAGAGGGAAACTTTCAAAGGCATTACCATTTATAAAAAAAGTTTTATGTGCAGAAAAGGAGTTTGAAAATTCCCAAAACATAGACATTAGTAGTGTATGTATATACTGGAAGGGCAGGAATGGGGCAAACTGTGCACTTACAATTATTTGCATAAGTTGTCATTGAAAAGGACCCATCTCAAATTTCAGGAGCAAATCTGGACTTTATCTGAGGCAGTTTTCAAAAGGGAATTCTTCCCTTGAAAATAGTTGTAAAGTCTGCAGGTAATAAGTACTTAAACACATTAACTTTCTTTGAAAGTAGAACCTTTAAGGGCTGGACGTATCCATCTAAATGATTAATCATTATTTTATTATGGTGAGGGTGACTTGCAGTTTGCCCACAGCACAAAGTAAGCATCTATCTATCTATCTATCTATCTATCTATCTATCTATCTATCTATCTATCTATCTATCTATCTATCTAGTGCACTGAAGCATAGGATAAATCCTACTGAAAGCATAGTAAACAGGGTTCAAAAACCGCTAGAACCGTGAACACTGTGATAAATACAGCTTCAGTGCACTAGATAGATAGATAGATAGATAGATAGATAGATAGATAGATAGATAGATAGATAGATAGATAGATAGATAGATAGATATGTTTCTTGTTGGGGTTTTTTTGTCAGCCCACATCAGCTCAGAGACCCCTCAGGCAGGTGGCTGTGTCCACTGAAACACAGCCAGTGTCGGGTCTTTATGCACTGGTGCCTTCAATAAAGACTAGAAAACCTCATCCCTACGGCTGCTCGTCATTTGTTTCAACCTCTACTCCTTTCCTAACAGCATAAGTGTAGGTACCAAGAATTGCCCTTCACCTAATTTATGATGCAATCATGAACCACAAGCAGACTAACACATGCACATCTGCATTGACTGTAAGCCCTGTGGGATGTTCCAAAAGTGGATCCAAAATGAACTTAGTATAGATGATGCCCAAAATGATCTAATACCTACAGCTCATCCCCTGAGCTCTTCAACAGGGTCGCCAAGAGGGAGGGTAGGGGGCAAAATTCCCCAGGGCCTGGCCTTCAAGGGGGGCTTGCCCAGTGGTGGCACAGCTCTGATGACTGATTAATCTCTCCTGCTCCTGTGTGCCACTGTTGCAGAGCAGAGTTATCGCGTTATTGTGTTAACTCTGCCGGCCACAGGTCCTTCTTCCTGCCTCCTTAGTGAAGTACTTCCTGTTTAGACGCGGCAGGAAGAAAGACCTGTGCAGCAGAGCGGAGTAGGAGACAAGCAAGTAAGCATGCCGGGGGGGGGGGGGGGGCAGGAGACAAGCAAGTAAGCAGGGGCCTGGGAGGGGTGGGGCGTGTGCAGGCCCGGGGGCGTACGCAGGGAGATGTTTGCTCCAGGCCCGGCTTTGGCTCTCGGCGACCCTGCTCTTCAAGTGTGTAAGTGCATAATAAGATGAATGTATAATAAATCTCCAGTCCAGTATGATTACACTGCAGACTATGTGTATTCCTTCGTCGACAATTCACTTCTTTCAACTATGTATTTCGTAACTTTGCAATTATGTAGATACTTCTGTTAGAAGCAGCAGAGAAGCAGCCTTCAGAAAATGATCTTCCAATGACAAGGACAACAGTAACATGGAATGACGATTTTCTACCCGATGCCATTCCCCTGAGGAATCCAGGAACCATATTGAAGAAGGCAATACGACCACTAAGTGAGTGTACAGACCAGTGACAAAGCGCATTGAACACCTCTCAGCACAATTAGGAATCATGGGGACAGTATTCAGGGGAATGACAACAGCATAACGATATCCAGATAAATTATCCAGAAATTGTTATGAGGATTTTCAGCTGGCCTACCATATAAATTGAACCGCAGAATATTTATTTATTAATTGCATTTGTATCCCACATTTTCCCACCCATTTGCAGGCTCAATGTGGCTTACAATGTATCGTTATTGTTAGATAATAGCTTGGAAGATAACAATTAGTGTTACATAGAGAACATGGTTGACATAATAGAACTTAAACGATTGAATTAAACAAGAAATTAAACCAGCAGGTATAAGAGAAAAACAGTTCTGATTATAAGTGGAGATGTGTTACATTTGCGTTGGCTGATCTTTGTGGTATGCCTTGTTGAAGAGGTGGGTCTTCAGCGATTTACGAAAGTTAGTTCATAAATAGTTTTTAAGTTGAGCGGCAATGCGTTCCATAACTGTGTGCTCAAGTAAGAAAAGTTTGACGCGTGCGTTAGTTTGTATTTTAGACCTTTACAGCTGGGGAAGTGAAGATTAAGGAATATGTGGTCCAAAACGGATAAGTTATCTGTCTCAAGTTTATGTGGTCCACTTGTTATTGATAAAGATGTCTGAATAAAAACTGAATATAATGACTATCTGCATAACTTATGGCCCTGCACACGGAATACCTCTGGTCCCTCCTCAACTTAAATTGATCAATTTTGGTCATCAAGTTCAAGTTTAATTCAGTTTTACTATCTCGCCCTTTGGGGAACCTTCAGGGCAGTTTACAATCTAAAATAGTGGAAAGTAGTAAAAAATAAACATTATAGTTTGATTCAGTAAATGGCACCCAAAATTAGGAGCCATTAAGATCCATGCCAAGCGCCAATCCTATAAAGGTCACTCAGGGCTTCTTTTACAAAGCCATGCTAGTGATTCCCCTGTGGCAAATAAGAGGAAGCCCATAGGAATTGAATGGGCTTCCTCTCATTTGCTGCACCGAGAATCGGTGGCCTGGCTTTGTAAAAGAGGCCCTTAATGCATAGTATAATGCTTAGTGTGGATTCCCACATCCAGGACTGGTAGAAATCCTCGTGCCCTACTGGTGGCATTTGGGTGAGTAAATCCAAGTTTTCTATAACATCTTAATTTTACTGCCCAACCAGGCCCACCCATAGCTACGCCACTGCCTGTTACCCATACCCTCTCCCCCACCATAGGGTCAGCATGTCTTCCTCTCGCACCCTGAACCCCCCTTCCCCCATGGCAAGTGTAAATGCCATGTACTTAAATGTTGCATTTTAGGAGATAAATTATAGTAGCCTATGTTATGTGTGTGAGACCTGCCCATGTCCCGCCCATGCCTTGCCCACATGTGCACACCCTTTCCAATTGCGCTCTAAAGAATGTAAGTGCTAACTTACTGCAGTTACATGTGTAAGTGCAAACTTAAAAAATCAGTGCCCGTTAATGCCAATTAAGAATTAAGTGATTATAACTGCTAGAATTCTATAACATACTGGTGTGATTGCACACACAGAATGTGTAAATGTGCTCGCAGCGTCATAGAACTAGGGGCAAATGTCCAGTTGTCTAGCATGCTTCCAGAGCAGGTGTGTAAGTGGACAGCTCAGAGTGACAGAGCGCCTGCTTCTGGGCAGTCAAGGTTGTACAGCAAAGAGAATACCAGTCAACCATTGAAACTTCACAGAGGAGCCTAAATGCTGTCATTCTCCAATTCTATATTGACCTATTCCCTGTTGGCCGTGCTCATTGATTTTACAAGAGCCCTGCTTTCTCTTTGACTGATAGAGCTGTGACTAGATAGTGATTTCAGAGTTCTGTCTGCTGTGATTCATTTTGTTGGCCTAAATATTCCTTCTGACACTTTGGCAATGGACACCAGTGGACTTTCTTTATCTGTCTCTTCCCTGCTCCTCTAAATCAGGGCCTAAAGGAGACCGGGGCACAGAAGAACATCTCATACCTCTGGGTGAGTAACTCTCTTTGTGGCCACTAATGGGTGTATTATGAAAGTTAACTACTGCCTATGTAGGAAGCGTGTTATTGTTACCGCATTCCCTGACAATATCACTAATGCACATGTAAGTACTTAATACAATTTAGACATTTATTCAATGGGTTCATTAGGAAGTAATGTTGGATGACCTATCCAGCATTGACATCTACGTGTGTAAAAATGGGATACTTAAGGCAAGAAAGTAACTGCACCTCAGGAAGTATATTGAACTTTCTTATTGGTGACCCTTGAAAATGTGAGCCTACTGACACTTCCACCTAACAAGCACAAGTATAGGTCTCCAAGGCCCATCAGAAGAATGATTACCTTGGCAGCCCCCATGATCACTTCAAGCCCCCCTCAGGTCCTCCAGAAGAATGAAGTACCTCTGCAGGTTTCCCAAATACCATCTCTTCATACTAAGAATGATGGGTCTACATAGGCCTTTCAACCATTACCCCAACCTCTCAGAAAAATAGCAGGCCTCCATGGGCCCCGCCCCCAGTCACCGTTCCAAACATAAAAAAAAAAAGTCTCAAAGACCCCCGACCTTCACCATTACTATCCTAATTTCCAAAGGAGTCTCTGCATCCAGAGAAGCCCAACTCCCACCTACACCAGACACCCACTACCTAACATTTTAAGAAGTCCCTGAGTCTTCATTGGCAGAAGGAAGCTGGTTTCCCTACTGCTGCCTGTGGTGCCAGATCCAAAATGGCACTGCTGACTGCATGACTCGCATGTATTTTGATTTAGCCAATGTACTGCCAGCATTAAAACCAGTAACTAATTAATATTCTAATGCTGGTTTTAACATTGGTTAGCTTATGAATACCTTTGTCCACCTTTTGTGTTCGTTCTCAGGAAAGGTATTACACAGAAAAAAGCACTTGGAAACAGGAGGTTGCATTATAAGTCTCTGAGGAAACCTCAAGAACCTTCAGTTCAAAAGGATATAAGCAGGATGGCATCAGTCCAGAGGGCGGCTATGACAATTGTCAATGGTTGTCATCATAAAGCATACCAGGACAGACTTAAATATATCAACATGTATACTTAGGAAGGAAAGCAGAAGAGAGAGGATATGATATAGAGGCATTAAAATACCTCCATAGAATCAATACACAGGAGCTGAATGAGTGGATATAAGATGAAAGTGAAAGTAGGTAGACTCAGGTGTAACCTAAGGACATATTTCCTTACAGAAAGGGTGGTGGATGCATGGAAAAACTCCCAGTGTTCTCTAGGGGTTGAACCCTGCATTGATAGGGTATGCATCTTTCTTGGGGGGGGGGGGCCTTTGGAGGGAGTAAGAGTATCTTTAATGGGTTGGGGAGGAGACGTTGCATCTCTTTTTCCCTTGCCGCCACTTCGTTTGCGTGTTAGCGGCCTGATACTCTCGGGCAGGAAAAATAATGCCAGTTTTGAGCCAGCAAACCTCTATGCTTACCGCAGAATGCTGCTCACCACTTTGTGATTGCAAAAAATCATAAAATGAAAAGAGCTTTTTAAATCGTATTTTGAAATGTGCATTTCAAATAAACAAGAAATTGCCAATTAAACAAGAAATAACCATGAAATTCAAATCATTAATCCATATTAGGCAGTAGTCCTTATCATGGAGAGAGGCAAAAGAATTCCTAAAAGGAAAATTGGAGAATAAAACCTCAAAACTGCAGCATCCTTTTAATTAGATCACATGGATCCCATTACCGCTTTGGGTCCCTCCTTTTCCTGTGCCACAAGAGTTTATCTCTGTCACCCTCACAAGCCTCTCCCCTCACATCACTGGTTGAGCTTTTAGTTTTTAGAAATGCACACATCTGAAACTGAACATTTATACATATGAGGACAGATGGACAGACGCACAGATTGACAGATCCCCCATAACAGGTGCTGTGCTTCGAAAACACTAAGGGGGGAAGTTATCAATGTGTGCTACCATTAAGACGTGTTATTTTATCACTAGTCATGCTATTTTACAGGTCCCATTTTATGCAGTGAGACCTAGTTACTAATAACTGGGGTTAACGGTAAAATAAGCCAAGTTGATAACTTCCCCCTCACTCTAATGATGATGAGATGGTGGTTTCCAGACATCCAACAGAAGTGTTTTGTAATTTGTATAGGGGAGGGGTACTATGATTGTAATTAGACCTTTTGAACTCTGGGTTCTTTCATTCTCTTTAGTGTCTGACCTTCCGATTAAAAAGAATGGGCCCAATATTTGGCTGGCAACTTTTGCTGTCTGTCGCCAGCATTAAATCTGGCTATTCAGTGCCGGGCTAATTCTGGCGACTGGCATTGAGTATCTGGTAGTTTTTGTAACTGCTAAAAAGTTAACTGGTTATGCTAATATTCAGGGCTAAGCGATTAGTGTTTTGGCAGTTAAAGATAGGACAGTCCTAAATGACTGCTAAACTTATCCAGTTAAGTGCTGAATATTAGCGCCTAACTGGATAGGCCGTGTGCTACAGCCAGTTATGAACTAGGAGCTAATCGACAATATTCAGTGCAGATCACCCAGTTATTTCTCACTGAATATTGGTGGTTAAGCCCAATTTGCTTTTAATTGGTCGGTGGTCATGTCTGGACAGTTAAATAGATTTAAATATTGGTGGGAACGTTTATAAAGTCTTTAGCATCCCAAACAGTTCTTCACAAATGAGTCTTGGATTTTTTCAGCACAGTTACCACTAAATAATAACGTTTATTCAGTTGTCCCTTTTATTTAATCAAAAATAAGCCACTGTTCTGCTCAGTCCCATTTGGTTAGCAGATAGTACCTTATGTTCCAACTGCTGGAGTTGTCGTTGAAGCCCACTCCAGTCTAGGCGTCTTCTCATTTGTGGGACACAGATCATAAAAATCTGTCCAGAACTGTCCTTATGTTCCAGCCACTGAAGTTGCTGTCTAAGCCCTTTCCAGCCCATCCTAAACCAGACTTCCATATATTAGACACAGATCATACAAGTCTGCCCGGTATTGGCCCTAGTTAATCACAGCCAGAGTCGCCATCTAAGCATTACTTCACACATCCACACCATGCAGCCATTTAAGGTTAGGTTTTTTATAACTTCCATTTTCTAATTAGAGATCCTCTGTGTTCATCCCACGTCTTTTTGAGTTCCATCATCATTTGTGTCTCTACCACCTCCTTAATGGAAAATTTTCCACATTTGTGCTGTTAAAGCAAGGAGGAAGAGGAGGAGGAGGAGGAGACAGCAAGCAAAGAACTTGGTACTCGTTAGATGAGAGGCTGGTGCAGGTGTAGCTTACACTTCCACAGGAACCCCGCAGAACTGCTTCCATCCCCGCGGGAACCCCACAGGAACTCCTTCTGTCCCCACGGGAACCCCGCAGAACCGCTTCCGTCCCCACGGGAACCCCACAGAACTGCTTTGCGGGTTCCACGGGATTCCCGCAAACCCTGTTCCTGTGCAGCTCTCTAGTGTGGACAGAGGTTGAATGGAGCCAGAGGTTATCCAGTTAACAGTCACATTCACACTGATAACCAGATTTTAAAAAGTTAGGATGGCAAAAGGTCACTTTGAAGTCACACTGAAACAAGTTTTGTGTTAACCTCTGTGGATGCATTTTGCTTTAAACGCTGATCACCGCAGTTCAATATCAGAAGAATTAGCTTTATCCAGTGCATTTCAGCACAGGAATTCCCACATGTAGCAATCTCATAGCTGCTCAAGTATTTGGTATTTGACATGAATTAACTACAATACTGTTTGTTTTTTTCCTTTACACAGGGATACCAGGATTGACCGGTCCTCCTGGACTGCCAGGGATACCAGGACCTAAAGGAGATAGGGGTGAGATGGGTGAGAGAGGTCCATCAGGCCCTCAAGGTAAGACTCATCAAAAAAGTAATGTTGATTTGCTTGGAGACCCTTGTTATTTCTCAGAGGACAGGAGGAGGAGGCTTCCAGGAACAGATTCCATGTTTTAAGAGCAAGGTTTCACATGGCATTATGGGCAATTTGTTTCTGTTCTGTCTGCTGCCAGTGATGATATGTTCAGCACTTCCTAGTGGGAATGTAAATGAGGGCACAGAGATGAGCTCCGTGCATTGTGGAGTGATTCTACATTCGTGTCTACACTGAGCTTTCCTCACACATCCCACAACTGCTGAAAGACTGTAATAATCAGACCAGAAGTTCTTCTTCAGAAAAGAAATGTAAAATTTGATAGTTCATTTTACCCAACAGTGAGCTTGTTTTAAGATGTCTATGTGAATCTTTAAAAAGCTGAGCACGTGTGATAAATGTACTTTGTCATATTGATTTCACTTGTGCACTTGAAACCGTCTATCTCTGCACACCAGGGATGGCAGAACATCTTTTTAACAAACTCTGTCCCTGTTTCTTGGTTTATGATGCTGTATGGGGCAAACATTTGGTAGAGCCAAGGCTTCTATGGCTCTCCATGTTCTGCTACCTTAGGAATGGATCCTAAGGATCTTAGCCGAGATTGGGTGGCAGAGCCGGTGGCGGGAGGCGGGGATAGTGCTGGGCAGACTTGTACGGTCTGTGCCCTGAAAAGGAGAGGTACAAATCAAGGTAAGGTATACACAAAAAGTAGCACATATGAGTTTATCTTGTTGGGCAGACTGGATGGACCGTGCAGGTCTTTTTCTGCCGTCATCTACTATGTTACTATCCAGCTTATAATCGAAATAGAAAAACGCCTATATTGTGACCCAAATCGGGAGATAGACGTTTATCTCACAAAAACGAATAAAGCGGTATAATCGAAAGCCGAATTTGGACGTTTTCAACTGCACTCTGTCACGGATGCGGACAAAGTTGATAGGGGCATGTCGAAGGCGTGGTGAAGGCGGAACTGGGGCGTGGTTATCGGCCGATCAGAGATAGGCGCCTTTCGCCGATAATGGAAAAAAAATATGCGTTTTTAGCGAGAATTTAGGGCACTTTTCCTGGACCATGTTTTTCCACGAATAAGGCCCCAAAAAGTGCCCTAAATGACCAGATGACCACTGGAGGGAATCGGGGATGACCTCCCCTGACTCCCCCAGTGGTCACAAACCCCCTCCAACCACAAAATATGCCGTTTCACAACTTTTTATTTTCACCCTCAAATGTCATACCCACCTCCCTGGCAGCAGTATGCAGGTCCCTGGAGCAGTTGTTAGGGGGTGCAGTGGACTTCAGGCAGGTGGACCCAGGCCCATCCCCCCCCCCCCACCTGTTACACTTGTGCTGGTAAATGGGAGCCCTCCAAACCGCCCCCCAAACCCACTGTACCCACATGTAGGTGCCCCCCTTCACCCCTTAGGGCTATAGTAATGGTGTAGACTTGTGGGCAGTGGGTTTTGAGGGGGATTTGGGGGGCTCAACACACAAGGGAAGGGTGCTATGCACTTGGGAGCTCTTTTACCTTTTTTTTTGTTTTTGTAAAAGTGCCCCCTAGGGTGACCGGTTGGTGTCCTGGCATGTGAGGGGGACCAGTGCACTACGACTCCTGGCCCCTCCCACGAACAAATACCTTGGATTTATTCGTTTTTGAGCTGGGCGCTTTCATTTTCCATTATCACTGAAAAACAAAAACGCCCAGCTCACAAATTGTCGAATAAAACATGGACGTCTATTTTTTTCGAAAATACGGTTCAGTCCGCCCCTTCACGGACCCGTTCTCGGAGATAAACGCCCATGGAGATAGACGTTTTCGTTCAATTATGCCCCTCCACGTTACCTATTCAAATGTCCACATTCCTCTCCCTATCATCTTTTTTTGTATGTTTTGTTTTTACCTTCTTTGTACACTTTTGGTTGTAGGGCTCCCAGGACTTCAGGGACCAAGAGGACTTCCAGGTGAAAAAGGTATTCAGGGATCCCCTGGTCTACCAGGGCCTCCAGGGGCCCCTGGACTTCCACAGCCTTACCAACAAGGAGTGTTGTACTCACTGCAGCCCTCTAATGAAAGAGAAAGTAAGTCATTTTTCTATTATTCTGAGCACAGAGTGATTGTAAAGCACTGCGTACGACTGGTAGCGCTATAGAAGTGATTTATAGTAGTAGTAGTAGTGAGGGGAGAGGATGATTTGGTCTGAACTGTGAGCCACAGTCAGTGCTCACCTGATCCACGGCAGTCTCTCAGCTTGGATTTCCCCCAGTTCTGAAGTCAATTTTAATCTGGATACTCACACAAAGAGGATGATTTTATTACTGGTCCCCTAGGCTAAGGTAGATTTGATCTAGGAACCTGTTCCTGAAAAACATATCTGTTTGTAACACTAGAAGACTGTAGTTCATAATCAATACAGATTCAAAACCACAAGCATACAATAGGGTAAAACACAAATAAACAACCTCTTCTGAAAAAAAAAAATAGAGTCAGGATTCACTCCTTACCACCTCTCAGATCTTATTTTTTAAAAAGCAGCTCTTGGCATTGCTTTGATCCCCTTTCCCTAAACCCAATCTTAGAAAATTTGGCTCCTCTTCTAGTCCCTGACATTACCTTAAACCTCCTCCTACTCTCCCAATCCCCCTCCTTCAGTCTTCTGACCTACAGGAGTATCCTAAGAACTCCCAATGTCAAACCAGCTGAAGGAAAATCTACATTCTGCCTGGCACTGCTCTGACATTATGCGGTTACGTGTTGAATATTGGCACTTAATCGCAAAATTGCTAACTACCCCCGCCCCAGACTGCCCACAGAAGAGTCGGTTTTAGCGGTCTGTGGTGCTATTCAGCGACATAACCAGTTAAGTTGCCTTTGAATATCAACAGATGACCCCACACAAGTGATTAAACCATCTGGAGCCATTTCTGGCTGGTTAAATTGCTGTGACTATTGACCCCAGTGTGTCATAATGAAAATCCAGATACAATACATCAACCGACTCACCTTTATCCACATGTTTATTCACACTTTCAAAGAAACTGTCATGTCCCCTACCTCAACGCAAGTGGCGTCCTTGGGCTGTGCAGGGTCATGTCGACATGCACACTTGACTGGCACAGCCCTGAGCCATGTGTGCGTAGTTCTTTTCTGGCTGCAAGCTCCTTGATTGCTGTGCTTCCATGCACCTGTTTCTGCTCTCTCTCTCTCTCTCTCTCTGCCTGGCTTCCAGGCTCCTTTATTGCTTTGCTTCCACCCACCTGGGTCTGCTCTTCCTCTGCCTGGCTTCCCTTGCTTCTCTCCTATTGGTCTTCCGGTTCCTCCTTCCCCTGCTCTTGTCCTATGGCTGTGCCCCTTCTCCCTACTGATGTCAGATGCCAGCCCTTTATCAGCTGAGCTCTTCCTGGACTCCATGCTTCGGCTTCTACTTTGGTAGGTGTTACTTGCTCAGTAGTGTGCTTCTCCTCTACTTTGTTCTTCGTTACTGACTCTGCCTGTACCTGGATTACTCTTCTGTCTGCTGCCTGCCTACTGACCTTGCCTGTACCTGGATTACTCTTGTGTCTGCTGCCTGCCTCCTGACCTTCCCTGTACCTGGATTACTGTCTTGACCAGCTGCCTGCCTACTGACTCTGCCTGTACCTGGATCACTCTCTTGCCTGCTGCCTGTCTGGCCGTCACGTTCATCACCCCACTTCCTGCTCCATCTCGTAAGCCCTGCAGGACGCCTGCATCTAGGGACTCAACCTCTGGGGAACGGCGGTCAGCGCAGGTGAAACCCAGGGTTGTCCGGCTGCCAAGCAGAACCTGGTCCGAGTACCGGGCTCGGCAGTGCTCTACTTGGTACAAGAACTCACAGGTCTGACAGAAATGAAGCAAATTGGTGAGGCAAGACTTCCCTTGGCTGAACCCATGCTGACTCTGTCCTATTAAACCATGTTTGTCTACGTGTTCTGTAATTTTATTCTTTATAATAGTTTCCACTATTTTGCCCGGCACTGACGTCAGGCTTACCGGTCTATAATTTCCTGGATCACCCCTAGAAACCTTTTAAGAAATCAACGTCACATTAGCAACCCTCCAACCTTCAGGTACGATAGACGATTTTAATGACAGGTTATATATTACTAACAACAGACCAGCAATTTCATGCTTGAGTTCTTTGTGTACCCTTGGATATATGCCATCCGTTCATCAGTGTAGAGTTAAACTGTCAAATATGTTGCCAGAGGATGCGGTTGAAGTGAATAGCACAGCTGGGTTTAAAAAAGGTTTGGACAATTTTCTGGAGGGCGCAGCACTGACAGTGGGAGTCAGCCCGGCTAACTCCCACGGTCTGAATATCAGCCCGTATAGAAATACCCAGGAGCATGTGTAGTGAATAAAATCTACTATCTCATATCATATTTTCCATGAAAGTGCCTGGTCCCAGATTCCTGACCTGCTTCTATAGTTCAGTTTCTTTATTGAAGTTTTCAAATTATCAACAAGTACAAAACAAGAGGAAAGGAACATCCAACTCAAACAATCCAATAACCAACAGAAGAGGTACATTAATTAAAACATCATGTCTCCAAATATACTACTGCTCGTCATTTGCGTGAATTAACTGAAATGTGAATCGCACGCATGCCAGAGGTGACTAAATAAACAGCCAAAATGGCATTGGCAGAGACAGCACACAGCAAATTGATAAACTCAGATGGTGCACTCTATCAGATAGGATAACACATCTGAAAACTTCCTAGAGCCAACAGTGATCAAATTAACTGTCATCCAGCAAAGTTACAATCGGGTTCCAAGTCTTTTTGAATGGCTAAAGGTAGTTAAGCTTGCACACTGCAGACCTTTCATACCTAATACACAGTTGCACAGTATTCCACCTAAAAATAATATTATTTGACCCAGAATTCTTCCAATTGCCCATAATTTGTTGAAGTGCTAGAAGAAATCAAGATGTCAAGTTCTTCATTAAAAGAAGGTGGAAGCTGCCCTTAGCCTAGTTTGGATTGAACCAAAGGAGCAGGAGGAACCTGCCAGATGAAAAAACAAACACTATACTTGGCTCTACACCTATTATTTTTGTGGGGTTTGGGAGTTTAGACTGTAGATATGCCTGTACCCAAATTGGTTGGGCAAAATGATTGAATGGTTGGCGTCTGCTGCTTGCACTTGCTTTTTCATGCACAATACTCGAAGAACATTTATGTATGACTAATTTACATTCATTGATCCTTTGTCCTTTGATACAGATGGAGAACCACATCTGGCTTCAACTATCACAGATACTATATTGGCAGGCCTGCCAGGACCCCGAGGACCCACAGGCCCTATTGGGCTCCCAGGTACCATGATCAATAATTAGTGTTTGTGGCACTTTACTTGGTGTAGTTCATTCTATAGATGCTTATGCACTGAGGGCATTAGGATACTCGGATCACAGGTAAGAATTTGGATTGCAGGAATATAAGAACGTAGGAATAGCCATACTAGGTCAGTGGAGTGGAGGAGTGGCCTAGTGGTTAGGGTGGTGGACTTTGGTCCTGGGGAACTGAGGAACTGAGTTCGATTCCCGGCACAGGCAGCTCCTTGTGACTCTGGGCAAGTCACTTAACCCTCCATTGCCCCATGTAAGCCGCATTGAGCCTGCCATGAGTGGGAAAGCGCAGGGTACAAATGTAACAAAAATAAAATAGATACTATTGGAGATTCTACAAGGAATGTTGCTACTATTGGAGATTCTACATGGAATGTTGCTACTACTGGAGATTCTACATGGAATGTTGATATTGGAGATTCTACACGCAAACTATTGGAGATTCTACATGGAATATTGGAGATTCTACATGGAATGTTGCTACTCTTTGAGATTCTACATGGAATGTTGCTACTCTTTGAGATTCTACATGGAATGTTGCTACTATTGGAGATTCTACATGGACTATTGGAGATTCTACATGGAACGTTGCTACTATTGGAGATTCTACATGGAATGTTGATATTGGAGATTCTACACGCAAACTATTGGAGATTCTACGTGGAATGTTGCTACTATTGGAGATTCTACATGGAATGTTGCTATTCCACTAGCAACATTCCATGTAGAAGGCTGCGCAGGCTTCTGTTTCTGTGAGTCTGACGTCCTGCACGTACGTGCAGGACGTCAGACTCACTGAAGCAGAAGCCTGCGCGGCCACATTGGTGATCTGCAAGGGCCGACTTCTACATGGAATGTTGCTAGTGGAACTCTGGGCAAGTCACTTAACCCTCCATTGCCCCATGTAAGCCGCATTGAGCCTGCCATGAGTGGGAAAGCGCAGGGTACAAATGTAACAAAAATAAAATAGATACTATTGGAGATTCTACATGGAATGTTGCTACTATTTGAGGTTCTGTTGCTACTCTTTGAGATTCTACATGGAATGTTGTTACTATTGGAGATTCTACATGGACTATTGGAGATTCTACATGGAACGTTGCTACTATTGGAGATTCTACATGGAATGTTGATATTGGAGATTCTACACGCAAACTATTGGAGATTCTACGTGGAATGTTGCTACTACTGGAGATTCTACATGGAATGTTGCTACTATTGGAGATTCTACATGGAATGTTGCTATTCCACTAGCAACATTCCATGTAGAAGGCTGCGCAGGCTTCTGTTTCTGTGAGTCTGACGTCCTGCACGTGCAGGACGTCAGACTCACAGAAGCAGAAGCCTGCGCGGCCACATTGGTGATCTGCAAGGGCCGACTTCTACATGGAATGTTGCTAGTGGAACTCTGGGCAAGTCACTTAACCCTCCATTGCCCCATGTAAGCCGCATTGAGCCTGCCATGAGTGGGAAAGCGCGGGGTACAAATGTAACTAAAATAAAATAAAAATAAGACTGATAGTCCATCTAACCCTGTATCCTACTTCCAAAGTGGCCAATCCAGGTCACAATTACCTGGCAGAATCCCAAATAGTAGCAAGGTTTTGTGCTATCAATCCCAGATATACTAAGGGTTGCCAACTTTTTGACAGAAGATACTCAACAACTGCCTCGCTCCATACCCCTCCCTTGTCCTACCCCATACTCTACTCCAAGTCCCTTGCTGTATCTGTTGTTGTACCCTTCTTTCATCCTGCCTCTCTACAACTGTCTGTGCTAGGGTTGCCATCTCAGAAGAATAAATGACACATGTATGTATGTTCTAAGATTATTTCACAAACCCTGTCTGATGTTATGACCAACTAAAAATAAGTAAACTTTTGTTGTCCCCTCAGTAAGACCAACACATAATCCCTCCACAGGAAAATACTAAGCACAACCTCATGCAAAAGCACACTCAGAACCTTATCACACCATAGCAACATTAACTCCCAGGACTCAAAGAGCAACAACCTCATCTGTGAAATGGCAGCACTGTAAATATTACACCAGGTCCTAAAACACCAATACACTACCGAATGAGAAAACAAAACAAATAGAACCACTATAGACCTCTCCACATAAATTACATGCTAGCAGAATACTGCACCTTGGGCACACAAGCAGAACATAGACCGATAACAAGGAACCACAGATCAGTAGTGGAGATATGAAAGCAAAAAACTCAAGAAATCAGACTTGCATATACCACAAACCTAGAGAAATAGAAACTGAAATGCAAGACACCAGAGATGCACATTTCCCAGAGTTGGCAAGCTCCAATTAATAAATTCAAATTAAAATACTTTTTTTCTACCTTTGTAGTCTGACCATATTATTTTTCCAATCAATTTGGTCCAAGTATTTCTTCTGCTCTTCACTGTTTTTCCTGTCTTTCCAGAGTCTCCTGACCATTTGACATTTCTTCTAGCTCCATGTCCACCATCAATTTTCTCTCTGCATCCCTATCTGTCCTATCCACCATTCCTCCTCTGTGCCCTTGTTCCTATACTACCCTTATGTTCAGTATCTGTCCTCTTAATGTCCTTATCCTTCCCTTATATTCAGCAACTCTCTTGTGTGTCCCTACATTGCCCCCTCCAGCATCTCCCCCCTCTGGTTCCCTATACCTTCCCCTATGATCAGCATTGCCTCTCTGTGTCCCTACCCCACTCAATTTCTAGCATTGCTTCTCTGTATCCCTGTTCCACCCCTTTTGCAGCATTGCCTCCCTGTGTCCCTATCCCACTCCTTTTCCAGCAGTCCCTCTCTTTCCCTAACCCTCTGGTTACTCCATACCTAACATCTCTTCCCTTCCTTTTGCAACCCCCACCCCAGATCCAGCATCTCTCTCTCTTCCTTGTCCCCTCATAGTCCAACATATCTCCTTCTCTCTCTCCATAGGTCCAGTGTCTCTTCCCTCCTGTCCACCTCCTCTGGGTCCAGCATCTCTCTCCCCTCTTGTGCTTCCTTTCCCAGTGGGTCCAGGACATCTCTACCTTCTCCTCCCCCAACCAAGGTCCAGTATATCTTCATCTGATTCCCTCCTTCAGGTCCAGCACATCTCCATCTCCTTCCCCCCAAACCCAGATCCACTACATCTCCATCTCCCCCCACCCCCACACAGGTCCAGCATATCTACGTCTCCTCCTCCTCTACCCCCTCTCCCCACAAGCCCAACATTTCTTTCCCTCAGTCCCCTCTTGCTGGGTCCTCCAAACCTGCCTTGATAACCACCAGCAGCAGCGATTTACCGGACCTTCCTCTGATACAACTTCCTGTTTGTGCACAGGCAGGGCACTCTACAGCAAAAGCCCTAAAGCCAGCTTGAGGCAGTTTGCTTCAATTGGTTTCAACACTCGAGGCAAATTCAGAGGACCTGGGGGGTGGGGATGGGTGAGGGAAAGATGCTGGACTCACAGTGGGAGGAGAGAGAAAGGTAGGCTGGCTGAATCTGGAAAGGGGAGACAAGTCAGGGACATGGCTTTTGTAGTGCCAGTTTTAAGCATTCTAATGTCCCCCTAAAAACTGTAGGTGTCTATACTGCATAATTGTGCTATGATTCATGTCTTGCAGTAAAGAGGTGCTTTATGGGATAGCCATCTATAGTAGGCAGTGGTGGCAAGAACAGTAATAGGATTGAAGGATGCATGGGGTGAGCTGCAAAGATATGATTCATTTGGTGTGGCTGAGGTGTTAATTCGCTTGAATTAGAATGAGAAAGCAAAGGGAAATCTAAAAATAGGATCCTTCCCCATCCTCATCACAATTTCTTCAACAACAATGAGGTCAATGAATGAACCAATTTCATAACTCTCGTGATATACCTCAACTGCATCCCATTTTTATATTTCGAACCATTTTGTACAGTAAAACCAATGCATGATATACTGTGTCTCCATTCATCTCCTAATAAGTCAGAAGTCTGTTAACTAAAATGCTATAAGGTTTTGCACCTACCTACATTAACAGAAAAAACTAACTGATGGTAAGTACAAAGGCTGTGTTCTAACTGTTGGGGGCATGTCCTTGCAGTTACCAGACAGAACTGTTATTTACCACATTGAGTTTATTCACAATTAGCATGGCTGCACTTAAAGCTAATTTCAGAGTATGGAAAGCACAATGCACTAAGGTCCCGATGATCAGAACCCACGTTCCGAATAGCGTGCTAAAAATACCGCTGGAACAACGCAGGAAATGAACTCCCTAATGATCGATGTTAATGGCATGCAAATTTAAGGACGGTCATAGCATTGATCATGAGGCAGTTTTTAGAGCGTTAAGGGGAGGATTGTGCCTGGGCATTCGCTCAAGAGCATGCCCAGGCACAATCCTCCCACAGAAGACGTTTGACAGGTCCGGGCTTTTCTCTTGTGGGAGAAAAGCCCGGACCTGTCAAAAACTCTGGTGGTCTGGTGGATCCCAGAGCCCCAACACCCCCAAACACATAACAGCCTGGAGGTCTGGTGGAACCCCAGACCCCCCAGCCTCCCAAACATGTAACCCCCCCCCCCCCCCCAAAAAAAAAACAAAAAACCTTGTTGGTCCAGTGAGTCACTTAGCCAGGACCAGTGTTCCCTGTAAGAAGCGACCTGCTTCATGCAAAAAATTTTTTCAGTGATTGCTAAAAACAGCCAGAAAAGAGTGGGGGGGGGGGGGGGCATTTTAAGGAGGCACCAAGCAGGAGGAAGGGGGGAGTCCTAGTTCCTCCTCCTTTCTTTTAGGGGGAGGGACCACTGCTAGACCAGCAGGGCTAGCCTTCGGGGGGAGGAAGGTTGGGATCTTGGCTAAGGGTCCCTCTGGACTACCAGGGTTTTATTTATTTTCACGGAGGTTTACAGTATGTGTTTGGGATGCTGGGGGGTTTAGGGGTCCACCATACCTCCAGGCTCTTATGTACTTGGGGGGGAGGTGGGGGGTCTGGGATCCACCGCTCCCCCAAACACACTTCTGATAGCACCCATTTTTCAGCAGTCCATCACGCGTGCACCTACACTGTCCGATCTTAGTTCCCCATGGTGTCACAACCTGGCTACGCTTCTGCTGTATCGAGCAGTTGCTTTTCCAGATACTTCATTCAGTTTTCAAACATTCAGTGCAGACAAATCGTAAGTGTCTTGCATCAGTTTTCCTACAAAACAAATCTTTTTTTAAATGCCCATAGCTGAGGTATATGGTGATAGTTACGTGGTAAGTGTCAATTCAAAGATATTCCAGAAGTCGTTGCATTCATTGACAGAATCACTCCCCTTATGATACCTCTACTGTTTTCATGACTTTATTTTCAAGTAAATTTTATCATGAATGCTTTTTTTTGTTGTTGTTTTTTATTTGATTTTGAGGTGAAGGGCAAGCCATATATCGTGTGGGGTATATGGTGCTGTAATAGATTAGCAAGGTTAGATGAACCACATGGGGATGAATTGTATATGATGTCCAAAAAACAGTGCTGAAAAAAGGCTATTCTATAAACTATTCTTAAAGTTAGGTGCGGTTTATAGAATAGCGCTTATGCCCAGGAATCGTATCGAACTTTAGGCACAGCCATTTGCACCAACTTAAATGTGGTACAGATCTTCACGCCTAAATTAGGTATAAATTTTAGGAGCACCCCTGTTTCACCCATGATCCTCCCATTTCTGCGCCTCCTTTTTGAACTTGCGTGTAAAATTTAGGCGCTGATCCTGAACCTAAATGTACATGTGTATATTTTAATTAAATTTAATTAGTGCCAATAATTGCTTGTTAAGCCAATTATTAGTGCTAATTAACTCATTCAATTAAATTGTGCCCACAATTTTTAGCGACTTTTATAGAATTTGGCACCCTGCCAACAGTGGTGTACCAAGGGCAGGGTGGTAGGGGCGGTCCACCCTGGGTGCACGCTGCAAGGGGGTGCAGGGAGCAGCTGTGCAGATGTCGGCCCCGCCGGTTCCCTGCTCCATCTGACATTACTTCCTGTTCTGGGGCAGGGAATCAGCAGAGCCGACAGCCGCACGGCTGCTCCCTGCACCCCTAGGAGGTGATGCGCTGGGGGCTGCCCAGCAGCGATCCACCCTGGGTGGCTACCGACCTCGGAACGCCACTGCCTTCCAAGTTGCTGTGCATCTGCATTCCTATCTTTTGTTCCTGTGCTTCACACAATGGCACTGCTGTGGGAAGCCAGTGGTAGTTCTCAGGGGCGTAGCCAGACTTCGGCGGGAGGAGGGTCCAGAGCCCGAGGTGACGGGGCACATTTTAGCCCCCTCTGGTGCCGCTGACACCCCCCTCCCCCCCGCCATTGCCGACCTTGCCACCACCGCCACCAATTTTGCCCCCTCCCCCGCCGATGGCCCTTTCGACCCCCCCCCCACCGCCAACCCACCGTCACCTACCTTTGCTGGCGGGGAACCCCCGCCAGCCGAGGTCCTCTTCTTCTCACAAAAGGCTTCCTTCTGTTTCTGACGTCCTGCACGTTGTACGTGCAGGACGTCAGAAACAGAAGGAAGCCTTTTGCGAGAAGAGGACCTTGGCTGGCGGGGGTTGGGGTCCCCTGCCAGCAAAGGCAGGCAATGGCGAAGGTGGGTTGGCAGCAGGAGGGGGGGTCGAGAGGGTCGTCGGCAGGGGAGTCCAGGGCCAGATCTACGGGGGCCCAGGCCCCCCTGGCCCCACGTAGCTACGCCACTGGTAGTTCTGTTGCTATCTCTGGTGGTGCCAAAGATCAGCTGTGTGTATCCTTATTTTTTAATACAAAAGCACTATATGACAAAAGGGCCTTGTTATGAATATTTTCTAACGATGATTTCCTCATCAGGACTACCAGGAGCACCAGGACCAAATGGACCTGCCGGGCCAGTAGGACCACCTGGACCTCCGGTGAACATTGTGTTTATTTCATTATTTGGGAAATTAGGGATTTGAGATAAAGGAACATTCTCTTTCTTTTTTTTGGATACATTTTTGAGGACTTACCACTCATGCTTGTTGCCCATTCCCAATAAAAAAACAAAGACAAAAAAACAGTCCCCCAAAATATTCCCCCTAAAGCGAAATAATCACATAGCCAAATTTAGGGGCCCTTTTACACGCATCCAGCATGCGCCAAATCAGCATTACCGCCCTGCTACCGCATGACCCAGGCAGTAATTCTGAATCTGGCACGCGCCGAAAACGGCGCAATTTGGATGTGCACCGAAAATGGCAGTGGACGCATGCTGCATACCTACCACCCGGGTAGCGCGTGAGACCTTAATGCTAAGTCAATGGGTGGCGGTAAGGTCTCAGGCCGAAAATAGACACGCACTGTTTTTTTAAAATTTTGCCACATGTCCATTTTCCGGCCCCTTAAAAAAAGGGCTTGTTTCCAGGACGCGGTAAAAACTGGCCCGGCGCACGTCCAAAAAATGTGCTTGCGCTGCGCAGGCCACTTTTTGCCACGGCTTAGTAAAAGGGCCCCATAGTGCTTTATGCTTAACAATGATGTCAACCAGTTAAGAATTTATATACAATTCTGATAGGTGCGTAGTAGCAGTTCTGTCAAGAGCAAGAGATTTTATACATAGGACTCAATGAAGTACCGCAACTTGATCCTTTAGCCATGTGTCAACAAGCACTACATGAATAGTAGATTGGAGGAGTAGTCTAGTTGTTAAAGCAGTGGATCAAATCCTGCCTCTCTTACTGATACTCGGCGGGGAATTCCTCCAGGAATTTGTCCAAACCTTTTTTAAACCCAGGTATGCTAACCGCTGTTACCACTTCCTCCGGAAAAGAGTTCCAGAGCTTAACTATTCGTTGAGTGAACAAATATTTTCTCCTCATCTTTGCCTCAGATATAGTTTAGATGGTAAACTCTCCCAACTTGAGAACTTATTTCTGATGGGGAGAAATGAAAAAATAGACTTTTACTTCAGCAGATTTAGCCCATACGCAGCAGAGCTTTAGAAGTGTTAACTCCCATTCTTTTTATTTATTTGTTCTCTCTCTCTCTCTCTCTCTCTCTCTCACAGACTCTTGAATAAAAGATTCAATTACTCTCTCTTCTTTAACTTCCAAACAAAAATGATGTTTACTTACAGTTTCTTCAGATAACTATTTACATCATACTTGCAGTAGACATGGTAAAACTACTGAATACAAAATTCTGTCAGTTGGTTATCATACAGCTTGAAGAGAGATTGCTAACACCATCTTATGCTGACACAGACTGACTCACTCTCAGAGCAACTAGAGTGACTCAGACACACCCACAAGACATTACACTATATCCAATGACATCATAGCTCATAGAATTGTTGACAGTTAATGCATGCAGCACTTGTCTTTCACATATTCCTACAATTTCTAAGCCCATCTTAAATATAGGTTTGCACCAGGAAGTAATTAAATCAGAATGTGCTCTGTAGCATGCAGCAATTTCCATTTTTTATTTGTGCTGCGGCTGTACTTGTTTAGAGCATTCAAAGCCATTTACAGCTAATCAGCAGGGCAAATTGACCTGTGTAAAAGTTGCCGTCCTCTGCCAAGCTAAAAGCAGGCATGAGCTTCAGTGATGCTTATATTTTAACCGGGTTAAAAAGAAATGCTGCTGAGGATGTATCGGAGTAAGAAAAAAAGCACTCCCACTTTTGATTTTTCAAAAGTGCACTTGCTCTTTTGTTCCTTATCAAATAATTGATTGTGATGTATGTTGGCACTTTTATTGCCTGTGGGGCCCTTTTACTAACCCCAACATGCACCAATTCAGAACTACCACCCAGCTACCACGTGGCCTGGGCAGTAATTTTTTTACGTGTGCTGGAAAATTTCGGGCATGTGGCGCTAACCGGGCAGTAATTGGCATTGTATGCGTGCTGACAATTACTGCCCGGTTAACGTGTGAGACTTTAACCGCTAAGTCAATGGGTGGCGGTAGGGTCTCAGGCCCAAAATGGACGCACACCAGTTTTCATTTTGCTGCACGTCCATTTTCGGCCCCCACAAAAAAAGGCCTTTTTTGCAGGTGAACTGAAAAATGAACCTGCACGCATCCAATACATGCGTCTTACGGTGCACCTTAGTAAAAGGACCCCTGTACGTGGTCACTGCTGGTTTTCAGAAGGAAGTGATATAGGTGGCGTCTCATTGAAAAGTTTGCTACAAACAACATGGGATAAATTTATGAGGTGTATGTGCGCAAATTCTAGCGTAAGTGGCAGAGAATGTGCATAGATCTAGGCATAACCATTTATACCAGCCCTGTAGATGCTGGTGCCGATATTCAGACCACGGGAGTTAGTTGGGCTGCCTCCCACAGTCAGCGGTGAGGCCAGACATTCAATGATGGGCCATTTCCGGTGACCAGCATTGAATATCCTGTTTATTTTTGGCCAGTTCAAACTTAACCGGCCAAGTCATTATTCAGTGCTGGTTGGTTAAGTTTAATCCAGCCAAAGACAGTCCTTCTATCTCGACTGCCCGATTTGGCTGCCAAACTTAGCCGGCAATGCGCTCAATATTCACAGATAGCCAGCTATATCACACGATATAACTGGTTATCCAACAGGAGATAACCAGCTATCTCCCACTGAATATTCATGGGTAGCTGGTTAAGCACTATTTAACAGGCCAGGAGCCATTTCTGGCAGGTGAAATAACAATGTAGATACATTTCAGGAATGCCCCCATTGGATCCATTCCATTTCCACACCCCCTTTTTCATATCCCATGTAAATTTTAGGTGCGGATCCTGCACCTAAATTTACATGCATAAATGCTAATTAAATCTAATTAATGCCAATAATAGCTCATTAAGAAGCCAATTATTGGCATTAGCTCATTATTCAATAAAATTGCGTGCACCCAAATTTGCATGTGCAATTATTGGCGACCTTTATATAATTATGGGGTATGTGTATAAATGACTAGGCTAGTGCCATTTTTGCCCCTTCTTGCGGCCTAAAACTAAGGTGCACCTTATAGAATTATCCCCATAAAGTCACTGGAGGCATTCTCAGGGGTGAGGTTTGGTTGGGGTTTGCAATTATACTTTCTCTTTCCGTACCTACTTCTCCCCGGGTTTGGTTCAGTTGGCCTGCACATTTTGAAATGATGTAAAATTCTCTTTGAGAAACATGTTCAGCTCATAGGTCTGATTATTTGTAGCAGTTAAACAGGTTTACTGTTTTGTTCTATAGGGTATTCCAGGACCTCCTGGCTTTAGAGGTCCGAAAGGAGACAGAGGCAGCAGTGTAAGTAAAATCCTATAACATGAATAATTTTAACTTTACAAGAAGAGGGAAGAAATTAGCGCCCCCCCCCCCCCCCCCCCCCCCCCCCGTATTCAAAAGCATTTAACTGGCCAGGATCAGCACCTGGCCGGCTAAATGCCCTATAACCGGCTATCCAGCGATATTCAGTGGTGAATAGCCGGCAATCTCCCACTGAATATCACCGGATAGAGGCTTAGCAGATGGCCAGGTGATTATAGACAAAATTTGACTAAGTTACAGCGGGAAAAAATTGGATGTAACACAATTTTGGGAAAGGAATCTTCTATTGTTTCTACTAAAGTTTGGGAAGATGTAGTTTGTTCATTGTTGGTCGAAATTGCTTCTTTTAGAGAAAAGAAACAGTGTATTTACGATAGTCCTTGGTATAATAAGCAACAGACAATTCAAAAGCAAAAATGTAGAAATTTGGAACGTCAATGGAGGAAAATTAAGGATGATTAGATATATTTAATTTGGAGAATGGAGATTAGGTTGTTTAAGTGGATAACCTCTCAGGCTAAAAAAAAAAAAAAAAATAATAAAAACATATATATATAAAAAGCTGACAATACTAGCAAAACTCATTTTAAGATTTTTGAGAAACTAACTAGCACTTCTGGATTATCAATGATTTCAGAATCCCTACAGCTTAGTGTAAACAATCAGGCCAAATTATTTGAATCTAAAGTAAAGTAAACAAAATAAAGCAATCTTTTATTTTATTTTATTTATAACCATTTAAATTTTTACAAGCGATAAAACAACTTGCCAGAAATACAGAGAAGGTAATATATAGGAATTAATTCAATATATAGGTAATTCTATTCTCTTCCTTAGACCACTAAATTGGGAGAGTGAAACAAGACAAGGAGATCAATTAAACAGTAAACAGGAAAAAAAAACACCATGGTATTAACCTGTTTATCCCCAGATATTACTCACCTAATTCATTATTCCACATTGATCATCTGTTTGGGTTCTTCAGGCCAATACGGTGTATAGTCAATTCATTTAATTGAAAACATACTTATTATCCAATATTAGTTAGAAATAATACATCTAATTACATTCTCTCTCTTTTAAAAACCAGAAGTTATTTAATAATACATATACTTAAGTCTAATTCAGATCCCACTGATTAAAGTAATCCCAGGCTTCACTCCTTTTAAAGTACTAATTGAGGAAATATTTCTGAAGAAAACTTTAGGAGTCATACCCGGAACTCTGGGAAAAACAATAATCTCGATATTAATCATCTATAATAATATTCATTTTATTATTCAAAGTTTCTGGTCTATTATCATTTTCATGATCATAACCACTTCTTGCTCGTGTAGAACTTCATTTGTTATATCAATTTTTCACTCTCAAAGGGTTCAGTTAAATTGTTCATGTAACTCTCTAATAAGATTATATCTGAAACAAAATTATTTACTGCCACCGTTAGGTCCCGAAGCGCCTTCCAGATGATATTCAATGTAACCTCCATGGGAGCCAAAAACTCCAAGTTGATTTCTCTTAGGTGTTTAGGAGTGGTTCCGCCGATTCGGGTTCTGCTGTAAACGTCCTCCGTTTCAGCATAGACCTCTAACTCACTCCTCCACTCCTTTGGACATGGTGGTTGGATAATTCGGGAGCGATGGAGTTGTTTTTTCCAGGTCCAAGAGCACCGACGCTCCTTCGCCGGTGCTAAATCAAAGGACTCGCCAACCCTTTCATTTGTGGGCTATTCATCGCGCAGCAGTCCCGCACTTGCTGCTCAGGGGACAAAACACTGGCCATCGGCGACTGACCGCCAGTTGTCCCCTTCCTCTCAGTTAAGGTAACTGCAATTGCAGAGAGGAAATTTACATAGAGAAGACAAAACTTCAGAGGGCAGCAAGGCCGTTGGGCATACGAACTACAGGTCGCCATCTTACCACTCTCCCAGTTTGGGACACTCTTTGTCTGGTTTCTCCTCAGAGGCCTGTCTGATATGGGTAACCCTTCAGCATAGCCCTCTGAGTCATTGAAACACAGAAGCCCCTCCACCACTACAAGGTGGTGTCCCTTCGGAGGGGTAAAGCAATCTTTTTTTAAGGTTAGGCTAGAAGGTGATTTAATTCCTATTTCAGATGAATCCAATAGTATTTCTGCAGATAGGTTATGGGCTAGTTTTGAGCAGATATATAAAATTATAGTTAAATTATCTAAAAAATCATCTATATTGGACAAATGTCCCTCTTATTCATTACAAGAAGTACCAGATAATGTGGCTAACTGAGTTTGTGAATTTTTCATCTTCAGTTAGGGAGATATCCAGATAGTCTGACTGATACAGTGTAGACTCCCCTTCCAGAATCAATGGGAGCTGACTTGGCATTGGTTGAAAATTATCATCTTGTGGCTAGCATCCCTTGGATGGCAAAATTAAGTGAATAAACAGTTACAGAGATTTATGGAATTACATGATATCTCTCTATATAAAAGGCAACACCAATGTTCTATGAAGCCTCCAGCCGGAAGTGTGAAGGGGGCGAGATATCCGGTTTCCCTATAAGTGTCTGCCCCGCCCTCTCTGTAACACAGTCAGTGAAGGAAAACAGCAGAGCACGAAATCAAATCGCTGGCTCTGTAACAGTGAAGGACTCAGAGGGGGGAGGGGAGAGAGGCCAGAGGGCAGGGACACACACACTCCCACATGCACACAGAAGAAAACATTGCTAGCCCCCGTTTCATTTGCATCAGAAACGGGGCTTTTTTACTATCTCTCTACATAAAAGGCAACACCAACGTTCTATGAAGCCTCCAGCCGGAAGTGTGAAGGGGGCGAGATATCCGGTTTCCCTATGAGTGTCTGCCCCGCCCTCTCTGTAACACAGTCAGTGAAGGAAAACAGCAGAGCACGAAATCAAATCGCTGGCTCTGTAACAGTGAAGGACTCAGAGGGGGGAGGGGAGAGAGGCCAGAGGGCAGGGACACACACACTCCCACAGAAGAAAACATTGCTAGCCCCCGTTTCATTTGCATCAGAAACGGGGCTTTTTTACTAGTTTTACATAAAACACAAACCGGTTTTAGAGAAAATCATTGCACGGAGACTATTCTCTTGGTTCTCACCTCTGAAGTAAAAAATTATGAGTAGACAACAGATAGTTTTGCTCCATTTTGATGTCTCTGCAGCATTCAGTGCTATTAATCACTTGTTGTTATTGCTTAGATTAGGGGCCCTGTTTACTAAGCTGCATTATAGGTACGCTAGCGTTTATTCCTATGGGTGTCTCTACCGTTAATTCGCGCTAATTTTTCACATGTGCTAAAAATGCTAGCGTACCTTAGTAAACGTGAAGGGAATCTTTTACTAAAGCTTAGCTTCATTTATCTGCAGCAGGGCCCATTTTATTCCTATGGGCCCTGCTGC
Organism: Microcaecilia unicolor; assembly: GCF_901765095.1. NCBI lineage: Eukaryota > Metazoa > Chordata > Amphibia > Gymnophiona > Siphonopidae > Microcaecilia > Microcaecilia unicolor. Next base: position 11,803,665 of record NC_044043.1, on the reverse strand, counting down.
AGATAACGCGAGCTAAGCTTTAGTAAAAGACCCCCTAAGTGAATTGGGAATAGTAGATTCTCCTCCTGTTTACTAAACCACACTAGCGGCTGGTGGTGCTCTAACGCCAACGCTGCCTGTTCACTTTGAATGGGCTGTGTTGGCATTGCCATGAGGCAGCCACTAGCTGAGGGGTAAGTGAGAATGGGTGACATTGAGTTTAATACTCCCTTAAATCAGAAAATGTGGAGACTGCATCCCTACCTAGCACTAACTTTTCTTTTCCGATCATTTTTTTAGGTTGATTTTCTTGATTAGTTGTTTCTTTCAATCTAGCAAGTGCCTGCCATTTGGCTTTCACTGTTTTCCTGTCAAAACATAGCCGCCTTTTCAACGGCATATTGAAATTCAGTTTCCTGCCCTTTTCAAGGAGCGTTCCCCTTGTGGGGTAGTGAATTCACACACACACACACACACTTCCCAACCTGACCCCCAATACCCTGTTCCCAGCAGTCTCTGAACCCCCTTGTATTGAAATTGTTGGGAAGAGGGTATTAGAGAATGAGAGAGGGACAACTGCACAACTGCTGTCCGTGTTTCTCCCCACCAGTCTTTGAGCCCTCACCCTGTCCCAAGCAGGTCTCTGTCACAGTCTCCCAACCCCTCAGTTTGTCGCTTAGTAGTCTGTCGCATCTCATAGACTTGGGAAGGGGTAGTGAATTCATGCACACACACACACTTCCCAGCCTGACCCAATATTTTCTCCCTACCCTGTTCCCACCAGTCTCTGCCTTCACCCTGTCCCAAGCAGTTTGTCACCTAGCAACAGCAAGAAAGAACTTTCCGACCTGCTGCCTATTCATTTAATGGATAGAGATATTGCTCTCCCTCCCCTGAGTGCCCCCGTGAACTGAATCGTTTCAACTACATAATAACCTCGGCAACAGCAGGTAAAGTCTGCATGCTGGGTTTGGTGGCTGTAGCTTTTCGGGGCCGAAGGAGTTCAGACACGAACAAACAAACACACGCGTCTGGTTTATATATATAGATATATATCGATCAATGCGACATTACGGGAATGTCAATATCGAATCTTATATCGAGCATACATGACCAAACTACAGGTATTTAAGATGGGAGGAGTGCCGGACTCACTATGTTCTAAGTGCCGGCAACGAGACAGCACATTTTATCATTGCCTGTGGGAATGCCCCGGAGTGCAAAGGTTCTGGCACAATATAATACAATATCTGGAGGGCTTAGTGGGATTTCGGATTAATTGTTCTTTTATGGGGATTATCCTTGATAAACATGAGCTCTTTGTCCTCCAACGAGGAAGTCAGAAGACACTGGTGCGCAAAGCCTGCCTGCTGGGGAAAAAATTGATTATGACTGGGTGGTTGAGTGTGGACCCACCAGAGTTCTGGCATTGGAGAAACAGAGTTCACGAGCTCTTATTGCATGAGCGTAGGGCGGTGGGTACTTCCCCGAAGAGGAGAACACAGTTCCTGGAGATTTGGAGACCTTACATCCAGTCCCTGGCGCCGCGTGCACGAAGCTTAATATTGAATAGCTTATAAAAAAAAGCTCTTTTTTTTTTTTCTCTCAAGTTTTACTATAAAGGGGATTTAGTTCATATATGAAGTATGGGGGCCTATCGGGAACAGAGGGATTCACTCAAAGGGTGACGCAGACGAGCGGGGGGTGAGCAGGGAAAGCCGCCTCCGATTCGGTTGCAGATCCTTGTTCCAGGGAACCCTATCAACAGTCCTAAAGGGAAAGGGACCGTAGTTAACATAGAATATGATATCATGGATAACAGGGTTACCCTGGAAAGTCTGAACGAACAATGGCAGAGTGAATACTTATTAGGATTAAAAGGGTGGAAGGAGAGGGGAGAGCGGGATACGAAGTTTAGAAGTTAAGATATGGTGTATAAAGGTCAGTGGGTTGTTCGAAGGAGGGGGGAGGAGGGGGTTGGGAGGATGATGGGGGGAGGGTGGGAGAAATTGATAAACTATTGATGATGGCAATTTAGATGTCTGAATATAAGTCCAATGTGACGTTTCAATGTAACATGTTAAATTTTACGATTTTGTAAAGCATTGTATCATCAATAAAAACCGTTAAAACATATATATATAGATATATATGAGTGTTAAACTTCAGGGCCGGCATAACATGGTAAGTGAGGTAAGCACAACAGGAGGGCGCCAACATTCGGGGAGGGGGTTGTACCTAAAAGCTGCCACTGCTTACCTGTGTGCCGGCGGCCAGACCCATTTGAGGACAGGCAGAGCTGCAGAAGCAAGATGAATGAGGTTGCTATCACGTTGCAAATGATTCTTAGGAGATGAGAGGTGACACTGGACAAGTATGATGCTGGGGTTGGGGGGGGTGGGAAGAGGAATGAGAAGGAGGCAGGTGAGGCCTGGAAATGTGCTAATGCAAGAACAGAGAAAGGTGTGAGAAGGGGGGATGGAGCTGGAGGTTACATAAGTACATAAGTACATAAGTAGTGCCATACTGGGAAAGACCAAAGGTCCATCTAGCCCAGCATCCTGTCACCGACAGTGGCCAATCCAGGTCAAGGGCACCTGGCACGCTCCCCAAACGTAAAAACATTCCAGACAAGTTATACCTAAAAATGCGGAATTTTTCCAAGTCCATTTAATAGCGGTCTATGGACTTGTCCTTTAGGAATCTATCTAACCCCTTTTTAAACTCCGTCAAGCTAACCGCCCGTACCACGTTCTCCGGCAACGAATTCCAGAGTCTAATTACACGTTGGGTGAAGAAACATTTTCTCCGATTCGTTTTAAATTTACCACACTGTAGCTTCAACTCATGCCCTCTAGTCCTAGTATTTTTGGATAGCGTGAACAGTCGCTTCACATCCACCCGATCCATTCCACTCATTATTTTATACACTTCTATCATATCTCCCCTCAGCCGTCTCTTCTCCAAGCTGAAAAGCCCTAGCCTTCTCAGCCTCTCTTCATAGGAAAGTCGTCCCATCCCCACTATCATTTTCGTCGCCCTTCGCTGTACCTTTTCCAATTCTACTATATCTTTTGACGCTAGGGGACAGGTAAGAGAAGGTGAGCTGGGGGCTTTTGCAGAGGGCAGGTAATAGAAGGGAGGAATGAAGCTGGAGGTTTATGTACATGCAGGTAAGGGGGGGAATGGAACTGGGGGACAGATGAGAGAACTGGGGCTGGAGCTGTGAGCTGATGCAAGAACTGGGACTGGAGCTGGGGGCTGATGCAGGGGGCAGGTGAGAGAAGGGGGCAGAGCTGGAGCTGAAAAATGAAATTGCAGATGTACTATCATTAAAATTGACTACAGTACCTGAAGACTGGAGGGTGACCAATATAACACCAATATTTGGCACGATGGCAAGGGCTACCCATTTCACTGTTAGGACGCATAGCTTTATACAACATGATGGTATTACCATGTTGGTTATATGTATTTCAAATGTTACCAATATACTTGAAAGGTATAGATGAAAAAAAGTTGACTATTGCCCTGACAAAATTTCTGTGGAGAGGGAAGAAACCCAGGTTATCTTTGGACATGGTAAGCTCCCCAAGAGAGTATGGAGAATTAGGACTGTTGAACATCAGATCATTAACCATAGCCTGTGCTATGAGACATTTAAATGACTGGTTTAGAAACTCTGCAGACTTTTCAGCAACAAAAATTGAACTGGAGTTGTGCAACCCACACCATTTCAGCAGTTTACTCCATGGATTACAATGCAAAATATCACCAACATTGGAGATATCTCACATCTTGCCTACTGCCCAAAAGACCTGGAGGTAGCTATGTAAATTGCATCATTGTTCTTACAAAGTGACTCCACTTTTGCCAATAGGAGGAAACCCGGAATTCCCACCAGGTACCCTATACTCTATATTCACTAGATGGACAAAACAAGGAGTCACGTATTTACAACCCATACTTACAGAAAATGGGAGACTACAATCTTATGGGCAGTTACAAGGCCTAAAACTTCTAGGACCTAAGGACCAGCTTCACTACTGGCAACTAAAACATTATGTGACCAATTTGCCCTGGGAAGCACTTGCAGAGGACATTCAAGAGGAACTTCCCACAGCTTTGTCCTTAAACTCGCAGCAGAAGGTACCATTATCATACCACCACAGGCATATAAAAGACACCAAGTCGGAACTGGACTATGCTAAGTATGCTAGAGACTGGAGTAAGGA